>NC_134360.1:204600291-205247791 GCF_048569485.1 Anomaloglossus baeobatrachus | reverse complement strand
ACGTGACCGCCGTCACAGGCAGCGGGGGCGCGGGATATGGGTGACGTGTCCCTGATCCCGTGCACGCGCCCCAAGCCTGACAGCGCTCTCATCAGCAATGGGGGCGGCGCTGGTCCCTGCAGCGCGTCATAGAAATGGGCGGTACTCCCGGAAGTCATTTTACAGGTGGACATTATAAAAAAAAAAGCTAGGCCTTGAATGCATTCACAATCACCTTCCCTCCCTGATGAAGCTGTAACCACAAGGGCATCTATATAACGGCGAAACATGCGTTGGATTATTTGGGTGTTTGTAAGGGGATCCCCTTTTCTGGGACATGTAGCACCTTTTGTACACAGTACTTTTTTGCTTGCAGTAACCTGTTTACCATTTATTGCCATATCTGTACCCTACGTGCTATATTATTAACATTGCTGGCATATGTCCATTATAGTTTTTTAGGCCTTTGTATACTCCAACTTCTGGCAAGATGCAATAATTTATGTCTCCTCTGTTTTTGTAAAGTGTAAAATGATGTATCAATGTATGACATATTGCACATGAGATAGTTACTATTGGCTCAGGTTATATGTACTATACAGCTACGTAGCTGTTTTTCTGTCCTTGCTTAAGAGTCGCTCTTCCCCTTTCCATGGTGTTTTTAATGGTTTCATCTTTATGGCCATTTCTTCCTTTTGTGTGTCTTGTGTATTTGTATATTAATAAACATTGTTATATTTTGCACATTTGATTACTCTAGTTCTCCTGTTTTTGATTGAATAAATCAGCATATATAGCTGTAGCATTCCTAGAGTTCCCAACATTAGAGGTAATTGTATGTGAATGTTTAACCCCCAATCCTGCACAGGATGGCTCCTAACCTGCCTGAAAAAGCCCCAAACCTGCCCAAGAATAACTACTTTTAAGTGAAAGAACACTAAGGAGCAAAATAGGGACTTATCCGGAATAAAAGAGAAAAGAGGTTCGCTCATCTATGCAAGATATGAGCTTAATAATGGAGCAGCTGCTGCAGATACACGAGTGCACGAGACAGTGCAGGAAAAGGTCAGGAGACGTGTCCACTCCGCGCTGCTGCTGAAGACTTTCCAAAGGAAGATCCAAGACATAAAAGTGCAGATAACAAGGTAACGGTTTTGGGGGGGGGGGTTATTACTGTGGTCCCTTTCCTGAAGGATCAAGTTGTAATGACTTTGAGAGGCATGGAATAAAAAACACACTGTATATTTCTGATAATAAGACGCAGTTTTCCTCCCAAAAATTTGTGAGAAAAATGAGGGGTGCGTCTTATAACCTGAATGAACCTTACCAGGAGGTGGAGGAGAGGGGTAGCAAGAGGCAGAGGTAATGCTGTGGGCTGCTGTGCTGTGAGCAGTGAGGCAAGGGCCATCCTTAAGTCAGCGGTGCGGCTTCTAATAATGGCGCCCAGAGTCAGCGCGTGCGCAGATGGAGCGCTCAGGCCAAGATGTCATCTTCACACGCGCTGCCAGCAGCGGACTTAAGGAAAATGGAGCCCGGATGTGGCGTGTTTACAGATGAGCTCTCTGCTTCTTATTGAATCGATACCTCAATCCGCATATGCGCCAACTCCGGGCGCCATTTCTTGGAAGCACACACCGCCGACCTAAGGATGGCCCCTGCCTTACCTCACCATCCACAGCACAGAAGCTCCCAGCAGCCCACAGCAGGCCCCAGCCGCCCACAGCAGGCCCCAGCCGCCCACAGCAGGCCCCAGCCGCCCACAGCAGGCCCCAGCCGCCCACAGCAGGCCCCAGCCGCCCACAGCAGGCCCCAGCCGCCCACAGCAGGCCCCAGCCGCCCACAGCAGGCTCCACCCGTTTTTGGATCTTGCCTGCCCCAAGCCACCCGCAGTGAGAATCTGGGACACCCGCCGCACTGCCCGCAGCATCGCCCTACTCTAGCATTGCCCCTGCCTCCTGTGACTCCTCTCCACCATTGAACACAAAAGAAAAAAGGACTCGGCGTGCAAGGAAATAATATAAACAGTCAAGACCACAACCTCAAATACTGCATATAAAAATTATCTTTATTTATTAGATCAGATAAAAGACAGGTTGGATTATCATTATTATAATTTAGTACAAAAAAATATATGTATAGAGAAAAATGAGGACAAGGATAAGCAGCACATTAACCCAATCATGGAAAAAGGGCTGGTCATCAAATCACAAATGGGACATCAAAATTACTCATATAACAATCAGAGCGATGTCCCATGGGGAGGGCAAGGTAGACTAGGCAGCTTATTGTCTGCAGCGCTGACAATATTTGGGGGTGAGAAACCCATAGACTGGGGGAGATTTTTATAACAAACCACAGGAGGGGACCGGAGGTTTTCCGAAATCGAAACTCCCCCCCCCCCTTAACTAACCCTATAGCTGTGTCCCCCTCACAATCTGATATATATCTGCAGTTTTATTTTTAACGCAACGTCATAAATATGTAGAAATGGACAAGTCACTGGATGCAGCGCGCTCCGTCAGCAGCGATTACCCCTCTAACCTCTCGTACGTCAGAACATTAGTAGCAAAGGAGGGATAAATATTCATGACAGTTCCCAATGGACCGTGAAATCTCTGACATTTTATACTGCGTGTCACAGCTCACTTGTCAATTCCAGTTGCAGGAGCGGAGCCGGCACATGGATTTTCTCCTTGGCCGTAATCTCGCAGGCAGAGATTCTGTACAAATGGCCAGAAACCTCCCGAGCTCAGTGATGATATGGCTGGAGGCACTAATAATATTTACTAGGTGGTCTAAGGGAGAACATTAATCTTTATGGAGGATGTAAGGAGACTTATAGGCCACGCAATGCTCCTCTGGGAATTTAAATATGCAAAAATCCTCTTCCGGGAGGAAGAGGAATTCCAGCGCCATCAATGGGATGCAGCTATCCTAAGTCAATATCAACCCTATAGCTTCTCATCCTAAGGCAGGTGTCAAGGCTCCTTACAGCCTCTCACCTAGCCAAATTAGATAGCCTGCTTTGCACTGATGAGGGGCAAATACCCAGAAACAAGTGTCTGCAAATGGAGGTACTGGTTTTGCTTCCTATCAGGTTATGTGGCAAGGCTCATTAAGGGGAATCTGGATTTTGCAGCATGATATAGGCAAAGAGATCCTGAATCCAATGATGTATCACTTAGATTACTGGGTGCAGAAGTTCTGACACAATCAGAATTTTTAGATTTAGTCATGTAGCAGAGCTGAGAGAGCTGCCCCCGCCCAGACCAGGCTCCCTATACAGATACGTTGAAAGTTAGGTGTCAATCACAGCACAGAGCATGTCGGACTGCCAAGCACATGAGTTTCTAGTTCTGTAATGATAACGGGCCTGCTGCTTAAACATAGCATATAACAGATTGTACTGACAAAACAGGCATGCCTGAACTTTGTGTTAACCCTTGCAGTATGCTGGCTTTGGCTTACATAGCAAAAACCTGCTGACATTCACTTTATAGGTTTAATAAAGACTTTTAGGATTTCTACATCCAATAGCTGGCACCAGAGTGGACCTAAATGAACTCAGGTGAGGTCACTGAGGTCAGGTTACCTACGATCACAGGTGGAGAACCGTGGGAACTCACAGCTGTGGCCCCGGCTAACCTGAGTGACGTCACCACTGATCGCTGCTCAGTCTCTGCCTGAATTTATAGTATGCGATCATTCATGTACCATGATCGTGCAGCTGTAATTCAGATGTAGCAGAGCTGGAATAGTCGTGGGACCTCGTGTGGATTACGTTGGACCAGCAGGGGTGTTTTTGGGGTTAACAAAGTGGTGAAAGAGGGTGTTTTTTGTATTTCATTTCAAATAAAGGATTTTTTCTGTTTTTATTTCTTTTCACTTACACATTAGTAATGGGAGGGGAGGGGGGGTCTCAGACATCTCCCATTACTAATCTAGGGCTTAGTAGCAGCTATGAGCTGACATTAACCCCTTATTACCCTGATTGCCATTGCACCAGGGCAACGGGAAGAGTCGGGTAAGTGCTGGGATTGTCACATCTAATGTATGTGACAATCCTGGGTGGCAACAGGATGATATTTTTAGGCAGAGGGGGGCCCAATAAGCATGGATCTCCCCAGCCTGAGAATACCAGCCCCCAGCTGTCTGGATCTACCTCGGCTGGGTATCAAAATTGGGGGGACCGCATGCCAGTTTTTTAAATTATTTAAATAATTTATAAAAAAAAAAAGCAGCATGCGGTTCCTCCTATTGAGACACAGCCAAGATAAGTGCATGGCTTGAGGATGCAGCCTGGAGACATGGTCTTTATCTGTGATGGGTATCATAATATTGGGGGACCCTACACCAATTTTTTATTTATTTTTACTGAATGTTATAGACCCACAAACCTGGTCTGTGATTGGAAGCCTCCGACAAGCTGTCACACAGGCTGGGGGCGCTGAGTGCAACCAATCACATACACTGGTGGGCGGGGCAATTAGTGAATATGCATAAGCGTAATCAGCAGCCCCGGAAGAAAAGTTTACAGTTACAGACGCGCCGAAGACTTAAGTATAGCGCGCTCGCTTTTATTTCTTAAGTGCCCAATCCAGATAAAAACTTGGTATTCCCTGGGAATTCCGGCCCGGGCCCGACACTCGGGTGCCTTTGAACCCGCGGGGTTCGGACCTTCCAGTCTGGTCCACCCAACACTATTTTTCACAAAAAAACACATCAAATCAGAATAATTCACCAAAACCACACCACCATTACAAGCATTTTTTTTACATTTCCAGGCTCTCAGACAAGATGCAGTTTTGATGTCTGAAAGGTTCAGTTTTAACTGCAGTGTGCGCACATAGCCTGAGACAACGTCATGTTAATGTCCATGAATGTAGAATGTGAGGTCACAAGAGTGTAATGTCTGCCTCCACCACAGACTCAGGATGACTATCACGGACAAACAAGGGCACTTTAACCCCTGTATGGGGATTTGGAATTACACATGGTGGTGTGGTTTTGGTGAATTATTCTGATTTGATGTGTTTTTTTGTGAAAAATAGTGTTGGGTGGACTGGACTGTAAGGTCCTACCTATTGAAGGCTGCAATCCAGGAAAGAGTGGTCGTCAGCCAGGGTCCAAACCAGGAGGCACAAAAAGGGACAAAATCAGCAGGCAGCAGCAAAGTCAGGAAATCAGGCAGAGGTCAAAACCGGAGATGGCAGAGAGGTACAAAACGGCAGGGAGGAGGGTAGTCAGAGAGCAGGCAGAGGTCAAAACACAGGGATCAATAGTCAGAACAGGAACCAGACACTAGCAGGAATACAAAACTATATCTGGCAGGGGCCAGCAGACAAGAGGGGAAATTAGAAGGGTGTGGTGTCTTCCCATTGGCTGTAGCTGAATAGTGGTAACTTCAGCCGGAAGACACGCAACCTACAGTCAGCCAGTAGTACTGCAGGTCCCAGGGAAACCTAGCTTAGTGGATGAGCGGAGCCTTCGCCCAACAGAGCCACTGATACTGACTCCTCTCCTATCACCAGCACAGTCCACAGTGGGAATACGGCGATGCCTGGTGACCGAAGCAGAAGTCACAGGAGCGGATGCCGGTGAGGACGTGACAAAAAGCTCCTCTAGGAGTAATGCAAAGTGTCCCAATAGTTTTGCTCATATAGTGCATTTGCTATACATAGAAACCATCGCTGCACCAATCACTGCCATTCACTAAATTACACAAGGTTTTAAGCAAAAAAATAAATTCATTAAAATCTGAATAACCAATCAAGCATCATCCATACACCATAAAGAATAAACCAGCAGCTGCAGAAGACAATGTCCATCCAGAGCGTCACGAGAGCCATGTATCCCAGCACTCTGATTCATCCACAATCAGTCCTGACTGTCGAGGACAAAAAAATAATCCCAGCATGAGATTACAGGAGCACAATCGTCACAGCCGCAATCTGCGGGATTGAAAGGTTATTTTATGTATTTAATAACGGGAACATCTGGCATGTCTGCAGACTCTCACATTTCTTCAGCAAAAATATCTATAATTCCACTGGTAGGAAAAGTGTCCTGACCAGGCCCACAGAAGTGGCCTCTACCTGTGACGGTGAGAATCTGCCTCTAAGTCTCATTACAGGGAACCTGTCAGGTCCAATATGCAGCCAGAACCACGAGCAGTTCTGGGTGCATATTGCTACTCCCTGTCTAACCGTCCCTGTATACACTAGCATAGGTAAAGACACCTGTAGAAAAAGTATTTCTAAAGATCTTTTATCGTATGCTAATGAGCGCGGGGACTAGTCCCCTGGGCGTTGCTTCCCTTGCCAGTGGCCCCTCATTAGCATGTTAGTACACCCCTGTGGGTATGCTAACATGCTAATGAATGTGCAGCGTCACAGGATGATCTCACACACCTCTCCGTTGCCATACGCTGGATTTCGGCTCAGTGCGCCTGACCCCGGAGTTTCGGTCATGAGAACTATGAAGCAGGGTGTACACATCCTGGCTTCAAACTGAAGTAGTGCGCTTGACTGAAAGTCCAAGGTCATGTGCACTGAGCCGAAATCCAGCTCCGAGCAGCATAGCGGTGAGTGAGATCATCTTCTGGCACTGCACATTCGTTAGCATGTTAGCACGCCCACTGTGAATACCTACATGCAAAAAGAGACAAAAGAGTTACAAACTCCCCATCAGAATGAGCTCACTGATCGATGCTCCGTTAACTCAGCCAGCAATAAACAGTGAAACACAGGGGCTAAGAGGGTGAATAGTGTAAAAATGTTCATGAAACCCAAATGCAAACTTTTTTTTTAAATGAATGCCTTAAACGGGAAAAAAAAAAAATCTATATATATTTTCTCTTTTTTTCGTTTAATGCATTCATTTAAAAAAAAAAAAAACTGTTTGCATTTGGGTCTAATATATATATATATAATATATATATATAGTGTGTATATATTATTATTATTATTATTATAGCGCCATTTATTCCATGGCGCTTTGCAAGTGAAAGAGGGTATACGTACAACAATCATTAATCATTAACAGTCCAAAACAGACTGGTATAGGAGGAGAGAGGACCCTGCCCGCGAGAGCTCACAGTCTACAGGGAATGGGTGATGGTACAATAGGTGAGGACAGAGCTGGTTGCGCAGTGGTCTACTGGACTGAGGGCTATTGTAGGTTGTAAGCTTGTTGGAAGAGGTGGGTCTTGAGGTTCCTCTTGAAGCTTTTCACGGTAGGGGAGAGTCTGATGTGCTGAGGTAGAGCGTTCCAGAGTATGGGGGAGGCACGGGAGAAATCTTGTACGTGATTGTGGGAAGAGGAGATAAAAGAGGAGCAGAGAAGGAGATCTTGTGAGGATCTGAGGTTGCGTGCAGGTAGGTACCGGGAGACTAGGTCACAGATGTAGGGAGGAGACAGGTTGTGCATGGCTTTGTATGTCATTGTTAATGTTTTGAACTGGAGTCGTTGGGTGATGGGAAGCCAGTGAAGGGATTGGCAGAGTGGCGAGGCTGGGGAATAGCGAGGGGAGAGGTGGATTAAGCGGGCCGCAGAGTTTAGGATAGATTGGAGGGGTGCAAGAGTGTTGGAAGGGAGGCCAGAGAGCAGGAGGTTGCAATAGTCGAGGCAGGAGATGATGAGGGCATGCACTAATGTTTTTGCGGATTCATGGTTAAGGAAAGCACAGATCCGGGAGATATTTTTGAGTTGTAATCGGCATGAGGTGAAGAGGGCTTGGATGTGTGGCTTGAAGGATAGAGCAGAGTCGAGGGTTACTCCAAGGCAATGAGCTTGTGAGACTGAGAGAGTGAGCAACCATCAAGTTTGATGGAACGGCTTGTTGGAGGAGATGAGTGAGGAGGAGGAAAGACAATGAACTCTGTTTTGTCCATGTTAAGTTTTAGGAATCGCGCAGAGAAGGGTGAGATACCAGACAGACATTGTGGGATTTTGGTTAGTAGAGAGGTAATGTCAGGTCCAGAGAGGTAGATCTGTGTGTCATCAGCATAGAGATGATACTGGAAGCCGTGGGACTCTATGAGCTGTCCCAGGCCGAAGGTGTAGATGGAGAACAGCAAGGGTCCAAGAACTGAACCTTGGGGGACACCGACACCGATAGGGGGCGAGATGAGGAAGTGGTGTGAGAATGGGAGACGTTGAGAGTTCGGTCGGTTAGGTATGAGGAGATCCAAGATAGGGCAAAGGAAAAAAAAAGGAACGGAAAAAAAAAGGAAAGGGAAAAAAAAAGGAAAGGGAAAAAAAAAGGAAAGGAAAAAAAAAGGAAAGGAAAAAAAAAAGGAAAGGAAAAAAAAAAGGAAAGGAAAAAAAAAGGAAAGGAAAAAGGAAAGAAAAAAAAAAAGAAAGAAAAGAAAAAAGTAGCGTTTTTGAAACACGGTAAAATACCTCAAAACAACGGATCCAGTGTGTGTCGCACGCAACCTCATGTAACCGCATATTGCCGCGATTCCATTGCAAATGCATTGAAATGGTAACGTATTTGTAAAGGATCCGGTCATACTCTGTTTGCGTTTTTTTGCCGTCCGGCAAAAAAACGCTGATGTGAAAGTACCCTGACCAACTTCTAATGCTGGAAGCAACAACCCTGCAGCTGTGTCCATACATAACTAGCGTTGTAATTTTCTGAAGATACAACGTAACAGTTCTTTAAAGAGAACGCAGTGATAAAATGTATCCGCTCAAACCTCTATTTTATTGAACGCAGCGTAAAAGAAAAGATTAAAAGTAAATCCTCCAAGATCACAGACAATAATGGGAGTGACGCGGATGACGATGGACAAAGCCCATAGAAATTCCCCACAGAGCAGAGCACAACGTGGTGCTGTGGATGGAAAACTCCTTGATGTCGCCGTCTGTGTAATCGCAGCTACGCGGGTGAATGAACGGTCTGATCACAGAGCTGCTGCAGAGCATCACACGTTTCGCAGATCACAGTCCCTGCTGCGTCCTTGTAATGAGAGCAGAATTATTGAGGGTCCGGAACAATCAGAGCCACCCAGAAGCGTGCGGCCCTCCCACGTAATGACACACACAGGGGAATGACCTCATGCTAACAATGACCTACAGAAAGTTGTCATGCGTGTGTTATTCATTAATGGCTTGCCGTGGCGTGCCAGCACAGACTCTGCCCACAACACAGGAGCTGCCTGCTAAATAATGCAGCGCCTCCACAAACAGCATTTCTTCTATATGGCTCCTATTTAATAATCAGCCCAGCACGTGCACCCACAATACTTTCCTCCTCTCCACAACTGTAAAAAATGTATACGGTCAGGACGAAACCACCGAGGAACCCTCTGCTGTAGATTTCCTTAAAAATACTTACAAGCCATAATAATAAAAAAAAAAAAAACTGCTTGTCGTGTAAGTTCAATCACCTGCAAAATAAATAGGGAATTCCATGAAACGCTGCATGAACCGGTCACCAGCCAGTATGTGTACAAGTACAAAGGGCTTGTGAGTAAGTAGAAGAGAGAACAGGGGATAATTAGATGAGTGAGGCGATAGGGTGGTCTGAAAAAATGTTTTTAGGGCACGATAAACTCTGGATACTGGGAATTAGTCGGATTGTCTAGGGAAACGCATTCCAGAAAACTGGTGCAGCACGAGAGAAGCCTTGGAGAAAGGAGTGGGATGTTGGGATAATAGAGGATGTCAGGCTTAGGTCATCATACAGGTAGGAGATATAGGGTGGTGCAGAACTGTGGAGAGCTTTATGGGCGAGAAGGATAATATGTATTCATTTATATAGTGCCATTAATTCCACAGCGCTTTATATACATTGGCAATACCGTCCCCATTGGGGCTCACAATCTAAAGTCCTTATTAGTATGTCTTTGGAGTGTGGGAGGAAACTCACACAAACACAAGTTTATATTGGATTTTGTAACGGATGGGTAACCAGTGCAATGACTGGCATAAGGTGAAGGCATCGGTGTAGGGGTTGGAGAGGAATATGATCTTGCTACTCCATTCAGTATGGACTGGAGATAGAGTTTAGGTTAGTAGAGAGTTGTAAGAGTATGTGCCTACGATCAGGACTCACTGCGTGACCTGCGGGGCCGCGCATCTCCTCCGCAGGAGACCGCAGCTGACTGTGCCTACGATCAGAGTTCAGTGCGCTGCGGTCTCTCACTTGTGTTCTACCTACGTAGGACAGATGCAATTCCGCAGCAAACAATTGACATGCTGCGGTCTGAAAACACGTTCTGGAGGTCAGTGTTTGCTGCAGAAAAAAGAAGCACAGTGGTCACGAGATTTCTAGAAATCCATCCACTGTGCTTGTACTGTATAACGCAGTGGTTTGAATGCAGCTGATGTATGCTGCATCCAAACCGCTACAAATACAGATTGTGGGGACGCAGCCTAATTGTTTTCTTCGGACTCACCAATACGCACAAAAGCATGTCCAATAATGATCTGACACTTGGGTCAAATTTGTCAATGCAAGTCTATGGGTCAGGCTTGAGGGGAAAAAAAACATTGCTTGGATGCCACCGGTGTATCGTCCAATTTTCATGAACTGTTTGACAGGAGAAGCTGGAGAAATCTTTTTGTTCCCCCCTCAATGGAGCCACAAAATCCACAGGTCTTTAAAAGAAATGCAAAAAGGAATTGAAGTACAGATTTTTGAATATTTTTATGCCTTCTGTGTAATTACCCTAGTGGTCCAGAGCTGCGGTCACAATCCTGCCGGGGGTTCTAGGGATCAGTCAGCAAGTTGGTGTTGACCTTTCACAACTCTTTCGAATTTTTTTTTTACTAGATCAGATTATTGTACACAGTAAATCAACAAAAGAAGTTCAATACGGAAAGTGTATAAATCAGTGGTGTGGCCAAGGTTGGACTAGGAGGCACCAGACCTCTAGTCCTATAGTGATAAGCTCCTGCTGATAAAACACCGATTTTATTTAAATAGAAAAACACTGCTCGGTAAGTGAAATAACTTGAATCAGGGTCTCTGCCCCTACATCTTGCTGCTCTCAGATTACATAGATTCCCTTTACGCTTTTGCACAGTACCAGGATGTGATTATTGACTTCTGCCCAGATTGAGCTGTTAGGTGTCCATCTCATCACGATCCTGCGCTCGCCTTATCTCTGGTTGTGTCATCCTGTATCATACTGATAAAAAGTACGTTCTTTGTGACATTTAAAAGCACCAAGTAGCGAATCTCCGCTAATATCAACATCTGCCGGGTTGAGCATTGGCACACGTTGCGGCTTTTAATTAAAAAAACAAGGCTGACGGGAGCCAAGATGAAGCAATAACAATGTTTGCAAAGCGTGCCAGCACCAGGGAATGGATCACACAGTCAGCCTGGCACACCCTAACCCCATCATTATTTGCAAGGGAAAAAAAAAAGATCCAATGACACTGCTGTGTGACCATCACATGTCCAAAGTGGAGCCGGATCTACTAGTAAATAACCAGAGGAAATACTGCTCTGATGCTTCATCAATGGCTGAAACTTCCGACCTTTGATGATGTTTAGTTAATGCACTGAGGAAGCCATTATACTCCACACCCTATAGCATCCTGTGCCAACAATACCGAGCGGCTCCGACTTCTGCGGGGAGCGACCATGAGGGAGACTAAGGCCCTGTGCACACGCTGCGGTTTTTCTCTCCTGAAGCCAGTCAAGTCTATGGGATTCTGTGTACAGATGGTGAGGGTTTTTTTCCGTGCAGTTTTGGTGCAGATTTTGATACAGAAAAAATCTGCAGCATGCCGATGATTGGTCAGGTTTAGCAGTGTTTTTTCACCCATTGACTTCAAGCCATTGACTTTCTTGATGGCCCAAAAACACATCCAAAAAATGCATCTG
Source organism: Anomaloglossus baeobatrachus (assembly GCF_048569485.1). Lineage (NCBI taxonomy): Eukaryota > Metazoa > Chordata > Amphibia > Anura > Aromobatidae > Anomaloglossus > Anomaloglossus baeobatrachus. Next base: position 205,235,967 of record NC_134360.1, on the reverse strand, counting down.
GTCTAGACACAGTTTATGCCAGAGTGTGCAGATCTGGTGCAGAAAATGTCTGCACCAAATCTGAAGAGTGTGCACATAGCCCAACCCTTGTCTGGTACCATGGGGTCAATGTGACTCCATGCAGATTGGTACCACTTTTTTTTTTTTTGTGGTACTAGACAAAGGTTAAGGCTACTTTAACATCTGTTTTTTGACGTCCAGCACAATCCGGCAAAAAAAAAAAACAGATGCAACGGATCCGGCGAAAAAAACGGATAGGTTGCATCAGTTTTTTCCATGCCTTCCTTCTGTTTTTTGATGGATCCGTTGTGCTACTGAGCATGCTCAGTTCAAAAAACCGGATCAGTCGTTGGATTCCGTCATATGCCAGATGAAGACGGAACCGGCGCCCATAGGCTTTCATTGTAACTCAGGCGCCATATATTCTTTTACCGGAGACAAATCGCTGCAAGCAGCGTTCCATCCGGCCACCGGATCAGCTATTTACGCCGGATGGAAAGAAAGGCCATGCAGCACAATCCAGCGATAATAGAAGTCTATGGGGGAAAGAACGGATCCAACAGCAAGAAACGCCGGATCCGTTCTTTCCGGTTTTTACCGGATTGTGCCGCACAGCAAAAACCGGATGTGTGAAAGCTGCCTAAGGCTACTTTCACACTTGCGTTCAGTGGAGTCCGTCACTATGGAGAATAGCGCAGTCCGTTAACGCACTGTGCTATTCTCCATAGACTTGTATGGATGACGCACTGTAACGCAACTGTCAGCGTTGCATCCGCTGGACAACGCAGCGTTGTTATTTTGACGCTGCGCCGGGCGGAACGCAGCATGTAATGTTTTTTTTAGCAGCGCAATCCGTTGGATTTCACTGCGCATGCTCTCTCTGGCTCCCTGCACCCGTAACCAAGGTAAATATCGGGTAACCAAGCAAAGTGCTTTGCCGATATTTACCCTCGCTACGTGTGCAGGGAGCCAGACACTTCCCCGCTTGGCTCTGCCCCCTCCCGCACTCCACTCCGCATGTATGTACGTACGTACACACACACACACACACACACACACACACACACACATACATATATATACATACACACATGCACACTCACCTGTCCTCAGCGCCATGGCCTGCTTGGCTCCACCCACTCCTCACTCCGCCCCCCCGCACACATTCTCGGCAGCCGAACGTTCAGCTGATCGACCGGCCGCCGGCTATTGAGAGTGATCAGCTGATCATTCACAATAGTCTGCTGCCGGTAAAACTGTAAAGAAGAAAAAAAAAATAAATTTAAAAAAAAAAAAAAGCTTTCCGTTGTTTTCTACGATCCATAACATCCGTTGTGCCACTATATCCAATGCATCCGTCACACAACGCAATGCTACGGAAGCCGTCCAACGCAAGTGTGAAAGTAGCCTAAGGCTGCTTTCACACATCAGTTTTTTGCCATCAGGCACAATCCGGCAAAAACCTGAAAAAACGGATCCTGCGTCTGTTGCCGCTGGATCCGTTTTTTTCCCCCCATATACTTCTATTAGCGCCGGATGACCTTGCGTTCCAATCCGGCTTTCACTTGTCCGGCGGCCAGATGGAACGCTGAGGGCAACGTTTTTTGTCTCTGGTGAAAAAACGTATCGTGCCAGATTCGGCGCCGTACGGTGTGTTTTATAATGGAAACCTATGGATGCCGGATCCGGGGTAATGCAGCAAAAAAAAAACGTATACGGCCGCCGGATCAGTTTTCTTAAACTGAGCATGCTCAATATCACAACGGATCCGTCAAAAAACTGAAGGAACTGATGGAAAAAGCTGATGCAACCTATCCGTTTTTTCGCCGGATCCGTCGCATCAGTTTTTTTTGCCGGATCGTGCCTGATGCCAAAAAACTGATGTGTGAAAGCAACCTAAGGAATAACCCAGTAGCAGAAAGATAACTGGTTATGACTATATATGAGCTGAAAAGCGTATGATTGTGGAGGAGGTCTGCTGCTGGGTGGCAGAGTAGCTGCGTCAAACTATCGGACACCCAGCGAGTATTGTGCACAGATCCTACTCCAAGGTAAAAGGACCTGTACACGATAATCTGTGGGTGTCGGACTGCTGACGCGGCCACTGTCCAACCCAGCAGGCACTAGAGTCTTTCAGCTCGGGCAGCAGAGTATGGACTTTTAGCCTAAGGGCCCAATTCACACAGAAAACCTTCTCCATGCACCCTGTATGACTATTCATATTAGGCAAACAGGGGAACCCTGTGCACAGCCACATTGTGCGGCCGCATCATCGAGAACAGAACCTCCGATTGCATCTTTATAAGGCTATGTTCACACAATCATTTATCAGTGTGCTGTCCATTTACCAAAAGGACATCACATAAAGAACGGGATTTCATTGATCCGTAAACAGGAGTTTTCAAAATGGATCTGTGTCTCCGGCCTGTGAGACTAAAAGCATACACGACTCAGTTTTGCAGATCAGACAGCCATTAAAGTCTATGGGGATCCATTGAATGAAAAATGGAAGACAGACTTTGTACTCTATTTTTAAAGGGAACCTGTCAGGTGTAATATGCACCCAGAACCACAAGCAGTTTTGGGTGCATATTGCTAATCCCTGCCTAACTGTCCCTGTATCTAGTAGCATAGATAAAGAGATATTTAGAAAAAGTATTTCTAAAGATCCTTTATGATATGCTAATGAGCGCGGGGACTAGTCACAAGGGCGTTAGTTCCTGTGCTCACCCTCTTAGCATGGTAGCACACCCACAGGGACATGTTAGCATGCTATTCAACGCAGTATCACCAGTGGTGAAGTGCGTACCAGTGTCCACTGTCGCCGCTGATCCGAGGCCTTGGCACTTCCGGTCATGTGCAGCAGACCTCTATGAAGCTGGGAAGCATACACCCAGCTTCATACTGCGCATGAACGCAAGTGCCAGTTATTCTGATCAGCGGGCACAGGTACGTGCGACACCGCTGGTGATGCTGCATTACACCCTCTTAGCATGCCCATAGGGGCGTGCTAACATGCTAAGAGGGCGGAATGTGCAAAGGAACTAACGCCCTTGCGACTAGTCGCTGGCCTCATTAGCATATCATAAAGGACCTTTAGAAATACTTTTTCTATAGATCCCTTTATCTATGCTAGTGTAAACAGGGACAGTTAGGCAAGGATTATCAATATGCACCCTGAACTGTTCGTGGCTCTGGGGGCATATTGCACCTGACAGGTTCCCTTTAACTGATCTATTGCAAAGAATCAATGGATAAATAAAAAGTTTAGAGGTTTCCCCTTCAGTTTTTAGAAATACAGGAGAAAAAAAAACAAAAACACAGATGTGAAGGCAAAAAAGACGATGCATTAAAGAAACTGTCTATTTTACATGTATATAATATAGGCAATAGTAAATCACTAAATTCTGCAGATTTTTTTTTCGTTTTTTTTTTACAGGTTTGCATTTTGAGCCATTTTTACATGTTTGCGTTTTGGGTGAATTATTTTGCGCTTTTTTCAAATTAGCATTTTTATTTTTTTTTTATGGTTCTTTTTGCTGCAGCGACAACAGATCCTCAATGTAGAAACACCTGCATTTTTTGATGCAGAAATGCATGCAAAATGCTCCAAAAAAAAAATACAGCACCTTGTATGTGGGTTTGTAGATGTGCAAATTGAGATCCACACTGTTGAAGTCCATAAAAAAAAACAAAAAAAATAAACTTCATGTTACAAAGTTTACAAAACTACACTAAGTCGATTTACGGGCAGACAAAAGAAAAAAATAAATAAAAACGTGCAAATTTTACTGGTAGTGCATACTGACACTTTTTCAGGTTAAAAAATAAATTCTGAAAATAAATAAATAAATAAATCATGTACACTGACCTTCTGGGTTATCGTGAACAACATTTACGGCTGAACTTATAGGCCATAAATGATTGATTATTTGGGTTGTATCAATAGGACCTAGCCCAGGGACACTGCTGCAAGAATTTACAAATTGCAGCTCTGCTATATTAATTAGCCCATTAGCAGTTTGCAGAAACCAGAGTCATAAAATCAGCCACTCCAGACGAATTTCCAACAATCTGTTTGTGGTCCACTGACGGAATACAGGCTACCATATACTGTATGCAATCTTACGGCCCTGTCACACACAGAGATAAATCTGCGGCACATCTGTGGTTGCAGTAACATTGTGGACAATCAGTGGCAGGTTTGTGGCTGTGTACAAATGGAACAATATGTCCATGATTTCACTGCAACCACAGATCTGCCAAAGATTTATCTCTGTGTGTGACGGGGCCTTTAGGCTATGTTCACATGTCCAGTAATCATTTATCAGAGAGGATCCTGCAGCGATCCATTGGAAAAAAAAAAAAAAAAAATCTGCCAACAAGTTTTTGTCTGTTTCGAAAAAAAAAAGTGATTTTTGCAGGATTCATTTTTTTAACATAGAAGTCTATGGAAAACGGATCCGTTAGCCGTCCGCTTTTCTTGCATTTGTAAAGGATCCATTTTTTTTTTTCCTTACTGGATCAGTTTCAAATGGAAGATAAAAAGCGATCAATTAACGGATCCATTTTCCATAGACTTCCATGTTTAAAAAACTAACCCTGCAATATCAAACCGGACAAAAAAGTTGTTTGCACATCTTTTTTGACAACAGATCTATACTGGACCTGTTCTTATAGATGATTACTGGACATGTGGACTAAGGGGTACTTTGCACACAGTGATATAGTCGAGGTCAAATCGAAAGTGACGCACATCCGGCGCCGGTAACGACGTCGCAACGTGTAAAGCCTAGATGTGCCGATACACGATCGCAAAAGCGTCGAAAATCGGTGATCTGTGTAGTGTCGGTGATTTTCATAATGTCGCACCAATAGGAGATACGATGTTGTTCCTCGTTCCTGCGGCAGCACATCACTGTGTATGAAGCCGCAGGAGCAAGGAACATCTACCTGCCTCCACCGGCTATGCGGAAGGAAGGAGGTGGGCGGGATGTTTACGTCCCGCTCATCTCCGCCCCTCCGCTTCTATTGGCCGCCTGCCGTGTGACGTCGCTGTGACGCCGCACGACCCGCCCCCTTAAGGAGGAGGTGGGTCGCCGGCCAGAGCGATATCGCAGGGCAGGTAAGTGCGTGTGAAGCTGCCGTAGCGATAATGTTCGCTACAGCAGCTATCACAAGATATCGCATGTGCGACGGGGGCGGGGACTATCGCGCTCTGCATCGCTAGCCGATGCTAGCGATGTCGCAATGTGCAAAGTACCCCTTAGTCTTATATGCTGCTCATCAATCTGAAATCCAGTTTTGCATGCACCCCATTCGAGAGGTCCGCTGTTCATGATCCTCATCTAAAGAGTTACCATAATAGTGTCTTGTCTTAGGCCCTGTGCACACAATGCAGTTTATTTGAAACAACAATAATGCACCTTTACGCAGAAATCAAAAAACAAAATACACCTTGTAGCAGAAAATACAACAAAACAACGCATGTGTTTTTGCCATTTTTTCCTCAATTTTGCACTTCCTCATTGATTTGTATGGGTTAAAAAACGCTGTAAAAACGCTGAAAGAATTGACATGCTGATTCTTTCAAACAAGGCAGCAAAAACCAAGGAGGTGGTGGTTTTTGACAAATTGGTCAGGAAAAAAAACCACACAGGTGTTTTGTGTGTGTGCACGAGATTTGAGGAAGCTCATAGGCTTTGCTGGGACTGAGAAAGCATCATTTTATTAGCATGGATTTGCATAAAACCCAGGCAAAAACCACTGCAAAAAAACGCCCTGTGTAAACATAGCCTTAGGGTATGTGCCCATGATCAGGACCCGCTGTGTCCTGGATGCGGCAGATACTGACCTGCGAGGCCGCGAGTCTCCTCCGTAACAGAACGCAGCTACTCATACCCAAGATCAGGGTTCGGGCACTGAGGTCTCTCGCTTCTGTTCTCCCTATGGAGGACGCTTGCGACACCGCAGCAAAGAATTGACAGGCTATAGCTCGGGAAACCACACCACAGGTCAGTTTTCACTGCGGGCCGCACACGCACAGTGGGCACGGGATTTCTATAAATCCCATCCACTGTGCTTGTACTGTACAACGCGGCGTTTTGGACGCAGTAAAAACACTCTGCATCCAAAATGCTGCAAACACTGATCGTGGGCACGCAGCAAGGCCCCTTTTAAGAAGCAGAAATTGTCCAAAAAGAATAAACCTCAGTAAGGCGGCTTTCACACTACGTTTTTTTTAACATGCGTCATGAACGTTTTTTTAACGCAAAAACAGATCCAGTGCAAATGCATTTTCATTTCAATGCATTTGCAATGGACTCGCGTCAACATGCGTTCACGTGCGTTTGCGTGCGTTATAGTGAGGATCCAGCGACTTGTAGTTTTTTTACCATTTTTCAAAAACGCTACTTGTAGCGTTTTTGAGCTGCGTCCAAATACTGCAAATTGCTGGATCCTGACTAAACAGCACGCAAACGTATGTGAACACTGGCATGCTGACAGACAGGATCCTGCTTGCTCTACTGAGCATGCCCGGAAACCAGCGTCGTGTGATCAGTTTGTTTTTTTTCCCCTCCCCCTCCTCTCCCCTCTCCTCCCTCTCCCCCCCCCCCCTCTCCTCCCTCTCCCCCCCTCTCCTTTTCCCCCTCTCCTCCCTCTCCCCCCTCTCTCTCCCCCCCTCTCCTCCCCCCCCCTCTCCTCTCTCTCCCCCCCTCTCCTCTCTCTCCCCCCCTCTCCTCTCTCTCCCCCCCTCTCCCTCGCCTGAGAGCTGCAGACACTCGTAACCAAGGTAAATATCGGGTAACCAAGCAAAGCGCTTCTCTTAGTTACCCGATGTTTACGTTGGTTACATGTGCAGGGAGCAGGCAGCCCGGCTCCTAGCAGCTTCGGATGCTCGTAACCAAGGTAAATATCGGGTATCCAAGCAAGTTACCCGATGTTTACCTTGGTTACGAGCCTCCGCAGCTGTCAGATGCCAGTTCCCAGTCTATCACGTTCAGTTCCACTGACTCCCGATCACGTAACTCCAATGCCTGCCCATAAACTTAAAGTGACAGGATCCTGCAAAATAACACTTGCATTTGCAGGCGTTTTTTGCTGTAAAAGCAGGATCCACTTTTACAGCAAAAAAAAAAAAAAAAACGTTCATGACGCATGTTAAAAAAACGTAGTGTGAAAGCAGCCTAAGTGGTATGAAGTTGGTGCTGTAAAGTGATCATGTGACCGATCAGTTGATTAAAAGTAACAAAAAGAACAACATGAGCTGCAATAAATAAAAAAATAAGCAGCACGCAAGTCACAAGGCTGTAAGGAGACGGTTCCTCTTCAGGCAATGTGACAAGAACAACCGTGAGACGATACAAAGCAAAAAAACACTGAGAAAAATCACTCAGCTGTTTCATATCTCCCATGGACTTCAATGGAAAGATTCCAGCACAAAGACAATGGCCCTTTTCACTGAAGCCAATGCAGCTTTACAGGAAGCCCACCGTCCTCACAATAAATTGGGGTTCCAGAAGGGAGGTGTCATTTATAACATATGCCATATTCAACTGGAAAAGATCCAAGTTGCCATTCTGGGCAACAGGCACTAAGTATACCTCCGCTCTGTATAGTCACCGCTGAGAGCAGCAGAATGTAGAGACAGCGATCCCGATTCCAGTGATGTGTCACTTATTGAGCTGTTTGCTGTCATTTTGATAAAATCAATGTTTTCTCTGCTGCAAATCTAGCAGTTATACAGAGCTCATGAATATGCTGGACTACCTGCAGCACACCAAGTAGTCCTGTCATGATAATCTCCTGCTGATTAAACAGTGATTTTATGAAAACTACAGCAAGCAGCTCAGCAAGTGACACATCACTGGAATCAGGGTCTCTGTCTCTACATTATGCTGCTGTTAGATTAGGTGGCAAAAACCTGGTCACTGAGTCCCTTTAATAGATCACTCCCATGTATGATTACAGCCAAAAGGAAAGTCGTTTCTCATTTCTGGAGTCTTGGCCAAACATACGAAAACCTGCACAGTGTGAACAAGAACAAATACTGACAGTCTAATTCCAGGGAGTCCACTATCAATCACCTGCACAAATGCATCCCGATAATCCAAAATGGCATCAAAAACAAAAAGGGCAAGATTGAGTACTGTTGTGTTAAGTATAATGTCTATTTAATAGGATATATACACACACATATATATATATATATCTATATATATAATTGCCTTATTCTGTCTGTCTGTCTGTCTATCTGTCTGTCTGTCTGTCTGTCTGTCTGTCTGTCTGTCTGTCTGTCTGTCTGTCTGTCTGTCTGTCTGTCTGTCTGTCTGTCTGTCATGCTCCAAAATTGTGTCCTTACGGTGACACAAAGCTGATTGGCCGCTGGGCTCGCCATGGCCCCGCCCCCCCCCACACGGATTGGCCGCTCGCCCAGGCTGCGCCCCCACACGGATTGGCCAGCCGCTCGCCCAGGCTCCGCCCCCCCCACAGATTGGCCTCTCGCCCCGGCACCCTGCAGGCATTGGCAATTCGGCCACGCCACGCCCCGCCCCCCTCACGCAATGCACGTTAGCTCTGGCCCCACCCCCTCCCTCCTCCCGCGCATTTCTCGAACTGACACGGCTGTCACGGAGGTGAGTACGGTACTCCCTGCCCACCCCCCCCCCCCTCCCCCCCCGCCCCCGCCCCCGCTCCCGCTCGCACAGGACTGGTGTGGATACGTTGCTAACCATGCTCGCATGGTTACAAGCGCTGTCACGGAGGTGAGTACTGTACTCCCTCCCCCCCCCCTCCCCCCCCCGGCCCCCGCTCGCACGGCAGTGGTGGGAGTGGTGTGGATACGTTGCTAACCATGCTCGCATGGTTACAAGCGCTGTCACGGAGGTGAGTACTGTACTCCCTCCCCCCCCCTTCCCCCCCCGGCCCCCGCTCGCACGGCAGTGGTGGGAGTGGTGTGGATACGTTGGTATCAAGCCCATCAAGGTCCTGCTGCGCCAGAAGATCCACACGCACACACACAAACATACACACACATCAGATCACACTCACACTCACTCTTACACACACCTCACACACACCTCACACACACCTCACATCGCATCCACATACTCACAACATCCTGGGATATCGCTTGCTTCTCGGCGGCGAAAATGTGCTGTTGTGATCTTCCAGGACCTGACGGAGGATCACATGGCCAGAAGCATGTGATATCCCCGGATGTTGTGAGTATGAGCGCGTAAGTGCGATATCGTCAGTGTCTGTGTGTGTGAGTGGATGCGATCGGGTGTGTGTGAGTGGATGCGATCGGGTGTGTGTGAGTGGATGCGATCGGGTGTGTGTGAGTGGATGCGATCGGGTGTGTGTGAGTGGATGCGATCGGGTGTGTGTGTGAGTTGATGCGATCGGGTGTGTGTGTGAGTGGATGCGATCGGGTGTGTGAGTGTCGGCAGAGGACCAGGCCGTGCTGGAGGAGGCTGGGAGCAGAGAGGCTGATCATGGGGAAGAGAGGAATGCTGATGCTGAAGGAGGCTGGGATGGGAAGGCTGGGAGGAAGGAGGCTGGGACGAGAGAGGCTGATCCTCAGGAAGGCTGAGGAGGGGAGGCTGATGCTGAGGGAGGCTGGAAGGAGAGAGGCTGAGCAAACGTGCTCCATCCGCCATACTGCGCACTCCCCATCGTGCTGCATCCCCCATGCTGCGCACTCCCAAACGTGGTCCATCCGCCATGCTGCGCACTCCCAAACGTGGTCCATCCGCCATGCTGCGCACTCCCAAACGTGCTCCATCCGCCATGCTGCGCACTCCCAAACGTGCTCCATCCGCCATACTGCGCACTGGAGCACGTTTGGGAGTGCGCAGCATGGCGGATGGAGCACGTTTGAGAATGCGCAGCATGGCGGATGGAGCACGTTTGGGAGTGCGCAGCATGGCGGATGGAGCACGTTTGGGAGTGCGCAGCATGCCGGATGGTGCACGATCGGGAGTGCGCAGTATGGCGGATGGAGCACGTTTGGGAGTGCGCAGCATGGCGGATGGAGCACGTTTAGAAGTGCGCAGCATGGCGGATGGACCACGTTTGGGAGTGCGCAGCATGGCGGATGGAGCACGTTTAGGAGTGCGCAGCATGGCGGATGGAGCACGTTTGCAAGTGCGCAGCATGGCGGGTGGAGCACGATGGGAGGTGCACACCTCCCCCCAACACACACACACACGCGCACTGCACAACACACACACACTAGGAATCACAAACAACGCCCTACACAGACACCCACACAGACAACGCTGCACACACAAATATACGCACATACTGCACAACACACACATTGCTCAAAACATACCTCCCCCCAAAACACACCACACCCACACAAACCGCACAACACACACACACACACAACGCTACAGACACACAGCGCTCCACAAACAACGCAACACACGCAACACACATACAACACCGCTCTCACCCCCCGCGACACTCAGAACATGTACAGCGCCCTACACAAACACTTGGTAACTACACACAACAACATCTCTCTATATATATATAACAAAAATCATACATGAACTACACAATACGTAAATTCTAGAATACCCGATGCGTAGAATCGGGCCACCTTCTAGTATATATATATATATACATACACACACACACATATATACACACACATAAAATACATATTACACACATTTATATATAAATTAGACAAAAATTACATGCATACATGCATACATATATACATATATATATATATATATATATATAGCCCCCTCTCTCTCATATATATATACCCACACATACATACGCTTTATACACACACATATATGCATGTGTGTGTATATAAAGCGTGTGTGTGTGTATAATATATATATATATATATATATATATATATATATATATATATATATACATATACATACACACATATGTCATAAATTACACACACACATACATACATACATATATATACACACAACGTTTTTGTGTGCATAATATACATATGGGTGTAACAAATTATATATTTGTGTTACACCCATATGTATATTATGCACACAAAAACGTTGTGTGTATATATATATGTATGTATGTGTTTGTAATTTATGACATATATGTGTGTATGTATATATATTATATATATAAATATGCACACACATACATATAGGGCGCAGTCCGGCACTGCACTCCCGCGTCCCCCGCACTATGCCGCTCCGCCGCCCGCACTTACCGGGGGTCTCCTCATGCCGAGCAGGCGGCACAGGCTCCCGGCGCCAGCACCTCGGTCCCTCGTATCTCCCCGGACTCCTGTAGTCACCGCCGCTCAGTGCGGTAGAGCCGGCCCCGGGCCTCGCCGCTTCCCCGGCCTGGTGCTGTCCCTGACGTCCGGCTCCTGCCTGCTCTGCGGCCCGGCTCCCTGCGCCCCCAGCTCTGCTGCTGTCACTGCCATGTCCGGCCCGACGAGACAAGAGGAGGCAGGGAGAGAGGCCAGAGAGCAGCGCCGGGAGCACAGCGCCCCCTGCCTGGGAGGAGACACAGGTGCAGGCCTGGGCTCAGGGAACGGAGGGGACGGAGCGGACGGACAGGAGCTGCTGTGTGATATTTGATAGATTTTTATATTTTATAAAATAGAACTGTATTTATTTATTTATTTAAATCACGTGCCCGGGGTCTAGTTTTCACCATTACAAAAAAACTTCTCCCTCTTTTTGAAGTAATCTGTAGGGCCGCGTTCACATTGCGCTTTTACTTACGTTCAGTGGTCCCGTCAGGGCATCCGTCCGAACCACCCCTCCCCCACCCCGCAAAGTGTGTCTCGGATGCATGCACCGACCGGGCCATGACTATAATGGAGCAGAGTCCGGTAGCGTGTGCTCTGTCTTGCTCTATTTTCGGGCATGTATGTGTAGTGGGTGGGCCTACCCCCTACTAGTTTAGCATAGTTACCCGGCATTGTGATTATTAAAAGTGTTGATTTTTATTATTGTATATGATGTGTTAGGGCACCCCCCTAGTGGCCGGGTGGGACGGCTGTTGCCACCGGGGAGGAGGAGTCGGCCGGATATCTAGGCAAGGTCTGAATGTGTGTAGAGAGAGAGGATCCGGGGCAGCGGAGAGTGCACATCTGTAGCGGCAAGTGTGATTGTGTGAGCGGACCATCAAGGGACACCTGAGATAAGGAGGTGAACGCAACCTCGAAGCCTATTCTGCCGGTGTGGGTCCGGTGTATGCTTGGCTAAAGAGTGGAAGCCCGTAGGAAGTGGAGTACTTTGGGCATATTCCCACCAGAGGGTGCGTTCGGGCAGGGTGTCCCCAGCTCCACTAATATTGCCGGAATCTGCTGCCCGGAGTGTTTTATCTTTGTGAATAAATGTCGTTTTTATTGCATCTGGACTTTTGCCTGCAGCCTTTTTGTGCATCGGCCGATGAAGACACCGACATACACTCTCTCAACATTAAAGAAGTGATGAAGCCAGGGATGTGCCTTGAATACAGTGCTGCCACGACTACACAGCCAGAGGCCTCCCGGACTTGTCACTTCATATGTAGTCGACTACGTTCGAGTATCCGCCTGCAGAAAACGTATATGCCCGAAAATGGTGCAAGACAGAGCCCACGCTACCGGAGTCTGCCCCATTATAGTTGTGCCACCCCAGCGCAGACCGGGGTGCTTGGATCCGGGATGGACGTGGCTCGAGGGGTCCGGACTCGGGGTCGGCTAACACTCCGATCCTTGAAAAGGGGGTATTTACAGGGGAGAAGTTTGTGACTTCACCTGTGTGTTGTGGTAATGGGAGTACCGCCGCTGCTGGAAGGAATACCAGGGCAGATAGTGGGGAGCAGCAAGGTGTCAGTCCCTTCGCAGGTAGGGAAGGCCCCAGGGGTATTGGTGAATAATTGGGAGCGCAGGGTGCAGGGGACCAGGGTACTCACTGCGGTAGTCGTGGTGCTGGATAAGGAATATAAGGCCTAAGCCACACGGCTAGAAAAACAGTGCGAGTGGAGTGCGATAAAACATCGCATTCCCCTCGGACCAATTCTAGCCTGTGTGTCAGCGCACATGAGCGACTGAGAATCGGACTGAGAAAACAATCGCACCATGCTGCGATTGTAAGCCGAGACTCTTTCTCTCGCACCCATTCAAGTGAATGGGGCGAGAGAAAAATCACACTGCCAGTGCACTGCGAGAATGGCAATAGCCGGCTATGCAGGAGAGAGGGAGATAAATCCCTCCCTCCCCTCCTGAGTGCCGGCCCACCCTGCGCAGCTGAGGTCTGCTCGCACAAACGGACCTCAGTTGCAAGGACACACGCATGACACTCGGCTCTGCTGTACTGCCAGCACGAGCCGAGTGTCATGCAAGGGGATCGCAGTAGTCCCCGTGTGGCCCCAGCCTAAAGTAGACACTCACACTGAAGATAAACCAAAGTCTCTGTACATCACAGTTGCTACGGGGGGAGCCGGTCTAGGTGCCCGCTCCCACCGGTGTCACTTGGTAATCCGGACCCTGCCTCCGTGCACAATTTTAGTTGTCCGTTGTGGCCCCTTGGCTTGAGGCTGTTGGGGCCCCGCTACCTATGTGTAGTGTAGCTGTGCTCTTGATCGCCGGCACTTGGGATTTCAGTGGCTAGCTTTATATGGAGAACCCTATCCCCGTGTTGTGCTGATGCCTTCAATCTCTGAGCTCTTAGGGAAGTTCATGAAGATACTCTCCCTCCCAAGTTAATTATCAGGACGGTAAATCGGTTCCTGACCTAGGGTCCTGTACCTCGCCGTGCTCGGTACCGGTCAGTTCTTTTGGTCCTCTGATGCCGACAGTCCTCCAAGACTATGTCCATTGCACCCTTTTCCAAAGTCACTGCTACCGGTCCCCAACTCCCGTGGTCCCGGACCACTAACTGCGGCCCAACCTTGGTCTCGCTCCCCGGGAGCTACTACTCCAGCTCCTCACTCTCTGAGGGCTCTCACTGCTCTGCTCTCCACTTCCTCCCTCCCACCAGTCTGCCTGACCCCTAGGTGGGTGGCCCTACTCATGCTTGACCATCCCACTGGTGTGTCTGACAGGTTTGGTGTGAGGTGTGGTTGGGATTTGTAGTGCTGATGGTGTGACACCGGTTATTAGGAACCTGAAACCATGGGGGTAGGGTCCTGCACCCTGGGGGACAGGATGCAGTTCCCTGTAGCACCCTGATATAGTCAGGGGCACTACATAGTCAATGGCCCTGTCGGCGCATGTGTCCGAAACACGCTTTGCGGGGTGGGGGAGGGGTGGATCGGACAGATGCCCCGACGGGACCACTGAACGTAAGTAAAAGCGCAATGTGAAAGGGAAAAAAACAGAGAAAAATTGTATGAAAAATATCCTGAATAATAATAAATAAAATGCAAGTGCTTAATAACAGGATAATTAATATATGCATTTGTAAGCGGGCGTTACTGCCAGATGTATGCCCTGCGATCCGTCTCCTACCTGCCGCATCCCCGGTGGGTCTCCTGAATCGTAAGCCCTCCATGACATCATTCGTTGTGGTTTGATCGGCGCATGATATCACCACGGACGGTAATATATAGAATATAATGTTCTGACAATATCGATAGTGACATTTTAATTGCTGTGTATGAAAACATAAAGCTGCTCCCCCAGATTATCTCCACAGCTTCATATATTAATTAGAGTTATAGCACGTCTATATGAAATGCACTGTGGAGAAATAACAGCGTCCTGTCCCTTTAAATACTGTGTATTCCATGACACTGGTCAGCAGCCAATAAGATTGCTGGATTTGAATGTGGAAAAATAAACACAAACAAACTGTGACTCCTCCTCAGTCTATTGCAGACAGTGACCAGTGGAGTTGGATATTGGTGAGTAGCCGCCATCACATCCCCTGATGACCTGACACTGATTTATATCATCTTGATGCTTCTTTCCTGTTATCTGGAATTTACTGATGATTTTATCATTTCACCTAAACTCAAAATACACGAGAAACCGGACATTGCAGAGAATTCTGCCACAACAGCTGCTGTCACCGGCCACTAGGGGACGCTATCAGTGTAATCTGTATTTACTGGTGCACTGGGCTCCCTCTAGTGGCTGCAGAAAGCAGAATTTTATCATTAGGTTACACAGGACACTGCTGCCAGTATTTTTTATTGGAGCATTATTTACCACTAATGTCAGTGGGATTATTGTCCTGTTATTGGGGGTTCTGTTCTATGTGCTGGTAATAAAGTCATTTTCACTGTCATTTTTGTGGGGTTACCTGTATTTATTTGCATGAAGAACATAGAAATCCATGTATGTCATACAGTGCCTACAAGTAGTATTCAACCCCCTGCAGATTTAGCAGGTTTGATAAGATGCAAATAAGTTAGGGCCTGCAAACTTCAAACAAGAGCAGGATTTATTAACAGATGCATAAATCTTACAAACCAACAAGTTATGTTGCTCAGTTAAATTTTAATACATTTTCAACATAAAAGTGTGGGTCAATTATTATTCAACCCCTAGGTTTAATATTTTGTGGAATAACCCTTGTTTGCAATTACAGCTAATAATAGTCTTTTATAAGACCTGATCAGGCCGGCACAGGTCTCTGGAGTTATCTTGGCCACTCCTCCATGCAGATCTTCTCCAAGTTATCTAGGTTCTTTGGGTGTCTCATGTGGACTTTAATCTTGAGCTCCTTCCACAAGTTTTCAATTGGATTAAGGTCAGGAGACTGACTAGGCCACTGCAACACCTTGATTTTTTCCCTCTTGAACCAGGCCTTGGTTTTCTTGGCTGTGTGCTTTGGGTCGTTGTCTTGTTGGAAGATGAAATGACGACCCATCTTAAGATCCTTGATGGAGGAGCGGAGGTTCTTGGCCAAAATCTCCAGGTAGTCCGTGCTATCCATCTTCCCATGGATGCGGACCAGATGGCCAGGCCCCTTGGCTGAGAAACAGCCCCACAGCATGATGCTGCCACCACCATGCTTGACTGTAGGGATGGTATTCTTAGGGTCGTATGCAGTGCCATCCAGTCTCCAAACGTCACGTGTGTGGTTGGCACCAAAGATCTCGATTTTGGTCTCATCAGACCAGAGAACCTTGAACCAGTCTGTCTCAGAGTCCTCCAAG
Organism: Anomaloglossus baeobatrachus; assembly: GCF_048569485.1. Taxonomy (NCBI): domain Eukaryota; kingdom Metazoa; phylum Chordata; class Amphibia; order Anura; family Aromobatidae; genus Anomaloglossus; species Anomaloglossus baeobatrachus. The sequence continues at coordinate 205,219,851 of NC_134360.1, read as the reverse complement.
TGATCATGAGCAAACTGTAGACGAGCCTTGACATGACGCTTTGAAAGTAAAGGTACCTTACGGGCTCGTCTGGAACGGAGACCATTGCGGTGGAGTACGTTACTTATGGTATTGACTGAAACCAATGTCCCCACTGCCATGAGATCTTCCCGGAGCTCCTTCCTTGTTGTCCTTGGGTTAGCCTTGACTCTTCGGACAAGCCTGGCCTCGGCACGGGTGGAAACTTTCAAAGGCTGTCCAGGCCGTGGAAGGCTAACAGTAGTTCCATAAGTCTTCCACTTCCGGATGATGCTCCCAACAGTGGAGACAGGTAGGCCCAACTCCTTGGAAAGGGTTTTGTACCCCTTGCCAGCCTTGTGACCCTCCACGATCTTGTCTCTGATGGCCTTGGAATGCTCCTTTGTCTTTCCCATGTTGACCAAGTATGAGTGCTGATCACAAGTTTGGGGAGGGTCTTAATTAGTCAGAAAAGGCTGGAAAAAGAGATAATTAATCCAAACATGTGAAGCTCATTTTTCTTTGTGCCTGAAATACTTCTTAATACTTTAGGGGAACCAAACAGAATTCTTGTGGTTTGAGAGGTTGAATAATAAATGACCCTCTGAATAAACTTTTCACAATTAAAAAAAAAAAATAAAAAAAGAAATAACATTCTTTTTTGCTGCAGTGCATTTTACACTTCCAGGCTGATCTACAGTCCAAATGTCACAATGCCAAGTTAATTCCAAATGTGTAAACCTGCTAAATCTGCAGGGGGTTGAATACTACTTGTAGGCACTGTATATCTTTATATACAGGCCCCAGTACAATCCAATGTACAATGTTTTCCATGTGGTATTACCTATACTGGAGACTACAAACACCCAGTAAAGACTTGATTTGATCATGTGGCCTCCATGTATGGGTGTAATGGGGTCCGATTACCTGGGGGACGCTCACTGTGAATATGTGTGGGATCTGCAGTGTTTGTGTCTTTAGCAGATCTGTGACTATATCTTTTTGGATTCACAGACTTTACTATGGAGTTATCAATGCACGATATTTACAAGATGGCACGGAGCCGCAGCTCTATGGAGGTCCGCAGCTTTATTATACACGGACCCTCGTCCTATTGTCCATCCCTGATGAGTGATAAGTGGACACTCACCGGATTCTGTTTTCTTTAGGACGTCAACCGCCGCCAGGACTGCGTCTTCGGATCTGGATACTTCTCATGTGAGATTATTATTTTATATAACAAGAATTTCCAGTTAATCTGAGAATAAAGTGTCATTCCTATAATCCAGCATTTAATAATCCAGAACATGTATTAATCCAGCACAGAATTACAGCACATTGCAGATTCATCAGAAAGTCAGTTAGAAAAAAGTTTTCCATAGTAATTTGTGTGATTTTCCGTGCACAGAATCATTCAGAATCCAGCAGGTCACAGTGGTTTGGGTTAAAGGAATTTTCCTGTAATTTTAAGGATTTAACATTGTATGATGGATCCCATTATCTGCTTGTGTTTTCTCTCCAGCTCGTCCCAGCACCAAGGAGGAGGTGGAAAACCAGCTGCTCATCTACAGAACGAGATTCCTCCCATCACCGATCTTCAACATGGAGGTAACCGATCACACCAAATGTTATGTCCTCATGTTTTGTCCATAGATATAAAGTAACGTCTCAGCAGACAATTAACTAACTCTTCTTTTCTCAGCGCCTGATGCCGACCAACCGCGAAGCCCAGAAAAAATATCTTCCATTTCCTGTAGAAGAAAAAAGACCCGACCTGCCATCAGTGACGCCAGAGCCGCCATCTGTGACGCCAGAACAGCAAAATGAAGAGGAGATACCGGAACCAATGGAGGTGAAAAACCAGGAAGAATATGAGAAAGAAGACACTAAGAAGACGTCACAGCAGTGGAATGAAGTGAGGATATCCGAACCTATGAAGTATCGGGAGGTGAAAGACCTGGAAGAAGATGAGAAAGACACTAAGAAGACGTCAGAGCAGTGGAATGAAGTGAGGATATCCGAACCTATGAAGTATCGGGAGGTGAAAGACCTGGAAGAAGATGAGAAAGACACTAAGAAGACGTCAGAGCAGTGGAATGAAGTGAGGATATCCGAACCTATGAAGTATCGGGAGGTGAAAGACCTGGAAGAAGATGAGAAAGACACTAAGAAGATGTCAGAGCAGTGGAATGAAGTGAGGATATCCGAACCTATGAAGTATCGGGAGGTGAAAGACCTGAAAGAAGATGAGAAAGAATACACTAAGAAGATGTCAGAGCAGTGGAATGAAGTGAGGATATCCGAACCTATGAAGTATCGGGAGGTGAAAGACCTGGAAGAAGATGAGAAAGAATACACTAAGAAGACGTCAGAGCAGTGGAATGAAGTGAGGATATCCGAACCTATGAAGTATCGGGAGGTGAAAGACCTGGAAGAAGATGAGAAAGAATACACTAAGAAGACGTCAAAGCAGTGGAATGAAGTGTTGGTATCCGATCCAATGAAGTATCGGGAGGTGAAAGACCTGGAAGAAGATGACAAAGACACTAAAAAGAAAAATTCAGGAGCTAAACAAGCAACAGTGCAAAATACAACAGGAGTTCAGAACCAGCCGACAAAGAGAAAACGACTTCAGAACCAGCCGGCAAAAAGACAACAAGTTCAGAACCAGCCGGAAAAAAGACAACAGGTTCAAAACCAGCAAGCAAAAAGACAACGGGTTCAAAACCAGCCGGCACGAAGACGAGTTCGGAACCAGCCGACACGGAGCCAGATGAGCCGCCTGCAGTCCATGTTCAACTATATCAGCACCAATATCAGTGGAATAAGAAATACCATATGGAGCAACCTCCTCAAAGTGATGAGACGCTGATGGACTGTGTGGCCCCATCATACAAGCTGTAAGAACATCAACAGCATAAAATTTGGTAAGTATAATAATAATTAACATAAAATAGTAATTATTAGGCTTAGAAATAGGTTATAAATGTATGCAAAATATTAAAAAGACATATAATAGAAGCAGTAATATAATATCTAATATAATAAGAAGAGAAGTAACTCTAACAGTAATTGTATAATAATGATAATTAGAGCCATAAAAATAAGCAGTTTGATCCAGGGTCCTCGGACTGATCGCCTTTTCCCGGGGTCAAGAAGGAATTTTTCCCCCTGAGACACAAATTGGCTGAATGTGTCCGGGGTTTTTTTTGCCTTCTTTTGGATCAACAGCTTTAGGAATAGGAATCTAAGTTATAATTTTAGTAAAATATCAATATAAATGTTAGTAATAGTAATAATAAAGTAGCAATAATCCAAAGATACGTAGAATAAAATCTTACCGAGTAGAATAATAATAATAATTAATAATAATAATAATAATAATAATAGAATAGTAATAGGATCAGTAAAATAGCAACAAACTAAAAATAGCATAAATCATAGTAGTAGTAGTAATAATAGTAGTAAAAATAATATTACAGTATTTATAGTAATGACTAGAATAATTAGTATATAATTAATAGGTATTAGGGGATTTGATCCAGGGTCCTCGGACTGATCGCCTTTTCCCGGGGTCGAGAAGGAATTTTTCCCCCTGAGACACAAATTGGCTGAATGTGTCCAGGGGTTTTTGCCTTCTTTTGGATCAACAGCTTTAGGAATGGAAATCTAAGTTATAATTTTAGTAAAATATCAATACAAATGTTAGTAATAATAAAATAGCAATAATCCAAAGATACCTAGAATAAAATTACAGAGTAGAATAATAATAATAATAGAATAGTAATAAGATCAGTAAAATAGCAACAAACTAAAAATAGCATAAATAATAGTAATAATAATATTACAGTATTTATAGTAATAACTAGAATAATTAGTATATAATTAATAGGTATTAGGGGATTTGATCCAGGGTTCTCGGACTGATCGCTTTTTCCCGGGGTCGAGAAGGAATTTTTCCCCCTGAGACACAAATTGGCTGAATGTGTCCGGGGGTTTTCGCCTTCTTCTGGATCAACAGTTTTAGGAATAGGCATCTAATTAATAGGAAATAGAGAAATAATGGAAATTTTAGTAATAATAAACATAATATTAGAAAGAATAATTAAAAATGATAGAAATAGTATTTAAAAAAAATAATAATATAAATGAAATTACAATATTATTAGTTATAATATAATAATAATAATAATAATAATAATAATAATAATAATATAATACATTATTAAGCACCAGCAGCTTTGATCCAGGGTTCTCGGACTGATCGCCTTTTCCCGGGGTCGAGAAGGAATTTTTCCCCTTGAGACACAAATTGGCTGAATGTGTCCGTGGGGTTTTCGCCTTCTTCTGGATCAACAGCTTTAATTCTAGTGATCTTTTAGTATTAGAGTAATGATAGTAATAATAAGTATAAAAATATTGTAATAGTAATGACTATGGTACTAGGATAATAATAATAATATTATAAATACAATAAATAGGTTAGTGTAGGGCCCCATCTGATGAGGTCGCCTTGTCGTTGGCAGATGGGCTTGCACATTTTGGTTAAAATGTGCACTAAGAACCTCACATTTATAAGTATAGTCAATATGTCAGTAATACAAGGTAGAATATTATAAATATAACTTTGTGTCATCTTCTTTATTTTCCTGCAATAAAGAAAAATGGAAAATCAAACACATTTGGAAACATTTGTCTTTCAATGTAGCAATAAGATGCATGATCTAGATGTCGCCCGCACATGCCGCTGTGTAGCCCTAAACTAAAGTGTATCATTGGTGGCCGATCAGCCAGTAATTGTAAACTATGGGAATGAAGGGTCCAGTTGCTCTCATCTGCATATTGTCTTATAGGAAGAGGGATGCACAGTGTGCTTACAATGGCCAATCATGTCTGTTAAACAACCGCTGATCGGCCACATCCAATCGATCGTCCATCATTTGTCTTTCTCGACCCCCCGACCATCGCACTTCCAGGCGTACAGAATACAGTTGGTACAAATTGATTTGCTTGACCCAGTATATTGGCCATGTCAGTAATCTGTGGCCACTGGACGCTCTGAGAACCATCTCCTTCTTCCGCGGATCTCGGGGCTCTCAGATTACTGATGATTCTCTGATTACTGACAAGCTCAATAGACCAGATCCTGTGATTCGATTCTCAATAACTCTAGCACAGATAAATCATCAGCACAATCATCTGTCACCCAATGGACAACGTTTTGCTCCTTAGTCGGATGACTGGCAGCCTATTTATTTAGCCGATAATTCGTAAATGAGCTTCATTTGTAAATTTGCCTGATGAAGAAGCTTCTGTGCTCCAAAAGCAAATATTTTTTAGATTGGCCGGTAGAGAAAACTTCTGTCTGTTTTGGCAGAAAAGTATTTACAGTAAGAGAAGAAGCACAACCTTTACAGACAAATTAAAGCCCAATGGATCCACTTCACCTTGCAGCAGAAATTGGCATATATATAGCAGATGTCTCTATCAGCTGATGGCTGCATCAGATTTCAGTCACTGGTGTGAACGCTGCCCGAGATGTGCTAAATATATTAAGAGTCATCGACCTGCAACAGATATGATGCATCTTATTCCTTCTTCACACGTCAGTGACTTTTCTCATACACAAAAACTCTCCGAATTTCATCCAGGTAAAATATATCTTTGTACCGTGTTATCCAGGATAGAAAAAAATTGTTTAAAAGAACTTAGAGTCCTCAGTGGTTGATCAGAGTTTCATCAGTATTTTCCACCAGAGTCATCAGAGTTTGGTCAGTGTCAGCTTAATAGGTGGAGCTGAAGATCTCATTTTGTTCCTTTCTATTTGCATATTTAAAGTGAAAACGAGCATTGCATGGCCTACAAGTCTCCTTATACTGATATAGCTCACTCCACAAAAAAACCTTTTTCCCTTTAGACTGCTCTGCTGGAAAAAGATTTTTTTAACCTCTTACCGACATTGGACGTACTGGGTATGTCCTGCCTTATGTCGGTATACTCACTCCCAATTGCAGGCTTAAACAGCTGACATGTGCGGCTATCAGGCACGAGTGGATATGCTCTCCACTCATGCCTATTAACCTCTTGGACCTCATTGTCAAAATGTGACAGTGTGGTGTACATCCCAGCCACAGTAAGCATTCACTTACCCGGTGCCATCGGAAGTCACGTGATGTGATCATGTGGATCCGATGGTTGCCATGGTAGCACAGGGTCATGTGACGACTCCTGTACTCCTGTAGCTATCATGAATCAGTTCCTTTTACTCACAGCAGAGCGCCATGTGTGAGAGGAGAGCTGCTTTTCTGCAGATCAGAGCAATGTTGCTCTGATCTACAGAAATAAATGAGCGATCAGACTGCTGATCCTTATAGTCCCCTAGAGGGACTAGTAAAATTAAAAAAAAAAAAGTTTAAAAAAAATCCTAAAAGTTCAAATGACCCCCTGTTCGCCCCATTGAAAATTAAAGGGTTAAAAAAATATATATACATGTATTTAGTATCGCCACGTTTAGAAATGCCCGATCTATCAAAATATAAAGTTAATTAATCTGATTGTTTAAAAGCGTAGCATCAAAAAATTCCAAACGCCAAATTTTTGTTTCTTGGTCACCGCAAATGTTGCACAAAATGCAATAACAAGAAATCAAAACGTAGCATCTGTGCAAAAATGGTATCATTCAAAAATGTCAGCTCAAGATGCAAAACATAATCCATCACTGAGCCCCAAATCCTGAAAAATGAGAATGCTACGGTTTTCAGAAACTGGTGCAAAAAGTGCGGCAATTTTTTTTGGACAAACGGCTGAATTTTTTTAACCCCTTAGATAACAGTAAACCATATATGTTTGGTGTCTTTGAACTCGTACCGACCTGAGGAATCACACCAACTGATCAGTTTTACCATATAGTGAACACGGTGAAAATATCCCAAAATAATTGTGCAATTGCACTTTTGCAATTTTTCTGCACTTGGATTTTTTTTGCCATTTTCCAGTACACTATATGGTAAAACGTATGGTATCATTTAAAAGTACAACTCGTCCCGCAAAAAATAAGCCCCATATGGCAAGATTGATGTAAAAATAAAAAAGTTACAGCTCTCGGAAGAAGGGTAGCAGAAAGGAAAAGATGGAAAATTGCCTGGGGGTGAAGGGGTTAAGATTACTAATGGTTTTAACAGATTACGTCCCACTAAAGAAATGTTTATGGCATAACATTCCTTTTTGAGCAGATAAGGTTTTTCTGAGGCTCATTCATTTCTGTATATAAATGGCAGTTACCTTAGGCCGGAGTCATACTTGCGAGTGACTCGTGCGAGTCTTGCATCGCATCACCCGGCACAGCCGCACACTCTACGGACAGGAGTGGGTCAGCTGCATGTATTTCTATGTAGTGGAGGCCGCACACTCTCCAGACAGGAGCCGGTTAGCTGCATGTATTTCTATGTAGCGGAGCCCGCACACTTTCCGGACAGGAACAGGTCAGCTGCTTGTATTTCTATGTAGTGGAGACGCTCCTGTCCGGAGAGCGGCAGACCGCGCCGGGTGATACAATACAAGAGTTGCGCGAGTCACTCGCAAGTGTGAATCTTCACTAGCCGGTGAGATGTATGTGGCTTATAATAACCTGCCCTTTCTGTATTGCAGATTATCTCACCACACACTTACTGATGAGCTGCTGCTTACATACAGCAGCCATTCTAACAAAAAGTAGACATGCAGTCTTAGTTTGATGACATATCAGTAGATTTCCATTAAAAAATGTCGTTCTTGCATGCTAACTCCCCTATCCTGACATGGCTTTCACATGTTCTGCCATTCAGACTTAAAATAACAGACTTATTTAATATGAAAAAGTAAACAAAATATCAAATTTATAGAGAAACAGAATAAATTTTAAAACCTTCTTTCAATGCCCTATACTTGGAAAAAAAAAATCCATCTACTTTAGGGAAATTTCTGGAGTAAGTTACATGTCTTTAGTGATGTAACCTATGATGAATTTGATGGGCGGACATGACCACGCCTGTTCCCGCCCAATGCGCTGTGCATTGTATGCTTGTATTGGTGTAACTGGACGATACGGTGGTGTAAATGCCAAAAATCACAATGTTTTTGCACAACTTCCAAGTTGTGAAAACATTGCAACCTATTAAAGAGAGCCAACCACCATGATTTTGCTGTATAAAGTAAAGGCAGTGCCATACAGGCAGTAAGATGCTGAATCCAGGCATATATGTTATAGAAAGATCCGATGCTCGGTTGCAGAAATATCTTTAATCAAAGTTCCAGAAATGCACTGCACTTTGATATGACATATGCTGCAGGGGCGGGCCTTTGTGGGTCGGGTCCTTGGCATTTATTCCTCCTCCGGCGTCCTCTTGGCTTTACCCCTTTTCTTTATTTGAATATCGCACAGCACCACCATTGCTGTTGTTTGCAGCACGTGCCCATTACCACAGTATTCTGTCTTCATTAAAATGGTGCTGGAGTCTGCGCATGCACGTACTGCGATCTCTGGCTCCATTTTTTTGAAGATGCTGTGGTGTCTTCCCTCGCCCCTGATGTATGACCGTCCTCCGGCCCCTTGCCCCCTGATGTATAACTTCCCGCCTCTCGTCCCCGATGTATAACAGCCGGCCACTACCATACCGTCTGCCGTTACTAACATGTCACAGAACAGGTGGCGGTGCAGAGCTCACTGATACCAGCGCGGTCATGTAATAGGAGCCACTGGGGTAACAAGTATGTTCATTACATGTCTTCCTCTTATATCTTCCTCTTCACTTGTGAGTGAGATTACTGAGAAGTAGAAGGAACCACAGCAACTCAAATCAGCCACAAAGTGGAGACTCCCTAACGTTACAGAACGGGGGACCAAGTGCTGAGGAGCAGAGGGCAGAAAAGCCACCATTACTCTGCTGACGCCATAACTGCAGAGTCCAGACCTGCTCTGGTAACATCAGCATAAACACTGCACCCACTGGGGGCTTCATGGCCGAACAGCTACAGCCGTACATCACCAAGTACAACAGTGTCAGATGGAGCGGTGTAAAGCCACCGCCACCACTGGACTCTGGGGGAGACGTGTTCAGGCAGTGATGGATCACGCTTCTCTATCTGCGTCTGATGGATGAGACTGGGTTTGGTAAATGTCAGAAGAACGTTACCTGCCTGACTGCATAGTGCCAACTATTGTGTATTATATAAATAGGAGGTACCAGATGGCTCACTTCTTGGTGGAAAAAACACACATTTATTTCATCCTTTAACCCTTCACAACATTTGATGTACCTATACGTCATGGTAGGAGAGGGGTTCTCGACCGATGACGTATCGGTCCGTCATGGCAATTGCACGGGATACAGGAGCTGTCTCCGCACAATCACCACCAGGAGCTCGACAGCCAATCCTCGACTCAAAACGAGCTATTCAACCCCCTAATTACCACAATTAATAGCGATAGCAACAATTAGCAGGCTGGGAGAGGGAGTGCACTCTCTCCTGTGCAATCGGCACCCCACAACTTCATCTCGAGGGGGTGGTCTAAGAGGCTTTTGACAGTGCAGGACTGACAGGTATAATGTGTTGCGATGCCTGTGCATTGAAAGATATTATACCAGCAATTAGAGTAATAAAAGTCCAATATAGGGACTAAACAAACAAAAAGTTTAAACATCAGATTAACATATATGTTAAATAGATACATCCTCCATAGACTCCATGTTAAAAAAAAAAATGGATCCAGCAGAAATCATTTTGCAGGATTCATTCTAATGAAAGCTCCCAAAAAACAATTCCTAAATAGCTGTTTTATGGTTATTCTACCTACTAAAAGTCAGAATAGAAAGCGATCAAAAAATATTATGTGCCTGAAAATGGAACTAATAAAATGTCCACTTGTCCAAAACAAGACTCTTTTGGCAAAAATCATAGCTCTCAAAATATAGCAATGCAAAAACTTATGTTTTTTTTGCAAAGAAAAAAAATGTTTCTTAGTGTGTGATAGATGCAAAACCTAAAAAAAAAACTATATAAATCTAGTATCGCTTTAATAGCACCACCTCCAAGAATAAAACCATCTAATCACTTACACCATAAGGTGAGGGGAATAAAACAGAAATAAAACAAAAACAAAGGATTGGCACACATTTATCCTGCGCTCTACTCTGAGCGCTTACATTAGGGTTTCCATGTAACTCTCTGAAATACGTAATCCAGACAGAACCCGAGATGAACGATTCTCTATAATGAGGCACAGGGAGTCACAGTGGACTCTGGCCTTTGATCTTGCGATGTCCCTCTTTTTATCGCTTGTACAAAAGCGTGGTTGGACTCAGGTTTGTGCACCCCTGAAAAGCTTGAAAAGCTGGACACACCTAAAGAGAGACCAAACTGACTCCATAAAAACTCTGCTGCCTCATTATAGTGAATGAATCCGTCGGGGGCTTCATCTGAATCACGTTTCAGATATATAGATTGAAACCCTGATGTAAGTCCTCAGCGTAGAGTACAGGATAAATGTGAGCTGATCCAAAATGTTCTCTACCCCAAAATGCCACCAATAAAAGCTTCAACTCAACCCACAAAAAAACAAGTCCTTACTCAGGCCAGTCACCTGTTAACAGAAATATAATGGAGTGTCCAAGTTACTGTTAGCACGAAGGCTCTGCAAAGGGGACATGGCTCTCAGCAAAAGAAATCTAGCTAAATCTGTGCTCCTAAATCCAAATGCCCCCCTTCCTCCCTTCTGTGCCTTATAATGTACCTAAACCGCACTTGCATCCACGTTAGACATTAACGTAGTGATGAGAGCACTTATTGTTCCAGTACGTGGCTCCCGAAGCACGAGCTGGGCATAATGTGTTTGGCACTACAATGGCAAATTTGTAATTTTCACACTACAACTTCTACTGCATGTTTGTTTTTTGAAAGCGCCAAAAGCGTAAAAATAGTCTCTACACCCATGGATGAACTTCAAGAGGGGTGTAAATTCCAATAATGGGTCACTTGAGGTTTTCCACTTTTTATTTGCATCAGGGGCTCCGCAAATCGAGTCCGTAAGTGTCCTAGAAAAAGCTGCAAAGCAAAAGTCAAATAGCACTCCTTCCCTCCCGAGCACTGTCATGTGGCCAATCAGTAATTACACTCACATGTGCGGTATTGCCACCTTCAGTAGAAATTGTGTATCACATTATGGGGCCCTTTTTTTTCTTTTTTTTAAGTAATTTCATCTTTTGAAAATAAATCTACTGCTAAAAAAGAGAATTTTGTTTACTTACCGTAAATTCTTTTTCTTATAGTTCCGTAATGGGAGACCCAGACCATGGGTGTATAGCTTCTGCCTCCGGAGGACACACAAAGTACTACACTAAAAAGTGTAGCCCCTCCCTCCGAGCATATACACCCCCTGGATAACCAAATATAGCCAGTTTAGTGCAAAAGCTGAAGGAGAGTAGCCACCCACAAGTAGAGATAGAGCAAGAACCGGAACAACCGGAGCCTCTGTCTACAACAACAGCCGGTGATAACACGCGGAACAAGAAACTGCCAACAGGCAACAGGGAGGGTGCTGGGTCTCCCATTACGGAACTATAAGAAAAAGAATTTACGGTAAGTAAACAAAATTCTCTTTTTCTTCATCGTTCCTATGGGAGACCCAGACCATGGGACGTCTCAAAGCAGTCCATGGGTGGGAATAAACAGAAAACTGAGAAGTAGGCAGAACCTAACTTCACAAATGGGCGACAGCCGCCTGAAGGATGCGTCTGCCCAAGCTCGCATCTGCCGAAGCATGAGCATGCACTTGGTAGTGCTTCGAAAAAGCATGCAGACTAGTCCAAGTGGCAGTCTGACAGACCTGCTGAGCCGTAGCCTGGTGCCTGAAACCGAAGAGGCACCGACAGCTCTGGTCGAGTGTGCCTTGATCCCCGGCGGGGGAGGCACTCGAGTATACTGGTAGGCATCGGAAATGGCCGACCCAATCCAACGAGCTAGGGTCGGCTTAGAAGCCGAGAGGCCCTTACGCCGACCTGTGGTCAGCACAAAAAGAGAGGTGCACCGCCTAAGAACAGCGGTGCGAGACACATAGATCCGGAGCGCCCGCACCAGATCCAGAGTATGCAACGCTTTTTCAAAGCGATGAACAGGATCCGGACAAAAGGAAGGCAGGGAAATGTCCTGGTTAAGGTGGAAGGAGAAACCACCTTAGGGAGGAAGTCCGGAGTCGGACGGAAAACCACCTTGTTTTGATGAAAAACCAAAAAAGGTGACTCCGAAGAGAGTGCAGCCAAATCAGAGACTCTCCCGAGGGAAGTTATGGTCACTAGAAAGACCACTTTCTGTGAAAGACGAGGCAAAGAAACCTCCCTAAGAGGCTCAAAGGGGGGTTTCTGGAAGCCGTGAGGACCAGATTAAGGTCCCAGGGATCCAAAGGCCGCCGGTAAGGCGGAATGATGTGAGATGCGCCCTGTATGAAGGAGCGCACCTGAGCCAGCCGGGCGATACGCCGCTGGAACAACACTGGCCGAGCCGAGACCTGTCCCTTGAGGGATAGTCCTAGCTGCAGACCGGACTGTAGAAGGGACAGGAGGGTCAGCAAGGAAGAAGGCCAAGAAGCATGGCCAGAAGGGTGACACCAGGACAGGAAAATTCTCCAGGTCCTGTGATAGATTTTGGCCAAGGAATACTTCCGAGCCCGAGTCATAGTGGAGATGACTTCAGGAGGGATACCAGAAGTCGTTAAGATCCAGGACTCAAGAGCCACGCCGTCAATCTGAGAGCTGCAGAATTCTGGCGGAAAGACGGACCTTGTGAGAGAAGGTCTGGACGGTCCGGGAGATGCCACAGCACCTCAACGGACAGATGGAGCAGGTCAGGGTACCAAGCTCGCCAGGGCCAGTCTGGAGCAATGAGTGACCCGACGGCCCTCCATTCTGATCTTGCGCAGGACTTTGGGCAAGAGCTAGAGGGGGAAACACGTAAGACAGGCGAAACTGGGACCAATCTTGAACCAGCGCGTCTGCTGCAAAGGCCTGAGGATCGTGGGAGCAAAGATCCACTTCCGGAGTGCCCCAAGTGCGGCAGATTGACCGAAACACTGCCGGATGCAGAACCCACTCGCCGCTGTCCACGGTTTGACGGCTGAGATAATCTGCCTCCCAGTTTTCCACGCCTGGGTTGTGGATTGCGGATGTGGTGACCTGGAATCCTCCGTCCACTGAAGGATACGTTGAACCTCCAACGTTGCCAGGCGGCTGAGTGTCACGCCCTGGTGGTTGATGTAGGCAACCGCTGTGGCGTTGTCTGACTGGACTGGAATGTGCTTGCCCGCGAACTTGGTGAAAGGCCAAGAGAGCTAGACGCACAGCTCTGTTTTCCAGCACATTGATCGAGAGGGCTGATTCGGACGGAGTCCAAGTGCCCTGCGCTCTGTGGAGGAGATATACTGCTCCCCAGCCGGATAGACTGGCATCCGTGGTGAGGATCACCCAGGACGGGGCCAGGAAGGAGCGTCCCTGAAGAGAGAGGGGCCGAAGCCACCACTGAAGGGAGCCCCTGGTCTGTGGCGACAGAGCCACTAACCTGTGCAAGGAGGAAGTCCGCTTGTCCCAACAGCGGAGAATGTCCAGCTGCAGAGGACGCAGATGGAACTGGGCAAGGGAACCGCTTCCATTGACGCCGCTATCTGACCCAGCACCTGCATTAGGTGCCTGATGGAATGACGGCGGGGCCTCAGCAAGGAGCGCACCGCTAGTGAAGGGACTGCTGTTTGACTAAGGGCAGCTTCACAAGTGCCGGCAGAGTCTCGAATTGCATCCCTAGGTCGGAGTCAGAGTGGACTTGGGAAAAAGACAAGCCACCCGAATTGGACTAGAGTGGCGAGAGTGAGTGAAGCACTCCGCTGACGGTCTGCACAGGATGAAGCCTTGACTAGAAGGCCGTCCAGGAAAAGGGATGCCAACCCTTGGAGGTGCAGAACCGCAACCACAGCTGCCATGACCCTGATGAATACTCGAGGGGCCGTGGCTAACCCGAAGGGAAGAGCCACGAATCGGAAATGTTCCTCTCTGATTGCAAAACGTAGCCAACGCTGGTGTGAAACGGCAATTGGCACATGCAGATAGACATCTCTGATGTCGAGGATGCAAGGAATCTCCTTGGGTCATTGAGGCAATGACTGAGCGCAGAGACTCCATGCGAAAATGCCGCACCTGAACATGCTTGTTGAGAAGCCTGAGATCCAGGATGGGCCGGAAGGAACCGTCCCTTTAGGGGACTAGGAAGAGATTTGAGTAGAAACCTCTGAACCGTTCCCAGGCGGGAACCGGTACAATTACTCCGTTGGCCTGCAAGGATGCCACGGCCTGAGAGAAGGCGGCGGCCTTGAAGCAGGGGGGAGTTGACAGAAAAAAATCTGTTTGGCGGGCTGGATAGAATTCTATCCTGTAGCCGTGGGAGATGCTATCCCGCACCCACTGATCGGAGACGTGTTGAAACCACATGTCGCCAAGCGGGAGAGCCTGCCACCGACCAAGGACGTTGCTGGCGCGGCCAGATAGTCAAGAGGAGGCTGCCTTAGTGGCAGCAGCTCCTGCGGTCTTCTGAGGACGCGGCTTCGTGCGCCAGTTGGTTTTTGGTCCTTGGCTGAGTTAGTGGACGAGGCCGAGGGCTTAGAGAACGACCAGTTGGAGGATTGAAAGGAACGAAACCTCGACTGGTTCCTGCCCTCGTTCCTGGATTTGGTTTGTGGCATGGAAGTACTCTTCCCGCCAGTAGCCTCCTGAATAATTTCATCCAGTTGTTCACCGAACAGCCTGGGCCCAGCAAATGGGAGCCCAGCAAGGTACTTCTTTGAAGAAGCATCTGCCTTCCACTCTCGAAGCCACAAGATCCTGTGGATAGAGAGAGAATTGGCCGAAGCCACCGCAGTGCGGAGCCTCCAGCATGGCAGACATGGTATAGGATGAAAAGGCTGAAGCCTGGAAGTTAAGGCAACCATCTCGGGCATAGAGTCCCTGGTGAGGGAATGCATCTCCTCTAGAGAAGCAGAGATGGCTTTGAAAACCCACACTGCTGCAAAAGATGGGGAGAACGAGGCCCCTGCCGCCTCATATACAGATGGCGGTCAGTGGGATCCTTAAGAGAGTTGCCATCAGCCACTGATACAACTTTCCGGGCTGAGAGTCTAGACACCGGAGGGTTTCCTTTGGTGAATGAGCCTACTCCTTGACCACCTCTGGTGGAAACGGAAAACGGTCATCAGAACCACGCTTTGGGAAGCGTCTGTCAGGACAGGCTCTGGGCTTGGTCACAGTGGCCTGAAAACTGGAGTGGTTAAGGAACACACTCCTTGTTCTCTTAGGCAAGGTATACTGATGCTTTTCTGCCAGAGAGGGGAGCTCCCCTGATACAGGCGGATTGAGGTCCAGTACAAAATTAATGGACGCAATCAAATCACTAGCATCTGCGTCACTTTCGGACAGATCAATGGGGTACATGGAGGAAGCGTCCGAGCTCCCAGTAAAGGCATCCTCCTTGTCCTGCGAGTCAGCTCGTGAATCAGAGACGTGGGACGAGGAAGGAAGGGGGGACCCTGCGTCTCCATTTTAGGAGGACGGGGTCTGAGCCAGATGAAGAATCCTCTGTGAGCTTTGCTGAGCGAGCCGTAGCAGCAGAAGCGCCCTGAGAAGGGGGCTGATGCATGCTCAGCAGTGTCCGGGACATCTGTCCCCTGGAGAGAGGGATTCTACCCAAGCCGGGGGTTCAGCCACCGGAGCCGGAGCAGCTGGAGGGACCACTGGGGATGAGCCTCCAGGCTGAGGCACCACCATGTTAGAGCAGGCATCACAATGTGGTTATGTGCTCAGTACAGGCAGTACGACCCTACATGCAGTGCATATTAAGTACAGCCTTGCAGCCTTGCTCCTCGTGTGAGACATGCTGCTGAAGTGGGGGCTCTGAGCCAGAATGACCCCCAGCAGAGTATATACGCAGAGTATATAAGCAGCTCCACAACCGGAGGTTGTGGCTTGCCTGACCGTTAGACATTGGGACATCTCTGTGCCCTCCAGATCCAACAGCCCGGACCCCCAGGGAGATGGCCAGCGCCAATCGCTGTCACAATGTGGTTTATGCAGACATGCATAAGAACGCTGATAAAATGGCGCCGGAGCGAGGAGAGGGGGCGGGGCCTACTCTAAGAGCGGGATCCGGAGGGCCAAGGAGATATACAGGGGAGGGAATATTACCTCAGAGAGGAATAACCCTCCCCTGTGCCGAACGGCCGCTGGGCGGAGCCGCACTGTCCCTCTGCATGATTGGCATGCAGGGGCAGTGAAAACGAAACTAGGCCTCAGGCGAAGCCGGGGCCTAAATTTAACGATGCGGCCGGCAAGCAGGCACCATCGGCGCGGTTCTCAGGTGAACACCAGAGAACCGGCCGGAAATGTCACAATAGATACACAGCACACTCTCCCCACCAATAAAGTACAAGGGACCCCCGATAATAACGTCTCAAATACTTAGCTTGTGAGACGCAGGGCCAGGTCCCTGAGGGATGAGTGCTCCGTCCGGAAGGATCCTGAAAGGGCTGCGGATGGAGACCGGTCTCCTGCAAGGCAGGGAGAACCGTGCTGGCTCCCACTTCAAGCCAGAGCCCGAGGGATGGTGAAGGAGCGCGGCATGTAAGGCTCCAGCCCTGAAATCAACCTTAACAACACCGCCGACACAGTGGGGTGAGAAGGGACATGCCGGGAGTCCAGGCTTGGACCCGCTTTTCTTCAAACTCTTTCCAAAAATCAAAATCAGATGAGAATGCATATGTGCCTCCTGAACACAAAGCATTGAACTGGCTTTATTTGGATATCCAGGGGGTGTATATGCTCGGAGGGAGGGGCTACACTTTTTAGTGTAGTACTTTGTGTGTCCTCCGGAGGCAGAAGCTATACACCCATGGTCTGGGTCTCCCATAGGAACGATGAAGAAACAGTTTTTTTCATTATAAAAAATGCAATTAATAGTTTTTCACCACAGAATAGTTTAAAAGTCCATGTCACACTTGTGGTGTCAATATGCTCATTACACCCCTAGATAAATTCATTGAGGATTGCCGTTTCTAAAATGGAAAATGGGGTAAATGGGGTCACTTGTGGGTGATTTCTGCTGTTCTAGCACCTCAGGAGTTCTGCCAATGTGACATTGCACCTACAAACAATCTGAACTCCAATATGGTGCTGCTTCCCTTCTGAACCCTGCTATGCACAAAACAACAGTTTTCCACCACACATGGGGTATCCGTGAACTCAGGAAAAATAGCACAACAAATTTTGTCCCCCTTTCTCCAGTTACCCTTGTGAAAATAAAAAAAAAGATATTTTAGTGGGAGAAATGTATTTTTTTTTCCATTTTCACAGCTCTAGCTCAATGTTAATGTGTTGTGAAGCACCTATGGGTTCAAGTTGCTCACCAAACATCTAAATAAATTCATCGAAGGGTCATTTCCAAATGGGGCGATAAGTGGGGTGTTTCTACTATTAAAGCATATCAGGGGCTCTGTAAACGTGACATGGCGTCCACTGTCTATTCCAGCCAATGTTGGGCTCCAAAATTCAAATGGCGCTCCTTCCCTTCCGAACATCCAAACAGTAGTTTTCCACCACATATGAGGTATCAGCGTACTCAGGAGAAATTTTAAAACAAATTGTATGATCAATTTTCTCATCACCTTTGTGAAAATGAAAAATTTGGGCCAAAAAATATTTTTGTGGAAAAAAGTAAAATCTTCATTTTTTTTCCTTCTACATTGCCTTAGTTCCGGTGAAACACTTGAAGGGTTAAACCTTTTGAATGTGATTGAGCACTTTGAGCGGTGCAGTTATAAAAATGGTGTCCTTTTTGGATATTTACACTGAAGATCAAAATTAGAGAACAATGTATGATCACTTGCTTTTTTCAGAAATACTGTAATCTACATTGAGCAACATTTGAAGGTTTTTTTTGTAAGGGGTGCACCATGCCACTAGAACAGGGTTTTACAAAAGATCCAAAGTTTATCAACATAAAACCTTTATTTTGCCCAAACACGATGATCATAATTAGAGAACAGCAATGACTGTAGCACAGGAAAAGATTATAAGCAAATTTTCTGAAGGTAACAACAGCCACCAATCAGTAGGACGTGTACCGGCTGTCACTGTGAATGACTTCAGCACATCTGCAGCCACAGGACATTACTAGGCTCTCACACTGCTCTGGTGAGATTTTGGTCCACTCTTCTTCCAGTCTCTTCCACAGTTCTTTGACTGTTGTGGGTTTCTTGGCCATAACTTTGTCACTAATTATTTTCCAGAGGTTTTCTATTGGGTTTAGATCAGGACTCTAGGCTGCAGCCATTTCATTATATCAATGTTTTCTGTTTCAAGGAACTGCTTTACCCATTTTGCTGTGTGACAGGGAGCATTGTCCTGTATGAAAATTGCTGGCTGATTGAGTGATGAAAGAAAGTAAGGAGCCACGTGTTGTTGAAGACGGTTCTGATACACACTTTCATTCCCTCTCCCATGTAGCTGTATGAAGTCTCACTCCTGCTGCAGAAAACATTCCCCAAACCATGACACTTCCTCCAACAACTTTCACTGACTTAGCACATTTTGGGTCCAGTCTTTCCCCAGTTTGTCGACAATATTTCCCATCAGACCCAAATAAATTAAACTTGCTTTCATCACTAAAATGAACTGTGGATCACTTCTCCTCTGTGCACACAATGCGTTACTCACTAAAGGGGAGTCTAGCCTTTTGATTTGTTCTGCTGAGAGGTTTGGTCACTGCAGAGTGGGCTTTCAGTCCAAATACTCTTGAACGTTGTGACTCTGTATAACGAGACAGCTCCTTTTTCTGTTCAGTGCTGAACTGCCGAGCAATTCCAGCTGCAGTGTTGAAACAATTACCCATGGAGAGTCTCCACATTATTCTGTCCTCTCTTGCATTCATCTTTCGAGGTCAACCAACTTTGTTGGGGAACGTGAAAGAATGTGATGTTGTAAAGATGCAATATGCAATTATATTAACCAAAATTTACCACTAACATGAAGTACAAGGTGTCACAAAAAATCTCAGTATCACTGTGAAATATTGAGGTGCTCCAGAATGGTGAAAATAGAAAGCTATGTATTTTAAAGAATTAAAGGTTTAGAATTTTCTAAAGAAGAATAAAACCATCTGGTGCCTACGATAGGTTTGATAAGAGTTTGGATCGACAGTGTGCCCACTATAGCTTGGTGGGATAATGCCGCTACGGGCTTGTTTCTCAGGGGTTGGTCTCGGCTCATTACTTCCAGTAATGGGAAATCTTAATGCTTCAGTACAAGACATTTGGGACAATTGTAGCTTCTAAATTCATGGGAACAGTTTAAGGAAGACTCTTTTCTGTTCCCGATGACTGAGCTGCATGCAAAAGGTCCATAGACACGGTTGGGGGTGTTTGGAAACACATGACCGGCTGTACAGAACCCAGACCTCAACCCCATCCAGAGCATGTCTAAACTCAAATGCCCTCCTGGATGAAGGGACAAAAATTCCCACAAAACCCTCCAAAATTGTGTAGGTTTTCCCAGAAGAGTAGAGGCCGTTATATCTGCAAAGTGGGGCCCAAGCTCTATATTATTGCCTAGCTATAAAAAGCTCCTGTAGGTGCAATGTGCAGGTGTCCACACATTTGCTCTTCATACAGCACATACAGCACACTAAGGACACATTAACACATTGGGAGTTTTTTTTTTCCCTCAATGATAAATGCTCAATTTTTAAAAATGGGCAGCGCAATGACATCGAAGGAACGGATGTGTGAATGTACCCTAAAATACATAAAACGTACAATGAGAAGTGCCTTTCACCGTCCACATAGTTTACAGATCAGATTTTATTTTCCCAGTCTTAAGGGTGATTTACACGCTGCAACATCGCTAACTATGTCGCATGCGAGAGCACCCGCCCCCGTCGTTCGTGCGACATGTGGTAATCGCTGCTGTGGCAAACAATATCGCTACGGCAGCGTCACACGCAAACACCTGTTCAACGACGTCGCTGTGCCCGCCAAACAATCCCTCAAGTGGGAGGTGCGTTCAGCGTCACAGCGACATCACTCAACGGCCGCCCAATAGAAAAAAAAAAGGGGAGGAGATGAGCGGCCGGAACATGCCGCCCACCTCCTTCCTTCCTCCTTTCCGGTGGACGCAGGTAGGATGATGTTAGTCGTTCCTGCAGTGTCACACGCAGCGATGTGTGGTGCTGCAGGAATGACAAACAACCTGCGGCATGAAACACCAACGACATTATGATTAGGAGCGACGTGTCCAGTGCTGTGGAGGCGTTGTTAGTTTTGGTTGGAGTCGGAAGAAATGTACAGAGTCCGACTCCAGCTTTAAAAAAAAAAATGTATTAATATTTCATAATTGAACTTTCATATGAATTTTATAAATGTTACTCAAATATATATGTTCTATCAAACTATGAACAACAGTGAGATAAGCAGTTCTGCTGGAGATAGAGACATCTCTTAGGGGTGCTTCACACAGAGAGATCGCTACCAAAATCGCTGCTACGTCACGGTTTTGGTGATGCAACAGTGACCTCATTAGCGATCTCGCTGTGTGTGACACTGAGCAGCGATCTGGCCCCTGCTGTGAGAGCGCTAACCAAGATAAACATCGGATAACCAATGGAAGCCCTTTCCCTGGTTACCCAATATTTACCTTCGTTACCAGCCTCCGCCCTTGCTGCCAGCGCCGGCTCCTGCTCTGTGCACATGTAGCTGCAGTACACATCAGGTAATTAACCCAATGTGTACTGTAGCTAGGAGAGCAAGGAGCCGGCGCTAAGCAGTGTGCGCGGCTACCTGCTCTCTGCACATGTAGCGATGTTATGATCGCTGCTGCGTCGCTGTGTTTGACAGCTAAACAGCGACTTACAAGGTCGCTGTTACGTCACAGAAAATGGTGACGTAACAGCGACGTCGCTGTCGCTATGTGTGAACCCAGCCTTAAGATCCAGTCACACTAAGCAACTTACCAGCGATCCCAACAACGATAGGGATCGCTGGTAAGTTGCTAGGAGGTTGCTGGTGAGATGTCACACTGCGACGCTCCAGCGATCCCACCAGCAACCTGACCTGGCAGGGATCGCTGGAGCGTCGCTACACGAGTTGCTGGTGAGCTCACCAGCAACCAGTGACCAGCCACACGTGCAGAGAGCAGGGAGCAGCGCACACTGAGCGCTGGCTCCCTGCTCAACTAGTTACAGCACACATCGGGTTAATTACCCGATGTGTGCTGCAGCTACATGTGCACAGAGCAGGGAGCAGCGCACACTGCTTAGCGCTGGCTCCTTGCTTTCCTAGCTACAGCACACATCGGGTTAATTAACCCGGTGTGTCCTGCAGCTACATGTGCACAGAGCAGGAGCCGGCACTGACAGTGAGAGCGGCTGAGGCTGGTAACAAAGGTAAATATCGGGTAACCAAGGACAGGGCTTCTTGGTTACCCGATGTTTACATTGGTTACCAGCCTCCGCAGAAGCCGGCTCCTGCTGCCTGCACATTTAGTTGTTGCTGTCTCGCTGTCACACACAGCGATCTGTGCTTCACAGCGGGACAGCAACAACTAAAAAATGGCCCAGGACATTCAGCAACAACCAACGACCTCACAGCAGGGGCCAGGTTGTTGCTGGATGTCACACACAGCAACATCGCTAGCAACGTCACAAAAGTTGTTCGTTAGCAGCGATGTTGCTAGCGATGTTGCTTAGTGTGACGGGGCCTTTACTTCTTGTGTGTCACTGTTCTCCACTGCCCTTATCTAATCTTATACTTGGTTAACCTCATGCTGCCCCAACCCCCCTGCCTGCTACTCAGAAGAGGAAGACTGTAAGAAGTATTATCCTTTCAACAATTTTGCATCAGTTAACTGTGAGTACATGAGGAATAATAACAGTATTACTGACCACTATATCAGTTGTACAACCTGGCAATAATTTTGTACAATTGTTTTCAGGAAAAACAATTGTCATTTGGATTGTGAATGCAGAATTAAAAACCTGAGAATCTCAAAGAAGCATCACATTAAATCAGCTGTATTTGAACATTTCACCATCACTCAAGATAGAAAACATTATGTCTGTCAGTATATGACAAATGATCCAGACGAAAACAAATGCTGTGATGCCAAGATGAGTGCATATTCAGGCAAAGATAAAAATGCTCCTACCAGAGGTTCTAATCTAAAGAGATAATTACAGCGCTTTCATCCAGAAGTACTGAAAGCAGTGGATGAGAAAGACTGCATCCAAACCAATGAACCAGTGCCCAGCTCTTCCAGCCAAACAAAGGAGCAGAGAACTTTGCAGCCATCAGTTGCAAGATATTTTGTCAGTGACAAAGTTACTGTGACAATGACAGTAGATACATTTAAAAAACAGATCATAGAGCTTGTTGTAAAGGATAGTGTGCCTATTTTATTATTTTCACGACCAGCTTTTAGGTGTCTGAATGGGGAAATGGCCCACAAGCTTGGTGTTTCTCTGGAGAGAGAGAGTATTAGAAAATTAGTAATCGAAGAAGCTTTTAAACAAAAGGGAGAACTTAAAAAAAACTCTCAAGGGACACGGTTTCTTAAAACGGATGCCTGCACACGTCACAGAGTGAACTATTTTGCCATCAATGTCCGATTTGTTTGTGACAAAAATGAAATAGTTACCAAGACATTGGCAGTAAAAGACACCAAAGCTCATCACACCAGTGAGTTTCTCCAGGTCTTGGTGGAAAAGGTTCTGCAAGACTATGAACTTAAAAAAGAGCAAGTTCTTTCTGTTGTAACTGACAATGCTTCAAATATAAGTACTATTAAGCTAATGAATGAGAGTAATGATGGTGACCAGCAGCTAGAAGAACATTCTGGGTCCACAGACACAGAAATGTTTGAAATAGAGGAACACAGTATTGTAACTGAGCAGCAAACTGAAGTTGCTTCAGATGAACAGCAACATGATCGTTTAGATCAGGTGTCTCAAACACGCAGCCCGTCAGGCTGCTTCCTGCGGCCCCCAGGCTCGTGCCCCTGGTCACTATCACGGCCGATGCAGGGGCCGCAGCCACTGTCTGTACTTTGTTAGATGAGTGTTTTGCCGGCGCTGCGTTCCCAGAGGCAAGGACTGTGCACGCGCAGCGCCGGCAAAACATCCATCTGATCTGACATAAAATCGCTGCCAGGGGCTGTGGCCCCCGCACCGGCCGCGATAGTCACCGGGGCACGGCCTGCAGACAGCGAGAAGCAGAGGTGAGGAGCAGAGGGAACGCATGACAGGTGAGAAGAATGGTGTTTTTTTATTTTTTGTGTATGTGAAGGGCGGCACATTAACCCCTTAGCGACCTATGACGTACTGGGTACATCATGGCTCCCTGGTACTTAAGGATCCATGACATACCCAGTACGTCATGGCGAGATCATGGCCCCGGTGGCTGCGATCGCCGATTGCATTGCAAATAGCAAATACCTTAAGATTCGGGGAGGAGGGGACCTCAGGAGGGGTGGTGTCTCTTCCCCGGACCTACGGAGGCTGTGATTGGCTGTGCGGCGTTCGTCAGCCAATCACAGCCACTGTAATGTTCCAGCCATTGAAAATGGCTGTAACATTGAAATCCAGCCATGATCAGTGCAGCTGTAGCACCGATCATTGGCTGGAGCTGGGTGATCTCTGTTTCACCCGCCCCCAGCTCTGATTGGAGAGACCGGCCTTGTGACCGATCTGTCCAATCACTGTGGATCTGGGGCCAGAGACCGCTCCCCTCAGCTTCACTCCGGAATCTGTGGGTGGAAGCCGAGAGCGATTGGTAAATTATCACCTTTCACCCGCCGCCACTGCCCCCACCACCCATTACTACAGGGTGGGCACATGACTATAGAATAGGGACAAGGTGGGCACATGACTATAGAATAGGGACAAGGTGGGCACATGACTATAGAATAGGGACAAGGTGGGCACATGACTATAGAATAGGGACAAGGTGGGCACATGACTATAGAATAGGGACAAGGTGGGCACATGACTATAGAATAGGGACAAGGTGGGCACATGACTATAGGATGGGGACAAGGTGGGCACATGACTATAGGATGGGGACAAGGTGGGCACATGTCTATAGGATGGGGACAAGGTGGGCACATGTCTATAGGATGGGGACAAGGTGGGCACATGACTATAGAATGGGGACAAGGTGGGCACATGACTATAGGATCGGGACAAGGTGGGCACGTCTATAGGATCGGGACAAGGTGGGCACATGTCTATAGGATGGGGACAAGGTGGGCACATGACTATAGGATCGGGACAAGGTGGGCACATGACTATAGCATGGGGACAAGGTGGGCACATGACTATAGCATGGGGACAAGGTGGGCACATGACTATAGGATGGGGACAAGGTGGGCACATGACTATAGGATGGGGACAAGGTGGGCACATGACTATAGCATGGGGACAAGGTGGGCACATGACTATAGCATGGGGACAAGGTGGGCACATGTCTATAGGATTGGGACAAGGTGGGCACATGACTATAGGATGGGGACAAGGTGGGCACATGACTATAGGATGGGGACAAGGTGGGCACATGACTATAGCATGGGGACAAGGTGGGCACATGTCTATAGGATTGGGACAAGGTGGGCACATGACTATAGGATGGAGACAAGGTGGGCACATGTCTATAGGATGGGGACAAGGTGGGCACATGACTATAGGATGGGGACATTACAAGGATGGGCATAATACTATTGGATGGGGACATTACTATAGGATGGGGACAAGGTGGGTACATTACTATAGGATAGGGAACATTACTAAAGGATGTTGGCCAAAATTTCTTTATAGTGATAATTGTAACACTATTAGTTACAAGAAAGGGATAAAATGTAAAAAAAAAAACAATAAGGCATGACTTTTTTTTAACATCAAATTTTTTTTTTTTAGATTTAACCAAAGAATGTGCACATTTGTTATAATAAACAAGTGAAAAATGTTGAAAATCAGTGATTCAAAAGGTGTGTAAAAAAGAAGGGAATTTTGTTTACTTACCGTAAATTCCTTTTCTTCTAGCTCCTATTGGGAGACCCAGACAATTGGGTGTATAGCTTCTGCCTCCGGAGGCCACACAAAGTATTACACTTTAAAAAGTGTAACCCCTCCCCTCTGCTATACACCCTCCCGTGCATCACGGGCTCCTCAGTTTTGGTGCAAAAGCAGGAAGGAGGAAACTTATAAATTGGCCTAAGGTAAATTCAATCCGAAGGATGTTCGGAGAACTGAAACCTTGGACCAAAAGAACAATTCAACATGAACAACATGTGAACACAAAAGAACAACAGCCCGAAGGGAACAGGGGCGGGTGCTGGGTCTCCCAATAGGAGCTAGAAGAAAAGGAATTTATGGTAAGTAAACAAAATTCCCTTCTTTGTCGCTCCATTGGGAGACCCAGACAATTGGGATGTCCAAAAGCAATCCCTGGGTGGGTAAAAGAATACCTCGATAAAGGAGCCGAAAAACGGCCCCCTCTTACAGGTGGGCAACTGCCGCCTGAAGGACTCGCCTACCTAGGCTGGCATCTGCCGAATCATCGGCCTGCACCTGATAGTGTTTCGTGAAAGTGTGCAGACTCGACCAGGTAGCCGCCTGACCTGCCGAGCCGTAGTCTAGTGTCGCAATGCTCAGGACACCGACGACTCTGGTAGAATGGGCCTTCAGTCCAGCAGGAATCGGAAGCCCAAAAGAACGGTATGCTTCAAAAATCGGTTCCTTGATTCACCGAGCCAAGGTTGACCTGAAAACCTGAAATCCCTTACTGTTCCGCGATAAGGACAAGAGCGCATCAGACCGGCGCAGGGGCACCGTGCTAGAAATGTAGAGCCGGAGTGCTCTCCCCAGATCTAATAAATGCAAATCCTTTTCACATTGGTGAACTGGATGCGGACCCAAAGAGGGTAAGACGAAACGGGGATACCTTAGGGAGAAAGGCCGGGACCGGACGTAGAACCACCCTATCCTGGTGAAACACCAGGAAGGAGGCTTTGCATGACAGCTCTGCCAGCTGAGATACTCTTCTGAGTGATGCGACTGCCACTAGGAAGGCCACCCTTTGCGAAAGAAAGAGGGCAAAGCAAACGGCCAGGGGGTAAACCCTGATCAGAGCACCAGGATAAGAGGCTCCTCCAAGTCCTGTGAGAGATCTTGGCGGACGTTGGTTTCCTGGCCAGTCTCATGGTGGCAATGACATCTGGAGATATCCCTGATGACGCCAGGGGCCACCACACAGTGAGGATAAGAGCCGTAGAATTCCGAAGGAAATATGGCCCTTGAGGCAGCAAGTCAGGTCGGTCAGGGAGTGCCCACGGTTGACCCACCGTGAGGTGCCCCAGATCCGGGTACCACGAACACCTCGGCCAGTATGGAGCCACGAGGATGGCGCGGCGACAGTCTGACCTGATCTTGCGTAACCCTCTGGGCAGTAGTGCCAGAGGGGAAAATACATAAGGCAGTCGAAGCTGCGACCAGTCGTGAACTAGCGCGTCTGCCGCCAGAGCTCTGTGATCCTTGGACCGAGCCATGAATGCCGGGACTTTGTTGTAGTGTTGAGACGCCATTAGATCGAAGTCCGGCGTACCCCAACGGCAACAGATCTCTAGAAACACGTGCGGATGAAGGCCATTCCCCTGTGTCCATGTCCTGGCGACTGAGAAAAAGATAGATTTTTGTGTACTCACCGTAAAATCTCTTTCTCTGAGTCTTCATTGGGGGACACAGGACCATGGGTTATGCTGCTGTCACTAGGAGGCTGACACTAAGTAGACATAAAAAGTTAGCTCCTCCCCAGCAGTATAACCCCTGAGCCGGAGGCGGACTCAATCAGTTTAGTGCACAAGCAGTAGGAGGAGAACCAAACAATCTTAGATAAGACAAGGAAAAAACTATAACCAATTAGACGTGCGAACAATGGCCTGGGAATAAGGCCACTGAGGCAACAGACATGTAAAATGTAACCCAAAAAACACAAGTAGGGTGGGTGCTGTGTCCCCCAATGAAGACTCAGAGAAAGAGATTTTACGGTGAGTACACAAAAATCTATCTTTCTCCATCGTTTCATTGGGGGACACAGGACCATGGGACGTCCAAAAGCAGTCCGTGGGTGGGAAGAGAACCATCACCGTAGATCGGTAGGAAACCGCTTCCTCCTGTCGGGCTTGACCCAGACCTACAGATACCTACCTTGTTACAGGCGTGCTACTGCCGCCCACAAGGATAACGGCAAGACTGGCCTCTGCCAAAGCTTGGGTGTGAACCTGCTAGGAACTAGTAAGGTCTGCCGACTAGACCATGTGGTGGCCCGGCAGACATCGGACCATCGACGTCTGAAGTCCAATCATCCAGGAAACTCCCCTTGGACGGTAGAAAAAAACGGCGGAGGTCCGTCTTCCATGCGATAGACTTCACCTATGGCGGAAAGGATCCATGTGGAAATCTTAGCCCTGGGCGCCGGCATGCGCCTCCTGGGACCGGGTGAAAGGATGAACTGTCCTGAAAAGATGAACTGACTGTCGGTGAAAACCGAAAAGTGCGGTCCAGAGGGCACAACTACTGAGAGCTCGTACCAGCTCAGGAACGAATTAGGCCCTTTTCAGGATGAGAAGGTACTAGGACCGAACCCGAAAAACTCAATCTCCTTATCTGGAAGGAAGGCGGGCTGCCTTGTACCGAAACGAGGGTAGTGGCCGGAGCACCCCCCTTTGCCCTGCTGGAGGACCCGGAAAAAAAGGGGGGAACAAAGGCAACAAGAGAGAGCTGTCCGCCCTGATGCCCCTTGAAAAAAGGAGACGGCCACGACGAGCCCACCTATCCAAAACAGGTGGGAGTAAGAAGCACTCGGAAAGGTTCAAACCGAGAGCCGTGAAGTGAACCCATCGCTAGATTAAGGTCTTACGTTCCTAGTGGACGGTGATGCCGCCGAGCCAGATGGACGCTTCTCTGCGTGAAACTCTTGATCGTGGAACGAGAAGTGATACGTCTCTGAAACCGGAATGACCGCGTCGACACCTGGCCCCTAGAGGGACGCGCTAGAAGCCGCATCCCGCTCTGACTGCCAACCTGGCAGTAGTGCAGGAAGGAAGAGAGAGAGAGAAAAGAAGAAGTGCTCCGTCCTTACACCCCGGAGGGCTTCCCGGTCTACACATTGTCTGCATCCTTCTTGCCAATCGGCCTGTGCGAGCTAGAACCCGGGATCCGCTATTAAGGTCGTCAAACTTAGGGCTTCTAAGTCCTGGTGGAAGAGAGGGCCACGACACGAAAGAACTGGACGGTCTGGAAAGCGCCACATGGCATCTGCGAGTGGATTGAGTGAGTTCTGTGAACTATGCTCGCCTGGGCCCCTCCATAGGCACCTTCTGCCTTGGTCCATCTTGAGAACGCTCGAGATCATGGGAAGCCGTGGGAAGAAGCCCGAGAGAATGAACTGGCCTCACGGCCGGCCGAAGGCGTCGTCACCTAGCGCAGAGAAGGGGGCACCCTAGACGCGCCGTTGACTAGAAAGCTGGATCGGGGGCCAATAGGACCACTACTGGACGTCTTCTTTCGTCGTAGATCTGGCTGGAGACCTCCCTGTTGAGGAGCCAATTGCCTAGGCGAGGCCCTTCCTGCTGAGAAAAAAACGGCCGTCTAAACGTACACGGTAGGGATGTGTACTGCCGAGATTAGAGTGCGACAAGATCCGGCCGGAGCAAGAACTTCTTGACCTGTTCCTTTGTCATGACACTTCCTGCGCCTCCCTGGTGGATGATGCACGCCACCGCTGTGGCATGGTTCGACTGGAACCTGACCGGGCAACCTCGCCCCAGTGAAGAAAAAACGTAACCGGTCTAACCGGATGGATCTGAATTCCGGAATGCTGAAGGGGAGACCACACTCAAGGGGTGTCCCTCGGGACCGAGCTGTGGAAAGGTGGACACGCCCACCCTAGCATAGGAGACTGGTAACGGCTGATGCTATTCTCCAGAGGAGACGGAGAGGTGATCTTCCCAGGGAACGGTTACGAAGACTGGTCCACTAGGAAGGGAATGGCGGGTCCCCGGGACAAACGGAAGCTATTTATCTCCGTTCTTCCGTGGGGACCTCTGGAAGGGCAAGGATGTAAACTGGTAAGTGTACCGCCGCTATCACCTCCACCAACCACTGCGGACTCGCCTACCGAACCCGACCTGGTGCGGGAAAGAAAACTACTCCTGCGTGAAGAGTAACTTCCCCTGGGCGGTCTCGAATAACATGCCTAAAGGGATGATCTACCGGGCCGGTGTCTGAAAGGACTCCAACCGGTAGATCAACTACCCTAGTAGCGAAAAAGTGACGATGACGGGGTCTAAACCCCAAGACGAGGATCCTTGACGGAAGAAGTCTGGACCCCCAGGTCGTTTATGGGCGGAGTGGCCGTAACGGCCCTGCAGAGTAGGATGTGCAGGAACAGACGCCCTGATCCCCGCAAGCGCTCTTAAAAACTGGCATTGGCCGCTGCAATGCAAGGCGGAGGGACTGTTTGAGAGCTAGAGGCGCCCTGACGGTTGCGGGTCGAACGGACTGGACCGAGCGTGAGGCGACGATCCTGAGCGTCTGGGCCGATGCTGGGAAGAGAAGTGCTCTTCCCTCACGTAGCCTAGGGGAAGATGTACGCTTCCCTCACGTAGCCTAAGGGATCCACTGGACTAACCTATTTCCGAAGGGACGGTCACCTAAAGGCGGAAGGAAAGTCAGCGACTCCTTAGATGTCTTCTCCGCGTTCCAGCTCCTGAGTCAGAGGCCTCGACGGGAGTCACACTGCTGCTACAGGCTCAGGCCGTGCAGCTGGTAAAACGCCAGGGCTATGATGAGAAGGTACTTACCGCAGAAGTCCACCAGTTCTGAATCGGCAGAGATGGAATGTAGTCCGCTGCGTAGGGTGTCCGTGTAGTCCCTGAGAGACGTCACGTTAGGGATGATAAGCTAAGAGGAAACCAGGCGGGTGGATCACAGGGGGGCATGCCCCTTCTCCCCGGAGCCCCTTGGAGAATGGATAAAGACAATAACAAAATTTACCGCTGGTAACGTCCTGTCTGGATGGTGTCTGTGAAGGAGCAGTAACTCTGCGAACTATTGGATGTCCACTGCAAACATCATGGGTCCGCTAGGAAAGTCTTAAAGGAGACCTGTGTGCTCAGAGAGAAGAAGAGAACTATCCGTGCTCTTATGGTCTGACTCACCGTTTCCTCCCAGCTAATCGCCATGCGTCGAACCTCGGCGCCTGCTCGGAATCCAGCAGAGGTGGTACGTCTGGGTCATCACCAGAGAGGTCGGAAGGCTCCTGGACGAGCGGGAATTTTTGACCTGGGAATGAAGGAAAAACCAGGGGGAGGCGCCGAAGGCGAGACCTGGCGGGTCCGCTTCGAGCCGTGGATGAGGTCCCTGGTACGGGACTCACCTCCCCCGGTGCGTGCCGGAGAGAAAAGGACTGTCCGTACCTTTAAGGCTTGACTCACCATCCTTACCAGGCTATTAGTCCTGCGCCAAACATCCGGGTCCTCCTGCTCGAAGTCCAGCAGAGGTGGAACGCCTGGGCCATCCCCCAGAGGTCGAAAGGCTACCAGAGGAGAGGCAGTCTGGACCTGGGGATTAAGGTGAAAACTGGGGGCGCAGACGACGAGACCTGGCAGGCCCGCCTTGGGCAGAGGAAAAAGGTCCCTGGTACGGGACTCATCTCCCCGGTTGCGCCAGTCTTGCGGATGGTACGACAGAGCGTCGGCCGGGGACGCAGCGCATGCGCATCCACCCGAGGGACGTAGGCGAGGGGATGTAGGGCCTGAGACAGGGCGCTAACCCGCCGGCAGGGGCGGGATACAGGGGCGTGCAGTGCCAGGGGCTGCGGTAGCTGTAAAACACTAAAGTAACATCATTTGGGTAATCCACAACAGAGGGAACAGCCCATACTAACTGTATCTCTGATGCTAACCAAGAACCCGAAGGAGTGCTCGTAAGAGTTAATAAATATATATATAAATCTACCTTTACATATTGAAATAAACTGAGCCCAGCAAAAAGAAAAACAACCACTATCGTTAAATGAAGGTGGCTAATTTTGGTCAACTTTTCCCCAGATATGAGGGTTGCTGCAGCCTCAGCAATCCGCAGAACAGGGGACTGCTATAATCCCTCTTTTCTACTTTTTTTTTTTTTTCGTTATATAAAATGGATGCTGAGGAGGCTGGAGGCGGGCCTAGGAGAGCGGGAAAAAACCCTCCACCGCCCCCCCCCTGTGATGGCTGGGGCTGGGAGGGGGGTGGCAACCGAGCGGCCGGCGGCCAATAGCGCTGCGTCAGGAGGCGGGCCTAGGACGCCGGGGACAGGGCCGAAGCCGGGACCTAAATTTTTGAGCTGCCCGTGCAGGGAAGATACCGACCGGCTGCCCTGCCAGTGAACGGTGGCGGCGGCACAGCCGCGATGACCGGATGCCGTCCGGAAGTTCCGTGCACGCCGCTGCACTCTGTCGCCCGATGTGGATCGGGGCGTCCGGTGACTAGGCCCAGACCGGGGCCTAAATTTCGCCGCCGGCCGAGGAGGGGAAGGTAGGAGAGGGTGTCCTACCTGGTCGGCGGCGGCTCCCCTGTCCAGTGTGCAGGCGTGGAGCTCTGCACCTGTTCCTGTGTGCTCCGCACCCTGGAGGAAAGGCTGCGGCACCAGGGAGAAGAAATAGGAAGGCAGGGAGGTGGACGCCAGTGGGGGGTGGGAGCCCCCTGTAAACGTAGCAGCGCTGCGGGCCCCAGCATACATCCAGACGCGCTGCAGAGGTCCAGTCCCTGCTGTATGCCCCTTACACCCTTTGGGGTGATACCGCAGGGTGAATAGGGGGTGCCCCGGAAGGTTCTGCCCCGCGTGCCGACCCGGGAGTGGTACCACGGAAATTGGACGGGGGAGAGGGCCCGACGTCTCAAGCCTCTGCGACCCAGGGGAGTGGTACCCACACGGGCTGCGAGAGCTGAGGTAGAGAAACGATACCTGTAGAGACAGAAGTACCACAGATGAGAGCGACGAGCGTCGCCGAGAAAAAATTTAAAAAATACGCAAAAAAATCAAGTGGCTGAAGAGGGCCCAGCCGGCCCACATCAGCCTCTTACGACACTAAGCAAAAACTGATTGAGTCCGCCTCCGGCTCAGGGGTTATACTGCTGGGGAGGAGCTAACTTTTTATGTCTACTTAGTGTCAGCCTCCTAGTGACAGCAGCATAACCCATGGTCCTGTGTCCCCCAATGAAACGATGGAGAAATCTGCTTCCCAGTTTTCTACGCCCGGGATGTAAACCGCGGAGAAGTTGGAGGCTGTGGCTTCCGCCCACAGCCGCATCTGCCGAACTGCTCGGAAGGCTTGACGACTGCGTGTGCCGTCCTGGTGGTTGATGTACACAACCGCCTTGGTGTTGTCCGACTGAATTCGGATTCGCCTGCCGTCCAGCTACCGCTGGAACACCTTTAGGGCTAAATCCACTGCCCTTATCCCCAGAACATTTAACCGAGGGGAGGACTCTGTCGGAGTCCAGGTTCCCTGAGCCGAGTGGTGGGGGAAGACCGCTCTCCACCCTGACAGACTCGCGTCCGTCGTGACCCCAGTCCCGGCTGGGGGCCGGAAGGATTGTTCCTTCGCCCAGGAAGTGGAAAGAAGACACCACTGAAGAGAGGTTTTGCTGCAAGGGAGAAAGACGGTCTTGTCTAGGGACGTCGACCTCCTGTCCCATTAGCGGTGTCCGAAAGATCGGACGCAGACAAAAACTGCGCAAGGGAACTGCCTCCCTTGCTGTCACCATCTTCCTGGGACAGTGCATGGTAGTGAACGCTGACTATGCAGCGGAAGCTTCACTATCGCTGAGAGAGTATAAAACTCCATCCCGAGAGAAGTCAGTGATTGGATCGGTGTCAGCTTTGACCCTGGAATTTCGATGAACTACCCGAACCCCTGGAGAGTCTCCAGAGCAATGGTCAGGTTGTGTTGACATGCCACCCAGGAGGGTGTCTTGACTAGAGGATCGTGCAGGTAAGTGATCACCGAGTGGCCCTGTAGGACCGTCACCACTGCTGCCATGACCTTGGTGAAGACCCGTGGGGCTGTCGCCAGGCCGAATGACAGTGCTACGAACTGAAGGTGTTCATCCCTAATGGCGAAACGCAGAAAGCGGTGAAGCTCGGGTGCGATCAGCACATGGAGATAAGCATCCTTGATGTTAATGATGGTAGGAAGTCTCCTTGTGAGATCGAGGCTTCAGAGTGCTCGGCTCACTCGGGGGGCGGAGACGTTCTGAAGAAACGAGTCGGAGGGGGAGAGTAGAGCTGTATCTTGTAACCGTGAGACAGCATGTCTCTCACCCCTCGGTCTTGGACTGCGGCAAGGACGAGACTGTCTAGCAACTTCATCCAATTGCTCGCCAAACAAACGGTCG
The DNA here is from genome assembly GCF_048569485.1 of Anomaloglossus baeobatrachus. Classification (NCBI taxonomy): domain Eukaryota; kingdom Metazoa; phylum Chordata; class Amphibia; order Anura; family Aromobatidae; genus Anomaloglossus; species Anomaloglossus baeobatrachus. Next base: position 205,186,309 of record NC_134360.1, on the reverse strand, counting down.
CCATAAAATGGCAAACCGGTTAAGAACTTCTTGGAAGCAGAGCCTGCCTTCCATTCACGTAGCCACATGGCCCTGCAGACTGCCACTGAATTGGTGGATGCTACCGCTGTACGGCTCGCAGAGTCCAGGAACGGCGTTCATGGCGTAGAACGAAAAAACCTACGCCTGAGAAGTGAAGGACACAACCTGCGTGGCAGAGTTATGTGCAACCGCAATAATCTCAGCCGGAGAAGCTGAGATAGGTTGGAGTGCCCTCACGGCTGCGAAGGCTGGAGCAAAAGATGCGACTATGGCTTCATAGATGGATTTCATCATAAGCGTTATTTGCCTATCAGTGGCAATCGTGAGATGGACATCTGCCCCTAATACTACGGATCTAGCCGCCAGCCTAGAGACTGGAGGATCCATCCTGTGACACTGAGCCCAACCGTTAAGCACGTCAGGGGGGGAAGGGTAACGCGTGTCAATAAGGCGCTTAGGTAGCGCTTGTCCGTCAAGTTCTGTGCTACTGGACGGCCCCTCTGGAGTTAGAGTGATCGAAACACGCACTCCTGATAAAGTCGGGGAAGGTTCCCAGCGGGCCCGCTTAGCCTATCAGAGGCCGCGGTCCGTTACGGAGTTTTCACTGTGGGAACTGGGTGTTACCCCAGGATGTTGTACCGACTCAGATGGGCCCGGGAGCGATGAACTCACAGCTCCCTGGCCCTGTGGTATCGGTCTGGACTGCAAGGCTTCCAGTATCCTAGCAGACCCCCTGTCCATAGACTGAGTCCTGTGATGTGAAAGCTATTCAGAGATTTGCTGATTTCATCATGCAAACTCTGTCGCTGTCATCTGTGCAGTGCCCGTAATATAGCCGCACAAGAGGTTAAAATAAGCCAGTGCCCTGGCTCCCTTACTCTTTAAGAGCAGACAACAGTCTGTCGTCCGCAGAGTAATCAGTGAGGGTATACAGCCAACAAATAATGCTGCCGAACAGTGATAAATAAACATATATATATATATATATATATATATATATATATATATATATATATATATATATATATATATATATATATATACATATACATATATACATATACATATATATACACACTGCGGCACCAAGGGGGGGACAACACTGAAAAACTGGTGCCCCCCAGTGCTCAGTGAGGGGGAAGGAGGATACCAACGTATGCTCCAGCCCTCCCTGCCGACGTCCAGTCGGCCGTCCCGTCGTTACCCCTGACTGGCAGGCCCCAGAACGGGAGTATATGGCACTAGGCCGTAAGAGCCAGGAACTAAATTTAAAAACGCGGCCGGCAGGCATGGCGCGGTCGGCGCGGTAGTCCCAGTCTCACAAACCAGTCAGCAACCGCTGCGGCGTTTGTAACACAGATGCTGCATGCACTGTCCCTCAGGGGACCCAGAGTACGTTATGATGCAGGGCTCTGTCTGTGGGAATCCGGTGGTCTATAGTGATCAGTGAGGGGGGGCGGAGGACAGCGAGGTGTGCTCCAGCCCTCACTGTCGGCAACATACAGACCATCCCGCCCTTCTCCCTGACTGGCAGGCTCAGGGGCGGGCGTTTAACACACTAGGCCGCAAAAGCCGGGAACTAAAGTAAAAACCGCGGCCGGCAAACAGGCACGGTCGGCGCGGTAGTCCCGGACAACAAATGCACACCGCAGTCGCAGCTGCGTCTGAGGCCAAGGTGCTTCATGCACCGTCCCAACGGGGACACAGAGTACCTGTAGATGCAGGGCCATGTCCCTGGCGATACTCCGTCTCCTGTCCGGCAGGGGCTGCGGATGTGGCTTGTAGCCACCAGATTCTCTGCCCGGGGTCTCCCTCGGCTGCAGCCAGAAGTTGCTGAAAAACATGGCTGACGGCGTTCTCTGAGGAGGAGGGAGGCGTGGGCGTAGTCACAAAAAGTGCGGGAATCTGGTGCCCCAGCGTGGGTAGTGAGGGGGGCGGAGGACAGCTCAATGTACTACAGCCCTCACTGTCGGCGTCATACCGACCGTCCCGCCCTTTTCCCTGACTGGCAGGTCTGGGGGCGGGAGAATCCCATACTAGGCCGCAAAAGCCGGGGACTAAAGTGAAAATCGCGGCCGGCCGGCAGTGCACGGTCGGCGCGGTAGTCCCGGACCCATACGCCCGCCGCAGTCGCTGCAGCGTCTGGGCCCAAGGTGCTTTATGCGCCGTCCCAACGGGGACACAAAGCCCTGGAATATGCGGTACTAGAGTTATAAGCGCGGCCGGCAACAAGCGCGGTCAGCGCGGTAGTCCCGGCGCACTAACACGCCCAGCAGTGCTGCAGCGTGTATGACACATGCGCTCCATGCGCCGTCCCCAAGGGGACACAGAGTACCTCACAGTAGCAGGGCCATGTCCCTGACGATACCCAGCTCCTGTCCAGCAGATTCCCCAGGAGCTGCGGAGGGAGCACGGTCCCAGTGTCTGGAGACCGATTATGGATCCCACTTCACCCAGAGCCCTGCAGGGATGGGGAAGGAAAACAGCATGTGGCTCCTGCCGTGTACCCGCAATGGGTACCTCAACCTTAACAGCACCGCCGACCAGAGTGGGGTGAGAAGGGAGCATGCTGGGGGCCCTATATGGGCCCACTTTTCTTCCATCCGAAATAGTCAGCAGCTGCTGCTGACTAAGTTGTGGAGCTATGCGTGGATGTGTGCCTCCTTCGCACAAAGCATAAAAACTGAGGAGCCCGTGATGCACGGGAGGGTGTATAGCAGAGGGGAGGGGTTACACTTTTTAAAGTGTAATACTTTGTGTGGCCTCCGGAGGCAGAAGCTATACACCCAATTGTCTGGGTCTCCCAATGGAGCGACAAAGAAATATATATGGTACCAATAAAAATGTCACTTTGTCCTGCAAAGAATGCGGCCCCCCAAATTATTTTTTTCCTCGGTGCGGCCCGTACACCCAGCCGAGTTTGAGACCCCTGGTTTAGATGATCTTGTTGAAACTGTGTCAATATGTTCTTTCATTCATCACATGCGCTGTGTTGTGCATACGCTACAGCTGGCTATAAGAGAGTCTGTAAGAAGGACATGCTGCTGCACTGATTGGCAAGGTGAGAAAACTGGCTACTGTTGCCAGAACCCCTAAAGTTGACTCAATTTTGAAGAGACGTGCTGGAAAGAAGGGAATTTTGTTTACTTACCGTAAATTCCTTTTCTTCTAGCTCCAATTGGGAGACCCAGACAATTGGGTGTATAGGCTATGCCTCCGGAGGCCGCACAAAGTATTACACTTAAAAGTGTTAAGCCCCTCCCCTTCTGCCTATACACCCCCCGTGCTCCCACGGGCTCCTCAGTTTTGGTGCAAAAGCAAGAAGGAGGAAAAGAATTAAAAACTGGTTTAAAGTAACTTCAATCCGAAGGAATATCGGAGAACTGAAACCATTCAACATGAACAACATGTGTACACAAAAAAAACAGGGGCGGGCGCTGGGTCTCCCAATTGGAGCTAGAAGAAAAGGAATTTACGGTAAGTAAACAAAATTCCCTTCTTTGTCGCTCTATTGGGAGACCCAGACAATTGGGACGTCCAAAAGCAGTCCCTGGGTGGGTAAAATAATACCTTGTAAGAGAGCCGTAGAACGGCCTCTTCCTACAGGTGGGCAACCGCCGCCTGAAGGACTCGTCTACCTAGGCTGGCATCCGCCGAAGCATAGGTATGCACCTGATAGTGTTTCGTGAAAGTGTGCAGGCTCGACCAGGTAGCCGCCTGACACACCTGCTGAGCCGTAGCCTGGTGCCTCAAAGCCCAGGACGCGCCCACGGCTCTGGTAGAATGGGCCTCCAGCCCTGAGGGAACTGGAAGCCCAGCCGAACGGTAGGCTTCGAGAATTGGCTCCTTGATCCACCGAGCCAAGGTTGATTTGGAAGCCTGTGACCCTTTACGCTGGCCAGCGACAAGGACAAAGAGTGCATCCGAGCGGCGCAGGGGCGCCGTATGAGAAATGTAGAGTCTGAGTGCTCTCACCAGATCTAACAAGTGCAAATCCTTTTCACATTGGTGAACTGGATGAGGACAAAAAGAAGGTAAGGAGATATCCTGATTGAGATGAAAGGGGGATACCACCTTAGGGAGAAATTCCGGAACCGGACGCAGAACCACCTTGTCCTGGTGAAAAACCAGGAAAGGGGCTTTGCATGACAGCGCTGCTAGCTCAGACACTCTCCGAAGTGAAGTGACTGCTACTAGAAAAACCACTTTCTGCGAAAGGCGTGAGAGAAATATCTCTCATTGGCTCGAATGGTGGTTTCTGAAGAACCAGCAGCACCCTGTTCAGATCCCAGGGTTCTAACGGCCGCTTGTGAGGAGGAACGATGTGACAAACCCCCTGCAGGAACGTGCGTACCTGTGGAAGTCTGGCTAGGCGCCTCTGGAAAAACACAGAGAGCGCTGAGACTTGTCCCTTAAGGGAGCCGAGCGACAAACCCTTTTCCAGTCCAGATTGAAGGAAGGACAGAAAAGTGGGCAAGGCAAAAGGCCAGGGAGAAAAACCCTGAGCAGAGCACCACGACAGGAAAATTTTCCACGTCCTGTGGTAGATCTTGGCGGACGTTGGTTTCCTAGCCTGTCTCATAGTGGCAATGACGTCTTGAGATAACCCTGAAGACGCTAGGATCCAGGACTCAATGGCCACACAGTCAGGTTGAGGGCCGCAGAATTCAGATGGAAAAACGGCCCTTGAGATAGCAAGTCTGGTCGGTCTGGTAGTGCCCACGGTTGGCCGACCGTGAGATGCCACAGATCCGGGTACCACGACCGCCTCGGCCAGTCTGGAGCGACGAGGATGACGCGGCGGCAGTCGGCCCCGATCTTGCGTAACACTCTGGGCAACAGTGCCAGCGGAGGAAACACATAAGGGAGCTGAAACTGCGACCAATCCTGAACTAAGGCGTTTGCCGCCAGAGCTCTGGGATCTTGAGACCGTGCCATGAACACCGGTACCTTGTTGTTGTGCCGGGACGCCATGAGGTCGACGTCCGGCACCCCCCAGCGGCAACAGATCTCCTGAAACACGTCCGGGTGAAGGGACCATTCCCCTGTGTCCATGCCCTGGCGACTGAGATAATCTGCTTCCCAGTTTTCCACGCCTGGAATGTGAACTGCAGAGATGGTGGAGGCCGTGGCTTCCACCCACATCAAAATCCGCCGGACTTCCTGGAAGGCTTGCCGACTGCGTGCTTGGTGATTGATGTATGCCACCGCTGTGGAATTGTCCGACTGAATTCTGATCTGCTTGCCTTCCAGCCACTGCTGGAACGCCTTCAGGGCAAGATACACTGCCCGTATTTCCAGCACATTGATCTGAAGCGAGGACTCTTGCTGGGTCCACGTACCCTGAGCCCTGTGGTGGAGAAAAACCGCTCCCCACCCTGACAGACTCGCGTCCGTCGTGACCACCTCCCAGGATGGGGGTAGGAAGGATTTCCCCTTCGATAATGAAGTGGGAAGAAGCCACCACCGAAGGGAAGCTTTGGTCGCCTGAGAGAGGGAGACGTTCCTGTCGAGGGACGTCGGCTTCCTGTCCCATTTGCGTAGGATGTCCCATTGAAGTGGACGCAGGTGAAACTGCGCGAACGGAACTGCCTCCATTGCTGCCACCATCTTCCCCAGGAAGTGCATGAGGCGCCTCAAGGGGTGTGACTGGCCTTGAAGGAGAGATTGTACCCCTGTCTGTAGTCACCGCTGCTTGATCAGTGGAAGCTTCACTATCGCTGAGAGGGTATGAAACTCCATGCCAAGATATGTCAGCGATTGGACCGGTGTCAGATTTGACTTTGGAAAATTGATGATCCACCCGAAACTCTGGAGAGTCTCCAGGGTAGCGTCGAGGCTGTGTTGGCATGCCTCTAGAGAGGGTGCCTTGATCAACAGATCGTCCAAGTACGGGATCACCGAGTGACCCTGAGAGTGGAGGACCGCTACTACAGTAGCCATCACCTTGGTGAAAACCCGTGGGGCTGTTGCTAGGCCGAACGGCAGTGCCACGAACTGCAGGTGTTCGTTTTCTATGGCGAAGCGCAAGAAGCGCTGGTGCTCTGGAGCAATCGGTACGTGGAGATATGCATCCTTGATATCGATCGATGCAAGGAAATCTCCTTGGGACATTGAGGCGATGACGGAGCGGAGGGATTCCATCCGGAACCGCCTGGTCTTTACGTGTTTGTTGAGAAGTTTCAGGTCCAGGACAGGACGGAAAGACCCGTCCTTCTTTGGGACCACAAACAAGTTGGAGTAAAAAACCGTGACCCTGTTGCTGAATAGGAACAGGGACCACCACTCCTTCTGCCTTCAGAGTGCCCAGCGCCTGCAGAAGAGCCTCGGCTCGCTCGGGAGGCGGGGATGACCTGAAGAATCGAGTCGGGGGACAAGAGGTGAACTCTATCTTGTAACCGTGAGACAGAATGTCTCTCACCCAACGGTCTTTTACCCGTGGCAGCCAGGTGTCGCAAAAGCGGGAGAGCCTGCCACCGACCGAAGATGCGAAGTGGGGAGGTCGAAAGTCATGAGGAAGCCGCTTTGGTAGCGGCACCTCCGGTGGCCTTTTTAGGACGTGACTTAGACCGCCATGCATCAGAGTTCCTTTGATCTTTCTGAGGCCTTGTGGACGAGGAGAATTGGGACCTGCCCGCGCCCCGAAAGGACCGAAAACTCGACTGCCCCCTCCTCTGTTGGGGTATTTTCGGTTTGGGCTGGGGTAAGGATGTATCCTTTCCCTTGGATTGTTTGATGATTTCATCCAAACGCTCGCCAAACAATCGGTTGGCAGAAATTGGCAAACTGGTTAAGCGCTTTTTGGAAACAGAATCTGCCTTCCATTCCCGTAGCCACAAGGCCCTGCGGAGTACCACCGAATTGGCGGCTGCAACCGCCGTACGGCTCGCAGAGTCCAGAACAGCATTAATAGCGTAAGACGCAAATGCCGAAGTCTGTGTGGTTATGGACGCCACCTGTGGCGCGGACGTGCGTGTGGCTGCGTCGATTTGCGCTTGACCTGCTGAGATAGCTTGCAGCACCCATACGGCTGCGAATGCTGGGGCAAAAGAAGCGCCGATAGCTTCATAGATGGATTTCAACCAGAGCTCCATCTGCCTGTCAGTGGCATCTTTGAGTGAAGCCCCATCTTCCACTGCAAGTATGGATCTAGCCGCCAGTCTGGAGATTGGAGGATCCACTTTGGGACACTGAGCCCAACTTCTGACCACGTCAGGGGGAAAGGGATAACGTGTATCCTTAAGGCGCTTAGAAAAACGCTTATCTGGACAAGCATGGTGATTCTGGACTGCCTCTCTGAAATCAGAGTGGTCCAGAAACATACTCGGTGTACGCTTGGGAAACCTGAAACGGAATTTCTCCTGCTGTGAAGCGGACTCCTCCACCGGAGGAGCTGAGGGAGAAATATCCAACATACGATTGATGGACGCAATAAGGTCGTTCACTATGGCGTCCCCGTCCGGAATATCAAGATTGAGAGCGGCCTCAGGATCAGAATCCTGATCAGCTGCGTCCGCATCATCAACTAGAGATTCCCCCCGCTGAGACCCTGAACAATATGAGGATGTCAAGGGAATTGTCAAGCGAGCTCGCTTAGTCGGTCTGGGGCCGGGGTCTGTGTCAGAACCCTCAGCCCGGGATCCATGAGACACCCCAGGAGGACATTGTTGGTCCAACTGAGGTGGGCCAGGGGACAAAGATTCAACAGAGTCCCTGTGCTGAGATACCGGCCTGGACTGCAAGGCTTCTAGTATCTTAGCCATAGTCTCAGAGAGTTTTGCAAACTCTGTCCCCGTCACCTGAACAGTGTCAGCAGGTGGCTCCCCCTGGGCCCCCCTTAGCAGAGGCTCTAGCTGAGTAAGTGCCACAGGGGCCGAACAGTGCACACAATGAGGGTCAGTGGAACCTGCCGGTAGCGGGGTCATACATGCGGCGCAGGCAGCATAATAAGCCTGTGTTTTGGCACCCCTGCCTTTCGTGGGCGCCATGCTATTATCTTCCCTGAGTAACACAATAGGGTATATAGCCAGAAATCAACTGTGCACCATACAGTGTAAAATATGTATACCATAAACATATAATGTTACACTACTGCACAATGGGGCTAGCACCACAGGTGCTGCTTACCACCCGCCTAAAGCGGTTGTGAGGCCACCAGAGTTCCTGCCTGAGTCTCCCAGACTTTGTCCCCCTCTGTAGCGTCCAAGGAGCTGACAGGAATGGCTGCCGGCGTCCTGAGGAGAGGTGGGAGCCGTTGGCGTGGCTCAGAAAGAGCGGGGGCTGGTGCCTGCACTGTGCACAGTGAGGGGAGTGGAGTATGCAAAGCATGCTCCAGCCCTCAGTGCTGCTCGTTCTGTGCAGCGTCCCGCCCTTCCCCTGCCTGTCAGGGCTGTGGGCGGGAGGAAAGGAAACTAGGCCGCAAAAAGCCGGGGACTCTAGTAATAAACGCGGCCGCTGTAAAAGCGCGGCCGGCGCGAAAGTCCCCGGCGCACTACAAGTCCCAGCCGCGCCGCAGTGTTTCCCTGGCAGCGGCGGTTAGTGCGGCAGTCCCTATACATAAACACACTCAGCAGCGCTGAGTGTGTAATGGCACATATTAACCTGGTCAGCGCCGCGGTCCCCGGTGCACTAGCACACCCAGCAATGCTGGAGTGTTGCTGTGCGCGGTCCCCACGGGGACACAGAGTACCTCCAAGTAGCAGGGCCATGTCCCTGAACGATACCCGGCTCCTATCCAGCAGTCTCCCAGGAGTTGTGGATGAAGCACGGTCTCAGTGCCTGGAGACCGATAGGATCCCACTTCACCAGAGCCCTGAGGGGGATGGGGAAGGAAAGCAGCATGTGGGCTCCAGCCTCCGTACCCGCAATGGATACCTCAACCTTAACTACACCGCCAACAAGAGTGGGGTGAGAAGGGAGCATGCTGGGGGCCCTATATGGGCCCACTTTTCTTCCATCCGATATAGTCAGCAGCTGCTGCTGACCAATCTGTGGAGCTGTGCGTGCGTGTCTGACCTCCTTCGCACAAAGCAAAAAACTGAGGAGCCCATGGGAGCACGGGGGGTGTATAGGCAGAAGGGGAGGGGCTTAACACTTTTAAGTGTAATACTTTGTGCGGCCTCCGGAGGCATAGCCTATACACCCAATTGTCTGGGTCTCCCAATGGAGCGACAAAGAAAGGGGCAATTATTGATCAAGCCACACGATGGGGCAGTACTTAATGATTCAGCGCTTGGTTGAACTGAAAACCTTTGTAGACATGGCTAACCCTCAACTGACGCTAAATGAAAGTCAGTGGAATCAGGTGACTGAGCTGAAAAAATTGCTAGAGCACCCATTTACAGTGACTAAAAAATTACAAGCAGAGGACTTAACTCCATGTATTTTCTTAAAGGAGTGGAAGAACCTGATGGTTCGCCTATCCCAAAGAGGAGGGTTAATTGCAAGTGGCATTGCTACATCAATGAAACGGAGAGAGGAGCTACTATTACAAAATGAAGGGAATTTTGTTACTTACCGTAAATTCCTTTTCTTCTAGCTCCTATTGGGAGACCCAGACGATTGGGTGTATAGCACTGCCTCCGGAGGCCACACAAAGCATTACACTAAAAAGTGTAAGGCCCCTCCCCTTCTGGCTATACACCCCCAGTGGGATCACTGGCTCACCAGTTTTAGTGCAAAAGCAAGAAGGAGGAAAGCCAAGAACTGGTTTAAACAAATTCACTCCGAAGTAACGTCGGAGAACTGAAAACCGTTCAACATGAACAACATGTGTACCCGAAAAACAACCAAAAATCCCGAAGGACAACAGGGCGGGTGCTGGGTCTCCCAATAGGAGCTAGAAGAAAAGGAATTTACGGTAAGTAACAAAATTCCCTTCTTCTTCGGCGCTCCATTGGGAGACCCAGACGATTGGGACGTCCAAAAGCTGTCCCTGGGTGGGTAAAGAACACCTCATGTTAGAGCTGCGAAGACAGCCCTCCCCTACGGGGAGGCAACTGCCGCCTGCAGGACTCTTCTACCTAGGCTGGCGTCCGCCGAAGCATAGGTATGCACCTGATAATGTTTGGTGAAAGTGTGCAGACTCGACCAGGTAGCTGCCTGGCACACCTGTTGAGCCGTAGCCTGGTGTCGTAATGCCCAGGACGCACCCACGGCTCTGGTAGAATGGGCCTTCAGCCCTGATGGAACCGGAAACCCAGCAGAACGGTAGGCTTCAAGAATTGGTTCTTTGATCCATCGAGCCAGGGTGGCTTTAGAAGCCTGCGACCCTTTGCGCTTACCAGCGACAAGGACAAAGAGTGCATCCGAACGGCGCAGGGGCGCCGTGCGGGAAATGTAGATTCTGAGTGCTCTCACCAGATCTAACAAATGTAAATCCTTCTCATACCGATGAACTGCATGAGGACAAAAAGAAGGCAAAGAGATATCCTGATTAAGATGAAAAGAGGATACCACCTTCGGGAAAAACTCCTGAATGGGTGGCAGCACTACCTTGTCCTGGTGGAAGACCAGGAAGGGAGCCTTGGATGACAGCGCTGCTAGCTCAGACACTCTCCGAAGAGATGTGATCGCTACCAGAAAAGCCACTTTCTGTGATAGTCTAGAAAGTGAAACCTCCCTCAGAGGCTCGAAGGGCGGCTTCTGGAGGGCAACTAGTACCCTGTTCAGATCCCATGGATCTAACGGCCGCTTGTACGGGGGTACGATATGACAAACCCCCTGCAGGAACGTGCGCACCTTAGAAAGTCGTGCTAGACGCTTCTGAAAAAAGACGGATAGCGCCGAGACTTGCCCTTTAAGGGAGCCGAGCGACAAACCTTTTTCTAACCCAGATTGCAGGAAAGAAAGAAATGTAGGCAACGCAAATGGCCAGGGAGACACTCCCTGAGCAGAGCACCAGGATAAGAATATCCTCCACGTTCTGTGGTAGATCTTAGCGGACGTGGGCTTCCTAGCCTGTCTCATGGTGGCAACGACCCCTTGGGATAATCCTGAAGACGCTAGGATCCAGGACTCAATGGCCACACAGTCAGGTTCAGGGCCGCAGAATTCCGATGGAAAAACGGCCCTTGGGACAGCAAGTCTGGTCGGTCTGGTAGTGCCCACGGTTGGCCGACCGTGAGATGCCACAGATCCGGATACCACGCCCTCCTTGGCCAGTCTGGGGCGACGAGTATGACGCGGCTGCAGTCGGATCTGATCTTGCGTAGCACTCTGGGCAAGAGTGCCAGAGGTGGAAACACATAAGGGAGCCGGAACTGCGACCAATCTTGCACTAAGGCGTCTGCCGCCAGAGCTCTGTGATCGCGAGACCGTGCCATGAAGGTTGGGACCTTGTTGTTGTGCCGGGACGCCATTAGGTCGACGTCCGGCCTTCCCCAGCGGCGACAGATTTCCTGAAACACGTCCGGGTGAAGGGACCATTCCCCTGCGTCCATGCCCTGGCGACTGAGGAAGTCTGCTTCCCAGTTTTTTACGCCGGGGATGTGAACTGCGGATATGGTGGAGGCCGTGGCTTCCACCCACATCAGAATCCGCCGGACTTCCTGGAAGGCTTGCCGACTGCGTGTCCCCCCTTGGTGGTTGATGTATGCCACCGCTGTGGAGTTGTCCGACTGAATTCGGATCTGCCTTCCTTCCAGCCACTGCTGGAAGGCTAGTAGGGCAAGATACACTGCTCTGATTTCCAGAACATTGATCTGAAGGGTGGACTCCTGCTGGGTCCACGTACCCTGAGCCCTGTGGTGGAGAAAAACTGCTCCCCACCCTGACAGACTCGCGTCTGTCGTGACCACCGCCCAGGACGGTGGTAGGAAGGATCTTCCCTGTGATAATGAGGTGGGAAGAAGCCACCACTGCAGAGAGTCCTTGGCCGTCTGGGAAAGGGAGACTTTCCTGTCCAGGGATGTTGACTTCCCGTCCCATTGGCGGAGAATGTCCCATTGAAGTGGGCGCAGATGAAACTGCGCAAACGGAACCGCCTCCATTGCTGCCACCATCTTCCCGAGGAAGTGCATGAGGCGTCTTAAGGAGTGCGACTGACTTTGAAGGAGAGCCTGCACCCCAGTCTGTAGTGACCGCTGCTTGTCCAGCGGAAGCTTCACTATCGCTGAGAGAGTATGAAACTCCATGCCAAGATACGTCAGTGATTGGGTCGGTGACAGAGTTGACTTTGAGAAGTTGATGATCCACCCGAACGTCTGGAGAGTCTCCAGTGCAACATTCAGGCTGAGTTGGCATGCCTCCTGAGAGGGTGCCTTGACAAGTAGATCGTCCAAGTAAGGGATCACAGAGTGTCCCTGAGAGTGCAAGACTGCTACCACTGCCGCCATGACCTTGGTGAACACCCGTGGGGCTGCCGCCAGACCAAATGGCAGAGCTACGAACTGAAGATGGTCGTCTCCTATCACGAAGCGTAGAAAGCGTTGGTGCTCTGTAGCAATCGGCACGTGGAGATAAGCATCTTTGATGTCTATTGATGCTAGGAAATCTCCTTGAGACATTGAGGCAATGACTGAGCGGAGGGATTCCATCCGGAACCGCCTGGCGTTCACATGCTTGTTGAGCAGTTTTAGGTCCAGAACAGGACGGAATGAGCCGTCCTTTTTTGGCACCACAAAGAGATTGGAGTAAAAACCTTGTCCTTGTTCCCGAAGAGGAACAGGGACCACCACTCCTTCTGCTCTTAGAGAATGCACCGCCTGCAGAAGGGCATCTGCTCGGTCGGGATGTGGGGAAGTTCTGAAGAACCGAGGCGGAGGACGAGAACTGAACTCTATCCTGTACCCGTGAGACAAAATGTCTGTTACCCACCGGTCTTTGACCTGTGGCAGCCAAATGTCGCAAAAGCGGGAGAGCCTGCCACCGACCGAGGATGCGGAGGGAGGCGGCCGAAAGTCATGAGGCAGCCGCCTTGGAAGCGGTACCTCCAGTTGCTTTCTTGGGGCGTGAGTGAGTCCGCCAGGAATCAGAGCTCCTTTGCTCTTTCTGAGTCCCTTTGGACGAGGAGAATTGGGGCTTGCCCGAGCCTCGAAAGGACCGAAACTTTGACTGCCACTTCCTCTGTTGAGGTTTGCTTGATCTGGGCTGGGGTAAGGAAGAGTCCTTACCTTTGGACTGTTTAATGATTTCCGCCAATTGCTCACCAAACAGTCTGTCTCCAGATAATGGCAAGCTGGTTAAACATTTTTTAGAAGCAGAATCTGCTTTCCATTCTTTTAACCACAAGGCTCTGCGCAAAACTACAGAGTTGGCGGATGCCATTGAGGTACGGCTCGTAGAGTCTAGTACCGCATTGATAGCGTAGGTCGCAAACGCAGTCATTTGCGTAGTTAAGGACGCCACTTGCGGCACTGCTGGACGTAAGAAAGAGTCCACCTGTGCCAGACCAGCTGAAATAGCTTGGAGCGCCCACACGGCCGCGAATGCTGGAGCAAACGACGTGCCAATAGCTTCATAGACAAATTTCAACCAAAGGTCCATCTGTCTGTCATTGGCATCTTTAAGTGAAGCCCCATCCTCCACTGCAACTATGGATCTAGCTGCAAGCCTGGATATTGGAGGGTCCACTTTTGGACACTGGGTCCAGCGTTTGACCACGTCAGGGGGAAAGGGATAACGTGTATCCTTCAGACGTTTGGAAAAACGCTTGTCCGGATAAGCATGGTGTTTCTGGATTGATTCTCTGAAGTCAGAGTGGTCCAGAAAAGTACTCAATTTACGCTTGGGATACAGGAAATGGAATTTCTCCTGCTGGGCAGCTGCCTCCTCTGCTGAAGGGGCTGGGGGAGAAATATCCAACAGCCTATTGATGGCCGCTATAAGGTCATTTACCATGGCGTCACCATCTGGCGTATCCAAATTGAGTGCGGTGTCAGGACCAGACTCCTGATCACCCACCTCTGTCTCATCATATAGAGACCCTTCTCGCTGAGACCCTGACCCGCGTGATGACGTGGAGGGTCTCTCCCAGCGAGCTCGCTTAGGCGGCCTGGGACTGTCATCAGAGTCAGAGCCGTCAGCCTGTGATGCCTGGGACCCCCTTGAAGTACGGATTAGTTCCAACTGAGGGGGACCGGGGAACATAGACACAGCAGTGTCCATGGTCTGAGCAACTGGCCTGGACTGCAAGGTCTCCAGGATTTTTGTCATAGTCACAGACATTTTATCAGCAAGACTGCAAATTCTGTCCCCGTCACCGGGGCAGGGTTCACAGGCGCCTCTGCCTGGGCTACCACCACCATAGGCTCTGGCTGACGAAGTGCCACTGGGACTGAACATTGCACACAATGAGAGTCGTTGGAGCCTGCTGGTAGATTAGCCCCACATGCTGTACAAGCAGTGTATACAGCCCGTGCCTTGGCACCCTTGCGTTTTGTGGATGACATGTTGCTGTCTCCTCAGAGCAATATAGGGGTATACAGCCAAGAAGCGACCGTACAGTGCAGTATATATATATATCTGGTACAGGAAAGAAGGGAATTTTGTTACTTACCGTAAATTCCTTTTCTTCTAGCTCCTATTGGGAGACCCAGACGATTGGGTGTATAGCACTGCCTCCGGAGGCCACACAAAGCAATTACACTAAAAAGTGTAAGGCCCCTCCCCTTCTGGCTATACACCCCCAGTGGGATCACTGGCTCACCAGTTTTAGTGCAAAAGCAAGAAGGAGGAAAGCCAATAACTGGTTTAAACAAATTCACTCCGAGTAACATCGGAGAACTGAAAACCGTTCAACATGAACAACATGTGTACCCGCAAACAAACCAAAAATCCCGAAGGACAACAGGGCGGGTGCTGGGTCTCCCAATAAGAGCTAGAAGAAAAGGAATTTACGGTAAGTAACAAAATTCCCTTCTTCTTCGGCGCTCTATTGGGAGACCCAGACGATTGGGACGTCCAAAAGCTGTCCCTGGGTGGGTAAAGAAATACCTCATGTTAGAGCTGCAAGACAGCCCTCCCCTACGGGGAGGCAACTGCCGCCTGCAGGACTCTTCTACCTAGGCTGGCGTCCGCCGAAGCATAGGTATGCACCTGATAATGTTTGGTGAAAGTGTGCAGACTCGACCAGGTAGCTGCCTGGCACACCTGTTGAGCCGTAGCCTGGTGTCGCAATGCCCAGGACGCACCCACGGCTCTGGTAGAATGGGCCTTTAGCCCTGATGGAACCTGAAGCCCCGCAGAACGGTAGGCTTCAAGAATTGGTTCTTTGATCCATCGAGCCAGGGTGGCTTTAGAAGCCTGCGACCCTTTGCGCTTACCAGCGACAAGGACAAAGAGTGCATCCGAACGGCGCAGGGGCGCTGTGCGGGAAATGTAGATTCTGAGTGCTCTCACCAGATCTAACAAATGTAAATCCTTCTCATACCGATGAACTGCATGAGGACAAAACGAAGGCAAAAAGATATCCTGATTAAGATGAAAAGAGGATACCACCTTCGGGAGAAACTCCTGAATGGGGCGCAGCACTACCTTGTCCTGGTGGAAGACCAGGAAGGGAGCCTTGGAAGACAACGCTGCTAGCTCAGACACTCTCCGAAGAGATGTGATCGCTACCAGAAAAGCCACTTTCTGTGATAGTCTAGAAAGTGAAACCTCCTTCAGAGGCTCGAAGGGCGGCTTCTGGAGGGCAACTAGTACCCTGTTCAGATCCCATGGATCTAACGGCCGCTTGTACGGGGGAACTATATGGCAAACCCCCTGTAGGAACGTGCGCACCTTAGAAAGTCGTGCTAGACGCTTCTGAAAAAAGACGGATAGCGCCGAGACTTGCCCTTTAAGGGAGCCGAGCGACAAACCTTTTTCTAACCCAGATTGGAGGAAAGAAAGAAGGGTAGGTAATGCAAATGGCCAGGGGGACACTCCCTGAGCAGAGCACCAGGATAAGAATATCCTCCACGTTCTGTGGTAGATCTTAGCAGACGTGGGCTTCCTAGCCTGTCTCATGGTGGCAACGACCCCTTGGGATAAGCCTGAAGACGCTAGGATCCAGGACTCAATGGCCACGCAGTCAGGTTGAGGGCCGCAGAATTCCGATGGAAAAACGGCCCTTGGGACAGTAAGTCTGGTCGGTCTGGTAGTGCCCACGGTTGGCCGACCGTGAGATGCCACAGATCCGGATACCACGCCCTCCTCGGCCAGTCTGGAGCGACGAGTATGACGCGGCTGCAGTCGGATCTGATCTTGCGTAGCACTCTGGGCAAGAGTGCCAGAGGTGGAAACACATAAGGGAGCCGGAACTGCGACCAATCTTGCACTAGGGCGTCTGCTGCTAGAGCTCTTTGATCGCGAGACCGTGCCATGAATGTTGGGACCTTGTTGTTGTGCCGGGACGCCATTAGGTCGACGTCCGGCCTTCCCCATCGGCGACAGATTTCCTGAAACACGTCCGGGTGAAGGGACCATTCCCCTGCATCCATGCCCTGGCGACTGAGGAAGTCTGCTTCCTAGTTTTCTACGCCGGGGATGTGAACTGCGGATATGGTGGAGGCCGTGGCTTCCACCCACATCATAATGCGCCGGACTTCCTGGAAGGCTTGCCGACTGCGAGTCCCTCCTTGGTGATTGATGTATGCCACCGCTGTGGAGTTGTCCGATTGAATTCGGATCTGCTTCCCTTCCAGCCACTGCTGGAAGGCTAGTAGGGCAAGAAACACTGCTCTGATTTCCAGAACATTGATCTGAAGGCTGGACTCCTGCTGAGTCCACGTACCCTGAGCCCTGTGGTGGAGAAACACTGCTCCCCACCCTGACAGACTCGCGTCTGTCGTGACCACCGCCCAGGACGGTGGTAGGAAGGATCTTCCCTGTGATAATGAGGTGGAAAGGAGCCACCACTGCAGAGAGTCCTTGGCCGTCTGGGAAAGGGAGACTTTCCTGTCCAGGGATGTCGACTTCCCGTCCCATTGGCGGAGAATGTCCCATTGAAGTGGACGCAGATGAAACTGCGCAAACGGAACCGCCTCTATTGCCGCCACCATCTTCCCGAGGAAGTGCATGAGGCGTCTTAAGGAGTGCGACTGACCTTGAAGGAGAGCCTGCACCCCTGTCTGTAGTGACCGCTGCTTGCTCAGCGGAAGCTTCACTATCACTGAGAGAGTATGAAACTCCATGCCAAGATACGTTAGTGATTGGGTCGGTGACAGATTTGACTTTGGGAAGTTGATGATCCACCCGAACGCCTGGAGAGTCTCCAGTGCAAAATTCAGGCTGAGTTGGCATGCCTCCTGAGAGGGTGCCTTGACCAGTAGATCGTCCAAGTAAGGGATCACAGAGTGTCCGTGAGAGTGCAAGACTGCTACCACTGCTGCCATGATCTTGGTGAACACCCGGGGGGCTGTCGCCAGACGAAATGGCAGAGCCACGAACTGAAGATGTTCGTCTCCTATCACGAAGCGCAGAAAGCGTTGGTGCTCCGTAGCAATCGGCACGTGGAGATAAGCATCTTTGATGTCTATTGATGCTAGGAAATCTCCTTGGGACATTGAGGCAATGACTGAGCGGAGGGATTCCATCCGGAACCGCCTGGCGTTCACATGCTTGTTGAGCAGTTTTAGGTCCAGAACAGGACGGAAGGAGCCGTCCTTTTTTGGAACCACAAAGAGATTGGAGTAAAATCCTCGCCCCCGTTCCAGAGGGGGGACAGGGATCACGACTCCTTCTGCTCTTAGAGAGTCCACCGCCTGCAGCAGGGCATCTGCTCGGTTGGGGTGTGGGGAGGTTCTGAAGAACCGAAGTGGAGGCCGAGAACTGAACTCGATTCTGTACCCGCGAGACAGAATGTCTGTTACCCACCGGTCTTTGACCTGTGACAGCCAAATGTCGCAAAAGCGGGAGAGCCTGCCACCGACCGAGGATGCGGAGGGAGGAGGCCGAAAGTCATGAGGTAGCCGCCTTGGAAGCGGTTCCTCCATTTGCTTTCCTGGGGCGTGAGTGAGCCCGCCAGGAATCTGAGCTCCCTTGTCCTTTCTGAGTCCCTTTGGACGAGGAGAATTGGGGCTTGCCCGAGCCTCGAAAGGACCGAAACCTCGACTGCCACTTTTTCTGTTGAGGTTTACTTGCTCTGGGCTGTGGCAAGGAAGAGTCCTTACCCTTGGACTGTTTTATGATTTCAGCCAATGGCTCACCAAACAGTCTGTCTCTAGATAATGGCAAGCTGGTTAAGCATTTTTTGGAACCAGCATCTGCTTTCCAGTCCTTTAACCATAAGGCTCTGCGCAAAACCACAGAATTGGCGGCCGCCATAGAGGTACGGCTCGTAGATTCTAGGACAGCATTGATAGCATAGGTCGCAAACGCAGACATTTGCGAAGTTAGGGACGCCACCTGTGGCACTGCTGGATGCATGATAGCATCCACCTGTGCTAAACCAGCTGAAATAGCTTGTAGTGCCCACACGGCCGCGAATGCTGGAGCAAACGACGCGCCGATAGCTTCATAGACAGATTTCAACCAAAGGTCCATCTGTCTGTCGTTGGCATCTTTAAGTGAAGCGCCATCCTCTACTGCGACTATGGATCTAGCCGCAAGCTTGGAAATTGGGGGATCCACCTTTGGGCACTGGGTCCAGCGTTTGGCCACTTCAGCGGGAAAAGGATAACGGGTATCCTTAGAACGCTTAGAGAAACGCTTGTCTGGATGAGCGTCGTGCTTCTGGATTGATTCTCTGAAGTCAGAGTGGTCCAAAAAAGCACTTAATTTACGCTTGGGATACAGGAAATGGAACTTCTCCTGCTGTGCAGCTGCCTCCTCTGCTGAAGGAGCTGGGGGAGAAATATCCAACAGTCTATTAATCGCCGATATAAGGTCATTAACCATGGCGTCACCATCAGGGGCATCCAGATTGAGAGGGGCCTCAGGATTAGAATCCTGATCACCGTCCTCAGTCTCATCACAGAGAGATTCTTCTCGCTGAGACCCTGAGCAGTGTGATGACGTCGAGGGTCTTTCCCAGCGAGCTCGCTTAGGCTGCCTGGGACTGTCATCTGAGTCAGAGACTTCAGCTTGTGATGCTTGAGACCCCCTTGAAGTACGGATTAGTTCCAACTGAGGGGGACTAGAGAGCATAGCCACAGCAGTGTCCATGGTCTGAGGAACTGGCCTGGCCTGCAAGGTCTCCAGGATTTTTGTCATAGCCTGACATTTTATCAGCAAACACTGCAAAGTCTGTCCCCGTCACCGGGGCAGGGTTCACAGGCGTCTCTGCCTGGGCTACCACCACAATAGGCTCTGGCTGACGAAGTGCCACTGGGACTGAACATTGCACACAATGTGAATCATTGGAGCCTGCCGGTAGATCAGCCCCACATGCAGTACAAACAGTGTACACAGCCCGTGCCTTGGCAGCCTTGCGTTTTGCGGATGACATGTTGCTGCCTCCTCAGAGCAGTACAGGGTGTCCAGCCAAGAAGCGACCTTACAGTGCAACTATATATATATATATGGTACCAAGAAAAAAGTACACTAATATATCACTGAGGCACTAGTGGGGCCAGCACTACTGTGCAGCTTACCGCCCGCTTAGGAGCGGTGTGTGGTCGCCAGAAATCCCTCTAGTCTGGGTCTCCCAGAGCCTGCTGCCTTTCCCCAGCCAGATCGCATGTGTAATGGCTGCCGGCGTCCTGTCTGACCTCCTTCGCACAAAGCAGAAAACTGGTGAGCCAGTGATCCCACTGGGGGTGTATAGCCAGAAGGGGAGGGGCCTTACACTTTTTAGTGTAATTGCTTTGTGTGGCCTCCGGAGGCAGTGCTATACACCCAATCGTCTGGGTCTCCCAATAGAGCGCCGAAGAAATGTAGTTTTTGCTCTAAGTGGTCTGATTACTTATACGATGGTGAGAAACTGAATAAGCACGATGTTAATATTTTACAACAGTAAATTTGTTGTTATGAATTGGCCATTTATGAAGAAGTCGGAACCGGAACCTGATAAAATCCAGAGTCAGTCGCAACTGTGGCTTACCGACTCCGCAGCCCTGGGTCACGTGTCAACTATTTCTACAGTTTTTGCAATCGTTGGTCGCTCCTAGCTGTCACACGCTGTGATGTCGCCAACGACGCCGGATGTGCGTCACAAACACCGTGACCCCGACGATATATCGTTAGCGATGTCGCAGCGTGTAAAGCACCCTATAGAGCGATTGTCACCATTGCTAAATTGGATGTAACACGTGACCCAAGCTTCAGTGGAGTCACTGCGTTCTTGGCATTTTGCTTCGAATCAAATGGTTTTAAAATCATAGACCAGATTATAGCAGCATGTGTTTATTATAGAAGACAAGGTATAATTAACATGGAATCCACTTCCCATTATCAGGGAGTAACCAGAACATGATAATCACAAGCTTATGCCATCTTAATATACACCCCTCCGTGTTAGAGCCATACATTTTACGACAGTCACTCCCTTATACAGCAGAATGCAACGCTCAGCTACTTCCATAAGTCTTAGACATTCGATGAAGCGGCACTGCACCTACTGCTCCATTTTGCTATGTTTATGCCATCACTTAGTGATCACTGGGGGGGATCTTCGAAGTCCGTCCTGAGAACTTACAATCCACACAATTGTGCGGGAAATTGCAGCCATTCACCAAAAAGGAGCCGCATTACAGCAATCGATCCTCAATGTAGCCCCTTCTTTCCTAGAGGCCAGAACCCCAGCTATCATTAAGTGATGCCATATTCTACAGAGATGCAAATGGTCTTTTATACCTTTTTCTGTTTCCCCCCTTGAGTAACCAATCAAGGTCCAAGTTTGTTTATCTAAATTTCTCAGAAAGTAACTGAATTGATTCGCAAGACCTGCTCCATTGGCCACGTCAGTAATCTGAGCCCTGGAGCCACCTCTTACTTCCCGGTATCTGCAGCTTTTTTGTTTCGCCGGCATGACGTCACGTGTACGGCACGCAACAATGACGACATCATGCCAGGCTAGGTCATCTAGTGGAAAAATGCCCACAATTGGCCCACTGCTTATGCAGACTGAAAACACATTTGTCTCAACGAGCTTTACAGATTCTGTTGGCCAAGGTATTTTCTTCAAGGATACATTTCTGAAAAAGCAGGCCGATAACCTCCCCCCTCCTCAATATAGCATCACACTTGTCCATGGGCTGTCTGGTATTTCAGCTTCTACAAGGCCATGTTCAGCCATCTGTACACATCGGTCCAATCATGGGCTGCACTGTACAGACTGGCCATGGGTGTCCTGACCTGAGCGCCGCAGCCTCGTATTTGCCTATGAAGCTGCCAAGGTTCGGGTCACAACCTGTGGTGCGGTCCATGATCAGACCGATGTGCACAGATGGCTGAACAGGCCCCAAAACTAAGCTCCAATATCATTCACTGCCTAGGACTTAGTGGCAAACACTCTTATCTCCCCCAGCACATGGACAACCCCTTTAAGATACAGTTTACAAGTGCCAGATTGGGGTCTATAATTTAGGGGGGAAAAAAACTAAAATAAAAACATTGAAACAAGTGTTTTATTTCTACTGGAGACTAGGACAAGAAGATGTGTTGCTGGAGCGTTCTGCTCACCGAATGGCGCTGCAGGGCAGACACAAAACGTTGCGTTTTATTTTTCTTTTTTTGTATTTATTTTTTCAGTCTCTCCAAAAAAGGGCAAGTCCTGGGAGGAAAGTGCAAAACGCAAAATAAACAGCAAGAAAAATGCTGCAGTAGCATTGTTAAAATACAAAATATTTATATTATGGAACTATTAACACGTGATGTTTCATGGGAAAAACTTTGGAACCACACAGCTGATTTTTTCATGTTTTACTTTTTTCTTTTGTTAAAATCAAGTCCATGTCTTCCAAAAGTTAGAAACAAGTTTTTCAATTTGCTTCATTTTTCGATGCTTCGTCAAAATTCTCTACAAGTTCTGTAAATAAAAAGAAAAAAAAGGTTAATTTTTTTAGATCAGTAGTTTCAGTCAATTTGAAAAAAAAATTAAGGTAGACGCTCCATCCCTCCATCAGCTCAGTGCAGTGATGGGCAGTCCCGGCTCTTCGGTGATTTGGTTCCCATGGCTCCGCTCACCAAAAAGACGGTGCTTTCATGGCTCCCTATTAAATAGGTGTTCACCCGCAGGTGAACACATTTAATCTTGTGTTAATGCCGCCAAAACCCCATCCATCCGTGGCTAAACCCCACCCACAGCGGGCCAATTTGCTGAGTGGGCGGGGTTTTTGTTCAGGTGGGCAGGGTTTCGCTGACCAAACACGCATATTTTACACCCAGTGAGCCGTTTAGAGAATTTAGTTGGTCTCACTGGTGATCCGCCTCCTGTCAGTCACAGCAGGGAGCCGGATCTGTGTTTTGGAACTTTGATGACAGACAACACTAGTTCAGTTACCAGTTATCCTTCGAAAGGACCCCTAAAGAGGCATGGGAAAGGTGGAAAGTCAGAAAAATGGAAGTCAGTAATATATATTGACCACACATTTCCAGGTTCACAATATCAATGGCCTATCCATCGGATTGTCTCTAAATATCAAAAATCATAAGTTTGCCCAAATGAAGGGAATTTTGTTACTTACCGTAAATTCCTTTTCTTCTAGCTCCTATTGGGAGACCCAGACGATTGGGTGTATAGCTACTGCCTCCGGAGGCCACACAAAGCATTACACTAAAAAGTGTAAGGCCCCTCCCCTTCTGGCTATACACCCCCAGTGGGATCACTGGCTCACCAGTTTTAGTGCAAAAGCAAGAAGGAGGAAAGCCAATAACTTGGTTAAACAAATTCACTCCGAGTAACATCGGAGAACTGAAAAACCGTTCAACATGAACAACATGTGTACCCGAAAAAACCCAAAAATCCCGAAGGACAACAGGGCGGGTTCTGGGTCTCCCAATAGGAGCTAGAAGAAAAGGAATTTACGGTAAGTAACAAAATTCCCTTCTTCTTCGTCGCTCCATTGGGAGACCCAGACGATTGGGACGTCCAAAAGCTGTCCCTGGGTGGGTAAAGAAATGCCTTATGTTAGAGCTGCGAAGACAGCCCTCCCCTACGGGGAGGCAACTGCCGCCTGCAGGACTCTTCTACCTAGGCTGGCGTCCGCCGAAGCATAGGTATGCACCTGATAATGTTTGGTGAAAGTGTGCAGACTCGACCAGGTAGCTGCCTGGCACACCTGTTGAGCCGTAGCCTGGTGTCGCAATGCCCAGGACGCACCCACGGCTCTGGTAGAATGGGCCTTCAGCCCTGATGGAACCGGAAGCCCAGCAGAACGGTAGGCTTCAAGAATTGTTTCTTTGATCCATCGAGCCAGGGTGGCTTTGGAAGCCTGCGACCCTTTGCGCTTACCAGCGACAAGGACAAAGAGTGCATCGGAGCGGCGCAGGGGCGCCGTGCGGGAAATGTAGATTCTGAGTGCTCTCACCAGATCTAACAAATGTAAATTCTTCTCATACCGATGAACTGCATGAGGACAAAAAGAAGGCAAAGAGATATCCTGATTAAGATGAAAAGAGGATACCACCTTCGGGAGAAACTCCTGAATGGGGCGCAGCACTACCTTGTCCTGGTGGAAGACCAGGAAAGGAGCCTTGGATGACAGCGCTGCTAGCTCAGACACTCTCCGAGGAGATGTGATCGCTACCAGAAAAGCCACTTTCTGTGATAGTCTAGAAAGTGAAACCTCCCTCAGAGGCTCGAAGGGCGGCTTCTGGAGGGCAACTAGTACCCTGTTCAGATCCCATGGATCTAACGGCCGCTTGTACGGGGGTACAATATGACAAACCCCCTGCAGGAACGTGCGCACCTCAGGAAGTCGTGCTAGACGCTTTTGAAAAAAGACGGATAGCGCCGAGACTTGCCCTTTAAGGGAGCCGAGCGACAAACCTTTTTCTAACCCAGATTGCAGGAAAGAAAGAAAGGTAGGCAATGCAAATGGCCAGGGAGACACTCCCTGAGCAGAGCACCAGGATAAAAATATCCTCCACGTTCTGTGGTAGATCTTAGCGGACGTGGGCTTCCTAGCCTGTCTCATGGTGGCAACGACACATTGGGACAATCCTGAAGACGTTAGGATCCAGGACTCAATGGCCACACAGTCAGGTTCAGGGCCGCAGAATTCCGATGGAAAAACGGCCCTTGGGACAGCAAGTCTGGTCGGTGTGGGAGTGCCCACGGTTGGCCGACCGTGAGCTGCCACAGATCCGGATACCACGCCCTCCTCGGCCAGTCTGGGGCGACAAGTATGACGCGGCTGCAATCGGATCTGATCTTGCGTAGCACTCTGGGCAAGAGTGCCAGAGGTGGAAACACATAAGGGAGCCGGAACTGCGACCAATCTTGCACTAGGGCGTCTGCCGCCAGCGCTCTTTGATCGCGAGACCGTGCCATGAAGGTTGGGACCTTGTTGTTGTGCCGGGACGCCATTAGGTCGACGTCCGGCACCCCCCAGCGGCGACAGATTTCCTGAAACACGTCTGGGTGAAGGGACCATTCCCCTGCGTCCATGCCCTGGCGACTGAGGAAGTCTGCTTCCCAGTTTTCTACGCCGGGGATGTGAACCGCGGATATGGTGGAGACTGTGGCCTCCACCCACATCAGAATCCGCCGGACTTCCTGGAAGGCTTGCCGACTGCGTGTCCCCCCTTGGTGGTTGATGTATGCCACCGCTGTGGAGTTGTCCGACTGAATTCGGATCTGCCTTCCTTCCAGCCACTGCTGGAAGGCTAGTAGGGCAAGATACACTGCTCTGATTTCCAGAACATTGATCTGAAGGGTGGACTCCTGCTGAGACCACGTACCCTGAGCCCTGTGGTGGAGAAAGACTGCTCCCCACCCTGACAGACTCGCATCTGTCGTGACCACCGCCCAAGACGGTGGTAGGAAGGATCTTCCCCGTGATAATGAGGTGGGAAGAAGCCACCACTGCAGAGAGTCCTTGGCCGTCTGGGAAAGGGAGACTTTTCTGTCCAGGGATGTTGACTTCCCGTCCCATTGGCGGAGAATGTCCCATTGAAGTGGACGCAGATGAAACTGCGCAAACGGAACCGCCTCTATTGCCGCCACCATCTTCCCGAGGAAGTGCATGAGGCGTCTTAAGGAGTGCGGCTGACTTTGAAGGAGAGCCTGCACCCCAGTCTGTAGAGACCGCTGCTTGTCCAGCGGAAGCTTCACTATCGCTGAGAGAGTATGAAACTCCATGCCAAGATACGTTAGTGATTGGGTCGGTGACAGATTTGACTTTGGGAAGTTGATGATCCACCCGAACGCCTGGAGAGTCTCCAGTGCAACATTCAGGCTGAGTTGGCATGCCTCTTGAGAGGGTGCCTTGACCAGTAGATCGTCCAAGTAAGGGATCACAGAGTGTCCGTGAGAGTGCAAGACTGCTACCACTGCCGCCATGATCTTGGTGAACACCCGAGGGGCTGTCGCCAGACCAAATGGCAGAGCTACGAACTGAAGATGGTCGTCTCCTATCACGAAGCGTAGAAAGCATTGGTGCTCTGTAGCAATCGGCACGTGGAGATAAGCATCTTTGATGTCTATTGATGCTAGGAAATCTCCTTGAGACATTGAGGCAATGACTGAGCGGAGGGATTCCATCCGGAACCGCCTGGCGTTCACATGCTTGTTGAGCAGTTTTAGGTCCAGAACAGGACGGAAGGAGCCGTCCTTTTTTGGAACCACAAAGAGATTGGAGTAAAATCCTCGCCCCCGTTCGTGAGGGGGGACAGGGATCACGACTCCTTCTGCTCTTAGAGAGTCCACCGCCTGCAGCAGGGCATCTGCTCGGTCGGGGTGTGGGGAGGTTCTGAAGAACCGAAGTGGAGGCCGGGAACTGAACTCGATTCTGTACCCGCGAGACAGAATGTCTGTTACCCACCGGTCTTTGACCTGTGACAGCCAAATGTCGCAAAAGCGGGAGAGCCTGCCACCGACTGAGGATGCGGAGGGAGGAGGCCGAAAGTCATGAGGTAGCCTCTTTGGAAGCGGTTCCTCCATTTGTTTTCCTGGGGCGTGAGTGAGCCCGCCAGGAATCTGAGCTCCCTTGTTCTTTCTGAGTCCTTTTGGACGAGGAGAATTGGGCCTTGCCCGAGCCTCGAAAGGACCGAAACCTCGACTGCCACTTTTTCTGTTGAGGTTTACTTGCTCTGGGCTGTGGTAAGGAAGAGTCCTTACCCTTGGACTGTTTTATGATTTCAGCCAATGGCTCACCAAACAGTCTGTCTCTAGATAATGGCAAGCTGGTTAAGCATTTTTTGGAACCAGCATCTGCTTTCCAGTCCTTTAACCACAAGGCTCTGCGCAAAACCACAGAATTGGCGGACGCCATAGCGGTACGGCTCGTAGATTCTAGGACAGCATTGATAGCATAGGTCGCAAACGCAGACATTTGCGAAGTTAGGGACGCCACTTGCGGCACTGCTGGATGTATGAAAGCATCCACCTGTGCTAAACCAGCTGAAATAGCTTGGAGTGCCCACACGGCCGCGAATGCTGGAGCAAACGACGCGCCGATAGCTTCATAGACAGATTTCAACCAAAGGTCCATCTGTCTGTCGTTGGCATCTTTAAGTGAAGCGCCATCCTCTACTGCGACTATGGATCTAGCCGCAAGCTTGGAAATTGGGGGATCCACCTTTGGACACTGGGTCCAGCGTTTGGCCACCTCAGAGGGAAAAGGATAACGGGTATCCTTAGAACGTTTAGAGAAACGCTTGTCTGGATGAGCGTCGTGTTTCTGGATCGATTCTCTGAAGTCAGAGTGGTCCAAAAAAGCACTTAATTTACGCTTGGGATATAGGAAATGGAACTTCTCCTGCTGTGCAGCTGCCTCCTCTGCAGAAGGGGCTGGGGGAGAAATATCCAACAGCCTATTAATTGCCGATATAAGGTCATTAACCATGGCGTCACCATCAGGGGCATCCAGATTGAGAGGGGCCTCAGGATTAGAATCCTGGTCACCGTCCTCAGTCTCATCACAGAGAGACTCTTGTCGCTGAGACCCTGAACAGTGTGAAGACGTGGAGGGTCTTTCCCAGCGAGCTCGCTTAGGCTGCCTGGGACTGTCATCTGAGTCAGAGACTTCAGCCTGTGATGCTTGAGACCCCCCTGAAGTACGGATTAGTTCCAACTGAGGGGGACCGGAGAGCATAGACACAGCAGTGTCCATGGTCTGAGCAACTGGCCTGGACTGCAAGGTCTCCAGGATTTTTGCCATAGTCACAGACATTTTATCAGCAAAAACTGCAAAGTCTGTCCCCGTCACCGGGGCAGGGTTCACAGGCGCCTCTGCCTGGGCCACTACCACCATAGGCTCTGGCTGACGAAGTGCCACTGGGACTGAACATTGCACACAATGAGAGTCGTTGGAGCCTGCCGGTAGATTAGCCCCACATGCTGTACAAGCAGTGTACACAGCCTGTGCCTTGGCACCCTTACGTTTTGCGGATGACATGTTGCTGCCTCCTCAGAGCAGTACAGGGTGTCCAGCCAAGAAGCGACCTTACAGTGCACTATGTAAACATATATATATATATATATATGGTACCAAGAAAAAAGTACACTAATATAACACTGAGGCACTAGAGGGGCCAGCACTACTGTGCTGCTTACCGCCCGCTTAGGAGCGGTGTGTGGACGCCAGAAATCCCTCTAGTCTGGGTCTCCCAGAGCCTGCTGCCTTTCCCCAGCCAGACCGCATGTGTAATGGCTGCCGGCGTCCTTGTGGAGAGGGGGGGCGGGCCCTGGGCGTACACCGACGAAGAGCGGGAAGTCTGCTTCCCCCTGTGCCTAGTGAGAGGGCTGGAGCATGTAAATAAAGCTCCAGCCCTCGGCGCTGTTAATTGAGCAGCGTCTCTCCCCTACCCTGATTGACAGGGTGGGGGCGGGAACGAAGCGGCACTAGGCCGCAGAAGCCGGGGGCTAAAGTTAGAAGCGCCGCCGCCGTAAAAGCGCGGTCGGCGCAAAGTCCCCGGCGCACTACAAGTCGCAGCTGCGCCGCCGCTCCAGGAGCGGTCGGCGCAGTAGTTCCCAACATGAAACGTCACTCAGCAAAGCTGCAGTGACCTAACCCCGGCGCACAGCGCTACTGTCCCCGGCGCACTATAACGCTCAGCAAGCCTGAGAGTGTCCGTGCCTGCCGGGGACACAGAGTACCTGAAAGTTGCAGGGCCTTGTCCCTGAACGGCACTCCCGCTCCAAATCCAGCAGGTTCTCTGGGTCTGTGGATGGAGCCCGGCCCCAGGGCTTGGGGGCCGGCAAGATCCCACTTCCACAGAGCCCTCCAGGGGATGTGGAAGGAAAACAGCATGTGGGCTCCAGCCTCTGTACCAGCAATAGGTACCTCAACCTTACAAGCACCACCGCGGGTGAGAAGGGAGCATGCTGGGGGCCCCATATGGGCCCTCTTTTCTTCCATCCGATATAGCCAGCAGCTACTGCTGACTACAAACAGTGGAGCTATGCGTGGATGTCTGACCTCCTTCGCACAAAGCAGAAAACTGGTGAGCCAGTGATCCCACTGGGGGTGTATAGCCAGAAGGGGAGGGGCCTTACACTTTTTAGTGTAATTGCTTTGTGTGGCCTCCGGAGGCAGTGCTATACACCCAATCGTCTGGGTCTCCCAATAGAGCGACGAAGAAAGCCTGTGTTGCTTATATGCTGTTGCCGACTAGCCATCTAGGACATAGAGCCAAGAATGGCGACCGTACAATGCAATGTATAGCATACAAGCATAAAGTACAATGAACACTGCAGCACATGCAATACAAGCAGCATAGAAAGCCTGTGCCTTGGCACCCCTGCTTTTCTGCTGCTGTAGACTAGCCATCTAGGGGAATATAGCCCAGAATATCGACCATACAGTGCAATGTATAGCATACAAGCATAAGTACAAATGAACACTGCAACCCCTGCAATACAAGCAGCATAGAAAAAACCTGTGCCTCAGCACCCCTGCTTTTCTGCTGCTGTAGTCTAGTCATTCTAGGCGAAAATAGCCCAGACTAGGGACCGTACAGTGCAGTGTATAGCATACAAGCATAAATACACATGAACACTTCAGTACATGCAATACAAGCAGCATAGAAAGCCTGTGCCTTAGCACCCCTGCTTTCCTGCTGCTGATGTGTCGCCATCTAAGAGGGCATATAGCCAAAAATAGCGACCTATGCAGTGCAAGCATAAAAATACAAATGGACAACTGCGGTATTTAGTGGGGTCAGCACTTCAGGTGCCGCTTACCGCCCGCCTATAAGCGGGTGTGTGGTCGCCCTAGTCCTGTGTCTGGTTGCCCAGAGTCCGATCTCTCAGCTCGGACTGCAGGAATGGCTGCCGGCGTCCTTCTCCAGCTCGTGTGAGTAGGGGCGGGCCGTGGGCGTGCCCCCAAGTCAGAGCGGGAAACCGGCGTCCCACAGTGTCCAGTGAGAGGGCTGGAGCATGTAAATACGGCTCCAGCCCTCGGCGCTGCTGATTGACAGGGTGGGGGCGGGAACGAAGCGGAGCTAGGCCGCAAAAGCCGGGGACTGGATTTATAAGCGCCGCCGCCGTAAAAGCGCGGTCGGCGCTAAGTCCCCGGCGCACTACAAGTCCCAGCCGCGCCGCCGCTCCCGAGCGTCCGGCGCGGTAGTTCCCCATACATAAAGTCACTCAGCTAGGCTGCAGTGACTGTAACCCTTTACTGTCCCCGGCGCACTAGCACACCCAGCAAGTCTGGAGTGTGCTGTGCCTGTGTGTACGGGGACACAGAGTACCTGAATGGTGCAGGGCCATGTCCCTGAACGGTACCCAGCTCCGTATCCAGCAGGTTCAATGGGTCTGTGGATGGAGCCCGGCCTCAGGGCTTTGGGGCCGGTAAGATCCCACTTCCTCAGAGCCCCTCAGGGGGATGTGGAAGGAAAACAGCATGTGGGCTCCAGTCGCCGTACCAGCAATAGGTACCTCAACCTTACAAACCACCAGCGGGGTGAGAAGGGAGCATGCTGGGGGCCCTATATGGGCCCTCTTTTCTTCCATCCGATATAGTCAGCAGCTACTGCTGACTAAACAGTGGAGCTATGCGTGGATGTCTGACCTCCTTCGCACAAAGCAGAAAACTGGTGAGCCAGTGATCCCACTGGGGGTGTATAGCCAGAAGGGGAGGGGCCTTACACTTTTTAGTGTAATGCTTTGTGTGGCCTCCGGAGGCAGTAGCTATACACCCAATCGTCTGGGTCTCCCAATGGAGCGACGAAGAAAAATAGTTCTTTTCATGCCATATTCAGAGACCTGTAACGTTCTCTTTCAGGATCTGGGGTTCAGTGATTATTTTTTTTCGTCTTGAGATGGAGTTTTTAATTGTAGCATCTGCACAAAATGGTATGTTTTGATCAACTATAATTGCATTTTAAAAAAATTCTTGTGGTGACCAAAAAAAAAAAAATTTTGCCATTTGGAATTTTTTTTTTTCGCCACGCCGTGTACGAATCACATTAATTGATTTTATATTTTGATAAAATCGGGCAGTTTTGAAGGCGACGATACCAAATGTGTATATTTAATTTTTAACGGTTTTATTTTCAATGAGGTGATTTGAACATTTAGGTTCTTGTGTTATTTTTATTCATTTTACTAGTTTCCCTAGGGGACTTTATGGATTGCTTGTGCATTTCTGTTGATCAGAACTGCGCAGCTCTGATTATAAAAAAGAAGGGAATTTTGTTTACTTATCGTAAATTCCTTTTCTTCTAGCTCCTATTGGGAGACCCAGACAATTGGGTGTATAGCTTCTGCCTCCGGAGGCCACACAAAGTATTACACTTTAAAAAGTGTAACCCCTCCCCTCTGCCTATACACCCCCCCCGTGCATCACGGGCTCCTCAGTTTTGGTGCAAAAAAGCAGGAAGGAGGAAACTTATAAATTGGTCTAAGGTAAATTCAATCCGAAGGATGTTCGGAGAACTGAAAACCATGAACCAAAAGAACAATTCAACATGAACAACATGTGTACACAAAAAAAATAAACAGCCCGAAGGGAACAGGGGCGGGTGCTGGGTCTCCCAATAGGAGCTAGAAGAAAAGGAATTTACGGTAAGTAAACAAAATTCCCTTCTTTGTCGCTCCATTGGGAGACCCAGACAATTGGGACGTCCAAAAGCAGTCCCTGGGTGGGTAAAAGAATACCCCGATAAAAAGAGCCGACAACGGCCCTCCTCTTACAGGTGGGAACCGCCGCCTGAAGGGCTCGCCTACCTAGACTGGCATCTGCCGAAGCATAGGTATGCACCTGATAGTGTTTCGTGAAAGTGTGCAGACTAGACCAGATAGCCGCCTGACACACCTGCTGAGCCGTAGCCCAGTGTCTCAATGCCCAAGACGCCCCTACGGCTCTGGTAGAATGGGCTTTCAGCCCTGAAGGAATCGGAAGCCCTGAAGAACGGTAGGCTTCAACCATCGGTTCCTTGATCCACCGAGCCAAGGTTGACTTGGAAGCCTGCGAACTCTTACGCTGGCCAGCGACAAGAACAAAGAGCGCATCAGAACGGCGCAGTGGCGCCGTGCGAGACACGTAGATCCGGATTGCTCTCACTAGATCTAACAAATGCAAATCCTTTTCACATTGGTGAATTGGATGAGGGCAAAAAGAAGGTAAGGAGATCTCCTGATTGAGATGAAAAAGGGGACACCCCTTAGGGAGAAAGTCCGGGACCGGACGCAGAACCACCTTATCCTGGTGAAATACCAGGAAGGGGGCTTTGCATGATAACGCTGCAAGCTCTGACACTCTTTGGAGTGATGTAACTGCCACTAGAAATGCCACCTTCTGCGAAAGACGTGATAGAGAGACATCCCGCAGCGGCTCAAAGGTGGTCTCTGAAGAGCCCGTAGAACCCTGTTGAGATCCCAGGGTTCCAACGGCCGCTTGTAAGGTGGGACTATGTGGCAAACTCCCTGCAGGAACGTGCGGACCTGCGGAACCTGGCTAGACGCTTTTGAAAAAACACGGAAAGCGCCGATACTTGTCCCTTGAGAGAGCCGAGAGACAAACCCTTGTCCCTTCCGGATTGAAGGAAGGAATGAGACGTGGGTAAGGCAAACGGCCGGGGGGTAAACCCCTTATCAGGGCACCAGGCTAAGGAGATCCTCCAAGTTCTGTGATAGATCTTGGCTGACGTTGGTTTCCTGCCCTGTCTCATAGTGGTAATGACCTCTTGAGATAACCCTGAGGACGCTAGGAGCCGGGACTCAATGGCCACACAGTCAGGTTGAGGGCCGCAGAATTCAGATGGAAAAAATGGCCCTTGAGACAGCAAGTCTGGTCTGCCTGGGAGCGCCCACGGTTGACCCACCGTGAGGTGCCACAGGTCCGGGAACCACGACCTCCTCGGCCAGTCTGGAGCGACGAGGATGGCGTGGCGGCAGCCGGACCTGATCTTGCGCAACACTCTGGGCAGAATTGCCAGAGGAACGCCTTTAGGGCTAGATACACTGCCCTTATCTCCAGACCATTGATCTGAAGGGAGGACTCTGTCGGAGTCCAGGTTCCCTGAGCCCTGTGGTGGAGAACAACCGCTCCCCACCCTGACAGACTCGCGTCCGTCGTGACCACAGCCCAGGATGGGGGCAGGAAGATTTTCCCTTCGCCAGAGAAGAGGGAAGAAGCCACCACTGAAGAGAGGTCTTGGCTGCCAGAGAAAGAGAGACGTTCCTATCTAAGGATGTTGACCTCTTGTCCCATTTGCGGAGAATGTCCCATTGGAGTGGCCGCAGATGAAACTGCGCAAAGGGAACTGCCATTGCTGCCACCATCTTCCCCAGGAAGTGCATGAGGCGCCTGAAGGGGTGTGACTGGGCCCGAAGGAGAGATTGCACCCCTGTTTGCAGCGAACGCTGTTTGTCCTGCGGTAGCTTGAATATCGCTGAGAGAGTATGAAACTCCATCCCGAGGCAATTCAGTGATTGGGTCGGATTCCATTTTGACTTTGGGAAATTGCTGATCCACCCAAACCTCTGGAGAGTCTCCAGAGCAACGGTCAGACTGTGTTGACATGCCACCCGGGAGGGTGCCTTGACTAGGAGATCGTCTAAGTACGGGATCACCGAGTGGCCCTGAGTGTAGGACTGCCACAACGGATGCCTTGACCTTGGTGAAGACCCGTGGGGCTGTCGCCAGGCCGAAAGGCAGTGCCACAACTGAAGGTGTTCGTCCAATGGCGAAACGCAGGAAGCGTTGATGCTCTGGAGCGATCAGCACATGGAGATAGGCATCCCTGATGTCGATTGATGCTAGGAAGTCTCCTTGAGACATCGAAGCGATGACAGAGCGGAGGGATTCCATGCAAAACCGCCTGGTTCTCACAAGTCTGTTGAGCAATTTGAGGTCCAAAACGGGACGGAATGAACCGTCCTTTTTTGTTGGCACCACGAACAGGTTGGAGTAAAAATCACGACCACGTTCCTGAAGGGGAACGGGGATCACAACTCCTTCTGTCTTCAGAGTGTCCACCACCTGAAAAAGTGCAACGGTTCGCTCGGGGGGGCGGAGATTTTCTGAAAGAAACGAGTCGGAGGACGAGAGCTGAACTCTATCCTGTAACCGTGAGACAGAATGTCTCTCACTCATCGGTCTTGGACATGTGGCCACCAGGCGACGCAAAAGCGGGAGAGCCTGCCACCGACCTAGGATGCGGTTTGGGGAGGCCGAAAGTCATGAGGAGGCCGCCTTGGAGCCGGTGCCTCCGGCGGTCTTTGGACATGACTTAGACCGACATGCAGAAGAGTTTCTCTGGCTCTTCTGTGGCGTGTTGGACGATGAGGATTGGGATCTGGCTGAGGGCCGAAAGGACCGAAACCTCGCTTGAATTTTTCGTTGCTGAGGTCTCTTTGGTTTTGGCTGGGGTAAGGACGAGTCCTTTCCCTTGGATCCAATTGCTCGCCCAACAATCGGTCGCCAGAAAAAAAGGCAAACCGGTCAAGAACTTCTTGGAAGCAGTCTGCCTTCCATTCGCATAGCCATATGGCCCTGCTGACTGCCACCGAATTGGCGGATGCTTCCGCTGTACGGCTAGTCGAGCGTAGCGGAGGTACGGGTGACCGCATTAATCTCAGACCGACAAGTTGAGATAGCCTGGAGTGCCCACACTGCTGCAAAGGCTGGGGCAAAGAACGCACCTATGGCTTCATAGATGGATTTCATCATGAGCTCTATTTGCCTGTCAGTGGCATCCTTGAGCGATGAACCATCTGCCACTGATACTACGGATCTAGCCGCCAGTCTAGAGACTGGAGGATCCACCTTGGGACATTGAGCCCAACCCTTAACTACGTCAGGGGGGAAGGGGTAACGTGTGTCATTAAGGCGCTTAGTAAAGCGCTTGTCCGGAAAAGCCCTGTGCTTCTGGACAGCATCTCTGAAGTTAGAGTGATCGAAGAAAGCACTCAGAGTACGTTTGGGAAACCTAAACTGGTGCTTCTCCTGCTGAGAGGCCTACTCCTCTATAGGTGGAGTGGGGGAGAAAGATCTAGCACCTGGTTGATAGACGCTATAAGGTCATTTACTATGGCGTCCCCTTCAGGTGTATCAAGATTGAGAGCAACGTCAGGATCAGAGTCCTGGGCTGCGACCTCCGCCTCATCC
This sequence comes from Anomaloglossus baeobatrachus, assembly GCF_048569485.1. Taxonomy (NCBI): domain Eukaryota; kingdom Metazoa; phylum Chordata; class Amphibia; order Anura; family Aromobatidae; genus Anomaloglossus; species Anomaloglossus baeobatrachus. The sequence goes on along the minus strand of NC_134360.1, from coordinate 205,151,708 downwards.
TCTAGAGAGTCCTCAAGCTGAGACCCCGAACAGTGTGATGAAGTCGGGGAAGATTCTAAGCGAGCTCGCTTAGCCGGTCTGGGACTGCGGTCCGTGCCGGAGTCCTCCACGTAATAACTAGAGGCCACCCCAGGAGCACGCTTCGTCGCAGACCGAGAGGGGCCTGGGGGCAATCCCGCAGTGCCCGGGGCCTGTGTAAGGGCCGGTCTGGACTGCAAGGCTTCTAGTATCTTAGCAGACCATTTGTTCATAGACTGAGTCATGGATTGTGACAGTGACTCAGAGTTTCTCAGCTAAAACTGCAAACTCTGTCCCTGCCACCTGGACGGGGAAAGCCGGCGATTCTGCGTGGGCCGAGGGTACCGCCAGTGCCCCAGGCTCCGGCTGAGCGAGTGCCACCGGGCCCGAGCATTGCTCACAATGAGGGTAGGTGGAACCTGCAGGTAGCATAGCCGCACAAGAGGTATTGCAAAATAACCCTGTGTCTTGGCACACTTGCTCCATGTGAACAACGAAGGGAATTTTGTTTACTTACCGTAAATTCCTTTTCTTCTAGCTCCAATTGGGCGACCCAGACAATTGGGTGTATAGCTTCTGCCTCCGGAGGCCACACAAAGTATTACACTTTAAAAAGTGTAACCCCTCCCCTCTGCCTATACACCCCCCCGTGCATCACGGGCTCCTCAGTTTTGGTGCAAAAGCAGGAAGGAGGAAACTTATAAATTGGTCTAAGGTAAATTCAATCCGAAGGATGTTCGGAGAACTGAAACCATGAACCAAAGGAACAATTCAACATGAACAACATGTGTACACAAAAAAACAACAGCCCGAAGGGAACAGGGGCGGGTGCTGGGTCTCCCAATTGGAGCTAGAAGAAAAGGAATTTACGGTAAGTAAACAAACTTCCCTTTTTCTTTGTCGCTCCATTGGGAGACCCAGACAATTGGGACGTCCAAAAGCAGTCCCTGGGTGGGTAAAAGAATACCTCGGTAAAAGAGCCGTAAAACGGCCCCTTCCTACAGGTGGGCAACCGCCGCCTGAAGGACTCGCCTACCTAGGCTGGCATCTGCCGAAGCATAGGTATGCACCTGATAGTGTTTCGTGAAAGTGTGCAGGCTCGACCAGGTAGCCGCCTGACACACCTGCTGAGCCGTAGCCTGGTGCCGCAAAGCCCAGGACGCACCCACGGCTCTGGTAGAATGAGCCTTCAGCCCTGAAGGAACCGGAAGCCCAGAAGAACGGTAGGCTTCCAGAATTGGTTCCTTGATCCACCGAGCCAAGGTTGACTTAGAAGCCTGCGACCCTTTACGCTGGCCAGCGACAAGGACAAAGAGCGCATCCGAGCGGCGCAGGGGCGCCGTACGAGAAATGTAGAGTCTGAGTGCTCTCACCAGATCCAACAAGTGCAAATCCTTTTCACATTGGTGAACTGGATGAGGACAAAAAGAAGGTAAGGAGATATCCTGATTGAGATGAAAAGGGGATACCACCTTCGGGAGAAATTCCGGAACCGGACGCAGAACCACCTTGTCCTGGTGAAACACCAGGAAGGGGGCTTTGCATGACAGCGCTGCTAGCTCAGACACTCTTCTAAGTGATGTGACTGCTACTAGGAAGACCACCTTCTGTGAAAGGCGTGAAAGAGAAATATCCCTCATTGGCTCGAAGGGTGGTTTCTGAAGAGCCGTTAGCACCCTGTTCAGATCCCAGGGTTCTAGCGGACGCTTGTAAGGAGGGACTATGTGGCAAACTCCCTGCAGGAACGTGCGTACCTGTGGAAGCCTGGCTAGACGCTTTTGAAAAAACACAGAGAGCGCCGAGACTTGTCCCTTAAGGGAGCCGAGAGACAAACCCTTTTCCATTCCGGATTGAAGGAAGGACAGAAAAGTGGGCAAGGCAAATGGCCAGGGAGTAAAACCCTGATCAGAGCACCAGGATAAGAAGATCCTCCACGTCCTGTGGTAGATCTTGGCGGACGTTGGTTTCCTGGCCTGTCTCATAGTGGCAATGACCTCTTGAGATAACCCTGAAGACGCTAGGATCCAGGACTCAATGGCCACACAGTCAGGTTGAGGGCCGCAGAATTCAGATGGAAAGAAGGGAATTTTGTTACTTACCGTAAATTCCTTTTCTTCTAGCTCTTATTGGGAGACCCAGACGATTGGGTATAGCTACTGCCCTCCGGAGGCCACACAAAGCACTACACTAAAAAGTGCAAGGCCCCTCCCCTTCTGGCTATACCCCCCCGTGGTATCACGGATTCTCCAGTTTTAGTGCCAAAGCAAGAAGGAGGAAGCCAATAACTGGTTTAAACAAATTAACTCCGAATAACGTCGGAGAACTGAAAAACCGTTCAACATGAACAACATGTGTACCCGCAAACAACAAAAAAATCCCGAAGGACAACAGGGCGGGTGCTGGGTCTCCCAATAAGAGCTAGAAGAAAAGGAATTTACGGTAAGTAACAAAATTCCCTTCTTCAGCGCTCTATTGGGAGACCCAGACGATTGGGACGTCCAAAAGCTGTCCCTGGGTGGGTAAAGAGATACCTCATGTTAGAGCTGCAAAACAGCCCTCCCCTACGGGGGTGTCACTGCCGCCTGCAGGACTCTTCTACCTAAGCTGGCATCCGCCGAAGCATAGGTATGCACCTGATAATGCTTGGTGAAAGTGTGCAGACTCGACCAGGTAGCTGCCTGGCACACTTGTTGAGCCGAAGCCTGGTGTCGTAATGCCCAGGACGCACCCACGGCTCTGGTTGAGTGGGCTTTTAGCCCTGAAGGAACCGGAAGCCCCGCAGAACGGTAAGCCTCTAGAATTGGTTCTTTGATCCATCGAGCCAGGGTGGCTTTAGAAGCCTGTAACCCCTTGCGCGGACCAGCGACAAGGACAAAAAGTGCATCGGAACGGCGCATGGGCGCCGTGCGGGAAATGTAGATTCTGAGTGCTCTCACCAGATCTAGCAAACGTAAGTCCTTTTCATACCGGTGAACTGGATGAGGACAAAAGGAAGGCAAGGATATATCCTGATTAAGATGAAACGAGGATACGACCTTAGGGAGAAACTCCGGAATGGGGCGCAGCACTACCTTGTCCTGGTGGAACACCAGGAAGGGAGCCTTGGATGACAGAGCTGCCAGCTCCGACACTCGCCGAAGCGATGTGATCGCAACAAGAAACGCCACTTTCTGTGACAGGCGAGAAAAGGAAACTTCCTTCAGAGGCTCGAAAGGCGGCTTCTGGAGAGCAACTAGTACCCTGTTCAGATCCCATGGATCTAACGGCCGCCTGTACGGGGGCACAATATGACAGACCCCCTGCAGGAACGTGCGCACCTTAGGAAGACGTGCTAGACGCTTCTGAAAAAACACGGATAGTGCCGAGACTTGCCCTTTAAGGGAGCTGAGCGACAAGCCCTTTTCCAACCCCGATTGCAGGAAGGAAAGAAAGGTAGGCAATGCAAATGGCCAAGGGGATACTCTCTGTGCAGAGCACCAGGATAAGAAAATCTTCCACGTTCTGTGGTAGATCTTAGCAGACGTTGACTTCCTAGCTTGTCTCATTGTGGCTACGACTCCTTGAGATAATCCTGCGGACGCTAGGATCCAGGACTCAATGGCCACACAGTCAGGTTCAGGGCCGCAGAATTCTGATGGAAAAACGGCCCTTGGGACAGTAAGTCTGGTCGGTCTGGCAGTGACCACGGTCGACCGACCGTGAGATGCCACAGATCCGGATACCACGATCTCCTCGGCCAGTCTGGGGCGACGAGTATGACGCGGCTGCAATCGGATCTGATCTTGCGTAACACTCTGGGCAAGAGTGCCAGAGGTGGGAAGACGTATGGGAGCCGGAACTGCGACCAATCTTGAACTAATGCGTCTGCCGCCAGAGCTCTTTGATCGCGCGACCTCGCCATGAATGCCGGGACCTTGTTGTTGTGCCGGGACGCCATTAGGTCGACGTCCGGCACTCCCCATCGGCGACAGATTTCCTGAAACACGTCCGGGTGAAGGGACCACTCCCCTGCGTCCATGCCCTGGCGACTGAGGAAGTCTGCTTCCCAATTTTCTACGCCTGGGATGTGAACCGCGGATATGGTGGAGGCTGTGTCCTCCACCCACATTAGAATGCGCCGGACTTCTCGGAATGCTTGCCGACTGCGCGTCCCTCCTTGGTGATTGATGTATGCCACCGCTGTGGAGTTGTCCGACTGGATTCGGATCTGCTTTCCTTCCAGCCACTGTTGGAAGGCCAGTAGGGCAAGATACACTGCCCTGATTTCCAGAACATTGATCTGAAGGGTGGACTCCTGCGGAGTCCACGTCCCCTGGGCCCTGTGGTGGAGAAACACTGCTCCCCACCCTGACAGACTCGCATCTGTCGTGACCACTGCCCAGGATGGGGGCAGGAAGGATCTTCCCTGAGACAATGAGGTGGGAAGGAGCCACCATTGTAGAGAGTCCTTGGCCGTCTGGGAAAGAGAGACTTTCCTGTCCAGGGACGTTGACTTCCCGTCCCATTGGCGGAGAATGTCCCATTGAAGTGGGCGCAGATGAAACTGCGCAAAGGGAACTGCTTCCATGGCTGCCACCATCTTCCCGAGGAAGTGCATGAGGCGCCGTAAGGGGTGCGACTGGCCTTGAAGGAGGGATTGCACCCCTGTCTGTAGGGACCGCTGCTTGTTCAGCGGAAGCTTCACTCTCGCTGCTCGAGAATGAAACTCCATGCCAAGATACGTTAGCGACTGTGACGGTGACAGATTCGACTTTGGAAAGTTGATGATCCATCCGAACGTCTGTAGAGTCTCCAGCGTAGCATGTAGACTGAGTTGGCATGCCTCTTGAGAGGGTGCCTTGACAAGTAGATCGTCTAGGTAAGGGATCACCGAGTGTCCCTGAGAGTGCAAGACTGCTACCACCGCCGCCATGACCTTGGTGAAGACCCGGGGGGCTGTCGCCAGACCGAATGGCAGAGCTACGAACTGAAGATGGTCGTTTCCTATCACAAAATGTAGAAAACGTTGATGTTCTGTAGCAATTGGCACATGGAGATAAGCATCTTTGATGTCTATTGAGGCAAGGAAGTCTCCTTGAGACATTGAGGCAACGACAGAGCGGAGGGTTTCCATCCGGAACCGTCTGGCGTGCACATGTTTGTTGAGCAGCTTTAGATCCAGAACAGGACGGAACGAGCCGTCCTTTTTTGGAACCACAAAGAGATTGGAGTAAAACCCTCGCCCTTGTTCCTGAGGCGGTACAGGAACCACTACTCCTTCCGCTCTTAGGGAGTCCACCGCCTGCAGCAGGGCATCTGCTCGGTCTGGATGTGGGGAGGTTCTGAAGAACCGAGCTGGAGGACGAGAACTGAACTCGATTCTGTACCCGCGAGACAAAATGTTTGTCACCCACCGGTCTTTGACCTGTGACGTCCAAATGTCGGAAAAGCGGGAGAGCCTGCCCCCAACCGGAGATGCGGAGGGGGGGGGGCTGGAAGTCATGAGGTAGCCGCTTTGGAAGCGGTTCCTCCATTTGCTTTCTTGGGGCGTGCGTGAGCCCGCCAGGAATCTGAGACTCTCTGCGTCCTCTGAGTCCCTTTGGACGAGGAGAATTGTGTCTTGCCCGAACCTCGAAAGGACTGAAACCTCTGCTGCCATTTTTTCTGCTGAGGTTTGCTTGATCTGGGCTGGGGTAAGGAAGAGTCTTTACCCTTGGACTGCTTAATGATGTCAGCCAATGGCTCGCCAAACAGTCTATCTCTAGATAAAGGCAAGCTGGTTAAACATTTTTTGGAACCAGCATCTGCCTTCCAGTCCCTTAACCACAAGGCTCTGCGCAAAACTACCGAATTGGCGGACGCCATTGAGGTGCGGCTGGTAGATTCTAGGACCGCATTGATAGCGTAAGACGCAAACGCAGACATCTGCGAGGTAAGGGACGCCACTTGCGGCGCCGCTGGATGTATGATAGCATCCACTTTTGCTAAGCCAGCTGAAATAGCTTGGAGTGCCCATACGGCTGCGAATGCTGGAGCAAACGACGCGCCGATAGCTTCATAGACAGATTTTAACCAAAGGTCCATCTGTCTGTCATTGGCATCCTTAAGTGAAGCGCCATCCTCCACTGCAACTATGGATCTAGCTGCAAGTTTGGAAATCGGGGGGTCTACTTTTGGACACTGGGTCCAGCGCTTGACCACATCAGGGGGGAAAGGAAAACGTGTATCCTTAGAACGTTTAGAGAAACGCCTTTCTGGATGAGCGTCGTGTTTCTGGATTGATTCTCTGAAGTCAGAGTGATCCAAGAAAGCACTCAATTTACGCTTGGGATAGAGGAAACGAAACTTCTCCTGCTCTGCAGCTGCCTCCTCTGCAGAAGGAGCTGGGGGAGAAATATCCAACAGTCTATTGATGGCTGAGATAAGATCGTTTACCATGGCGTCCCCATCCGGGGTATCCAGATTGAGAGGGGTTCCAGGATAAGACTCCTGATCACTCTCTTCAGACGCATCACAGGGCGACTGATTGCGCTGAGACCCTGAGCAGTGTGATGACGTTGAGGGTCTTTCCCAGCGAGCTCGCTTAGGGTGGCTGGGGCTATCATCTGAGTCATAATACTCAGCCTGGGAAGCCGGGGACCCCCTTGCAGTCTGGACTAATTCCAACTGAGGGGGATTAGAGGACAGAGACCTCGCCGTGTCCATAGACTGAGCCCCAGACATGGATTGCAAAGTTTCAAGGATCTTTGCCATAGTCACAGACATTCCATCAGCAAAAACTGCAAAGTCTGTCCCTGACACCGGGGCCGGACTTACAAGCGTCTCAGCCTGGGTCACTACCCCTCCGGACTCCGGCTGGCGAAGCAGCACCGGATCTGAGCATTGCACACAATGGGGGTCTTTGGAACCTGCTGGTAGAGCAGCCCCACATGCAGCACACGCAGTGTACACAGCCCTAGCCTTGGCAGCCTTGCGTTTTGTGGATGACATGTTGCTGCCTCCTCAGAGCGATCTGGGGTCTAGCCAGGAAGCGACCTCACAGTGCAAGAAATAACTAAATATATATATCTGGTGACACAGTACACCAATACACACTGAGGCACTAGAGGGGCCAGCTGAAATGCCGCTTACCGCCCGCTTAAGAGCGGGTGTGTGTTCTCCAAAAGCCCCCTAGTCCAGGTCTCCCAGAGCCTTGCGTCCTTCCTCCAGCCAGACTGCATGTAATGGCTGCCGGCGTCCTGGGAGAGGAGGGGGGGCGGGCCCTGGGCGTTCCTGACTAAGAGCGGGAAGCCTGCTTCCCTCTGTGCCTAGTGAGAGGGCTGGAGCATGTAAATCAGGCTCCAGCCCTCGTCGCTGCTGCGAAACAGCGTCTCTCCCCTACCCTGATTGACAGGGTGGGGGCGGGAACGAAGCGGAGCTAGGCCGCAAAAGCCGGGGACTGGATTTATAAACGCCGCCGCCGTAAAAGCGCGGTCGGCGTGTCCCCGGCGCACCACAAGTCACAGCAGCGCCGCCCGGTCCAGTGGGGGTCGGCGCTGCGTTCCCACAACACAAAGTCCCCCAGTAAACTGTAGGAACACTAACTCCAACGTTACGGTCCCCGGCGCACTACAACACCCAGCCAGCCCGGAGTGTGTCTGTGCCTGCCGGGGACACAGAGTACCTGTATGATGCAGGGCCATGTCCCTGATTGTACTCCTGCTCCGTATCCATCAGGTTCAACTGGGTCTGTGGATGGAGCCCGGCGTCAGAGCTTAGAGGCCGGCAGGATCCCACTTCCACAGAGCCCTACAAGGGGATGTGGAAGGAAAACAGCATGTGGGGCTCCAGCCCCTGTACCAGCAATAGGTACCTCAACCTTACAACACCATCCACGGGTGAGAAGGGAGCATGCTGGGGGCCCTATATGGGCCCTCTTTTCTTCCATCCGAAATAGTCAGCAGCTACTGCTGACTAAAATCTGTGGAGCTATGCGTGGATGTCTGACCTCCTTCGCACAAAGCTTGAAAACTGGAGAACCCGTGATACCACGGGGGGGTATAGCCAGAAGGGGAGGGGCCTTGCACTTTTTAGTGTAGTGCTTTGTGTGGCCTCCGGAGGGCAGTAGCTATACCCAATCGTCTGGGTCTCCCAATAGAGCGCTGAAGAAAATGGCCCTTGAGACAGCAAGTCTGGTCGGTCTGGTAGTGCCCACGGTTGGCCCACCGTGAGATGCCACAGATCCGGGTACCACGACCTCCTCGGCCAGTCTGGAGCGACGAGGATGGCGCGGCGGCAGTCGGACCTGATCTTGCGTAACACTCTGGGCAGCATTACCAGAGGAGGAAACACATAAGGTAGTCGAAACTGCGACCAATCCTGAACTAATGCGTCCGCCGCCAGAGCTCTGTGATCTTGAGACCGTGCCATGAATGCCGGGACTTTGTTGTTGTGCCGAGACGTCATGAGATCGACGTCCGGCGTTCCCCAGCGGCAACAGATCTCTTGAAACACGTCCGGGTGAAGAGACCACTCCCCTGCGTCCATGCCCTGGCGACTGAGAAAGTCTGCTTCCCAGTTTTCTACGCCCGGGATGTGAACTGCGGAGATGGAGGAGGCTGTGGCTTCCACCCACAGCAGAATCCGCCGAACTTCCTGGAAGGCTTGCCGACTGCGTGTGCCGCCTTGGTGGTTGATGTATGCCACCGCCGTGGCGTTGTCCGACTGAATTCGGATCTGCCTGCCTTCCAGCCACGGCTGGAACGCCTTTAGGGCTAGATACACTGCCCTTATCTCCAGAACATTGATCTGAAGGGAGGACTCTGGCTGAGTCCAGGTACCCTGAGCCCTGTGGTGGAGAAAGACCGCTCCCCACCCTGACAGACTCGCGTCCGTCGTGACCACAGCCCAGGATGGGGGTAGGAAGGATTTCCCCTTCGACAGAAGTGGGAAGAAGCCACCACTGGAGGGAGGCCTTGGCTGCCCGAGAAAGGGAGACGTTGCTGTCTAGGGACGTCGACTTCCTGTCCCATTTGCGGAGAATGTCCCATTGAAGTGGACGCAGATGAAACTGCGCAAAAGGAACTCCCTCCATTGCTGCCACCATCTTCCCGAGGAAGTGCATGAGGCGCCTCAAGGGGTGCGACTGGGCTCGAAGGAGAGATTGCACCCCTGTCTGTAGTGAACGCTGTTTGTCCAGCGGAAGTTTCACTATCGCTGAGAGAGTATGAAACTCCATCCCAAGATATGTCAGCGATTGGGTCGGTGTCAGTTTTGACTTTGGGAAATTGATGATCCACCCGAATCTCTGGAGAGTCTCCAGGGCAATGTTCAGGCTGTGTTGGCATGCCACCCGAGAGGGGGCCTTGACAAGAAGATCGTCTAAGTAAGGGATCACCGAGTGTCCCTGAGAGTGTAGGACTGCTACCACTGTAGCCATGACCTTGATGAAGATCCGTGGGGCTGTCGCCAGGCCGAAAGGCAGTGCCACGAACTGAAGGTGTTCGTCCCCGATGGCGAAACGCAGGAAGCGCTGATGCTCTGGTGCAATCGGCACGTGGAGATAAGCATCCCTGATGTCGATTGATGCTAAGAAGTCTCCTTGGGACATTGATGCGATGACGGAGCGGAGAGATTCCATCCGGAACCGCCTGGTTTTCACGTGTCTGTTGAGCAGTTTTAGGTCCAGAACGGGACGGAAAGATCCGTCCTTTTTTGGCACCACAAACAAGTTGGAGTAAAAACAGTGGCCCCATTGCTGAAGGGGAACAGGGATCACCACTCCTTCTGCCTTCAGAGTGCTCCTTGCCTGAAGAAGAGCTTCGGCTCGCTCGGTGGGTGGAGATGTTCTGAAGAAACGAGTCGGAGGACGAGAGCTGAACTCTATCCTGTAACCGTGAGACAGAATGTCTCTCACCCATCGGTCTTGGACATGTGGCAACCAGGCGTCGCAAAAGCGGGAGAGCCTGCCACCGACCGAGGATGCGGTTTGGGGAGGCCGAAAGTCATGAGGAGGCCGCTTTGGGAGCGGTTCCTCCAGCGGTCTTCTTAGGACGTGACTTAGACCGCCATGAATCGGAGTTCCTCTGACCCTTCTGAGGCCTGTTGGACGAGGAGAATTGAGATCTGGCTGAGGGCCGAAAGGACCGAAACCTCGATTGTACCTTCCGTTGTGGAGGTCTGTTTGGTTTGGACTGGGGTAAGGACGAGTCCTTTCCCTTGGATTGTTTAATGATTTCATCCAAATCGCTCGCCAAACAGGCGGTCGCCAGAAAATGGCAACCCGGTTAAGAACTTTTTGGAAGCAGAGTCTGCCTTCCATTCACGTAGCCACATGGCTCTGCGGACTGCCACCGAATTGGCGGATGCTACCGCCGTACGGCTCGCAGAGTCCAGGACAGCATTCATGGCGTAGGACGCAAACGCCGACGCCTGAGAGGTTAAGGACACAACCTGCGGAGTAGAGGCACGTGTGACTGCATTAATCTCAGACTGACAAGCTGAGATAGCTTGGAGAGCCCATACGACTGCGAATGCCGGAGCAAAGGACGCGCCAATAGCTTCATAGATGGATTTCATCAGGAGCTCTATCTGCCTGTCAGTGGCATCCTTGAGTGATGCACCATCTGCCACTGCAACTATGGATCTAGCCGCCAGTCTAGAGACTGGAGGATCCACCTTGGGACACTGAGCCCAACCCTTGACTACGTCAGGGGGGAAGGGATAACGTGTGTCATTAAGGCGCTTAGTAAAGCGCTTATCTGGAAAAGCTCGGTGTTTCTGGACTGTATCTCTGAAGTCGGAGTGATCAAGAAAACCACTCCGTGGACGTTTGGGAAACCTAAAATGGAATTTCTCCTGCTGAGAAGCTGACTCCTGAATCGGAGGAGCTGGGGGAGAAAGATCCAACACCTGATTGATGGACGCTATAAGGTCGTTTACTATGGCGTCCCCTTCAGGTGTATCAAGGTTGAGAGCGGTGTCAGGATCAGAGCCCTGATCTGCCACCTCCTCTTCATCCTCCAGAGAGTCCTCATGCTGAGACCCTGAACAGTGTGATGAAGTCGAGGGAAGCTCCCAGCGAGCCCGCTTAGCCGGTCTGGGACTGCGGTCCGTGTCGGAGTCCTCACCGTGGGACCTATGAGCCGCCCCAGGAGCACTTTGCTGCTCCAACCGAGGAGGGCCTGGGGTCAATGAATCAACTGTGCCCGGGGCCTGTGTTACCGGTCTGGACTGCAAAGCTTCCAGTATCTTAGCAGACCATTTATCCATAGTCTCAGACAGTTTGTCAGCGAATACTGCAAACTCTGTCCCTGGACAGTGGAAGCAGGTGGTTCCACCTGGGCCGGGGGTCCCACCAGTGGCAGAGGCTCCGGCTGAGTGAGTGTCACAGGGGCCGAACATTGCACACAATGAGGGTAGGTGGAACCTGCAGGTAGCATAGCCGCACATGAGGTACAGGTTGCAAAGTAAGCCTGTGCCTTGGCACCCTTGCTTTTTGCGGACGACATGCTGTCGTCTCCTCTTAGAGCAACTAGTGAGGGTATATAGCCAAAAGCAAATAGTGCGGCCGTACAGAGTAAATGTATACAATATAAGCCTATAAGTATACACTTCGGCACCCAGGGGGGCCAGCAACTAGTAACAGGTGCGGCTTACCGACCGCCCGCTGTGGAGCTCGGTGTTGTCTCCCCTCTGCGATTCTCCAGCGTCTGAAGTGCTGTTAGCAATGGCTGCCAGCGTTCTGAGAGGAGGAGGGGGCCGTGGGCGTGCCTCAGAAAGTGCGGGAATCTGGTGCCCCACGGTGCTCAGTGAGGGGGGAGGAGGATACGAAGTATGCTCCAGCCCTCAGCGCTGACGTCCAGTGCAGCGTCCCGCCCTTACCCCTGACTGGCAGGCCTGGGGGCGGGAGTATGCGGTACTAGGCCGCAAAAGCCGGGGAGTAAAGTTATAAGCGCGGCCGGCTTATGGGCCCTCTTTTCTTCCATCCGATATAGTCAGCAGCTGCTGCTGACTAAATTGTGGAGCTTGCGTGCATGTGTGCCTCCTTCGCACAAAGCATAAAAACTGAGGAGCCCGTGATGCACGGGGGGGGTGTATAGGCAGAGGGGAGGGGTTTACACTTTTAAGTGTAATACTTTGTGTGGCCTCCGGAGGCAGAAGCTATACACCCAATTGTCTGGGTCTCCCAATGGAGCGACAAAGAAATGCTGTTGTCTCCCAGGAGAGTGATCCCTGAGGGATATATAGCCACAAGATAGATAGATATATATATATATATATATATATATATATATATATACACACACACAGTTCGGCACTCTAGGGGGACCAGCACCGGCGGCTCAAGCGGTGTGTGGCCACCAGATTCCCTGCCTCTGGCCTTCCAGGGCTGCAGCCAGAAGTCCTCCACCGGCAGAATGTGCTTAAAACATGGCTGTCGGCGTTCACAGGGGAGGAGGGAGCCGTGGGCGTAACTAAGAAAGTGCGGGAAACTGGTGCCCCAGAGTGATTAGTGAGGGGGGAGGAGGACAGCTAAGTGTGCTCCAGCCCTCACTGTCGGCGTCAGACCGACCGTCCCGCCCTTACCCCTGACTGGCAGGCCCGGGGGCGGGAGTTTAAGGCACTAGGCCGCAAAAGCCGGGGACTAAAGTTAAAACCGCGGCCGGCAAGCAGGCGCGGTCGGCGCGGTAGTCCCGGTCTCATACCAACACCGCAGTCGCTGCAGCGTCTGAGGCCAAAGTGCTCCATGCACCGTCCCCAAGGGGACACAGAGTACCTGTAGATGCAGGGCCCTGTCCCTGATGATACTCAGTCTCCTGTCCGTCAGATTCCCCCAGGGGCTGCGGAGGGAGCCCGGTCCCAGTGCCTGGATGACCGGATAGGATCCCACTTCTCCCAGAGCCCCTAAGGGATGGGGAAGGAAAACGGCATGTGGCTCCAGCCTGTGTACCCGCAATGGGTACCTCAACCTTAACAACACCGCCGACTCAGTGGGGTGAGAAGGGAGCATGCCGGGGGCCCTGTTAGGGGCCCTCTTTTCTTCCATCCGATATAATCAGCAGCTGCTGCTGACTAAAATGGGAGCATGAGTGAATGTGTGCCTCCTTCAACACAAAGCATAAAAACTGAGGAGCCCGTGATGCACGGGGGGGGGGGGGGGGGGGGGGGTGTATAGGCAGAGGGGAGGGGTTACACTTTTTAAAGTGTAATACTTTGTGTGGCCTCCGGAGGCAGTAGCTATACACCCAATTGTCTGGGTCTCCCAATGGAGCGACAAAGAAAACAAAACAAAAAACTGTTCCTTTAAGAAGCAGTCGCTCTGTCAGATCTTAAAGGGAGTAAGTCATGGTCGTGTCAGAAGTCACCACAGCTACCAGACAACCATCGGCTCCCTGTATTTACGTCACTGGGCCTCCGATGGCTGCGGCGTGATCCACCCATGCCTGTTAGACATGTAAGGCTAGCAGCCTTACAATCGGCACACATGTGCGTGGATCACCGCTGGCTCACCACAGCAGCCGGCAGTGATTACTGCGACAGAATAGAGGACCTACCAGTACGGCATTGGTTGTGAAGAGTATATGGAGGGAGAGATTATACTATATAGTTTTCTTCTTTAGCAATAATTAGGTGTGCCCATTTTGACACATCTTCATCTCATGATTTACACACTATCCGCAGGCCTCCTGATATGAACCATACAGCCCCATATATGTGTCAGAGGAGATCTGTTGTGATTCCAAGTACAGACTGCGATGCACAGATTGGCCATGAGTGTGAATCCGGCCATTACCTGGTTATCATCAGGTCACTGGAACAGCACCCAATGATCTCATAAGATAATCAACCTCTTTATTTCCATTAAGCTTTAGACACGCCACGTTACTTACCCGGGACATCGTCATCCTCCTCTTCTATGTCCTCAGGTTTAGGTGCCTTACAATCCAATACTATAAAATAGAAGAGACAAACAATCAGCTACAATTTCATTGCAAAGAGCTTTATAGAAATCTTAGGGTGAGGCAAAAAAAACAGGCACAACCAGAAATGTAAGTGGAGGCCGCCCAACAACAGTGATTATTAATTCATAGGCAAGTAATGAAGCTTGCAGACATGTCTGAGGCCTGCTGGCATTCCCTCTGCGTTCGCAGCTATCCTAGTGTCAGGATACTCCTTGCAGGCGGCATGGCCGTCTCCTGCAGCTGTTGGATATATTTACGGCACAACCATACCGAGTTCTGGACACATTTAGAAATGAGTCAGACAAGACAAGTGGTGTGCGAGAACAGTCAGGTGAGTTAGGTTTTGCTGGATCAAAGTCACCTAATAAAGCATCACATTTCACAAGTACAATTACTGATTGCTTAACATTTTATTTAAAAGATTTATCCCCTTCAAAACAAAGGAATCTTTAGTTTTACAGGGAACAGCTTTAATGCCTATGTCTATCCTGTAAGGTCAGCGTGGCCTAGGTAAAGAGCACACAACGCCTGCGAGCTGCCTGCTTTACAGTCTGCTCTCCTAGCTCTGCAGCTGCCCAGATTGCTGGATCCAGCCTTCTTCAGTCCCCATGCGCTTCTCCCATGCCAAAGAGCCAAAACTGCAGCCTGGTAAAGGGGGTTAATTCAGTGCAGTGGTGCAGCCATACTGCTGGCCGAACTGTCAATCTTCAGGTGGACGCGGCCCTGAAACCAAGAAACTAGGAGAATACACTCCTGAAAAGAGCACTGAGAAAACCCCTTTAAGAAAACCTTCTTTAGTTCTGACCCTGTGAACAGCGCTGGGCAGGAAGACTACGTTAGAAGGCATCTTCATGTACTATTATTGCAGCAATAATTTGCAATTTTAGTCCAGTACCGCTCCTGTAAGTTCTCTGAAATAAAGGGGTGTCACAAACCACCGGGGGGGTCACTCGGAAATCCCCCGCGCTGGCTACCAGTACGTCACAATCGGGGGGTAACAAGTGGGGGTCACCCCTCCTTTATACCTCCCGACCGACAGACAGAGCACGTGACGCGCTCTCTAGCGCCCCTCTTATAGTCAGGCCAATTATGGAATTGCCCGACCATAAGCAAGGAGGCCGCTATACTACTTATGCCGATTATTGAAGGGTCCCCGGTGAGAGTAAGGTATATATTCCCCCGACCTCCGCGGGCGGAATATATAATATCTCCCCGAATCTCACTGGCCTCCCCACAATAATCCTTGGCACAATTCGCTGCCACCAACCGATTTACGGTAACTATTAGCCGAACACACAGACGTGGGATTCAAGATCGAGATAACAGAACAGCCCAAGATTAATTATATAATTTAATCAGCCTAAAGCACACTAGAAACTACAATATATACAATAGGGAATCTACAGAATATACATAGGTCAGAGTACAGTTACAATCAAAGCATGGGTGACAAACAGGCATACACAGTTCCAGCAGTTACCTTGTTGCGTCTGGCCACAGGGGGGCGCTGTACCCAGGTTTCTAGGATCCTTCCCACAGATGTTTCCTACACGTGCCCCCAGCGAAAGAACACTGGAAAATGGCCGAAGTAGGGTTATCAACCTGGGCAAATCCAGGTCTCCTCCTACCTTCGTGACCTCACAGGGAGCACTGCTCCACCCCTGGCTTGAGTTATGGACAATATCCCAACATGGAATATGGGCCATAACTTTGCCTGGGAGCGTCGTAGGCGGACGCCAACGCTCTCATTGTGACAGTTATGAATTTAGCTACAGAACGAGGGGACTCATGACCTGTCTTGCCAGTTCCCCATTGGCTGATATCACGCCTGGGGCATTTCCCAATGTCCTGCTCCCATAAAAAGGGTGTGCCGGCATCGTCCGCATGCAGAGACACCATTTTTATGGTTGCCATATTTATCGGAAATATGGCTTGCGAGATATGAACCATTTTTTACTGGAGTCGTTCTGTCTGGCTATTTCCATAGCCTTGCTAATGAGATAGCAGCTCCTACTACAGGGTGACGGCAGGGAGTCATCCTGTGTCCATTGTTCCCACACCACCTCATCTCCATATCACAGGACATGGCCATGGAGGTGTAAGTGGAACACTGAGAACAAGAAGGGAGGGGGCACTGCCAGGGAGTGATGAGGGATTATGACTGGAGTCATAATTCATCTTCATATCCCGGGATTTGCCTCACACCTCCCCCCTTTTGAGGGCGCTAGGGGGCAGCACACTCCGGTGTTCCCCCGTGCGCCCGTCCGCGACCTCTCCTTGTCGGGACAGCCCGTCTGCGTTACCGTGGTCACGGCCCCTTTTGTGGCGAATGGTGAAGTTGTATTGCTGGAGCGCAAGGCTCCATCGCAACAATCGCCCATTCGTCCCAGAGACGGTGTGCAACCAGCTGAGGGGATTGTGGTCCGTCTCCACGATGAAGTGGCGCCCGTATAGATAGGGTTGCAGACGCTGCAGGGCCCACACTATGGCCAGGCACTCCTTCTCCATCGTGGAATAGGCAACTTCCCTTGGTAACAGCTTCCTGCTCAGGTACAAGACTGGGTGCTCTTGGCTCGCAGAGTCCACCTGGCTGAGCACCGCACCGAGGCCGAAGTCACTGGCGTCGGTCTGTACTACAAACGGCCGCGTGAAGTCGGCTGCCTGTAGCACGGGCGGGCTGGACAGGGCGTCCTTTAGGGCCCGGAAGGCTGTCTCGCAGTCCATTGTCCAATCGACTGCAGAGGGCAGCTTCTTCTTGGTGAGGTCCGTCAAGGGCTTTGCCAGGCTACTATAGCATGGAACAAACCTCCTATAGTACCCAGCGGTCCCCAAGAAGGACATCACCTGCTTCTTGGTCCTGGGGGTGGGCCAGGATGCGATGGCCTCCACTTTCTCAGGCTCGGGCTTCAGTGTTCTCCCGCCTACCCGGTGACCGAGGTACTGGACCTCGCTCATGGCCAGCTGACACTTTCCCGGCTTGATGGTCAAACCTGCCCGGTGGACCCGCCTGAGCACCTGTGCTAGATGCTCTAGGTGGTCCTCCCAGGTGGGACTGAAGACGGCAATGTCATCCAGGTACGCGGCCGCGTACCCTTCAAGTCCCTTGAGCAGGGTGTTGACCATCCGCTGGAAAGTGGCAGGGGCATTCCTCATCCCGAATGGCATCACCGTGGACTCGTATAGTCCAAATGGGGTAATAAAGGCAGAGCGTTCCCTGGCCTTGCGAGTCAGGGGGATCTGCCAATATCCCCGGCTCAGATCCATGATGGTCAGGTACTGAGCCCCGGCCAACTGATCGAGCAGGTCATCGATGCGTGGCATTGGGTACGCATCGGCGACCGTGACCGCATTGAGCCCCCTGTAGTCCACGCAGAACCGAGTGGTTCGGTCCTTCTTAGGGACGAGGACTACAGGCGAGGCCCAAGCGCTGTTGGATGCCTGGATCACCCCCAGCTTCAGCATCTCGTCAATCTCCTGGCGCATGTGTTGCTGCACCTCCAGGGAGACCCGATATGCTGAACGCCGGATCGGGGGATGATCCCCAGTGTCCACGTGATGGACAGCCAAGTCAGTCCTTCCGGGCTGGTTGGTAAACAACCCCCGGAAGGGGTGTAGGGTGGCCCACAGCTGGGACCGTTGGTCCTCCAAGAGCTGGTGGCCAACCTCCACATCCTCAATGGATCCGCCTGCCCTAACCTGGGCTAGCATATCCAAGAGGGTTTCCGCTTCTCCCTCCTCGGGCAGGTTGCACACGGGGAGCGCACATGCCTCCCGCTCATGATGTGCCTTCATCATGTTCACATGGAAGGGCTTCCGCCTTCCACGGGCAGGGTCCAGGGTGACCAGGTACGTTACAGGGTTGAGCTGCTGGTACACGAGGTATGGGCCTTCCCAGGCTGCCTGAAGCTTGTCCTGTGGTACGGGGACCAGTACCCACACCTTTTGACCCACTTGGTAGGTCCTCTCACAAGCGTTCTGGTCGTACCAACGCTTCTGATCGGCCTGGGCTTGAGCCATATTGTCGTGTACCAGTTGCGTCAAGGCCTGCATTTTGTCCCGGAAGCGCATGACATACTCGATAACCGACACTCCAGGGGTGGCCAAATCCCCTTCCCAAGCCTCTTTCACCAGAGCCAGGGGGCCCCGCACACGTCGCCCGTACAGGAGCTCAAACGGTGAGAATCCTGTTGAGGCCTGTGGAACCTCCCGGTAAGCAAATAACAGGTGTGGGAGATACCGCTCCCAGTCACGCCCATGGGAGTCGACCAACATCTTAAGCATCTGCTTTAAGGTGCCATTGAACCGCTCACACAGGCCATTAGTCTGTGGATGGTACGGGCTGGCCACCAGATGTCGCACCTGGACTTGCTTACAGAGGGCCTCCATCAGCTGGGACATGAATTGGGTCCCCCGGTCAGTGAGCATTTCCTGGGGAAAACCCACTCGGGAGAAAATCTCCAGCAATGCGGTGGCCACCTTGTCAGCCCGAATGGACGACAAGGCCACTGCTTCCGGGTACCGGGTGGCATAGTCCACTACCGTCAGTATGAAGCGTTTCCCGGAGCTGCTGGGGATGGCCAGCGGGCCGACCAGATCCACAGCCACCCTCCTGAAAGGCTCATCGATGATTGGCAGAGATACTAGTGGGGCTTTGGGGTGTGGCCCCGCCTTCCCCACTCTCTGACAGGTTTCACACGAACGGCAGTAGGCAGCCACATCGGCCCCCATTTTTGGCCAGTAGAAATGCTGGTTTAACCTGGCCTTGGTCTTAGCGATCCCTAGGTGTCCGGCCATCGGAATCTCATGTGCGATCCGCAACAACTCCGTCCGGAACGGATAGGGTACCACCAACTGTCGGTCCCTGGGCCACGCCTCCGGTGAACCCTGCTGGACCGTGGCCCGGTACAGCCGTCCTTGGTCCCAGACCACTCGCTCCGGGTCCGAGTCCGAGGGAGGCTGGGCCGCCTGCTCCTTAAGAGCTTTCAGGCTGTCGTCAGCTTCTAACGCTGCCTGAAACCCCTGACTAGATGTGGCCAGAATCGACGAGACTGTCACATCTTCGGTCAGTACCCCGGGACCTGTGTCCTGGCCTCCACCTGACTCGGCTGCCACTTGGTCAGAAGGGGAAGAGCTATCGGACCTCCGGGAGGCCCCTTGGCTTCCAGCACTCCCACTGCGGGTGACAGCGGCCACAGCCGCTGCGACCGTGGGTCGTGCCTGCTCCTCCTCCGTTCCTGACCAAGTCGCCGGTTCAGGCAGACCTACCTGGCTTCCTGACACCCCGGTTGTGGGGGAACCATGCACCGAGATCTTACCTGGGAGCACTTCCGCTCCTGGACCGGCCCCAATCTCACCTGCCTGTTCCCCTCCTGCAGCAACAGAACCCCGCTGTGAAATCTCTGGGGACCCCACATTTGCTGTGGTAGCCCCCACCCCACACACTGGTCCTCCCCCTGCAGCACCCTGCTCTCTGCTTATCCCTGCAGAGGGCAACAGATCCCAGCTCACAGGCTGGTTACTTGTAGAGGCATTGTCACACCTTTCTCTGACCCCCTCCCCTCCTGTCACAGCTGCAGCTGCGTGTGTGTCTATGGTGTCTGTGCAAGCCGAAATATCAGAGTTCACTCCCTCCTCCCTTACATCATTCATAGATAACACATTAACATTGTCAGGAGTCATGTCAATACTGGCTGAAGGTTCAGCCCTTGGTTGGGGCCCGAACTGGGAGGTTATCTGCCCCAAATCTGTCCCAAGTAGCACGTTTGCAGGGATCCGATCAGTTACCCCCACCTCCCTCACCCCTCGCCCTGCGCCCCAGTCCACATAAATGTCAGCAACAGGCAGCGCCGGGTCAGTGCCTCCAATCCCGGAGACAGCGAGGGTTTTTCCAGGGATCAAGTCTTGGGGGGACACCATCTCAGGCCGCACCAGAGTCACCTCCGAGGCGCTGTCTCGCAGTCCTATGGTCACAGACCGGCCGACGGTGACAGGTTGGAAGCTGTCCAGGGACCTACCACCACCCCCACCCACACAATACACCTTGGGCGGCCCTTGGGACGGGGACGGAGCCGGGGCCTTGGGACGCTGAGGGCACATGGCCTTGAAGTGTCCAGGTAGGTTGCACTGGTGGCACCGTCTTGGCTCTGCCACGGGCCTGGAGAGGGGAGTTGAGGGGGACACCCCCTGCAGTCTAGGGGCAGGTGGGGCAGTCGCAGAATTCATCTTACCCCCTCTCCAGGTGCTGCTGGTGGCCGCTCTCCTGGCCTCAGGGGCCCGGTTGTTGGTGTAGTCATCGGCAAGGGCAGCTGTAGCCGTGGACCCCTTTGGCTTCTGGTCTCGGATGAACTGGCGGAGATCCTCAGGGCAGTTCCACAAGAGTTGCTCCGTGATGAACAAGTCCAGGATCTCCGGTCCGGTGGAAAGCTGCAGGCCTTGGGTCCAGTGGTCGGCAGCTCGGGCAAGTGCCCGCCGGTGGTCAGCCCAGGAGTCCTTTGGTCCCTTCTGTAGGCTCCGGAACTTCTTGCGGTAGGACTCTGGAGTGAGGTTGTACTGTTGGATCAGGGCCCGCTTGATGGTGTCGTAGCCCTGATCTGCCTCAGCAGGCAAGTCCCCAAGGATATCCAGGGCCTTACCCCTTAAACGGGGGGTCAGGTATTTGGCCCACTGGTCCTTGTCCAGATGGTGCTGCAGGCAAGTCCGTTCAAAAGCAGTCAAGAAAGAGTCCAAGTCTCCATCCTTCTCCAGCACTGGGAAGTCCTCAACACGGACCTTTGGAAGTTTGGTGTCTCGAAGGTCACATGTGGCTGATGAGGGCCGGAGCTGAGCTAGCTGCAGCTGGTAGTCACGGTCTGCCTGTCGCTCTCGCTCTTCACGCGCTGCCTGCCGCTCCGCAGCCTCAGCCTCACGCGCTGCTTGCCGCTCTGCCCTGCGCTCTGCCAGGAGTCCCTTGTAGCCCTCCTGGTCTCCAGCCTGGAGAAGGGCCATAGCCATTTGAAGAAGGCTATCCGAGCCTCCCAGGCTCGGTGGAATGGCACGTGGTGATCTGCGGCCCGCTGCGGAGCCTGGTGATTCACTGTCCCTTGCAGAGCGGAGGGCTGGCATCTGGCTCGTTGAGGACCCTTGGGTGAGCTGCTCCTCATCTTGTCCATAATTGCCAGCTTGTGCGCTGTCCTCTGCAGAACGGTTTTCTGGCGTCGAGCTCCTGGAGGACTCGTGGGCAACCTCCTCATTACTGTCCACAGCACCGTCCTCCCTCTCTTCGGCTCCTGCTTTAGCATTGGCCAGTTGCCTAGCTCTGCTCCTGGTGCCATCAGCCATTCTTGCAGACTTTTGGTCACTGACACAGAACTGACACCTGATTCCTCCACACACCTTACAGTATCTGCACTCTGACACTCTAGTGTTGAGCTAGTCTGAAGACCCCAGCAGCCACAGCTGCTGCAGGCAGTCTTTAGTGTCTGGG
This sequence comes from Anomaloglossus baeobatrachus, assembly GCF_048569485.1. NCBI lineage: Eukaryota > Metazoa > Chordata > Amphibia > Anura > Aromobatidae > Anomaloglossus > Anomaloglossus baeobatrachus. The sequence goes on along the minus strand of NC_134360.1, from coordinate 205,130,306 downwards.
AGTATGGGTCTCACACTCACACACACTATTATCTCGATCCCACCGCTTGCCACCAATATGTCACAAACCACCGGGGGGGTCACTCGGAAATCCCCCGCGCTGGCTACCAGTACGTCACAATCGGGGGGTAACAAGTGGGGGTCACCCCTCCTTTATACCTCCCGACCGACAGACAGAGCACGTGACGCGCTCTCTAGCGCCCCTCTTATAGTCAGGCCAATTATGGAATTGCCCGACCATAAGCAAGGAGGCCGCTATACTACTTATGCCGATTATTGAAGGGTCCCCGGTGAGAGTAAGGTATATATTCCCCCGACCTCCGCGGGCGGAATATATAATATCTCCCCGAATCTCACTGGCCTCCCCACAATAATCCTTGGCACAATTCGCTGCCACCAACCGATTTACGGTAACTATTAGCCGAACACACAGACGTGGGATTCAAGATCGAGATAACAGAACAGCCCAAGATTAATTATATAATTTAATCAGCCTAAAGCACACTAGAAACTACAATATATACAATAGGGAATCTACAGAATATACATAGGTCAGAGTACAGTTACAATCAAAGCATGGGTTACAAACAGGCATACACAGTTCCAGCAGTTACCTTGTTGCGTCTGGCCACAGGGGGGCGCTGTACCCAGGTTTCTAGGATCCTTCCCACAGATGTTTCCTACACGTGCCCCCAGCGAAAGAACACTGGAAAATGGCCGAAGTAGGGTTATCAACCTGGGCAAATCCAGGTCTCCTCCTACCTTCGTGACCTCACAGGGAGCACTGCTCCACCCCTGGCTTGAGTTATGGACAATATCCCAACATGGAATATGGGCCATAACTTTGCCTGGGAGCGTCGTAGGCGGACGCCAACGCTCTCATTGTGACAGTTATGAATTTAGCTACAGAACGAGGGGACTCATGACCTGTCTGCCAGTTCCCCATTGGCTGATATCACGCCTGGGGCATTTCCCAATGTCCTGCTCCCATAAAAAGGGTGTGCCGGCATCGTCCGCATGCAGAGACACCATTTTTATGGTTGCCATATTTATCGGAAATATGGCTTGCGAGATATGAACCATTTTTTACTGGAGTCGTTCTGTCTGGCTATTTCCATAGCCTTGCTAATGAGATAGCAGCTCCTACTACAGGGTGACGGCAGGGAGTCATCCTGTGTCCATTGTTCCCACACCACCTCATCTCCATATCACAGGACATGGCCATGGAGGTGTAAGTGGAACACTGAGAACAAGAAGGGAGGGGGCACTGCCAGGGAGTGATGAGGGATTATGACTGGAGTCATAATTCATCTTCATATCCCGGGATTTGCCTCACAAGGGGTTATCCTGACTTGAGTCCTCACAGCACGCACTGTCAGGATTCTCTGGTTTCAGGTGGTCATGACGACCGCAAGTATGTAATTTACAAATATCCAGGCACATTCTGACTAGACGTGTTCCGCCTCGCTCAATTCACTTGTACTGAGAAAGGTCACGCATGTCTAGTTGGCAGGTGACCACATGAATGCAAATTACATACTTGTGGTCAGACGACCGACTGCTGCCGAAGCCGGCACCAGAGAATCCTGACTGCATGCACACTGCACGCTCTGTAGATTCACAAGTCTGCAGTCACAGATTGACTGCAGACTTACACCCCAAGCATTTAAAGATTGTCAGAACCATAAAGCTAGAGTGCAAGTGGGACCATTCCACATTGTCACCTGACCACTGCATATTACATTAAAATACTTATGATCACATGCAGACCACATTCTCTTCTCTCAACAGTCAATTAAGAAGCGAAAAATAAAAGTTGGCACATGATTGAAAGTTTGCAAATCGTATCTGAATGAGTTTTTCTGAAGCATTGTGCCGAAATACACTATGCTGCTGTGTGCATATACCATAAGGCTATGTGCCCACGGGACTATGTACCTGCAGATTTTGCCGTGGAAAACCTGCGGATTTATCTGGATTTTCTAGATCAATCCGCAGGTTTGAGCAAATACAGACACTCCCCATGTTATCCTATGGGACATGGGTAGTGCTGTGTCCATGCTGCGGATATGTGCGGCTGCGGATTGTGCGGCTGCGGATCTCCTGCAGCCGCACCTAACTGCATGTCAATTATTCCTGCAGAAATACCTGCAGAATTCCCAGCCCTCCACTATGGCGATAGAGGCCGAGACTGCCGCAGGTAAGTGTCATGAATGTCCGCAGGTTTACCGCAGATATTTCGCTGGAATCCCACAGCTATGTATAGCTGTGGATTCCGGGGAACTGCTGCGGGAAACCTGCAGACATACCTACGGATATATCCGTGGGTACATAGTCCCGTGGGCACATAGCCTAAAGGTGATAGTAGGAGATGCAGCTGGAATTAGCCATCATGTAGCCTTACCTATGTCCACAGTAACAACAAACTTTTTTTTATTCACAATTCGAGTCAAAGGCCAATGTATATAGTGGCATACACTCTGAAACATGCCTAATGAAAACTGTACAACGCTACAGGAATTTAAGATTTCTGGACCACTGCAGGGAACCAGTCCCCCCCCTCCATGAGCTGAGCTTTTCTCTATGCTTAAAAGGACTCCAGTCTAAGGCTATGTGCACACGTTGCTTTTTTTTCAGCGCGGAAAAAAACGCACCCTCTGGCAGAGGGGAGAATTGTAAACCATGCTTTTTGAGAAAAACGCATCGAAAACGCATGCGTTTTTCATGCGTTTTTTAGGTGCGTTTTTTTAAGACTTGTCAGTGTTAATAAAGTTGGTTGAACACAGACCTTTGGAAAAAAAAACCTGTGATGTCATTTCCTTCTCCACATTCTGTTTGGATAAATGGGAGGGCTTGGAATGGAAGGAGCACCATTTTAATTTTTGAAAAGTTGAAATAAACTTTGCGCACCATATCACATTAGCAGGGCCCCTTGGGTACCTATACGTCAGAAAACCCCCACAAGTGACCCCATTTTGGAATCTGCACCCCTCAAGGATTTTATTCAGGAGTATATTAAGCATTTTGAATCCACAGCTACTTCCCCCAAAAATGTTGCTGTAGCAACAATATTCTCACTTTTAGGCCTAAGCCACACGGCGAGAAAATCGGTGCGAGTGGAGTGCGATAAAACATCGCATTCCCCTCGGACCAATTCTAGCCTGTGTGACAGCACACATGAGCGATTATTTTCTCAGCCCTAATCGGACCGAGAAAACAATCGCAGCATGCTGCGATTGTAATCCGAGACTCTTTCTCTCGCACCCATTCAAGTGAATGGGGCGAGAGAAAAATCGCACTGCACTCGCGGTACACCGGTGTACTGCCAGTGCAATGCGAGAATGTCTATAGCCGGCTACACAGGCGAGAGGGAGAGAAATCCCTCCCTCCCCTCCTGAGTGCCGGCCCGCCCCCCGCAGCTGAGGTCTGCTCGCACGAACGGACCTCAGTTGCAAGGACACAAGCATGAGACTCGGCTCTGCTGTACTGCCAGCACGAGCCGAGTCTCATGCAAGGGGATCGCAGTAGTCCCCGTGTGGCCCCGGCCTTAGGCCCATTTTTCACTGGCGTGTAAAACACGCACATGTCCCTCCGTGTGCCGTGAATCACGGCACACGTGGGTTGTCTAAGTGCAATCCGGGCTCCGTTCTCCGTGGCCCGTGATTGCACTCAGTATTCAACTCACCTGCGCCCGCTCCCGCTCTCCATGGTGCTGATCGCTCCTGCGGTGCAGCATCCGGCTGGCGCTGACCCCCGCAGCAGCTGCCTCCGGGTCGGCTGTGTCGCGCATCATGAATATGCGCGACAATAATGAGCCGGCTCAGAAGCAGCAAGCTGCACGGGCTGCAGAGGACATCACTGGAGCCGGGTGAGTTAAAATGTTTATTTTAAAAGCACGTTTTTTTCTGGCACGTGTTTCACGGACCACACCACTGCGTGGTCCGTGGAACATCAGTGATGCCAGAAAAAAATGGACATGTCTCCGTGCGGCAATCACGCACACGCGGGTACGCTGCACGGAGACACGTGCAGTGAAAAATCACTGATGTGTGAGCAGACCCATTATAATGGGTCTGCGTATGTCAGTGATTCTGGTACGTTTAAAAAAAGCACAAACATCCCAGAATCACTGACGTGTGAAAGAGGCCTAAGGCTATGTGACCATGATCCAGTGACACGGCGTCTAGTACAGTGTCAGCCTTCCTGCAGCTGCCCATGCCCACGATTTGGGTTCAGGCTGCTGTGGACTTTAGCTCTATTCTACCTGCAAAGAACACACTCGTCTCCGCAGCATAAATTGACATGCTGAGGCTCGGGAAGCCACGCCACCGGTCAGTTTATGCTGCGGAGAAAAGAAGCACAGTGGGCATGGGATCTCCAAAAATCCTTCCACTGTGCTTCTACTGCACAACGTAGCGTTATGGACGCAGGGAAAACATTCAGCGCCCATAACGCTGCAAACCCCGATTGTGGGCAAAAGCGTCAATGGATGAATGGATGTCAAATATATATAACGTCCCACCCCCGCCTGCATATTCTAAGTTGGCACCTTTAGTACCTTTCATGTGGCACTAAAGGGTGCCTAGCTTATTATTTATCCAAAAAAAAAAAATAATAAAAGAAAAAAAATGGCGTGGGGTCCCCTTTATTTTTGATAGCCAGTCAGGGTAAAGCAGACAGCTGTAGCCTGCAAACCACAGCTGGCAGCTTCATCTTGGCTGGTGATCAATTTGGAGGGCTCCCCAGGCTTTTTTTTTTTATTTATAAAGAATTAAAAAAAAAAAAAATAACGTGGGGTCCCCCCAAATTAGATCACCAGCCAAGGTGAAACTGACAGCTGGGGTCTGGTATTCTCAGGGTGGGAAGAGCCATGGTTATTGGACTCTTCCCAGCCTAAAAATAGCAGGCCGCAGCCGCCCCAGAAGTGGCGCATCCATTAGATGCGCCAATCCTGGCGCTTCGCCCCAACTCATCCCGTGCCCTGGTGCGTTGGCAAACGGGGTAATAAATGGGGTTGATACCAGATGTGTAATGTCACCTGGCATCAAGCCCAGCAATTAGTGATGTCACGGCGTCTATTAGATACCAGACATAACTAATTGACAGTAAATAAAAGCAAAAAAAAAACAAAAATTTTTTATTAGAAAGAAGGGAATTTTGTTACTTACCGTAAATTCCTTTTCTTCTAGCTCTTATTGGGAGACCCAGACGATTGGGGTATAGCTACTGCCCTCTGGAGGCCACACAAAGCACTACATCAAAAGTGCAAGGCCCCTCCCCCTCTGGCTATACCCCCCCCGTGTTATCACGGGTTCTCCAGTTTTAGTGCCAAAGCAAGAGGGAGGAAGCCAATAACTGGTTTAAACAAATTAACTCCGAATAACATCGGAGAACTGAAAAACCGTTCAACATGAACAACATGTGTACCCGCAAACAACAAAAAAACATCCCGAAGGACAACAGGGCGGGTGCTGGGTCTCCCAATAAGAGCTAGAAGAAAAGGAATTTACGGTAAGTAACAAAATTCCCTTCTTCTTCAGCGCTCTATTGGGAGACCCAGACGATTGGGACGTCCAAAAGCTGTCCCTGGGTGGGTAAAGAGATACCTCATGTTAGAGCTGCAAAACAGCCCTCCCCTACGGGGGTGTCACTGCCGCCTGCAGGACTCTTCTACCTAAGCTGGCATCCGCCGAAGCATAGGTATGCACCTGATAATGCTTGGTGAAAGTGTGCAGACTGGACCAGGTAGCTGCCTGGCACACCTGTTGAGCCGAAGCCTGGTGACGTAATGCCCAGGACGCACCCACGGCTCTGGTTGAGTGGGCTTTTAGCCCTGAAGGAACCGGAAGCCCCGCAGAACGGTAGGCCTCTAGAATTGGTTCTTTGATCCATCGAGCCAGGGTGGCTTTAGAAGCCTGCAACCCCTTGCGCGGACCAGCGACAAGGACAAAAAGTGCATCGGCACGGCGCATGGGCGCCGTGCGGGAAATGTAGATTCTGAGTGCTCTCACCAGATCTAGCAAACTTAAGTCCTTTTCATACCGGTGAACCGGATGAGGACAAAAAGAAGGCAAGGATATATCCTGATTAAGATGAAAAGAGGATACGACCTTAGGGAGAAACTCCGGAATAGGGCGCAGCACAACCTTGTCCTGGTGGAACACCAGGAAGGGAGCCTTGGATGACAGAGCTGCCAGCTCAGACACTCGCCGAAGCGATGTGATCGCAACAAGAAACGCCACTTTCTGTGACAGCCGAGAAAAGGAAACTTCCTTCAGAGGCTCGAAGGGCGGCTTCTGGAGAGCAACTAGTACCCTGTTCAGATCCCATGGATCTATCGGCCGCTTGTACGGGGGCACAATATGACAGACCCCCTGCAGGAACGTGCGCACCTTAGGAAGACGTGCTAGACGCTTCTGAAAAAACACGGATAGTGCCGAAACTTGCCCTTTAAGGGAGCTGAGCGACAAGCCCTTTTCTAACCCCGATTGCAGGAAGGAAAGAAACTTGGGCAATGCAAATGGCCAGGGAGACACTCCCTGCGCAGAGCACCAGGATAAGAAAATCTTCCACGTTCTGTGGTAGATCTTAGCCGAATTCGACTTTCTAGCTTGTCTCATTGTGGCAACGACTCCTTGAGATAATCCTGCAGATGCTAGGATCCAGGACTCAATGGCCACACAGTCAGGTTCAGGGCCGCCGAATTCTGATGGAAAAACGGCCCTTGGGACAGTAAGTCTGGTCGGTCTGGCAGTGACCACGGTCGACCGACCGTGAGATGCCACAGATCCGGATACCACGACCTCCTCGGCCAGTCTGGAGCGACGAGTATGATGCGGCTGCACTCGGATCTGATCTTGCGTAGCACTCTGGGCAAGAGCGCCAGAGGCGGAAACACGTATGGGAGCTGAAACTGCGACCAATCTTGAACCAAGGCGTCTGCCGCCAGAGCTCTTTGATCGCGCGACCTCGCCATGAATGCCGGGACCTTGTTGTTGTGCCGGGATGCCATTAGGTCGACGTCCGGCACTCCCCAGCGGCGACAGATTTCCTGAAACACGTCCGGGTGAAGGGACCATTCCCCTGCGTCCATGCCCTGGCGACTGAGGAAGTCTGCTTCCCAGTTTTCTACGCCTGGGATGTGAACCGCGGATATGGTGGATGCTCTGTCCTCCACCCACGTTAGAATGCGCCGGACTTCTTGGAAGGCTTGCCGACTGCGCGTCCCTCCTTGGTGGTTGATGTATGCCACCGCTGTGGAGTTGTCCGATTGGATTCGGATCTGCTTTCCTTCCAGCCACTGTTGGAAGGCCAGTAGAGCAAGATACACTGCCCTGATCTCCAGAACATTGATCTGAAGGGTGGACTCCTGCGGAGTCCACGTCCCCTGAGCCCTGTGGTGGAGAAATACTGCTCCCCACCCTGACAGACTCGCATCTGTCGTGACTACTGCCCAGGATGGGGGCAGGAAGGATCTTCCCTGAGACAATGAGGTGGGAAGGAGCCACCATTGTAGGGAGTCCTTGGCCGTCTGGGAAAGCGAGACTTTCCTGTCCAGGGACGTTGACTTCCCGTCCCATTGGCGGAGAATGTCCCATTGAAGTGGGCGCAGATGAAACTGCGCAAAGGGAACTGCTTCCATGGCTGCCACCATCTTCCCTAGGAAATGCATGAGGCGCCGCAAGGGATGCAACTGGCCCTGCAGTAGAGATTGCACCCCTGTCTGTAATGACCGCTGCTTGTTCAGCGGAAGCTTCACTATCGCTGCTAGAGTATGAAACTCCATGCCAAGATACGTTAGTGATTGAGTCGGTGATAGGATCGACTTTGGAAAGTTGATGATCCATCCGAAAGACTGTAGGGTCTCCAGCGTAGCATTCAGGCTGTGCTGACATGTCTCTTGAGAGGGAGCTTTGACCAATAAATCGTCTAGGTAAGGGATCACCGAGTGTCCCTGAGAGTGCAAGACTGCTACCACCGCCGCCATGACCTTGGTGAAGACCCGTGGGGCTGTCGCCAGACCAAATGGCAGAGCTACGAACTGAAAAAGGTCGTCTCCTATCACAAAACGTAGAAAACGTTGATGTTCTGTAGCAATTGGCACGTGGAGATAAGCATCTTTGATGTCTATTGAGGCAAGGAAGTCTCCTCTGGACATTGAGGCAATGACAGAACGCAGGGTTTCCATCCGGAACTTCCTGGCGTGCACATGTTTGTTGAGCCGTTTTAGGTCCAGAACAGGACGGAATGAGCCGTCCTTTTTTGGAACCACAAAGAGATTGGAGTAAAACCCTTGCCCTTGTTCCTGAGGAGGGACTGGGATCACCACTCCTTCCGCTCTTAGGGAGTCCACCGCCTGCAGCAGAGCATCTGCTCGGTCTGGATGTGGGGAGGTTCTGAAGAACCGAGCTGGAGGACGAGAATTGAACTCGATTCTGTACCCGCGAGACAAAATGTCCGTCACCCACCGGTCTTTGACCTGTGACATCCAAATGCCGGAAAAGCGGGAGAGCCTGCCCCCGACCGGAGATGCGGAGGGAGGGGGCTGGAAGTCATGAGGTAGCCGCTTTGGAAGCGGTACCTCCATTTGCTTTCTTGGGGCGCGTGTGAGCCCGCCACGAATCTGAGTTTCTTTGCGTCCTCTGAGTCCCTTTGGACGAGGTAAATGGTGTCTTGCCGGAACCTCGAAAGGACTGAAACCTCTGCTGCCACTTTTTTTGCTGAGGTTTGGTTGTTCTGGGTTGTGGTAAAGAGGAGTCTTTACCCTTGGACTGCTTAATGATATCAGCCAATGGCTCGCCAAACAGTCTATCTCTAGATAAAGGCAAACTGGTTAAACATTTTTTGGAACCAGCATCTGCTTTCCAGTCCTTTAACCACAAGGCTCTGCGCAAAACTACCGAATTGGCGGACGCCATTGAGGTGCGACTGGTAGATTCTAGGACCGCATTGATAGCGTAAGACGCAAACGCCGACATCTGCGTGGTAAGGTGTGCCACTTGCGGCACTGCTGGATGTATGATAGCATCCACTTTTGCTAAGCCAGCTGAAATAGCCTGGAGTGCCCATACGGCTGCGAATGCCGGAGCAAACGACGCGCCGATAGCTTCATAGACAGATTTTAACCAAAGGTCCATCTGTCTGTCATTGGCATCTTTAAGTGAAGCGCCATCCTCCACTGCAACTATGGACCTAGCTGCGAGTTTGGAAATCGGGGGGTCTACCTTTGGACACTGGGTCCAGCGCTTGACCACCTCAGGGGGGAAAGGGAAACGCGTATCTTTAGATCGTTTAGAGAAACGCCTTTCTGGGTGAGCGTCGTGCTTCTGGATTGACTCTCTGAAGTCAGAGTGATCCAAGAAAGCACTCAATTTACGCTTGGGATAAAGGAAACGAAACTTCTCCTGCTCCGCAGCCGCCTCTTCTGCTGAAGGGGCTGGGGGAGAAATATCCAACAGCCTATTGATGGCTGAGATAAGGTCGTTTACCATGGCATCCCCATCAGGAGTATCCAGGTTGAGAGGGGTTCCAGGAATGGATTCCTGATCACTCTCATCAGACGCATCACAGGGAGACTGATTGCGCTGAGACCCTGAGCAGTGTGATGACGTCGAGGGTCTTTCCCAGCGAGCTCGCTTAGGGTGGCTGGGGCTATCATCTGAGTCATAATCCTCGGCCTGTGAAGCCGGGGACCCCCCTGTGGGCTGGATTAATTCCAAGTGAGGGGGACCTGAGGACAGAGGCCTCGCCGTGCCCAAAGACTGAGCCCCATGCATAGATTGCAAGGTTTCAAGGATTTTTGCCATAGACACAGACATATTATCCGCAAAAACTGCAAAGTCTGTCCCTGTCACCGGGGCAGAACTTACAAGCGTCTCAGCCTGGGTCACTACCTCTCCTGACTCCGGCTGGCGAAGCAGCACCGGGTCGGAGCATTGCACACAATGGGGGTCATCGGAGCCTGCTGGTAGATTAGCCCCACATGCAGCACACGCAGTATACACAGCCCTAGCCTTGGCAGCCTTGCGTTTTGAGGATGGCATGTTGTTGCTTCCACAGAGGGATCTGGGAGATGCAGCCAGAAGCGACCTCACAGTGCAAGAAATACAATATCTCTATATCCTACACAGTACACCGATACACCGTGAGGCACTAGAGGTACCAGCACAGAAAAATCGCTTACCGCCCGCTTAAAAAGCGGGTGTGTGGTCGCCAGATAGCCCCTAGTCCAGGTCTCCCAGAGCCTTGCGTCCTTCCTCCAGCCAGACTGCATGTAATGGCTGCCGGCGTCCTGAGAGAGAAGGGGGGCGGGCCCTGGGCGTACCTGGCTAAGAGCGGGAAGCCTGCTTCCCTCTGTGCCTAGTGTGAGGGCTGGAGCATGTAAATCAGGCTCCAGCCCTCGTCGCTGCTAGCGAACAGCGTCTCTCCCCTACCCTGAATGACAGGGTGGGGGCGGGAACGAATCGGAGCTGCCGGCGTCCTAGGCCCAAAAAGCCGGGGACTCAATTTATAACCGCCGCCGCCGTAAAAGCGCGGACGGCGGATCCCCGGCGCACCACAAGTCACAGCAGCGCCGCCCGGTCCAGAGGGGGTCGGCGCTGCGTTCCCATACACAAAAAATCCCCCAGTAATCTGTAGGGACACTAACTCCAACGTTGCGGTCCCCGGCGCACTACAACACCCAGCCAGCCCGGAGTGTGTCTGTGCCTGCCGGGGACACAGAGTACCTGTATGATGCAGGGCCTGTCCCTGATCGTACTCCTGCTCCGTCTCCATCAGGTTCTAATGGGTCTGTGGATGGAGCCCGGCGTCAGAGCTGAGAGGCCGGCAGGATCCCACTTCCACAGAGCCCTACCAGGGGATGTGGAAGGAAAACAGCATGTCAGGCTCCAGCCCTGTACCAGCAATAGGTACCTCAACCTTACAACACCATCCAGGGGTGAGAAGGGAGCATGCTGGGGACACTATATGTGTCCTCTTTTCTTCCATCCGAAATAGTCAGCAGCTACTGCTGACTAAAATCTGTGGAGCTATGCATGGAATGTCTGACCTCCTTCGCACACAAAGCTAAAACTGGAGAACCCGTGATACCACGGGGGGGGTATAGCCAGAGGGGGAGGGGCCTTGCACTTTTGATGTAGTGCTTTGTGTGGCCTCCAGAGGGCAGTAGCTATACCCCAATCGTCTGGGTCTCCCAATAGAGCGCTGAAGAAAAAACACTCCCCAAATCATTCCCTTGTTTTCCAATTTAAATCAAAAAATTTGAAAAAAATGGGTCCGCAGAAATCCATTTGGACGTCCCACGTCGCCTCTGGACCTTCTAGAATATGGGGGCACGTTCAGGGAACGTATCCCCCATTTTCTAGGAGGGCAGACCCTCCATTTGAGGAGAGTGGGTGCCAAAAATCTGCACCCACTCTCCCCGGGTCACAGCTGCAGAGTGCGAGCAGCCAGCACAGCTCTCTGAACACAGTGCTGGCTGTCAGCTGCTCTGCACATGTGACCGGCGTCTGCTGTGAAGGAGGAGGGGGCTGCGGGGGATCAGCGCTGCGACCGGACAGGTGAGGGGAAATACCGGGGGAAATAGGGGGTGACCGGGCAGGGCCTGGGGGGCATTTTTCTGTCGCATGTCTCAAGGCACATGCGACAAATCATAGGAGCAGGGCGACCGGTGCGCTACTGTGCGCGCGGGCATGTTGGATTTTCGGGAGGGGGGGGGTCAGGGTGAGCACTTTGGCGACACCGGGGGCTTTCCAGGACTTTGCCAGGAAGTGAGGTCAACAGGAAACCTCTTAACCTCACTTCCAGGTAAATGCCTGTGTTCTGTATGCAGACAAAGCCCGCGGACCGCAACAAAAAAGCAGCTCACTGCGGTGTAGCTGCGTTCTGACCCACATCATTGATTCAATGGGGGAGAGAACGCAGCCACACCGCACAAAAGTAGTGACATGCTGCTTTTCTTTCCGCACCGATTTTTGGCATCCAAAACGCTGCGTTTAGAAACGCAGCGTGTGCACTGATTTTTCGGCTTTCTCATACACTTTGCTGGGAAAGCTGAACGCATGCAATTTGCCACTGAAACGCTGCAGTTCTAAACGCAGCGTTTCGGCGGTAAAAGAAGGGAATTTTGTTTACTTACCGTAAATTCCTTTTCTTCTAGCTCCAATTGGGAGACCCAGACAATTGGGTGTATAGCTATTGCCTCTGGAGGCCACACAAAGTATTACACTTAAAAGTGTAAGGCCCCTCCCCTTCTGGCTATACACCCCCAGTGGGATCACTGGCTCACCAGTTTTAGTGCCAAAGCAAGAAGGAGGAAAGCCAATAACTGGTTTAAAGACCAATTCAATCCGAGGAAACATCGGAGAACTGAACCATACCACATGAACAACATGTGTACCCGAAAAAACAGAAAAACCCCGAGAAAACAGGGCGGGTGCTGGGTCTCCCAATTGGAGCTAGAAGAAAAGGAATTTACGGTAAGTAAACAAAATTCCCTTCTTCTTTGTCGCTCCATTGGGAGACCCAGACAATTGGGATGTCCAAAAGCAATCCCTGGGTGGGTAAAAGAATACCTCATGATAGGGCCGTCAAACGGCCCTCTCCTACAGGTGGCCAACCGCCGCCTGAATGACTTATCTACCTAGGCTGGCGTCTGCCGAAGCGTAGGTATGCATCTGATAATGCTTGGTAAAAGTAAGTAGACTCGACCAGGTGGGTGCCTGACACACCTGCTGAGCCGTAGCCTGGTGCCGTAATGCCCAGGATGCACCCACGGCTCTGGTAGAATGGGCCTTCGGCCTTGAGAGAACCAGAAGCCCAGTAGAACTGTAGGTTTCAAGAATTGGTTCCCCGAGCAAGGGTGGATCTGGAAGCTTGCGACTGTTTACGCCGACCAGCGACAAGGACAAAGAGTGCATCCGGGTGGCGCAGGAGCGCCATGCGGGAAGTAGAACCTGAGTGCTCTCACCAGAACCAACAGATGCAAATCTTTCTGAAATTGATGGACTGGACGAGGACACAAAGAAGGTGAGGTGATATCCTGATTGATATGAAAATGGGATACCACCTTAGGGAGAAATTCCGGAACCGGACGCAGAACTACCCTGTCCTGGTGAAGGACCAGGAAGGGAGTTTGTATGAGAGCGTTGCTAGCTCGGAAACTCTCCTAAGAGACGAGACCGTTACTAGAAGGCCACTTCCCGTGAAAAACGGGAAGGGAGACATCCTTCAAAGGCTCGAAAGGCGGCATCTGGAGAGCAATTAGAACCTTGTTCAGATCTCAGGGCTCTAACGGCCGCTTGTACGGAGAGCTGAGAAGACAAACTCCCCGTAGGAACGTGCGTACCTGAGGAAGTCGTCGTTTCTGAAAAAATACAGATAGCGCTGAGACTTGTCCCTAAAGGGAACTGAGCGACAACCCATTTTCCTACCTAGATTGCAGGAAGGAAGGAAACATAGACGATGCAACCGGCCAGGGAGAAACACCCTGCGCCGAGCACCGAGATAAGAACATCTTCCACGTCCTGTGGTCAATCTTGGCGGACGTTGGTATGCTAGCCTGTCTCATGGTGGCAACCACGTCCTGAGGTAATCCTGACGACACTAGGTTCCAGGACTCAATGCCACACCATCCGGTTGAGGGCCGTAGAATTCAAATGGAAGAATGGCCCTTGAGACAGCCAGTCTGATTGGTCTGGTAGTGCCCCCGGTTAGCCTACCGTGAGGCACCACAGAACCGAGTACCACAACATCCTCGGCCAATTTGTAGCGACGAGGATGGCGCGGCCGCAGTCGGTCTTGATCTAGCGCAGTACTCTGGGCAACAATGCCAGAGGTGGCACCTAAGGTAGCTGGAACTGCGACCAATGCTGAACTAAGGCGTTTGCCGCCAGAGCTCGATGATTGTGAAACCGTGCCATGAAGCTGGCACATTGTTGTTGTGCCGTGACGCCATTAGATCGACGTCCGGCCTCTGTCAGCGGCGCCAGATCTCCTGAAACCCGTCCGGGTGAGGAGACCATACTCTTTCGGCCACACCTCAGCGACTTAGGAAGTCAGCTTCCTAGTTTCCACACTTGGGATGTGAATTGTGGATATGGTGGATGCCGTGTCTTCCACCCACATCAGAACCTGCCGGACTTCCTGGAAGGCTTGCCGGTTGCGCGTTCTACCTTGGTGGTTGATGTATGCCACCGCTGTGGAGCTGTCCGACTGAAGTCGGATATGCATGCTTTCCAGCCGCTGTTGGAAGGATTGTAGGGCAAGATACACTGCTCTGTGTTCAAGAACATTGATCTGAAGAGTGGACTCTTGCTGAGTCCACGTACCCTGAGCGCTGTAGTGGAGAAAAACTGCTCCCCACCCTGATAGACTCGCGTCTGTCGTAACTATCGCCCAGGACGGGGATAGGAAGGACCTTCTTTTTGACCAAGAGGTGAGAAGAAGCCACCACCGTAGAGATTCCTTGGCCGCCTGAGAAAGAACGACGACTCTGTTGAGGGACGTCGACTCCTCGTCCCATTGGCGGAGAATGTCCCATTGTAGTGGACGCAGTAAAACTGCGCGAAAGGAACTGCCTCCATTGCTACCATCTTACGTAGGAAGTGCATGAGGCGTCTCAATGTGTGCGACTGGTTCTTAAAGAAGAGCTTGCAGCCCGTAGTGAATGCTGTTTGTCTAGCGGCAGCTTCACTATCGCTGAGAGAGTAAGAAACTCTATGCCTAGATATGTTATCGATAGGGTCGGGGTCGGATCTGACTTTAAAAAGTTGATGATCCACCCAAAATTCTAGAGAGTCTCCAGCGCAACGTTCGGGCAGTGTTGGCATGTTTCCTAAGAGAGTGCCTTGACAAGTAGATCGTGTAAATACGGGACCACAGAGTGACCCTGAGAGTGCAGGACTGTGACTACTGCTGCCCTGACCTTGGCGAAGACCAGTTGGACTGTCGCTAGCCGGAAGGTAGAGCTACGAACAGAGGGTGTTCGTCTCCTATAACGAAGCGTAGAAACGCTAGTGCTCTGGATCAATCGGCACGTGTGGATAAGCATCCTTGATGCCTAATGATGCTAGGAAATATCCTTGGGACCTTGAGGCGATGACATGGCGGAGGGATTCCATCCGGAACCGCCTGGTGTCCACGAGCTTGCTGAGCATTTTTAGATCCAGAACGGGACGGAACGGCCCGTTGTTATAGGTACCGCAAAGAATTTGGGGTAAAAACCGTGACCTTGTTCCTGAAGAGGAACGGGGGTCATCACTCTTTCTGCCTATAGAGTGCACCCTGTTTGCAGAAGAGCAGCGGCCCGGCCGGGAGGTGGAGAAATTCTGAAGAATCGAGTTGGAGGACGAGAAGTGAGCTCTATCCTGTACCCGTGAGACAGAATGTCTCACACTCAATGGTCATTGACCTATGGCAGCTAAATATCGCCAAGGCGGGAGAGCCTGCTACCGACCGAGGCCGCAAGTCATGAGGAAGCCGCCTTGGAAGCGGGTTTTCAGACTGTCGCTTTTTTGGGCGAGACTGAGCCCGCTAAGAATCTTAGCTCCTCTGATCCTTTTGAGTCCACATTGGACGAGGAAAAATGGGACCTGCCCGAGCCTCGAAAAGGCCGAAAACCCCGACTGCCTCTTGCTCTGTTGGGGTTTGTTGTGTCCGGGCTGAGGAAAGGATGAATCCTTACCCCTGGACTGTTTGATGGTTACATCCAACGCTCACCAAACAGTCGGTCAGCAGAAAAAGGCAACTGGTTAGGCAACCTTTTTTGGAAGCAGAATCTGCCTTCCATTCACTTAACGAGCAGACCAGGCTCTGCTTAAAAACACGGAGTAGCGGAGGCTACCGCCGCACGGTTCGCAGAGTCCAGGACAACCTGAATCGCGTAAGAAACAAATGCAGACATTTGAGAGGTTAAGGATGCCACCTGCGGCACAGATGTACGTGTAACCGTGTCAATCTGTGTAAGACAAGCTGAAATAGCTTGGAGTGCCCCAAGGGAGAGAATGCCGGAGCCAACGGTGCGCCGACAGCCTCATAGATGGCTTTCGACCAGAGATCCATCTGTCTGTCAGTGGCATCTTTGAGTTTGCAGTTCCATCTCCCACTGCAACTATGGATCTAGCTACAAGCCTGGAGATTGGAGGATGCCGCTCGGGACATTGGGTCCAGTCCTTGACCAAGTCAGGGGACAGGGATAACGTGTATCCTAAGCCGTTTGGAGAAGCGCATATCTGGATAAGCGTGGTGTTCCTGGACTGCCTCTCTGAAGGCAGAGTGGTCCAGAAAAATACGTGAAGCTGACTCCTCCACTGGAGGAGCTGTGAGAAATAACCCACATTCTATAGATGGACGCTATAAGATTATTTACTATGGCGTCACAATCAGGTGTATCCAGATTGAGAGCGGTCTCAGGATCAGAATCCTGAGCCGCTACTTCCGCCTCATTACACAGCGAGTCCTTCTGTTAGGACCCTGATGAAACCGAGGCCGCTCATAGCGAGCCCACTTAGGCTGTCTGGGACTGACGTCCGTGCAGAGCCGTGACTCTGGGATGCGTGTGACATTCCCGGAGCTGTTAGTTATTCACACTGAGGGGGGCCATGGATCAATGATTCAACAGTGCCCATATTGTGAGAGACATGTCCGGACTGCTAGGCTTCTAGTATCATAGCCATAGTCTCAGAAAATCTGTCAGTAAATACTGCAGACACCGTCCTCATCCCCTGGCCATTAGTGCATACAATGGGAGTCTATTTAACCTGCCGGCCGTGTAGCCGTACATGCTGTACCAGCTGTATAGAAAAACATGTGGTTCTGCACCTTTGTTTTACACAGAGAATATGCTGATAACTCCTCCGCATAATCCAGGAGGGTATATACAACGTGCGAGCAAACAGTGCAATGTATATAGTACAAGCATATCTATAAGTGCACTTCTGCACTAGTGGGGTTAGCACCACAGGTGCTGCTTAACGCCTGTCACAGCGATTGTGTGACTATCAGAATGCCAGGGTCTTCCACACTTGTCTCTGTATCGTACAGAAACTGACACTAATGGCTGCCGGTGTCCTTGTAGAGAAGGAAGCCGTGGGCGTGCCTGAGAAAGTGCGGGAATCCGGATTCACAGTGCACACAGTGAGAGGGGTGGAGTATGCAAAACATACTCCAGCTCTCAGCTCTGCTCTATGCAGCGTCACGCCCCTACCCTGACTGTCAGGGCTGTGGGCGGTAACGAAGGGAGACTAGGCCCAGAAGCCGGGGACTCGAGTTAACAGCGCGGCCGCCGTAAAAGCGCGGGCCGCGCTGAAGTCCCCGGCGCACCACAAGTGCCAGCCGCGCCGCAGTTCCAGCGGCCGGCGCGAGCGATTCCTGGAAGTGGCCAGTGTCCCGCCCCTCTCCTGACTGGCAGGTCTGGGGGCGGGAACGAACGGAAGCAGGCCGCAAAAGCCGGGGACTCTAGTTATCAGCGCGGCCGCCGTAAAAGCGCAGGCCGCGCTGAAGTCCCCGGCGCACTACAAGTGCCAGCCGCGCCGCAGTCCCAGCGGCCGGCGCGACCAATTCCCATAAGTGAGCCTGCTTCAGCAAAGCTGAATGAGGCCATGGCACAGGCGCCGCAGCGCTGATGTCCCCCGGCGCACTACAACACCCAGCATGCTGCGGTGTGAGCGCCAAATGCACGGGGACACAGAGTACCTTGAGGAAGCAGGGCCATGTCCCTGATGTACTCCGCTCCATCCAGCATCTTCTCCAGGGGCTGTAGATGGAGCACGGTCTCAGTGCCTGGAGACCGGTAAATCCCACTTCACCCAGAGCCCTGTAAAAAGGGATGGGGAAGGAATCAGCATGTGGGCTCCTGCCGCCGTACCCGCAATGGGTACCTCAACCTTACAAACACCTCCGACATACAGTGGGGTGAGAAGGGAGCATGCTGGGGACACTATATGTGTCCTCTTTTCTTCCATCCGACATAGTCAGCAGCTGCTGCTGACTAAAAAGTGGAGCTATGCGTGGATGTGTTGCCTCCTTCGCACAAAGCACAAAACTGGTGAGCCAGTGATCCCACTGGGGGTGTATAGCCAGAAGGGGAGGGGCCTTACACTTTTAAGTGTAATACTTTGTGTGGCCTCCAGAGGCAATAGCTATACACCCAATTGTCTGGGTCTCCCAATGGAGCGACAAAGAAAACGCAACGTGTGCACACAGCCTAATTGTTCTGCAGGTTCTTATTGTGAAATATTTGGTAGCTTCACAGTAAGACTATGCATTCACCAGTTCACAATTCTTATACATTAGAAATCTGCAAATATGTTCACATTAATTTCTGGACTCTTACCCTGGCGGGGGAATTGTTCGGCTAGCTTACGGAGACTTGTGAGGCTGTCGGCTCCCAGTTGACTTAGGATACCTGGGAGCATTTCTGTGATCGGCTTGACTTCTGCGTGACCAGTGATTGCAAATGTGTTGGCAGAGAGGGAAGCTTGAACCTTGGGGTTGTTGAAGTGGATAACTGTGCCGTCGTCTTTAATCATGTTAACCTGCGGGATAAAATCAGATATAAAGATTGTGAAGAGATTACAACACTATGGCCGGCTAAGTATCTTGTACCAGGTGCGATGACCAAACCATGATGTGCACGTCTCATGAATACTTAGTAGGCGATATCAATATAGGATAACATTCTCTATATTTGGATATACCCCTCAAATGCATGGCGATCCCCGCACCAAATTTGGGATCATCATGCGTGCTTTGTAGCCACATACTTTATATTGTAGGAAGGCATATAATACATAATAGTGCACCCAATTATTTAACGCGAGATGCTGTATCTGTACTAGAGCAAACATCCTCGTGTGGAAGAGTAAAGCAGACCTGAAGAGAAAACCTTTACTTCTGAATAGAACCCCCAATTATTGAGACCGCTTACCTCCTCAATACCGGCAATGTTATTTACTGCCAGTTTCTTGAGCGAGCTCTGAAGTTTCTTGTCATCTGCTGTGGCTGTTCTGTGTACAACCTTCTTCTTTCTGCGGGCTGTTCCCTAGAGGGAGGCAAATATCGTCCTCAGTAAATTACATGTGTAAGCCATCATTTGTGGATGAAAATCCCTGCATCTTCTCTATAGAGAATTTTCTTACACTCACTGGAATGCCATCATTGGCTGGGTGAGAAGTAGATGATAAAGGTGACCAACTGTGGAGGAACCCCAGATATACTGAAAACAGGGGTCCTTGAATCCCCAATCAATGGAGTGCGGGTCGTGCACGTGCTGTGTTGTGCCACTCGATGTTTATGGGGCTGATGGAGAGAGCTGTGCGATAAATTAAACCATCGCTGACATTGAGTGAAGCAGCGGCGTGCATGGGTATCACCTATTCTATGGGTAAATATCTACTAAAGATGGGGATATCCATTTTGGTATTGCACAAACAAAATTTAATAAGTGGCTGCGATCTGACAAGCTGTGTCACAGGTGGTGCAGCAGGCGTTGTGAGGTAGGCAAGATCCAGAAACTGTCAGCAGCGCGGGCTTTAACGAAATGGCGCCCGGAGTCGGAACGTGTACAGATTAAGCCATCAGATCAATGATAAGCCAAGATATCATCTGTGCACACGCCACCTCCGGGCGCAATTTTCTTTAAGTCCGCTAATAGGAGATCAATAGGCCGGAGGCAGATGAGATCTTGAGCCAAGAGGTCCATCTGCGCATGTGCCGACTCCAGGTGCCATTATTTGAAGCCTGCACCGCCGACATCTTCAAAATCGCCCCCGCAGCACAGTGCCCTGCCTCCTGCTAATCCTTCTCCACCAACTGCCAGTAAGCTATATTCGGATTATAACAAGTACCCCTCATTTTCCTCCCAAATGGATGGGAGGAAAAGTGCGTCTTATAACCAAAAAAATACGGTACATATATGAATACCCACCTTACCACCTATCCGGACCTGAGCTTGAAGTTTCGCTAGTTTTTCTTGATTCATGGTGAATCTGAAAGAAAACAAGTACATTAGAACACAACTTACGTACAAACAGAGATTGTAGTGAAAAAAAAATATAAAATAATTCGCTCATTTAGAGCAATTAAATGCTAAAATTACTACCTTAGAGATTATTATGAACAAAAAGGAACTAAGAAATCTGCACAGAGGCCACCTCAGGCATGTACAGCTCACTTACCAAAGCCCAATCCCACATATAACCATGTTGTCAGGAGTAAGGCTGCTTTCACACTTGCGTTGAACGGCATCCATAGCATTGCGCTGTGTAACGGACGCATTGCGTATAGCGGCACAACGGATGCTATGGATTGTACAAAATAGATAGATTTTTGTGTACTCACCGTAAAATCTCTTTCTCTGAGTCTTCATTGGGGGACACAGGACCATGGGTTATGCTGCTGTCACTAGGAGGCTGACACTAAGTAAACAGAAAAAGTTAGCTCCTCCCCAGCAGTATAACCCCTGAGCCAGAGGCGGACTCAATCAGTTTACTGCACAAGCAGTAGGAGGAGAACCAAACAATCCTGAATAAGACAAGGAAAAAAACTATAACCAAATAGACGTGCGACCAATGGCCTGGGAATATGGCCACTGAGGCAACAGACCGGTAAAATGTAACCCAAAAAATACAAGTAGGGTGGGTGCTGTGTCCCCCAATGAAGACTCAGAGAAAGAGATTTTACGGTGAGTACACAAAAGAAGGGAATTTTGTTACTTACCGTAAATTCCTTTTCTTCTAGCTCCTATTGGGAGACCCAGACGATTGGGTGTATAGCTACTGCCTCCGGAGGCCACACAAAGCATTACACTAAAAAGTGTAAGGCCCCTCCCCTTCTGGCTATACACCCCCAGTGGGATCACTGGCTCACCAGTTTTAGTGCAAAAGCAAGAAGGAGGAAAGCCAATAACTGGTTTAAACAAATTCACTCCGAGTAACATCGGAGAACTGAAAAACCGTTCAACATGAACAACATGTGTACCCGAAAAAACCCCAAAATCCCGAAGGACAACAGGGCGGGTGCTGGGTCTCCCAATAGGAGCTAGAAGAAAAGGAATTTACGGTAAGTAACAAAATTCCCTTCTTCTTCGGCGCTCCATTGGGAGACCCAGACGATTGGGACGTCCAAAAGCTGTCCCTGGGTGGGTAAAGAATACCTCATGATAGAGCTGCAAGACAGCCCTCCCCTATATGGAGGCAACTGCCGCCTGCAGGACTCTTCTACCTAGGCTGGCGTCCGCCGAAGCATAGGTATGCACCTGATAATGTTTGGTGAAAGTGTGCAGACTCGACCAGGTAGCTGCCTGGCACACCTGTTGAGCCGTAGCCTGGTGTCGCAATGCCCAGGACGCACCCACGGCTCTGGTAGAATGGGCCTTCAGCCCTGATGGAACCGGAAGCCCAGCAGAACGGTAGGCTTCAAGAATTGGTTCTTTGATCCATCGAGCCAGGGTGGCCTTAGAAGCCTGCGACCCTTTGCGCTTACCAGCGACAAGGACAAAGAGTGCATCCGAACGGCGCAAGGGCGCCGTGCGGGAAATGTAGATTCTGAGTGCTCTCACCAGATCTAACAAATGTAAATCCTTCTCATACCGATGAACTGCATGAGGACAAAACGAAGGCAAAGAGATATCCTGATTAAGATGAAAAGAGGATACCACCTTCGGGAGAAACTCCTGAATGGGGCGCAGCACTACCTTGTCCTGGTGGAAGACCAGGAAGGGAGCCTTGGATGACAGCGCTGCCAGCTCAGACACTCTCCGAAGAGATGTGATCGCTACCAGAAAAGCCACTTTCTGTGATAGTCTAGAAAGTGAAACCTCCCTCAGAGGCTCGAAGGGCGGCTTCTGGAGGGCAACTAGTACCCTGTTCAGATCCCATGGATCTAACGGCCGCTTGTACTGGGGTACGATATGGCAAACCCCCTGTAGGAACGTGCGCACCTTAGGAAGGCGTGCCAAACGCCTCTGAAAAAAGACGGATAGCGCCGAGACCTGACCTTTAAGGGAGCCGAGCGACAAACCTTTTTCTAACCCAGATTGCAGGAAAGATAGAAAGGTAGGCAATGCAAATGGCCAGGGAGACACTCCCTGAGCAGAGCACCAGGATAAGAATATCCTCCACGTTCTGTGGTAGATTTTAGCGGACGTGGGCTTCCTAGCCTGTCTCATGGTGGCAACGACCCCTTGGGATAATCCTGAAGACGCTAGGATCCAGGACTCAATGGCCACACAGTCAGGTTCAGGGCCGCAGAATTCCGATGGAAAAACGGCCCTTGGGACAGTAAGTCTGGTCGGTCTGGTAGTGCCCACGGTTGGTCGACCGTGAGATGCCACAGATCCGGATACCACGCCCTCCTCGGCCAGTCTGGGGCGACGAGTATGACGCGGCTGCAATCGGATCTGATCTTGCGTAGCACTCTGGGCAAGAGTGCCAGAGGTGGAAACACATAAGGGAGCCGGAACTGCGACCAATCTTGCACTAGGGCGTCTGCCGCCAGAGCTCTTTGATCGCGAGACCGTGCCATGAAGGTTGGGACCTTGTTGTTGTGCCGGGACGCCATTAGGTCGACGTCCGGCCTTCCCCATCGGCGACAGATTTCCTGAAACACGTCCGGGTGAAGGGACCATTCCCCTGCGTCCATGCCCTGGCGACTGAGGAAGTCTGCTTCCCAATTTTCTACGCCGGGGATGTGAACTGCGGATATGGTGGAGGCCGTGGCTTCCACCCACATCAGAATCCGCCGGACTTCCTGGAAGGCTTGCCGACTGCGTGTCCCCCCTTGGTGGTTGATGTATGCCACCGCTGTGGAGTTGTCCGACTGAATTCGGATCTGCCTTCCTTCCAGCCACTGCTGGAAGGCTAGTAGGGCAAGATACACTGCTCTGATTTCCAGAACATTGATCTGAAGGGTGGACTCCTGCTGAGTCCACGTACCCTGAGCCCTGTGGTGGAGAAAAACTGCTCCCCACCCTGACAGACTCGCGTCTGTCGTGACCACCGCCCAAGACGGTGGTAGGAAGGATCTTCCCTGTGATAATGAGGTGGGAAGAAGCCACCATTGCAGAGAGTCCTTGGCCGTCTGTGAAAGGGATACTTTCCTGTTCAGGGATGTTGACTTCCCGTCCCATTGGCGGAGAATGTCCCATTGAAGTGGACGCAGATGAAACTGCGTAAACGGAACCGCCTCCATTGCCGCCACCATCTTCCCGAGGAAGTGCATGAGGCGTCTTAAGGAGTGCGACTGACCTTGAAGGAGAGTCTGCACCCCAGTCTGTAGTGACCGCTGCTTGTCCAGCGGAAGCTTCACTAGCGCTGAGAGGGTATGAAACTCCATGCCAAGATACGTTAGTGATTGGGTCGGTGACAGGTTTGACTTTGAGAAGTTGATGATCCACCCGAACGTCTGGAGAGTCTCCAGCGCAACATTCAGGCTGAGTTGGCATGCCTCTTGAGAGGGTGCCTTGCCAAGTAGATCGTCCAAGTAAGGGATCACAGAGTGTCCCTGTGAGTGCAAGACTGCTACCCCTGCCGCCATGACCTTGGTGAACACCCGTGGGGCTGTCGCCAGACCGAATGGCAGAGCTACGAACTGAAGATGGTCGTCTCCTATCACGAAAAGTAGAAAACATTGGTGCTCTGTAGCAATCGGCACGTGGAGATAAGCATCTTTGATGTCTATTGATGCTAGGAAATTTCCTTGAGACATTGAGGCAATGACGGAGCGGAGGGTTTCATCCGGAACCGCCTGGCCTCCACGTGCTTGTTGAGCAGTTTTAGGTCCAGAACGGAACGGAAAGAGCCATCCTTTTTTGGCACCACAACCAGATTGGAGGAAAACCGTGTCTTGTTCCTGAAGAGGAACAGGGATTACCACTCCTTCTGCCTGCAGAAGAGCATCGGCTCGGTGGGGAGGTGGGGACGGTCTGAAGAATCGAGTCGGAGGACGAGAACAGAACTCTGTCCTGTGCACGTGGGCACAATGTCCCTCACCCACCGGTCTGTGACCTGTGGCAGCTAAATGTCGCCAAAGGCGAGCGAGTCTGCCATCAACCGCGGATGCGGAGAGATGAGAGAGCTGAGAGTCATGAGGAGACCGCCTTGGTAGCGGTTCCTCCGGCTGCCTTCCTTAGGCGTGATTGAGCCCGGCCGGAAGCTGAGCCCCTCTGAGGCTTTTCAGCCCTTTTGGACGAGGACAATTGGGACCTGCCCGAGCTTGGGAAGGACCGAAACCTCGACTGTCCTTCCAGGACAGCATTAATAGGGTAAGTCGCAATGCAGACATTGCGAGGTTACGGATGCCCCTGCGGCACAGATGTACATATGCTCAAGACCAGCTGCGCAAGAACAGCTGAAGCTTAGGGTGCCCATACGGCTGTGAATGCCGGAGCAACCGACACGCCGATAGCCTCATAGACAGATTTCAACCAGAGTCCATCTGTCAGTCAATGGCATCTTTAAGTGAAGTCCCATCTCCACTGCAACTATGGCTCTAGCCGCAAGCCTGGAGATTGGAGAATCCACCTTTGGACCCTGGGTCCAGCGCTTGACCACGTCAGGGGGAAAGGGATAACGTGTATCCTTAATACGTTTGGAGAAAACGCTTATCTGGTAAGCGTGGTGTTCCTGGACTGCTTCTCTGAAGTCAGCGTGGCCAGAAAAATACTCAATATACGTTTGAGCTACTGAAATGGGACTTCTCCTGCTGTGAAGCTGACTCCTCCGCTGGGGGAGCTGAGGGAGAAAGATCCAACATTCCATTGATGGACGCTATAGGATCATTCCTTATGGCGTCACCATCCGGTGTATCCGGATTGAGAGCGGTGTCAGGATCAAAGTCCTGATGAGCTACGTCTGCCTCATCATACAGAGAGCCTCCTGGGACCCCCCCCGGAGCACCGATTTTATTCCAAATGAGGGTGGCCAGGGAGCACTGATCCAGATTGCCCATGGCCTGTCCGGACTGCAAGTCTCTATCCCATTGCAACTCCGTCCCTGTCCTTGGACAGGGTTGACAGGTGGTTCCTTTGGCCACGTCTAGTAGAGACCCCGGCTGACCAAGTGCTACAGGGGAGCATTGCACACAATGGGGTTCAGTGCCGTGGAACAGTATCACATGCAGTAAAAACAGCATCGAAAGCCTGTGTTGCTTATATGCTGCTGCCGACTAGCCATCTAGGATATAGAGCCAAGAATGGCGACCGTACAGTGCAATGTATAGTATACAAGCATAAAGTACAAATGAACACTGCAGCACATGCAATACAAGCAGCATAGAAAGCCTGTGCCTTGGCACCCCTGCTTTTCTGCTGCTGTAGACTAGCCATCTAGGGGAATATAGCCCAGAATAGCGACCATACAGTGCAATGTATAGCATACAAGCATAAGTACAAATGAACACTGCAACCCCTGCAATACAAGCAGCATAGAAAAAACCTGTGCCTCAGCACCCTTGCTTTTCTGCTGCTGTAGTCTAGTCATTCTAGGCGAAAATAGCCAAGACTAGCGACCGTACAGTGCAGTGTATAGCATACAAGCATAAATACACATGAACACTTCAGTACATGCAATACAAGCAGCATAGAAAGCCTGTGCCTTAGCACCCCTGCTTTCCTGCTGCTGATGTGTCGCCATCTAAGAGGGCATATAGCCAAAAATAGCGACCTATGCAGTGTAAGCATAAAATACAAATGGACAACTGCGGTATTTAGTGGGGTCAGCACTTCAGGTGCCGCTTACCGCCCGCCTATAAGCGGGTGTGTGGTCGCCCTAGTCCTGTGCCTGGTTGCCCAGAGTCCGTTCTCTCAGCTCGGACTGCAGGAATGGCTGCCGGCGTCCTTCTCCAGCTCGTGTGAGTAGGGGCGGGCCGTGGGCGTGCCCCAAGTCAGAGCGGGAAACCGGCGTCCCACAGTGTCCAGTGAGAGGGCTGGAGCATGTAAATAAGGCTCCAGCCCTCGGCGCTGCTGATTGACAGGGTGGGGGCGGGAACGAAGCGGAGCTAGGCCGCAAAAGCCGGGGACTGGATTTATAAGCGCCGCCGCCGTAAAAGCGCGGTCGGCGCTAAGTCCCCGGCGCACTACAAGTCCCAGCCGCGCCGCCGCTCCCGGAGCGTCCGGCGCGGTAGTTCCCAATACATAAAGTCATTCAGCTAGGCTGCAGTGACTGTAACCCTTTACTGTCCCCGGCGCACTAGCACACCCAGCAAGTCTGGAGTGTGCTGTGCCTGTGTACGGGGACACAGAGTACCTGAATGGTGCAGGGCCATGTCCCTGAACGGTACCCAGCTCCGTATCCAGCAGGTTCAATGGGTCTGTGGATGGAGCCCGGCCTCAGGGCTTTGGGGCCGGTAAGATCCCACTTCCTCAGAGCCCCTCAGGGGGATGGGGAAGGAAAACAGCATGTGGGCTCCAGCCTCCGTACCAGCAATAGGTACCTCAACCTTACAAACCACAAGCGGGGTGAGAAGGGAGCATGCTGGGGGCCCTATATGGGCCCTCTTTTCTTCCATCCGATATAGTCAGCAGCTACTGCTGACTAAACAGTGGAGCTATGCGTGGATGTCTGACCTCCTTCGCACAAAGCAGAAAAACTGGTGAGCCAGTGATCCCACTGGGGGTGTATAGCCAGAAGGGGAGGGGCCTTACACTTTTTAGTGTAATGCTTTGTGTGGCCTCCGGAGGCAGTAGCTATACACCCAATCGTCTGGGTCTCCCAATGGAGCGCCGAAGAAATCTATCTTTCTCCATCGTTTCATTGGGGGACACAGGACCATGGGATGTCCAAAAGCAGTCCCTGGGTGGGAAGAGAACCATCACCGGAGATCGGTAGGAAACCGCTACCTCCAGTCGGACTTGACCCAGACCTACAATTACCTACCTTGTTACAGGTGTGCTACTGCCGCCCGCAAAGATAACGGCAAGACTGGCCACTGCCAAAGCTTGGGTGTGACCTGATAGGAACTAGTAAAGGTCTGCCTACTAGAGCAGTAGGAGGCCCGGCAGACCTCGGTCCGTCCACGTCTGTAGTCCAATCATCCAAGAGACTCTCCTTGGACGGTAGAAAAAAACGGCGGAGGTCCGTTTTCCATGCGATAGGCTTCACCTATCACGGAAGGATCCCTATGGAAATCTTAGCCCTGGGCGCCAGCATGCGCCTCCTGGGACCGGATGAAAAGATGAACTGTCCTGAAAAGATGAACTGACTGTCGGAGTAGACCGAAAAGTGCGGTCCTGAGAGCACAACCTACTGAGGGCTCGTACCCGTTCTGGAACGAACTAGGCTCTTTTCAGGCTGAGAGAAGGTACTAGAACCGAACCCGAAACCCCAAACACCTTATCTGGAAGGAAAGGCGGGCTGCCTTGGACCGAAGGGAGGGTAGTGGCCGGAGCACCCCCCTTGCCCTACTGGAGGACCTGGAAAAAAGGGGGGGAACAAAGGCAACAAGAGAGCTGTCCGCCCTGATGCCCCTTGAGACAAGGAGACGGCCACGAGGAGCCCACCTATCCAAACATGTGGGAGTAAGAAGCCCTCGGAAAAGCTCAAACCGAGAGCCGTGAGGTGAACCCATCGCTAGATTAAGGTCCCACGTTACTAGTGGACGGCGATGCCGCCGAGCCAGATGGACGCTTCTCTGCGTGAAACACCTTGGTCGTGGGACGAGAAGTGATAAGCCTCTGAACTGAAATGAGAGCGACGAGCGCCGCCGAGAGAAAAATGAAAAAATATACGCAAAAAATCAAGTGGCTGAAGAGGGCCCAGTCGGCCCACATCAGCCTCCTACGACACTAAGCAAAAAACTGATTGAGTCCGCCTCTGGCTCAGGGGTTATACTGCTGGGGAGGAGCTAACTTTTTCTGTTTACTTAGTGTCAGCCTCCTAGTGACAGCAGCATAACCCATGGTCCTGTGTCCCCCAATGAAACGATGGAGAAAACAATCCTTTATAGTTTTTTTTTCTTGACTTTACACATTTGAGCATGCGCAGTTGTGTAACGACAGATGCGTTAACTGAATCCGTCAAATGACGGAATCTGCCACCATAGGCGTCCATTCTAAAAACAACGGCCGCCGACGGAATCCTGCAGGTTGCGTTTTTTTGACACTGCGCCAAGCACAGAAAAACGCTACATGCAGTGTTCCCTCTGCCAGGCGGATGCAACGCAGCGTCGGCTGACTGATGCAAGGCAAGGCCATCCGTAGCTAATAGAAGTCAATGAGGAATAAAACGGTTTCCTGCAACGGGTACCGTAATTCCTCAAGGCGGCGGATAGCAACGGAAGCCGTCCAACGCAAGTGTGAAAGCAGCCTAACACACACTGATGATGGAAAGTGACAGCTGGGTACTTTTTTTTTTTTTCTATTGGTGTATATGCACTTACGTCCCAAATGATCATCCATTTGTAACTAATGCAGGGCTGGACACATGTGAAGTATCCAGTGGTTCAAGATACTGATACCAATGAGGTATTTCTATGCAAGGTTCTACTACAGCGGTTTTGTTTTTTGTTCCACTATTAGCCATCAGTAAAGTATGTGCATTAAAAAAGTTACCAATTGCTGTCTTCTGCAGTTTCCAGCGCAGCTCCAGTCCTGCCATAGAGCAAGGTGGGTGCAGCAGTGTGGACCGCAAGTAACTTTCCCAATGTAAGTTTGTGAGACCCAGAGTGAGCCTCTCAGAACAAAAAAAGGGAACTAACGTTCCACAGTGAAAGTCAGGAAGAAAAAGCTGCGGTCACACGTTGCAGGAAGGGCAGAAGATGGCAACTGGGAAGTGCTTTATATCACATACACATGATGAAATTTAAGGTTTATGAAGTCCTTATTTGCAGATCAGGGTAAGGGTACCGTCACACTTTAGCAACGCACCAGCGATCTGACCTGGTCAGGATCGTTGGTGCGTCATTGCATGGTCACTGGTGAGCTGTCAAACAGGCAGATCTCACCAGCGACCAGCCCCCAGCCAGCAGCGACGTGGAAGCGATGCTGTGCTTGCAGGGAACCGGCGTCTGGAAGCTGCCGACACTCGTAACCACGGTAAACATCGGGTATGGTTACCTGATATTTACCTTGGTTACCAGCACACACCGCTTAGTGCTGGCTCCCTGCACTCGTAGCCACAGTACACATCGGCTTAATAAGCAAACCTTTGCTTATTTACCCGATGTGTAATCCGGCTACGTGTGCAGGGAGCCGGCACTGGCAGCGTGAGAGCGGCGGACGCTAGTAACTAAGGTTACCCGATGTTTACCTTGGTTACAGCCTACCACAGGCTGCCAGACGCCGGCTCCCTGCACATTCAGATAGTTGCTCTCTCGCTGTCACACACAGCGATGTGTGCTTCACAGTGGGAGAGCAACAATAAAAAAATGAACCAGCGCTGTGTGCATCGAGCAAGATCTCACAGCAGGGGCCAGATCGCTGCTCAGTGTCACACACAGCGAGATCACTAATTAGGTCACTGTTGCGTCACAAAAAACGTGACTCAGCAGCGATCTCGCTATGTGAGAAGTACGCCTAAGTAAAGCCGGTCACACAATTAGCTTTACATCAAATGCTTTATCAGCCAGGAGCTTTTCACCATTTCATCCCACAACACGTGCACCAGGCCATTGATCTTAAAGACACCATGTCATCTCTCTCAACATGCATTGTAGTAAACCCATGCATTGTCCATGATATTAAAGTATTTTCATGCATGTGCTGCAAAAATATCCACAATGTAAGGATGGGGCCACACGGGGATTACTGCGATCCCCTCGCATGACACTCTGCTCACGCTGGCAGTAGAGCAGAGCCGAGTGTCATGCGAGTGTCCCTGCGACTGAGGTCTGATCGTGCGAGCGGACCTCAGCTGCGGGGGGGGGGCGGGCCGGCTGAGGAGGGGAGGGCAGGATTTATTTCCCCCTCTCCTCCGTAGCCGGCTATTGCCATTCTCGCCCTGCACTCGCAGTACACCGGTGTACTGCGAGTGCAGTGCGATTTTTCTCTCGCTTCATAGACTTGAATGGGTGCAAGAGAAACAATGATTGCATTAGGCTGGGGCCATACGGGCACTACTGCGATCCACTTGCATGAGACTCGGCTCGTGCTGGCAGTACAGCAGAGCCGAGTGTCATGCCTGTGTCCTTGCAACTGAGGTCAGTTCGTGCGAGCAGACCTCAGCTGCGGGGGGCGGGCCGGCACTCAGGAGAGGAGGGAGGGATTTCTCTCCCTCTCTACTGTGTAGCCGGCTATTGCCATTCTCGCACTGCACTAGCAGTACACCGATGTACCGCGAGTGCAGTGCGATTTTTCTCTCGCCCCATTCACTTGAATGGGTGCGAGAGAAAGAGACTCAGCTTACAATCGCAGCATGCTGCGATTGTTTTCTCAGTCCGATTAGGGCTGAGAAAATAATCGCTCATGTGTGCTGACACAGGCTAGAATTGGTCCGAGGGGAATGCGATGTTTTATCGCACTCCGCTCGCACCGATTTTCTCGCCGTGTGGCTTAGCCCTTACAGTTGCTGCATGCTGCGATTGTTTTCTCGGTCTGATTAGGGCTGAGAAAATAATCGCTCATGGGTGCTGGCACACAGGCTAATATTGGTCCGAGTGGAATGCGAGGTTTTATCGCACTCCACTCGCACCGATTATTATGCCGTGTGGCTTAGGCCTCAATTGACAAGTCTGAGATGAGTGGATGTCAACGCAAGTTGATTGCTGGCCTGTTTAGACCTGGCCTGAGTTTATGTTGCAATTACTGCATGCCTAAAGGCCCCTTTACACATTAACTTTCTAGCGATCCCACCAGCGATCCCAACCTGGCCGGGATCGCTACAAAGTCTCTGGTGAGCTGTCAAACAGGCAAACCTGGCCAACAACGATCCGGACCTGCAGAACGACCTAGCTAGTCATTGGGGACGTTGTAAAGCAGCTTTTTGAAAGGGAAGTCGCTAACGAAGTCGCTGTAAAGTCCCCTTTACACACTAAAACTTTGCTGCACAGCGGGAAACAAAGGACCAAAGAATGGTCCTGAACGATTTGTAGCGATCACAACTTCACAGCAGGGGCCAGGTCGCTGATGTGTGTCACACACTGCAATGTCGCTGGGGAGGTCGCTATAACCTCACAAAACCGGTGACGTTACAGCGATGTCGTTTGCGATGTTACAGTGTGTAAAGCCACCTTAAGACAAAGTGTCATTGTCTGGAAATCTTTATGCATCTCTTTATGGGGGCAGTTAAAAGGAAAGCACAAATCCCAGGAGCCGCAATCTTGCCAGCGTCACACAATCGTCAGGCCTAGCTGACCCTGCTCCACGCGGATTAGATTTTAACGAAGAGTGGATACATAACACTAGTGGGAGGACATATTTCAGCCAGGCGTCAGGTAATCATTCGCTATGTAAAATAAAGTAAAATGCTGTAGTGTGTAAAAACAAACCAACAACACACGATGGCACGGAGCATTACATCTTCTGGGGCTCACAGATAAAAATGGAAGCATCAGGTCAGCACTTCTCAATGGTCAGGGTCATGTAGTGGTCACTACTATTACTGGAGAGGATCTGCACATGGTGCCTTTTTGCAATATAGCAACTATAGGGAAAATAAACTTTAGTCTATTCAGACCGTGCAGATAAATAGCATAAAAGCTACATGTAGCTGTAGTTTTACATATTCATTCCCCTGTAAAAACCTGTATGAAAAGTTTAGGTAGTTGTGACTGAATAAATAAAAAAAAAAAAACGAAACTTTTCATGTTATAAGAGTAACATATTAGGGTATCCCCATATATTAGGGGTTGGTCATGGTGCAGCGACAAACTTTACTCAGGGTCACATTATGAAAGATTATTGTGCAGCAATTGGCCGCTGCAAAGGACGGAGCTTTGGTGACTTGTTGCCAGTCACACCCATAAGCCTATAATGACTTGCAAAATCTCAAGTCATAAAAACCCACATTTGTGATCCACATCACCCACCTAAGAATGCAACAGGTAATGCAAAGTCATTGAGCTATATGAGCAGACTTTTTTTGAATTGTCCCTCCAGGGAGGAAGGAGACAAACTCTAGCGCCACCTATTGGAAGTAGCAATCCTAAAAGTGGCCCTTTAACGAGACATTTCCTAAGACTTAGGATTTATGCCAGATCAGAATTGGGTCATTCAGTGTCAAGTGGACCAGTGGTCCCCACTCGACGTTCTCCGATTTTGCTGAAAATTTATAAGGATGTACATGTATGTTTGAAAAGAGGTTCTGTAAATTTTTAGGGCCAGATCTCAAATATATTGGGCACTGTTGACCTTTCACTGGAGGCCCCCCCAAGGCTGCGGCTTCAGCTAAGAGGATTTTGCAAACTTTGGCACATAGCCATTAGAGTTCTATACTGGCTATGATGCTGAAATTTGGCATACTAGCTCAACTTTTGCTGCTAAACGCGATAAAATTATTACCGGCTATGACAAAACAATATTTCGGGCGCAATTTTGTGTCAAAGTAGCTTGCAAAACGCCTCACAAAATTTATGCCAAACTTTGCCCATATATAACTCAAGACCAAAAACCAATAGGAACTGGTGCTTTACCCTGTACAACAAACATCTTCATGACTTTGCATTGCTGCAATATCACGGTCAAAGCATATGTATTTGTGGAAATATTCACACCCACATATGACGACAAACTTAAAAAAAACGAATTTTACCTATTTTTAGGTCAAATTTCCCAAAAAGGGTACCCCTAAAATATATTAATTCTGTTATTTGAAAGAGCACATTTTTCTCTACAAGGATCATTGGGGTTTTTTTTGGAGTCTCTCCATTTAAGAAAAGAAAAATGCCACTGAACATGGTGTTATGTATGCACGTAATGCATTGATTTCGTGTTTGATTTTCAGATTCTTATCACATGTTACAGAGTTGTATTGTTGCTAGCAATGTCTATTATAATCAAAAACCTATAAACCTATTGACTATTGTTACATTTTAATGCATATATTATTTATTTTTTAGTGATGGAGAATGAAATTGATGACAAAAAGATTCGCATTTCAAGGGTGTCAAATGACCCTTCATCTGTCATTGCCCATGTAGATGGATCTGTCAGATCAGAAATGCCTTTTGTGCCAATTGCAAACCTCCAGCCAGGGCAATACATTGCCTGCATTTACCATAGGAACTGGTGGATTGGAAATATTTCTGAAATTTCAGTCGACGACCATGATGCATTAATACATTTTATGCATCCTCATGGAGCAGCTAGCTTCTTTCACTGGCCTGTGAGAAATGATACATGCTGGATTCCCGAGCAGTCGATCATTGCAATAATTCCAGCACCAGCTGCAACAGCAATGGGCCGACAATACAGCTTCTCTGAACCCATTATGTTGCAAATTCAGCAACAATTCCAGACCACTTAGACTGAACATTATGGCTTGGGAACCAACAAAAGATACCCAATATTAGGCTTGGGATCCTAGGCAAAGACACCCACCCTCAGGCTTTGGAACCTGCGATAAAGAGACCACCCGCGACTTGCCTTGCACGGCTATCGGCCATGGCTCCTAGGCGATGGGGCGGCCAATTCTCGAAAGCCAGCATTATTACAATTCTTAATAGGATTATAATACCAATTCTTAGGGAATTGGTTGTGGGAATTGGTATAACCACCATGGACCAACGCAAGGGTTTGAATAGTGCAGTTAGCATTCATTGCGTATTAATAAATAACACCATGTTCAGTGGCATTTTTCTTTTCTTAAATGGAGAGGCTCCAAAAAAAACCCCAATGATCCTTGTAGAGAAAAATGTGCTCTTTCAAATGATAACAGAATTAATATATTTTAGGGGTACCCTTTTTGGGAAATTTGACCTAAAAATAGGTAAAATTCGTTTTTTTTAAGTTTTTCATCATATGTGGGTGTGAATATTTCCACAAATACATATGCTTTGACCGTGATATTGCAGCAATGCAAAGTCATGAAGATGTTTGGTGTACAGGGTAAAGCACCAGTTCCTATTGGTTTTTGGTCTTGAGTTATATATGGGCAAAGTTTGGCATAAATTTTAAGCGAGGCGTTTT
The DNA here is from genome assembly GCF_048569485.1 of Anomaloglossus baeobatrachus. Taxonomy (NCBI): domain Eukaryota; kingdom Metazoa; phylum Chordata; class Amphibia; order Anura; family Aromobatidae; genus Anomaloglossus; species Anomaloglossus baeobatrachus. The sequence goes on along the minus strand of NC_134360.1, from coordinate 205,096,250 downwards.
GCAAGCTACTTTGGCACAAAATTGCGGCCGAAATATTGTTTTGTCATAGCCGGTAATAATTTTATCGCGTTTAGCAGCAAAAGTTGAGCTAGTATGCCAAATTTCAGCATCATAGCCAGTATAGAACTCTAATGGCTATGTGCCAAAGTTTGCAAAATCCTCTTAGCTGAAGCCGCAGGCTTGGGGGGGGGCCTCCAGTGAAAGGTCAACAGTGCCCAATATATTTGAGATCTGGCCCTAAAAATTTACAGAACCTCTTTTCAAACATACATGTACATCCTTATAAATTTTCAGCAAAATTGGAGAACGTCGAGTGGGGACGATTTTTAAAACTGGTCCACTTGACACGGAATGACCCAATTCCAATTTGCAGACACTGTTTTGGGGTGATTGCCCCTAATCAGTGCAAAGTGTGGGTATCTGATCTGACTTATAGAAGCTATGTGGGGACCACGGGGAAGACTATTCTCGTTATGGAGACCTGACAAACCAGTCTGGCTGTCAGTAAGGGGACCTATAGCTGCAATGTCCCCTTTTATTGGGCATTTTTACAGCGTTTTTTCTACAAAGTGGGTGGTTTCAATGCAAAAACCACCACAAAAGAATTGACATGCTCATTCTTTTAAAAACGCTGGAAAAAAAAAGCAGGTATTTGACAAAAGAAAAAAAAAAATCTGCAGGTGTTTGTGTGCATGAGATTTCAGAAATCTTAGACTTTGCTGGGACTGTAAAAAGCAGTGTTCTATTAGCATGGATTTGCATAAAAGCAAGGCAAATCTGCAGCTAAAAAAAAACACCAAAAAACACCCTAAGAAGGCTTCTAAAAAAGTTTAAAAAAAAATGTCCATATATTTATCTTACAAACGGACTTTATATACTTTGATAAATGCAGTACAGACCTTAGTTTTCATTTATAGGGTTGGTCCAATGCTTGGTTCAGCAGTTGGCAGTCTTTTTTTTTTTAACTTCATCACGCCCATGCATTGTAATTGATTACACAACAGGTCCTTCAACACCACTCCTGCTGAGCGCTACCAATTAGTCACATGGTTGTGAGATCACCACAGGTCCTTCACAACCACCACTTCAACACTGAGCTTCACCCATTATGGTCACAGCACTCCCAAGATGACATGTAATACTTAGGAGCTCTGACAATGTGACCTAGGGCGGACATATCATTGGTGCAGCCTGTCCAGCCTCACAAGGGCCCAAGAGGTTGGGGGGCCCTTTTCTACATCCAAAGCAAGTAGGATTGGGTATTATGTGCTCTTCGGCTGCAAAGGGCCCATATATTGTTTTTGCACAGGGACCCTTTTTTCCCTCTATGTCCACCACTGATGTGACCATAATGGGTGAGGCTCAGCATTGCAAAAATAGTTATGAAGTTATGACCTGTGGAGCGCAGCATTGCAGACGTGATGTTGAAGGACCTGTGGTGCAATCAATTACAATACGGGGCGCGTGACCAAGTTCATAAAAAGATCATGACCTCAGTAGCTGAACCAAGCAATAAGACCACCCCTTATCACTGAAAACTAAGGTCTGTACTGCATTTACCTAACCATATAAAGTTCTTTGATGTTTTGTTTTTTTTCAAAAAGGTAAATATGTGGATTTTTTTTCTTAGAAAACCATGTTAGTGATGCACATTGTGTCATTCAAAACACATTGGGGACAGTTTAATATAAAAAACCAACATGACAGGTTCCCTTTAACACATCTCGTTCTGTTTTTACGTTGTCTGGCAGTGGGTCACTCCCCCGCTTCCAGACAAGAACACATGCATGATCCTCTGGGCCAGGCATGTATGCCTCCAGAGAGTCAGGAGTAATGATTGTCAAAAGAACAAGAAAAGCGTTGGCTACAGGTGACCTTTTCACATTGATGGATAACAGCCATTATCAATGACCATTAGGCCTTGTGCGCACGCTGCATTTTTTGGGTACAGTTTTGGTCCCAAAACTGCATGCATTTCCTTCCAGCAGCTATTTTTTTTTGGCTGCATCTTTGTGGTGACCACAAAGATGCAGCATGTCAATTATTTGTGTTTTTGAGCCCTTCCAGTCAATAGATTTGACTTAAACTCATCAGGCAAAAACGCTGTTAAAGAAAAAAAAAAAACGCAGCAAAAAAAAAAAAAATGCATGTTCCAGGAGCATTTTTTTGGGACCAAAAATATGCATCTTTGTGGTCACCACAAAAGATGCAGCGTGCACACAGCCATAACCAGTGTAAAACCACAGATCAACCGACAAAGGGCAAAAATGCTTATTTGCCTGCTGATAAATAATGTCGGCATTACATTGCCCAATGAAAAAAGGAGATGTGGTACCGACACTATGCAAACGGCAGGGAAACAGAACCATGGAATTTACCCATCAACTCGTGACTGGTATATCACTTATCGGCCTACATTACTGGCAGAAAGCTTTACGGTAAGGCCTAAGACACACGGCATGAAAATCGGAGCGAGCGGAATGCGACAAAACATCGCATTCCACTCGGACCAATATTAACCTATTTGCCAGCACCCATGAGCGATTATTTTCTCAGCCCTAATCGGGCCGAGAAAATAGTCGCAGCATGCTGCGACTAATGCGATCCTAGATTCTCTCACACCCATTCAAGTCTATGGGGCGAGAGAAAAATCGCACTGCACTTGCGGTACACTAGTGTACTGAGTGCAGGGCGAGAATGGCAACGGCAACGGAGGAGAGGGAGATAAATCCCTCCCGCCCCTCCACAGCACCGACCCGCCCCTCCACAGCACCGGCCTGCCGCAGCTGTGGTCCAATTGCATCACTGGACCTCAGTCGCAGTGACACTTGGGTCCTGCTGTGCTGCGAGAGTGAGCCGTGTCATGCGAGGATCGCAATAGTCCCGCGTGTGGCCGCGGCCTAATATGCAACAAAAACCTCGGCCTTGGTTGCAAGGCAACAGGTGACATCTGGAATTAGATTATCTTTGCAGCATGTGGACGCGTTTCTGTGAAGTCATCCACATTGCCGATGCTGTAACCTGCGGCAGAGCAGTCTTCTGCTCAGTCCACTACATATACATCCTACAGGAATGTATACTGCCATAAAAATTAAAGGAACTCCTTACGCATCCGTGGTTTCTTCTGCACATTGCTATCCTCATCTGTTTTGCAGATCAGAATTAGCAAATCTATAAGGAAACCTTCTGCTTTCCACAGATCTGTTTATTCGGTCTGCAAAATAGGGAAAGTCGTCTGAATGTAACTTAAAAGTCTTTCCATCCTAGAGTCGGGCACTGGACAAAAGGTCAGGGCCCGCCTATGGGAATGTGACCGATAACACCCAAAATGTTATAAGGCCCAGAGCTGGTCCTGACATAACAGTCCATACTTAGGACTGGTCTTGGGTGGTTGCAGTGTCAGGATCCTCAGCCATGAGGTCGACGGAGGAACCTTCAGGAGGATATGTACATACAGATATACACCATCCCATCAATAAGACTTTGGATCTGATGCTTTTACACTTTTTACTGAGTTTCTCTTTGTTTGGCATTATAGGTGTAGTTTTCAGTAACCTGATGTCCCAGCCTAATTTATCATTTAGGCAAGGTACACATATCCGGCTTTTCGCCGGTTTGACGGATGCAGCGCACACCAGTAGTGTATACAGTACACTGGCAGCGCAACAAGCGCCGGTCACATGCTGTCATGTGACCCGGAAGTTGCGGCGCTGCCACTGTACTGTATCATACTGTACTGGTGTGCGCCGCACCCGTGAAACCGGCGAAAAGCCAGATATGTGTACCCGGCATTACACTGATAAAGCAGACAGCACTCTGTTCCTGGAAGGTGTGGGTGGGGGTATCCACAGTGTAGTAAAGGGTTAGTCCCATCTTCATAAGTGGAAAGTATGAGGGTGTTCAGAATGCCAAGCACTTTGCTGGCTTTCTTTGGATATTAAAGGGATTGTCCATTACTCTGAAATTGATGGCCTATCCCTAGGATAAGTCATCAACATCTGATTGGCCGGGGTCTGACACCACATGTCAGCTGCTCTCTGTCCCGGCGGCAGCTGGAAATGCTCAGTTCTGGCATCGCTCAGTCATCTGATAGCGGCCATCGAAAAGTACTGCACGTGCCTCCTATTGATTAAAACAGGTCCGTGGAGCCTCCGTTAGGAGTCTCGACACAGGAAATAGCCAGATATTCCTCCGGGAAGGACCTAGCCAAGGAGTGGCTCTTTTTAGGAGACCACCATATTAAGTGGACCTTTTAGTCAATATCCAGCTCTTGACGAGTTTAAAGAAATGACAAGGGATATACCAAGGCCAGGTATCTATCCACAGACAGCTGTTTCGGGGTATTGACCCTCATCAGTGTGGAGTAGGATTCTGGCTAGATGGGAGCAATGCCTAGTAGACCAACAAGACAAAACAATCACTGATCTCGGAGCAATGCATCTAGGATTTCACGGTGTTGAGTGCCCCCATTGGCTGCTGGCAGTGTTTTCTCTGGCTGGTCTCCCCGAGATCAGTGATTGTTTTGTCTTGTTGGTCTACTAGGCATTGCTTCCACCTGGCCAGAATCCTACTCCACACGGATGAGGGGCAATACCCCGAAACAGTTTTCTGTGGATGGATACCTGGCCTTGGTATTTCTCCTGTCATATCTAAACTCGTCAAGAGCTGGATATTGACTAAAAGGGCCACTTAATATGGTGGTTATGGTGGTCTCCTAAAAAGAGCCACTCCTTGGCTAGGTCCTTTCCGGAGGGATATCTGACTATTTCCTGTGTTGAGACTCCTAACAGAGGCTCCACAGACCTTTTTTGATTTGCATACTTCCCAGGGGGCAATGCACCTAGGATTTCACTGTGTTGAGAGCCTTCGCTGGCTGCTGGCAGTGTTTTCCCAAACTGGTCTCCCCGAGATCAGTGATTGCTTTGCCTCCTATTGATTAGAATGGGAGGCGGATGTGCAGTACCCAGGCACGGCCACTATCAGAAGATGGAGCAGCCCCGGAACTGAGCGTTTCCGGCTGCAAGGATAGCGAACGGCTGATCGGTGGAGTGTCTGACCCCAACTGATCAGACATTGATGACCTATCCTAAGGCTAGACCATCAATGTAACCTAATGGATAACCCCTTTAATACTTGCTTACAACTCATTGCCTAGGAAACCGACCACCACTACCGTCTAGCTTGTGGGCAGCTGCACTGCCTGGGGGTTTCTTGTGCTCCAGCCTCAGAGCAGCACTCACAAACCCAACAGAAGGATATTGTAGGCACTGCGCACATTCTACCATCTAGCAGTGGTGGTCGGTCTCCAAGGCAACAAACTGTAAAACAAGACAAGCGTTATCTAAAAGAAAGGGACTGCTAAATTTTAAAGCAGTAAATGGCAGAATTACTTTTACTATAAGGGGTGTATTTTTTTGGGTGCAACTGTACTGCAGCACCTGGAGAGAAGAGGTTATTCCGTGCAATTGAAGGCTAAAAAGGAAAGAACATTGTATAGGATTATTGACTTTGCACATTTCTGATAATTTTGGGGCAGAAGTGACGCCCGCACCCCAACAAATGAGGACTCCAGTCACAGGCGTCAGGAGGGCCCCTGCTGCAGCACAGCCGCATCGTCTATACACAGCGCACTCTCTATACCCGCACAGGAGTCACTGTGGCGCCGCTGCTGCAGGGTAAGGGCCGCACACGCTCTCCGCCGCCATGTCTACGCCTCCACTAGCCGCAGAATTACACCAGAGTGGCCCAAGACCAGCCGCCATCCCCCCCCAGTCAGTCCCGGGCCCTGCCCTCCACTAATAAGTAAAGCGACCGTTTCCACACACAGCCCACTGGTGACACAGTCCCCTCCCCCCTCACCGGAGCGCGGTATACCCGGGCCCGGAGCGCCGCTCACCTTTACCGCACAGCTCCGCGCCAACACGAGGTAATCAAGATGGCGATAAAGGATGATGGGCGGAACGTAACGACGCCTCGCACGCTGGGGGCGGAGCCAAGACAGAACGCGCTGACGTCATCCCGCTGCGCTCCAAGCGCAGAGTTCTGTCTCTATGGCAACCAATGATGCAGCCATTACTGGGAGTACCAGAACTCCATTACATCATGGCTGTGCACTACAAGTTACAGCAAAACACTTATCTGTCCATGTGAAAAATAAAACAAAAAACATTAACTGCTTTTGTCTTAATTTTAGATATTAGGAGATATGACATAATAGAGATTAAAAAGAAAAAAATGGCGTCTCAAGCTGTGAGCGGTTTGGGTCACTCTCCGACCTGCAGCACTTGACACTTTTCCGCCAATTTCCAGTCTTTCACTTCCCCGACCTGTAGCCTGTACTGCTTTTCAGACAATGCTCACTTTTGCGCTTTGTTTTTCCAAAAGCCAAAACGTTTCCCTTTTCCTGACCCCCACAGCCACCTGATGGCTCCCCTTTTAATATCCCCCACAGCCACCTGATGGCTCCCCTTTTCCTATCCCCCACAGCCACCTGATGGCTCCCCTTTTCCTGACCCCCACAGCCACCTGACGGCTCCCCTTTTCCTGACCCCCACAGCCACCTGACGGCTCCCCTTTTCCTGACCCCCACAGCTGCCTGACGGCTCCCCTTTTCCTATCCCCCACAGCCACCTGATGGCTCCCCTTTTCCTGACCCCCACAGCCACCTGACGGCTCCCCTTTTCCTGACCCCCACAGCTACCTGACGGCTCCCCTTTTCCTGACCCCCACAGCTGCCTGACGGCTCCCCTTTTCCTGACCCCCACAGCCGCCTGACGGCTCCCCTTTTCCTGACCCCCACAGCTACCTGACGGCTCCCCTTTTCCTGACCCCCACAGCTACCTGACGGCTCCCCTTTTCCTGACCCCCACAGCCGCCTGATGGCTCCCCTTTTCCTATCCCCCACAGCCGCCTGACAGCTCCCCTTTTCCTGACCCCCACAGCCGCCTGACGGCTCCCCTTTTCCTGATCCCCACAGCCGCCTGATGGCTCCCCTTTTAATATCCCCCACAGCCGCCTGATGGCTCCCCTTTTCCTATCCCCCACAGCCGCCTGATGGCTACTCTTTTCCTGACCCCCACAGCCACCTGATGAGTCCCCTTTTCCTGGCCCCCACATCCGCCTGATGGCTCCTCTTTTCCTGACCCCCACAGCTGCCCGATGAGTCCCCTTTTCCTGACCCCCACATCCGCCTGACGGCTTCCCTTTTCCTGACCCCCACAGCCGCCTGACGGCTCCTCTTTTCCCTTTTCCTGACCCCCACAGCCGCCTGACGGCTCCTCTTTTCCCTTTTCCTGACCCCCACATCCGCCTGACGGCTTCCCTTTTCCTGACCCCCATAGCCGTCTGACTGCTTCCCTTTTCCTGTCCCCCACAGCCGCCTGATGGCTCCTCTTTTCCTGACCCCCACAGCCACCTGATGGCTCCTCTTTTCCCTTTTCCTGACCCCCACAGCCGCCTGACGGCTCCTCTTGTGTGGGACGACTTTTAGTTTTGTTATGATACCATATAATATAGAGATAAATGGGGGGGAGACATCCTAACGGGGTAAAATTGTGGAAAAAAAAGAAATGCGAAAATGCGATGCCGCCATTGGTGTTTTTGGTTTCAATTTTTTATGGCGTTCATTGTTGGGTAAAAATGACCGGATATCATATCACGATTCTCCACGTCAGTACGATCGTGGCAAGACCAAACTTCTATAGTTTTGTTTCATATTCTAGTGGTTAATAAATAGCAAACATTTCTAAAAAAAAATAAATAAAAAAAATGTGGTTTCCGTCGCCAGTTTCGGAGACCTGAGATTTTTTTATAGGCAGCATTTTGGAGCACATACGATATTTTGTCGCTGTTTATTGACTTGTCAGGGGACGTGCGGCATCCGGGGAAAAAAAATCACAATTGTGTTGTTCTGGTATTTTTCTTACTAGATGGGTTACATAACAGTATATTTCACTAGATCGGATTTTTTGACAAATATGTTTAGTTTTTCTTTTTTTAATGTATTTTTAACTTAGACTAAGGGGCGTTAATTTTTATGTATTTTTATTTTTTAACCATTTTTTGTACTATTTTTTTTCTATCAGTATCCATAGTGGTTTATAAGCCTTGGTTCCACTTGTGATTAACATAGACGTGAGCAATCCAATAAAACATCGGATAGCACTCGCACCAGTGATAGGCATCTGTCACATGTTCGTGCATTTAATGAACATGTGTGACAATCCATGGGGCAGATCAGTAGGTTTATCCATGTGTCCCTTTGTATATTCTCCATGTGCTTTCCCTGTGCTATCTGTGTGACATCTGGATAGCACACGGACAGCATGAGCTGGTATATTTACCTATCACCGATGCTGCTGTTATTTCCGGGTCCGCGGTGAGTGCAGTGAATATTCATGAGCATAATGAGTGGGACCCGGAAGCAAGTGACAGCAGCGCCAAAGACAGGTAGGTATAAAAATTATTTTTTTTAAGGGACAGGTGTATTCTCTAGTACATATCTAGCACATGGATCATATCAGTGTGTGGTCCGTGTGACATCCGTGATGCCAGCAGAAAATGGACATGTCACCGTGTGGCACACACAAACATGTGTGTGTTCCACACAGACACACGTCCGTGTGAAAACAGGGATGTGCGACCAAGCCCATTGATTTTATTAGGTCTACGTATGTCCTGTGTCCATGTCTCCGGTATGTGTGGAAATAGACACAACACATACCAGAAACACAGAAGTGTGAAGGAGGCCTTAGGCCTTTTTCACACATACATGTAAAACACACTTCTTGCACGGTTCGTGGTGTAGGTGCGTATGTATGTGTGTGTCTGCTCAGTGTGTGCTGTCAGTGTGCTATCCCGTGTGACATCCACATAGCACATGGACAGCATGAACGTCTATACTTACCTCTCCGTGATGCTGCTGTGTCCAGTGCTGCTGCTGCTTCCGACCCGAGGTGCAGTGAATATGCAATGAGCATAATGAGCAGGGGTCGGAAGCAGGTGACAGCAGCGGCAGAGACAGCAGCGCTGGAGAAGGTGAGTATAGAAAAGCATTTTATTTCACAAAAACGTGGTTTTCTCCGGTACATGTCACACTGATGTCACACGGAGCACATCAATGTGCAGTCCGTGAGGTCCGTGTGACACCCATGGTGCCAGAGAAAAATGGACATGTCTACATGTGAAGCACACGGACACACGTATGCTCCACACGGACACACAGTCTATGTGAAAACACGCAGTGTGCACAAACCCATTGATTTTAATGGGTCTACGTGTGTCCGTGTCTCCGATACGTGTGAAATCGGACATCACACGTACCAGAGACACAGATGTCTGAAAGAGGCCTTAAACAGTGAAGCAGTGTTCATCTACATTTTTTTTTTCTCATGCCTAATCGGCATGAGAAAAAAATTGCAGCATGCTACGTTTGGCAGTGGCTCACACGCACCTATAGAATTCTATGGGAGCATGTGAAACATCGGACTGCACTCAGATGTCATCCAAGTGCAGTATCATATACAGGCAATGCAGAAATTACTCTCTCCCTTTTCTCCACAGCTGTGATCCAATTGCAGGATCATGACCTGCAGCTCATCCTGGCAGTAGAGCCTGAGCTGAGCGCTATTAGCATATCACATCCAATTCTCTCACATCAGAAGCGATACGCTAGTGGAACCGAGGCCTAATGGTGCAGACAGAGTCACCGCGTGATCTGTCATGCACCATTTTCTAGCATATACACCTACTGTAGGCAGACACCCGAAAATGGTGCACGATAGAGCACACGGTGACTCTGTCAGCACCTTTATAGTCAATGACCCCATTGGCGCATCTGTCCAAATCCCGTTTTGGTGGAAATCCTGGCGTAAACCCTAAAACAGGACCACTGAACTTGGGGACAAAAAACAGTGTGAGAGCGCTCTTAGGCCCCCTCCACACAGCCGTGTCTCCAATACTTGTGACGTCCGTTTCACATGTACCAGAGTCACGGGCACATGTAGACCCATTAAAATCAATGGGTTTGCGCACACGTGCGTGTTTCCATGGAGCATATGTGTGTCTGTGTGCTCCACACGGTGACATGTCCATTTTTTTCCGGCAGCACGGGTGTGACACGGACCGTACATTGATGTGATCAGTGTGACATCAGTGTGACACGTACTCGAGAAAAGCACGTGTCTGTGAAATAAAATGCTTTTCTATACTCACCTGTCTCCAGCGCTGCTGTCTCTGCCACTGCTGTCACTTGCGTCCAACCCCTGCTCATTATGCTTATTGCATATTCACTGCACCACAGACCGGAAGCAGCAGCAGCGCCGGACACCACAGCACCATGGACAGGTAAGTATAGAAGTTCATGCGTCCGTGTGCTATGCGGATGTCACCCTGACAGCACACGGTGAACAAACACACTGACACACAGACGCACCTACACCACAGACCGTGCAGGAGAAGGTGAGTAAAGTTTTTTTTTTCTCAGACACGTGTGTTTTCACCGGCGTGTCACACGGAACACATCCGTGTGGTCCGTTTGCGTTCCAAGCGACACCCGTGATGCCGGAGAAAAACAGACATGTTGACGTGTGGAGCACACGGACACACGTATGCTCCACACTGTCCATGGGAGAACACGCGCGTGAGCGCAGACCCATTGATTTTAATGGGTCTACGCGTGCCCGTGTCTCCGGTACGTGAGAAAAAGGACCAAACACGTCCTGGAGACAAGGACATGTGAAAGAGGCCTTTAGAATAGACCAAGCAGCAATAAGCAAAAACTTCTGCAAACGACAGTTTTTTGTCCATATTTTAAAAAACTGATATCAGCAGGATCCGTTTTTTTATTAATATTGGAGTCTATGTAGAACGGATCTGTTACCGGATCGCTATTTAGCTTCCACTTGAAACTGATCTAGTAAGAAAAAAACGGATTCACTACAAATGAAATAAAAACGGATGAATAAATAGAAATCAGTTAACGGATCCGTTCTCCATAGACTCCAATGTTAAAAAAAAGGATCCAGCAGAAATTAGGCTAAGTTCACACTTCCGTTGTTTTAAATCCATCAGGTCCGCCATTGCGACTGAGCGACGGATCCGTCGTTTTTTAGATGTCAACTGACGCAACGGATGTGTTAAAACTGATCCGTCGCGTCCGTTTTTTATGGATCCGTCGTGATCCGTTTGTGTTTGGGACAGCCCAATGGGTGTGCCAAACATGCTGGGCATGCTCAGTAGAGCATCACGGAATCCAGTACCATAGACAAACATTACACGCTTGACGGATTGCGACGGAATCCTGCGCAGTGCGTTAATTTTGACGACCCAAAAAACGTTATATTCTGCGGTTTCCGCCCGGCAGTCAGTCCAAAAACGACTGATACGCCACACAGCGGATGCACCGCAAGGTCATCAGTCGCAATCCGCCACTCATTCACGTCTATGGGAAACAACGGAATCCGGAAAACGGATTGCGTTGTTTATCAGAGCGGTGGATTGTGACTGATACAAAATAACGGAAATGTGAACCTATTTAAAAATGGACAAAAGAGTTGTTTGCAGAAGGTTTTTGCCAGCAGCTCTCTGCAGGATCCGATCTACGGATGATTACAAGACATGTGAGCTCAGGTGGGTAACATTTATTTTTTTTCTGTTGCCGCCATGTTTCATATAGCAGCAGAGGGGCCCACTGCTAATAATGAGGTCTGTATAGACGGAGCCCATAGAAATGCAACGGGTCCTCCTAATGAAAGCACGGGGACTGAGCGGCGCGGGCAGCCGGTGTGATAACACGGTGTCGCCGTGCACGGATGGAGTCTGCACAGAGCCCCCCCGCACAGCGCCGGTCACTGCAGAGCCGCCTCCATCCGGCTCACATCACTTCCCCCGGACGCCGCTCCTGCCCGTGCAGTCTGTGCTGCTCTCCCGCTGTCATGCTGCCTTGTAACAGCCGCTGTTCGGTGCTGTGTGCCGGTGTCCTGCTCCTGGCTCTAGGGACAGCGCTGGTATCTGCTGGTGAAGGACTTGGGCGAGGTAAAGTCACTGGTGGACTCACGTGCTGCAATCTCTGGGGGGCGCTATGGTGATCAGCGCAGGCTCTGGGGGGCTATGGTGCACGGCGCAGGTCTTGAGGGGGCACTATGGTTCGCGGCGCAGGTCTTGAGGGTGCGCTATGGTTCGTGGCGCAAGTCTTGAGGGTGCGCTATGGTTCGCGGCGCAGGTCTTGAGGGTGCGCTATGGTTCGTGGCGCAGGTCTTGAGGGGGCGCTATGGTTCGTGGCGCAGGTCTTGAGGGGGCGCTATGGTTCGTGGCGCAGGTCTTGAGGGTGCGCTATGGTTCGTGGCGCAGGTCTTGAGGGGGCGCTATGGTTCGCGGCGCAGGTCTTGAGGGTGCGCTATGGTTCGTGGCGCAAGTCTTGAGGGGGTGCTGTGGTTCGCGGCGCCCTTCTCTGGGGGGCGCTCTGGTTTGCTGCACAGGCACTAGTGGGCGCTATTGTGCACGCCGCAGACTCTGGTGCTCGATGCAGGCCTTGGGGTTGCCATGTTGCACGGCCTCTGGGGGCGCCATGTTGCTCTGTGCAGGCTCTGGGGGGGTGACATGATGAGTGGCGCACACTTCGGTACGTGCTATGGAGCGCGGCGCAGACCATGGTGGGTGCTATGGTGCGCGGCGCAGGCCATGGTGGGTGCTATGGTGCGCTGCGCAGGCCATGGTGGGTGCTATGGTGCGCTGCGCAGGCCATGGTGGGTGCTATGGTGCGCTGCGCAGGCCATGGTGGGTGCTATGGTGCGCTGCGCAGGCCATGGTGGGTGCTATGGTGCGCTGCGCAGGCCATGGTGGGCGCTATGGTGTGCGCGGCGCAGGCCATGGTGGGCGCTATGGAGCGCGGCGCAGGCCATGGTGGGCGCTATGGAGCGCGGCGCAGGCCATGGTGGGCGCTATGGAGCGCGGCGCAGGCCATGGTGGGCGCTATGGAGCGCGGCGCAGGCCATGGTGGGCGCTATGGAGCGCGGCGCAGGCCATGGTGGGTGCTATGGAGCGCGGCGCAGGCCATGGTGGGTGCTATGGTGCGTAGCGCAGGCCATGGTGGGCATTATGGTGCAGGGCGCTATGGCGAACCAGGGTACTGACCAGTGGTGACTTTATCCCTGACTTGGTGCCCACACACGTGGAGGCAGAGCGGCTGACGTTGTATCTTGGATATTTTATTATTATTATTATTATTATTATTATTTATTATTATAGCGCCATTTATTCCATGGCGCTTTACAAGTGAAAGAGGGTATACGTACAACAATCATTAACAGTACATAACAGACTGGTATAGGAGGAGAGAGGACCCTGCCCGCGAGGGCTCACAGTCTACAGGGGATGGGTGATGGTACAATAGGTGAGGACAGAGCTGGTTGCGCAGTGGTCTACTGGACTGAGGGCTATTGTAGGTTGTAGGCTTGTTGGAAGAGGTGGGTCTTGAGGTTCCTGTTGAAGCTTTCCACGGTAGGGGAGAGTCTGATGTGCTGGATATAATAATAATAATTAATAAAGTTTTATTTCTATAGCGCCAACATATTCCGCAGCGCTTTACAATTCAGAGGGGACACGTACAGACAATTTGAGACAATACAAAAAAAAAAAAAATCGGTGTGGGCCACTGGGGGGATTTCCAGTTGTCCCGGGGGCTGACTGTGTCTTGGTCATCCTGGGTGTCACCCATGAGGCTGCCGTGGGTCATAGTGTGCCGTATGAGGCTGTCCAGGCTTTGGCATGGGGTGACGGCTGAGTATGGCTGGTGTTGCACAGTTTGTGGCGCTGCAGCAGACCATGTATCCTAGTTTGGAATCTTGCCATCCAGGATACGGACTAGACTACACCTAGGGAAAGTCTCTGCCATTGTGAGCAGGTGTCCTGTGCTAGAATTGGACAATTTAAGGATTCTTTGCTGCTCAGAAATGGTTTAGGTGCCAGAGCGGGTTTTTTTTTTTTTTTTCTGCCAAGACATGCAGAATCTTCTGCAACCAAATACTCAGCGAGTGCACATAGCCAAAATGCTGCTGAATCAATTGACAGGAGCATCAAGTTTTTCCAGATTAAACTGTTCTGATCGGAACTCGGTTTGATCAAAGCAGTTAGAAGAGGGCGTCAGCTGTATAACACAGCCGACATCAGTGCTGGACAGAGCATGTTACCTTCATATACAAGTCCACTGTATGTCGCCAGTTGAAATCTGGCCCTAAGTGTTCCCCGGGACAAGTTTGCTGGGTGCTGACTATGGCCCTGGTTGACAGGGCTGTAGCACTCAACAATAGTGATCAGCGAATACGAAATATTGAGGTTCGGATTATTAGCACAGAATATCTAGGACTATTCCAGTATTCGTCATGAATAACAAACCTAATGCAAGTCAATGGGGAACCCAAACTGTTTTTGGGAAATCTTCAAGAAAAATGCTCAAGTTCCCCGTTGACTTGCATTAGAATAGTGGAATAGTGCTAGGTATTCAGTATGAATAATCCGAATATTTGTTCTTCACTACTCAACGAGTGTCTGTAGAAATACAGGGTGGTCCAAAAGTAGGTGGACAGTATGTGTAACAGGGTTTTCAGACATGGTGTGAAGTGAAACTGACTCAGTTGCCCTTAGCAACCAATCAGATTCCACCTTTCATTCTTTACAGACTCTTTGGAAAATGAAACGGGGAATCTGATTGGTTGCTAAGGGCAACTGAGTCAGTTTCCCTTTACACCATGTTTGATAACCCTATTACACATACTGTCCACCTAGTTTTGGACCACCCTGTATATGAGGATAAACCAAGATTCGCTGATTAGCATCTTATTTTTGTGTTTTTAGGTTTTGGAGACCACATCCACTGGAGAACTCTGGAAGATGGGAGGCAGGAGGCCGCCAGCAGGTAACGGCCATGTTGGTTTGTAGCAGAAATGTCCTTACATTATTATTATTTTATGTGTTGCAGATTTGGTATGGATTTTTCTGAGTTCCTCTATTGCAAAATCTGTTCCTTGTCCATGTGCAGATTTTCTTTGTCAGGTCTCGTTTCCACATTCTGCATTTCTTCTGCACCAAGATACGGAGTAGAAATCTGTTCTGATTATTGTGTTCTTGCAGCGTCTTCCACTTGTTTTGTATGCACTGTGTTGAATAGAATATTATATCGCACCTGCTCAGGTGGTGCGCTGTTATACAGCACTCTTTCTGCATGGAAATTCTGCACTTTAGGGCTTGCTCACATCTGAGTATAAAAAAAAATGTTCCCATTTTCATCCAGAAAAGTTGGATGAGTGAAATCTGTTTGGTATGCCACTTGTAATGCGAGTGTGCGTTTTTTAACCTTCTTGCACCCATTAATTTGCATTGGCGAGTCTTGGTCGTTTTATGTATCCATGCGCTGCATGTTGCCTATTTAATTTTTTCTATTATCTTTTTATTTAATATAGGATGGCACTTGGCATATTTGAGTATATATGAGTTGTATGCACCATTTTGTATGACACACATCAGCTAATCTTTTTCTTCATTCTTGCAGTGGGTTACCGATAATGCTTTTGATCCATAAAACCTGGTGTGGTGCGTGCAAAGGTAATCAACTCCGACTTGGGCAATTAAAAGGAAAACAGAGGGCCCACTCACCACCATTCCTTGTGTATGTGCTCCAACATTATGGAAAGCATCGCAGGCACCAATCATAGCCTCTGCTGTAAAAGAGGAAAAGATATAATCCGGCAAAGAAACTTCACTTCTACTTCCCAACATTTAAAAAAAAATTAGATGGCCGGATAGGGATGGCCGGGTGGCGAGGGATGGCCGGGTGGCGAGGGATGGCCGGGTGGCGAGGGATGGCCGGGTGGCGAGGGATGGCCGGGTGGCGAGGGATGGCCGGGTGGCGAGGGATGGCCGGGTGGCGAGGGATGGCCGGGTGGCGAGGGATGGCCGGGTGGCGAGGGATGGCCAGATGGATGGATGGGTGGCGAGGGATGGCCAGATGGATGGATGGGTGGCGAGGGATGGCCAGATGGATGGATGGGTGGCGAGGGATGGCCAGATGGATGGATGGATGGATGGATGGCCAGATGGATGGATGGGTGGCGAGGGATGGCCAGATGGATGGATGGGTGGCGAGGGATGGCCAGATGGATGGATGGGTGGCGAGGGATGGCCAGATGGATGGATGGGTGGCGAGGGATGGCCAGATGGATGGATGGGTGGCGAGGGATGGCCAGATGGATGGATGGGTGGCGAGGGATGGCCAGATGGATGGATGGGTGGCGAGGGATGGCCAGATGGATGGATGGGTGGCGAGGGATGGCCAGATGGATGGATGGGTGGCGAGGGATGGCCAGATGGATGGATGGGTGGCGAGGGATGGCCAGATGGATGGATGGGTGGCGAGGGATAGATAGATAGATGGATGGATGGGTGCAGAGGGATAGATAGATAGATGGATGGATGGGTGGAGAGGGATAGATAGATAGATGGATGGATGGGTGGAGAGGGATGGCAAGATGGATGGATGGATGGGTGGAGAGGGATGGCCAGATGGATGGATGGGTGAAGAGGGATAGATGGATGGATGGGTGGAGAGGGATAGATAGATGGATGGATGGATGGGTGGAGAGGGATAGATAGATAGATGGATGGGTGGAGAGGGATAGATAGATGGATGGATGGGTGGAGAGGGATGGCCAGATGGATGGATGGGTGAAGAGGGATAGATAGATGCATGGATGGGTGGAGAGGGATAGATAGATGGATGGATGGGTGAAGAGGGATAGATAGATAGATGGATGGATGGGTGGAGAGGGATAGATAGATGGATGGATGGGTGGAGAGGGATAGATAGATAGATGGATGGATGGGTGGAGAGGGATAGATAGATAGATGGATGGATGGGTGGAGAGGGATAGATAGATAGATGGATGGATGGGTGGAGAGGGATAGATAGATAGATGGATGGATGGGTGGAGAGGGATAGATAGATAGATGGATGGATGGGTGGAGAGGGATAGATAGATAGATGGATGGATGGGTGGAGAGGGATAGATAGATAGATGGATGGATGGGTGGAGAGGGATAGATAGATAGATGGATGGATGGGTGGAGAGGGATAGATAGATAGATGGATGGATGGGTGGAGAGGGATAGATAGATAGATGGATGGATGGGTGGAGAGGGATAGATAGATGGATGGATGGGTGGAGAGGGATAGATGGATGGATGGGTGGAGAGGGATGGCCAGATGGATGGATGGGTGGAGAGGGATGGCCAGATGGATGGATGGGTGGCGAGGGATAGATAGATGGATGGATGGGTGGCGAGGGATAGATAGATGGATGGATGGATGGGTGGAGAGGGATGGCCAGATGGATGGATGGGTGAAGAGGGATAGATAGATGGATGGATGGGTGGAGAGGGATAGATAGATAGATGGATGGATGGGTGGAGAGGGATAGATAGATGGATGGATGGATGGGTGGAGAGGGATAGATAGATAGATGGATGGATGGGTGGAGAGGGATAGATAGATAGATGGATGGATGGGTGGAGAGGGATAGATAGATAGATGGATGGATGGGTGGAGAGTGATAGATAGATAGATGGATGGATGGGTGGAGAGAGATAGATAGATAGATGGATGGATGGGTGGAGAGAGATAGATGGATGGATGGATGGGTGGAGAGGGATAGATAGATGGATGGATGGGTGAAGAGGGATAGATGGATGGATGGGTGAAGAGGGATAGATGGATGGATGGGTGGAGAGGGATAGATGGATGGATGGGTGGAGAGGGATAGATGGATGGGTGGAGAGGGATAGATAGATGGATGGATGGGTGGAGAGGGATAGATAGATAGATAGATAGATGGATGGATGGGTGGAGAGGGATAGATGGATGGATGGGTGGAGAGGGATAGATGGATGGATGGGTGGAGAGGGATAGATGGATGGATGGGTGGAGAGGGATAGATGGATGGATGGATGGATGGGTGGAGAGGGATAGATAGATGGATGGATGGGTGGAGAGGGATAGATAGATAGATAGATAGATGGATGGATGGGTGGAGAGGGATAGATGGATGGATGGGTGGAGAGGGATAGATGGATGGATGGATGGATGGGTGGAGAGGGATAGATAGATAGATGGATGGATGGGTGGAGAGGGATGGCCAGATGGATGGATGGGTGGCGAGGGATAGATAGATGGATGGATGGGTGGAGAGGGATAGATAGATGGATGGATGGGTGGAGAGGGATAGATAGATGGATGGATGGGTGGAGAGGGATAGATAGATAGATAGATGGATGGATGGGTGGAGAGGGATAGATAGATGGATGGGTGGAGAGGGATAGATAGATGGATGGATGGGTGGAGAGGGATAGATAGATAGATGGATGGGTGGAGAGGGATAGATAGATGGATGGATGGGTGGAGAGGGATGGCCAGATGGATGGATGGGTGAAGAGGGATAGATAGATGCATGGATGGGTGGAGAGGGATAGATAGATGGATGGATGGGTGAAGAGGGATAGATGGATGGATGGGTGAAGAGGGATAGATGGATGGATGGGTGGAGAGGGATAGATGGATGGATGGGTGGAGAGGGATAGATAGATGGATGGATGGGTGGAGAGGGATAGATAGATGGATGGATGGGTGGAGAGGGATAGATAGATGGATGGATGGGTGGAGAGGGATAGATAGATGGATGGATGGGTGGAGAGGGATAGATAGATGGATGGATGGGTGGAGAGGGATAGATAGATGGATGGATGGGTGGAGAGGGATAGATGGATGGATGGATGGGTGGAGAGGGATAGATAGATGGATGGATGGGTGGAGAGGGATAGATAGATGGATGGATGGGTGGAGAGGGATAGATAGATGGATGGATGGGTGGAGAGGGATAGATAGATGGATGGATGGGTGGAGAGGGATAGATAGATGGATGGATGGGTGGAGAGGGATAGATAGATGGATGGATGGGTGGAGAGGGATAGATAGATGGATGGATGGGTGGAGAGGGATAGATAGATGGATGGATGGGTGGAGAGGGATAGATAGATGGATGGATGGGTGGAGAGGGATAGATAGATGGATGGATGGGTGGAGAGGGATAGATGGATGGATGGATGGGTGGAGAGGGATAGATGGATGGATGGATGGGTGGAGAGGGATAGATGGATGGATGGATGGGTGGAGAGGGATAGATGGATGGATGGGTGGAGAGGGATAGATAGATGGATGGGTTTCACTCGCAGCGGTGAGACATCATAGGTATCACCGTCTCTTATAAAACGCAGCAGTTTATTTATTAGACTCAACATAAACTGCTAAGCAAAATGTAACAAAGCCTCTCCTGGCTTAAAGGAAAATATAACATACACATACCGTGGGCTTCCAGTCCAATTAAATGTCCATAGTGGATTCTCCACACTTTGGCTCCAGCCAGCGAACACAAGTCACTGTGGTTGCTTCCTGCAGCCTCCAGCCCTCTCCAGCCAGGCTGCAGTATTTTCCCCAGTCCTCACCTGGACTGATTTCCAGGAGTCTCTCTTCAGTCTTCACACAGACTGAGATCTCCAGCACACATCCTCCATGTGCAGCACTCTCAGGTTTCTCTCCAGCACACATCCTCCATGTGCAGCACTCTCAGGTTTCTCTCCAGCACACATCCTCCATGTGCAGCACTCTCTCAGGCTTCTCCCTGTTTCTAAAACTAACAGTCTCTTAAACCCAACCGGATACACCCACAGGTGGAGGTATGTGATTCTCCAGCTCTGTCCATCGCACTGGTCACAGTTTAAAGGGAACCTAACCCTTAATTACAACCCAAGTTCTGTGGAACTACAGGTCCCACAGTCACACCTTCAGTTCAATATCACAGAGGGATCCTTCTCCACTGCGACCATCCACAACATTGGTGGTCGCTACCTCACAATACACACACACACACACACACACACACACACACACACACACACACACACACACACACACACACACACACACACAGCATATACTATATAATATATGTATATCTTATATATGTATATTTCACAATAGAAGGAAAAACACTGCTGACCCTTGTGTTGCAGCTTTCAGCCCTAGGGTCTGTGCACACATTAAGTATTTAGTGCAGAAACTTTGGTGCTATTTCTGCATCTCCTGGCAGGAAAAGTGATGCTTAAAATAGGTGAGTTTTGGTGCAGATTTTTCCCATTCATTGCTATGAGTGAAATCTGTTGCAAAAACATTGAAAAACTTGACATGCTAGAAATTTAACGCTGCTGCAAATCTGTACAGAGAACATAAGCAACATGTGCATGAGACTTCAGGATTCTCAATCACTTTGCTGACATCTGTAAAGAATATAATGCAACCAAACCGCAACCTGTGCACAGGCCCTTAGTCCTAATACAGACTGTTAACTGTCCTGCCATATTTTAAACTACATCGGCCAATCACATACTGACTAGTGGTCCAATTAAGCCTAAGACAGTAATGCTAGTCACATTGATTGCTGGTGGCCCACTGTTAGGTATGTGCAGTATTTTACCTAAGCTTCTATATAATAATAATAATAATTAATAATAATAAAAGTTTCTTGAAAATACTTTTATGCCCAAAAATGACAAACATATTCTATAGGTAGTTTCTTACATGAATAATGTGATTGTACCCTGTTCTAACCATGTTGCATAAAATGTACTGTGCCAGCTCTGCTTATGTAGGGGCATTGGGTCCCCACTTCTGCACCATGGCCTACCCGGGGGTCCACCTGTTCCTTTTGGGACGGTCGAATCTGCTCACTTGCTATAGGCATGGGCTCGCCAATCCAAAACCTCTTTAAGAAATTGCAGTACAGATGCTGTTCATCCTGGACTACATGGATCACAGTGTATATTACTGTGTAATCATCTATGTGATACTGAAGACTTCATCTTCACATTTTTATTGTATTTCTCGTGCAGCGCTGAAACCAAAGTTTGCAGAGTGCAAGGAGATCTCCGAACTTTCTCATAATTTCATCATGGTGAATGTGGAGGTGAGTGCATCAATGTGTTATGTGAATGTCCAGTCAATTAAATGCTCACATCAAATAATATCTGGTCAGGGAACCATTTAAAGAAAATCTATTGCCAGATCAAAAGTGACCAATTTTTTTTTTTCTTATTTTATTCCTGCTGCACAATTGAGTTATTATTATTATTATTATTATTATTATTATTATTATTATTATTATTAGTTCAGAAAAATATTGTTCTAAAATTTATTCTGAATATTATTACATTTTTTTATTCTAAAATTATTTATTATTTCATAACAAAATACATTGTTGTTCTAAAATATTATTAATATATAAAAAATGCATTTTTATTCTATAATCATCTTTTTATAATGAAAACAATATATTCTATTTTTGTATTTTTTTTATGATTTTTTATTAATAATAGAAGAGAAGATCATGATAAAACAATATAATATATTTTTATTGTTATAAAAAGATAGTAATATCATTATTCTTAAGTTTTGTTTTTTTTTATCTTCCTATCTTTTTATGATAATACAAGAGGGGTCTGCAGCACAGAGGAGAAGCAGGGTGCTTCTGCATATGCAGTTTTAGCAGTGTAAAGGCTGCTTTACACACAGCGACATCGCTAGCGATGTCGCTGCCAATTGCACTCGCCCCCGTCGTTTGTGCGTCACGGGCAAATCGCTGCCCGTGGCGCACAATATCGTTGGGCGGCGAACAACCTCTTTGTTAAGGGGGAGGTTCATGTGCTGTCATAGCGACGTCACACAGTGGCCAACCAATAGAAGCGGAGGGGCGGAGACCAGCTACATTAACGACACGCCCGCCTCATTGCCAGAGGATGCAGGTAAGCTGTTGTTCGTCGTTCCCGGGGTGTCACATGTAGTGATGTGTGCTGCCTCAGGAACGACAACCTATGTCCACAACGACCAACGAGATTTTGAAAATGAACAACGTATCAACGATTAGGTGAGTATTTTTGATCGTTAGCGGTCGCTCGTAGGTGTCACACGCAACGGCATCGCTAACGAGGCCGAATGTGCGTCACGAATTCCGTGACCTCGACGACATATCGTTAGCGATGTCGTTGTGTGTAAATGGGCCTTAAGAATAGAATGTGGAAGTGGATGCAGAGGATATAATATATATAATATATTAAAAAAAAACAAACTCAAAGGTACCTGAAAGTGACTTTCTGTTGGGATTATTCTGTATGTTCAAGGGGTTGTTCCCTGTAAATTAAACTTTCTTTTTCGCTCCTAATTGGGAGACCCAGACAGTGGGTGTATAGCTACTGCCCTCTGGAGGCCGCACAAAGAACTACACTTAAAAGTGTAAGGCCCCTCCCCTTCTGGCTATACACCCTCCCGTAGGAGTACAGATTCCTCAGTTTTAGCTTTGTGCGCAAGGAGGTCAGACACGCACGCATAGCTCCATTGTTTTTAGTCAGCAGCAGCTGCTGACTATGTCGGATGGAAGAAAAGAGGGCCCATACAGGGCTCCCAGCATGCTCCCTTCTCACCCCACTGTATGTCGGAGGTGTTTGTAAGGTTGAGGTACCCATTGCGGGTACGGCGGCAGGAGCCCACATGCTGATTCCTTCCCCATCCCTTTTTACAGGGCTCTGGGTGAAGTGGGATTTACTGGTCTCCAGGCACTGAGACCGTGCTCCATCTACAGCCCCTGGAGAAGATGCTGGATGGAGCGGAGTACATCAGGGACATGGCCCTGCTTCCTCAAGGTACTCTGTGTCCCCGTGCAGGCGCTCACACCGCAGCATGCTGGGTGTTGTAGTGCGCCGGGGGACAGCAGCGCTACGGCGCTTGTGCCATGGCCTCATTCAGCTTCGCTGAAGCAGGCACACTTATAGGAATCGGTCGCGCCGGCCGCTGGGACTGCAGCGCGGCTGGCACTTGTGGTGCGCCGGGGACTTCAGCGCGGCCCGCGCTTTTACGGCGGCCGCGCTGATAACTCGAGTCCCCGGCTTTTGCGGCCTGCTTCCGTTCGTTCCCGCCCCCGGACCTGCCAGTCAGGAGAGGGGCGGGACGCTGGCCACATCTAGGAATCGGTCACGCCGGCCGCTGGGACTGCGGCGCGGCTGGCACTTGTGGTGCGCCGGGGACTTCAGCGCGGCCCGCGCTTTTACGGCGGCCGCGCTGATAACTCGAGTCCCCGGCTTTTGCGGCCTGCTTCCGTCCGTTCCCGCCCCCAGACCTGCCAGTCAGGAGAGGGGCGGGACGCTGGCCAGTGCATCAGCGCCGAGGGCTGGAGTCGTTTTTACATACTCCAGCCCTCACAATAGGCACAGAGGGGACACTGTTTCCCGCACTTTTGTTTGGGAACTCCCACGGACCGCCCCTCTCCACAGACGCCGGCAGCCATTCCTGCTGACACGCTGCGCTGCAGAGGGGAGCCGGGGAGACCCAGACAAGGAATTCTGCAGCCTCTTACCCGCTATTCAGCGGGCGGTAAGCAGCCCTCAGGGCTCACCCCCTCTTGTGCCAGTAGTATTCTTAGTATTTTGTTTCTACAAATACTTTGTATTGCATAGCGCTGGTCGCCCTTTGGCTATAGACTCTCTCACATTGCAGAGAGCCAGCAGCATGTCGCCCGTAAAACGCAAGGGTGCCAAGGCGCAGACATTATATGCTTCCTGCACCGCATGTGGGACTTTTCTACCGGCAGGCTCCACGGACCCCCATTGTGTGCAGTGCTCGGCCCCTGCGGCGCTTGCACAGTCGGGACCTCTGCTGGACGTGACCCAGGGTGTACCACCTGTGAATGCTGTCCAGGTGACAGGAACTGAGTTTGCAGCTTTTGCTGACAGAATGTCTCTCACTATGTCACAAATTCTTGACACATTGCGAGCTAGGCCTGTGCTTCAGGCCACGGACACTGTGCAATCATTGCCCCCTGGTCCCCCTCAGCTCCAAGCTCCGGGACGGGCATATACACCTCAGGGTGAAGACTCTGACTCGGACGATGGCCCCGGGCAGCCTAAGCGGGCTCGCTATGACGGGCCTTCACATTCATCTCAATGGTCAGGATCCCAGCGAGATGAATCTATGGGTGATGAGGCGGACGTAACTGATCAGGATTCTGATCCTGGGACCGCTCTCAATCTAGATACACCAGATGGTGACGCCATAGTTAATGATCTTATATTTAACATCAATAAGATGTTAAATATTTCCCCACCAGCTCCTCTTGTGGAGGAGTCAGCTTCGCAGCACGAGAGAATCCATTTCAGATACCCTAAGCGTACTTTAAGCACTTTTCTGGACCACGCTGACTTTAGAGACGCAATCCAGAAACCCCACGCTTATCCTGAAAGGCGTTTTCCTAAACGGCTTAAAGATACACGCTATCCTTTTCCCCCTGAGGTGGTCAAGGGTTGGACCCAGTGTCCAAAAGTGGATCCTCCAATTTCCAGGCTTGCAGCTAGATCCTTGGTTGCAGTTGAAGATGGAGCGGCACTTAAAGATGCCACTGACAGGCAGATGGAGCTCTGGCTGAAATCCATCTATGAAGCGATTGGAGCGTCATTAGCGCCTTCTTTTGCAGCCGTATGGGCACTCCAAGCTATCTCAGCCGGGCTGGCGCGGGTTGACTCCGTCACACGTGCATTTGCCCCGCAGGTAGCACCATTGACCTCGCAAATGGCGGCATTCGCGTCGTACGCGATTAATGCTGTTCTTGACGCTACAAGCCGCACGGCAGTGGCGTCAGCCAACTCCGTTGTTTTGCGTAGGGCCCTGTGGTTGAGACATTGGAAAGCAGATTCTCATTCCAAGAAGTGCTTAACCAATTTGCCTTTTTCTCGTGACCGATTGTTTGGAGAGCGTTTGGATGAAATCATCAAACACTCCAAGGGTAAGGACTCATCCTTACCGCAACACAGACAAAACAGACCCCAACAGAGGAAGGGTCAGTCTGGTTATCGGTCCTTTCGAGGACCGGGCAGGTCCCAATTCGCCTCGTCAAAAAAGACTCAAAAAGACCAGAGACGCTCAGATTCTTGGAGGTCTCAGTCACGCCCAAAAAGGACAGCCGGAGGAACCGTTGCCAAGACGGCGTCCTCCTGACTTGCGGTCTCCGATTCCCACACCCGCGGTCGGTGGGAGGCTTTCCCACTTTGGCGACATCTGGCTGTCACACGTCAAAGACCGTTGGGTGAGGGATATTCTGTCTCACGGGTACAGGATAGAGTTCAGTTCTCGTCCGCCAACTCGTTTCTTCAGAACTTTTCCACCACCAGACCGAGCCGATGCTCTGTTGCAGGCGGTGGCCGCTCTAAAGGCGGAAGGAGTGGTGACCTCCGTCCCTCTTCAGGAACAAGGTCACGGTTTTTACTCCAATCTGTTTGTGGTCCCAAAAAAGGACGGATCGTATCGGCCCGTCCTGGATCTAAAGTTGCTCAACAGACACGTAAAAGTCAGGAGGTTCCGGATGGAATCCCTACGCTCCGTCATAGCCTCAATGTCTCAAGGAGATTTTCTAGCATCAATAGATATCAAAGATGCGTATCTCCACGTGCCGATCGCACCAGAGCATCAGCGTTTCCTACGCTTCGTCATACACGACGAACACCTGCAGTTCGTAGCGTTACCTTTCGGTCTGGCAACAGCCCCCCGGGTCTTCACCAAAGTCATGGCAGCAGTAGTAGCTGTTCTGCACTCGCAGGGTCACTCGGTCATCCCGTATCTAGACGACCTGCTTATAAAGGCACCCTCTCAAGAGGCATGCCAACACAGTCTGAAGGTGGCACTAGACACTCTCCAGAGTTTCGGGTGGATTATCAACTTTCCAAAGTCTCATCTAACCCCGACCCAATCTCTGACTTATCTTGGCATGGAGTTTCATACTCTCTCAGCGATAGTGAAGCTTCCACTGGACAAGCAGTGCTCGCTACGGACTGGAGTGCAATCTCTCCTTCAGAGCCAGTCGCACTCACTGAGGCGCCTCATGCATTTCCTAGGAAAGATGGTAGCAGCAATGGAGGCAGTCCCGTTCGCGCAGTTTCATCTGCGCCCTCTACAATGGGACATTCTACGCCAATGGGACGGGAAATCGACGTCCCTCGACAGGACTGTCTCCCTCTCTCAGACTGCCAAGGACTCTCTGCGTTGGTGGCTTCTCCCCACCTCATTGTCACAAGGAAAGTCGTTCCTTCCCCCGTCCTGGGCAGTGGTCACGACGGATGCGAGCCTATCAGGGTGGGGAGCGGTGTATCTCCACCACAGGGCTCAGGGGATGTGGACTCTGGAAGAGTCCACCCTGCAGATCAATGTTCTGGAAATCAGAGCAATCTATCTTGCCCTGCGAGCCTTCCAACAATGGCTGGAAGGCAAGCAGATTCGGATTCAGTCGGACAATTCCACGGCGGTGGCGTACATCAACCACCAAGGGGGAACACGCAGTCGCCAAGCTTTTCAAGAAGTCCAACGGATTTTGACGTGGGTGGAAAGCAGAGCGTCCACCATATCCGCAGTTCACATCCCAGGCGTGGAAAACTGGGAAGCAGACTTTCTCAGTCGCCAGGGCATGGACGCAGGAAAATGGTCCCTTCACCCGGACGTGTTTCAGCAGATCTGTTGCCGCTGGGGGACGCCGGACGTCGATCTGATGGCGTCACGGCACAACAACAAGGTCCCAGTTTTCATGGCACGGTCTCACGATCACCGAGCACTGGCGGCAGACGCCTTGGTTCATGATTGGTCGCAATTCCGACTCCCCTATGTGTTCCCACCTCTAGCATTGTTACCCAGAGTTCTCCGGAAAATCAGGTCCGACTGCCATCGAGCCATACTCGTCGCTCCAGATTGGCCAAGAAGGTCGTGGTACCCGGATCTGTGGCATCTCACGGTAGGCCAACCGTGGACACTACCAGACCGTCCAGATTTGCTGTCTCAAGGGCCGTTTTTCCATCTGAATTCTGCGGCCCTGAACCTGACTGTGTGGCCATTGAGTCCTGGATCCTAGCGGCCTCAGGTTTATCTCATGAGGTTGTTGCCACAATGAGACAGGCTAGAAAACCATCCTCAGCTAAGATCTATCACAGAACGTGGAAGATATTCTTAGCGTGGTGCTTGGCTCAAGGGTTTTCTCCCTGGCCATTTGCATTGCCAATTTTTCTTTCCTTCCTGCAGTCTGGGTTGGAAAAAGGTTTGTCGCTTAGCTCTCTTAAGGGTCAAGTCTCCGCGCTATCCGTATTCTTTCAGAAGCGCTTGGCACGGCTTTCTAAAGTACGCACGTTTCTCCAAGGAGTTTGTCATATCGTTCCTCCTTACAGACGGCCATTGGAACCCTGGGATCTGAACAAGGTTCTCATTGCTCTCCAGAAGCCGCCTTTCGAGCCTTTGAAAGAGGTTCCCCTTTCTCGGCTTTCACAAAAGTGGTTTCTTCCTTTCATCTCAATCAGGATATCACTTTGCCATCTTTGTGTCCGCATCCAGTTCACCAATTTGAAAAGGGTTTACATCTGTTGGACCTGGTGAGAGCACTCAGGATTTACATTTCTCGCACGGCGGCTCTACGCCGTTCTGATGCGCTCTTTGTCCTAGTCGCTGGTCAGCATAAGGGATCGCAAGCTTCCAAATCCACCCTGGCGCGGTGGATCAAGGAACCAATTCTTCACACATACCGTTCTGCTGGGCTTCCGATTCCATCTGGACTGAAGGCCCATTCTACCAGAGCCGTGGGTGCGTCCTGGGCATTGCGGCATCAGGCTACGGCTCAGCAAGTGTGCCAAGCGGCTACCTGGTCGAGTCTGCACACGTTTACCAAACACTATCAAGTGCATACCTACGCTTCGGCAGATGCCAGCCTAGGTAGACAGGTCCTTCAGGCGGCGGTGGCCCACCTGTAGGAAGAGGCTGTCTGACAGCCCGTTCATGTGGTATCTTTTTACCCACCCAGGGACTGCTTTTGGACGTCCCACTGTCTGGGTCTCCCAATTAGGAGCGAAAAAGAAGAAGGGAATTTTGTTTACTTACCGTAAATTCCTTTTCTTCTAGCTCCAATTGGGAGACCCAGCACCCGCCCTATTTGTTCTTAGGGTTTCGTTTTTTCGGGTGCACATGTTGTTCATGTTGTTTCTTAAGTTCTCCGATCGTGTTATCGGATTGAATTTGTTTTTGAAACTGTTATTGGCTTTCCTCCTTCTTGCTTTGGTACTAAAACTGAGGAATCTGTACTCCTACGGGAGGGTGTATAGCCAGAAGGGGAGGGGCCTTACACTTTTAAGTGTAGTTCTTTGTGCGGCCTCCAGAGGGCAGTAGCTATACACCCACTGTCTGGGTCTCCCAATTGGAGCTAGAAGAAAAGGAATTTACGGTAAGTAAACAAAATTCCCTTCTCTTCTGGCTGCAGTTTGCTAAACCCCCCCCAAAAAAAAACAAACTGCCTCTGGTGTATGGCATTGGCTGCAGTGCTCATGTGACCTTGACAGCGCGGCGACCAATCCATGAGTGCGGCAGCTCTAGCGAGGAGCTCAATGGCTGCTGCACAATTTGACAGCGCCAATGCCAGACCCCAAGGGCAGCGGCAAAAACTTGCTGGTATGTTTTTTTTTTTTTTTTTTTTTTTTTTTTTTTTTTAAGCTAAGTGCAGCCAGGGGAGAAGTTTAATTGAAGATGAACAATCCCTTTAACAATTAGTGTGCATTTATTGTGCTTTATGAAATAATGTAATGTGGGAATAACCCTTTACAGTGAACCTGTCATCAGAAATTTAGCTATAAAGCTAAAAGTTCCCCCCTCTGCAGCTCCTGGGCTGCATTCTAGGAAGTTTCCTATAGTTTTTGTGGCCCCTTTTATTCCAAAATAAATACTTTACAAACTTGTACCTTTTCGTATGCAAATTTCTTAAATCTTCCATGGGGGCGGGCTGCCTGATGTACGTTGCTGTCCTCCTGCCGATTTACACCGCCCCCGAACGCTGAATTTCAAACCTCAGGATGCCGCCCCTGGGCGCCCGTGGTCCCGCGCATGCGCTGTGCTACTGTAGCGGTGCCGTGCACGTGTGACCGCTGGTGACGCTTTTGCGCGGGCACCGACTGCTCCGTCCGCTCCTCCCATCTATTTCCTGCTGCTGAGCAGGATGGGAAGGAGGTGACGTCCGGTCATCTGGCCAGCGAGCAGAACGCTGGAGGAATAGGCGAAAGTGCGGTCACGAGGTTATGGGCGGCACTTGCTGATGACACTCACAGCGCCGCCCATAACCTCGAGCCCGCGCAAAGTGTCACTAGCGGTCACACGTGCACACAGTGCACGGCACCGCTACAGTAGCACAGCGCATGCGCGGGACCAGGGGCGGCGTCCTGAGGTTTGAAATTCAGCGTTCGGGGGCGGCGTAAATCGGCAGCAGGACAGCAACGTACATCAGGCAGCCCGCCCCCATGGAAGATTTAAGAAATTTGCATACGAAAAGGTACAAGTTTGTAAAGTATTTATTTTGGAATAAAAGGGGCCACAAAAACTATAGGAAGCTTCCTAGAATGCAGCCCAGGAGCTGCAGAGGGGGGAACTTTTAGCTTTATAGCTAAATTTCTGATGACAGGTTCCCTTTAAGGCTGTTTATCTCCCTCCTCATTGCTGGTGTCAAAATCTGTCTTTGAGCTCGTTCTACCTGGGAGTTGTAACTTTTATTTCTTTGTTTCTCAACTTCTATCAGCTAAGGAGATGGAACTACATGAGAACTACAAATTTGCTGTCAGATTGAGCTCACAGACTGATTCTTAGTTAACTCAATCTGCAGTCAGCTATAAGACAGTACAACAAACAGATTGTATAATCTAAATAGTGCAAAATGGTTAATGAAACCCAATTACGAAAAATATATATCTTGTTAATCTAGTAATCACATCACATTACATTAATTTTTAATGTTTCCACATAGGACGAGGAGGAGCCAAAAGACGATGCCTTCAGCCCTGATGGTGCATACATCCCCAGGATTCTCTTCCTTGGTGAGCGTACTGTAAGATTGATATTTCGGCATGTTAGGCCGGCTTACCGTTGTGTATTTTGATTACTTTTCACTGCATCTGGTTATTTTAGTCTGTAAATTGCCCAAAATTACCCTGCTTCCATCCAACGCTTTATTATTCTGTTCCGTATTCCCAAAGCCTACAAGTTTTCCATTTTTTACTTTGCAGATCCCAGTGGACACATCCGTCCTGAGATCATAAATTCTAAAGGGAACCCCAGTTACAAGTATTTCTACAGCACCGCAGAACAAGGTATGTAAAACGCCATTGCTTTCTACTGCTATGTATTAACTTTGGGGTAAACTAGTATTAGGGTACATTCCCATGATCAGTGTTAGGCTGGAGCCACACGGGGATTACTGCGATCCCCTTGCATGAGACTCGGCTCGTGCTGGCAGTACAGCAGAGCCGAGTCTCATGCTTGTGTCCTTGCAACTGAGGTCCGTTCGTGCGAGCAGACCTCAGCTGCAGGGGGCGGGCCGGCACTCAGGAGGGGAGGGAGGGATTTCTCTCCCTCTCGCCTGTGTAGCCGGCTATAGACATTCTCGCATTGCACTGGCAGTACAGCGGTGTACCGCGAGTGCAGTGCGATTTTTCTCTCGCCCCATTCACTTGAATGGGTGCGAGAGAAAGAGTCTCGGATTACAATCGCAGCATGCTGCGATTGTTTTCTCAGTCCGATTAGGGCTGAGAAAATAATCGCCCATGTGTGCTGACACAAGGCTAGAATTGGTCCGAGGGGAATGCGATGTTTTATCGCACTCCACTCGCACCGATTTTCTCGCCGTGTGGCTTAGCCCTGACTCACATTTTGGACACAGCATATTTTTGCTGCATTGTACAGTACAAGTAAAGTGGATGGGATTAATAGAAATCTCATGTCCAATGTGCTTCTAGTTTACACTACGTAAGCTCACCTGTGGTGTGTAACATGTCAATTTCTTTTGCGGGAATGCTGTTTTCTGTGCAGATTTCCCCATAGTCTTGTTTTAGATGTGGAAATTCCACAGGTAAAAGACACATGCGTTTTTGGTGTGTTTACGCTGCGGAAATGCACAAAAAACGCATTTAATCCGCACATGATATAAATGCCAGGAAGTTTCAAAAAACCAAGACTGCTTTATTTCAAGGATGATGCATCAGAGACAAAAAAAAGTAGTGTAAAAAATGCAATGAAAAAATTGCAGGTAAACTAAGGTGCGAAGATACGTTGCAGAATTTCTGCACTCAATAGCTCAACTGATCCTGATCATGGGAATGTAGACTTAAAGGGACTCTGTGTTGCTCACACTTAGGGAACCAGAAACAGTGCCAAGGACATGGAGGCAAGAATGCGCTGTATGCACTGCTCTCCTGCAGGCAAGAAGTGTGTGTGTGTGTGTGTGTGTGTGTGTGTGTGTGTGTGTATATAATAAAAAAAATATATATATATATATATATATATATATATATATATATATATATATATATATATATATATAGTTAGCTGTACTACCCGGCTTCGCCCGGGTTAATAATTGTTGTTAATTAAATAGAATATATTAACATTCCCGGGATAGAATGTATAAATAGAATGTATTAACGCGCGGGATAGTAACTGTCTCTCTGTTTCTCTCCCATTCTCTGTCTGTCTCCCCCTCTGTATATATCTCTCTGTCTCTCTCTCTATCTCTTTGTCTGTCTCTTTCTTTCCCTGTCTCTCTGACTGTCTCTGTCACTTTCCCTGTCTGTCACTTTCCCTGTCTGTCTCTTTCCCTGTCTGTCTCTTTCCCTGTCTGTCTCTTTCCCTGTCTGTCTCTTTCCCTGTCTGTCTCTTTCCCTGTCTGTCTCTTTCCCTGTCTGTCTCTTTCCCTGTCTGTCTCTTTCCCTGTCTGTCTCTTTCCCTGTCTGTCTCTTTCCCTGTCTGTCTCTTTCCCTGTCTGTCTCTTTCCCTGTAGCTGTACTACCCGGCTTCGCCCGGATTAATAACTGTTGTTAACAAAATAGAATGTATTAACAAAAAATTATTCTGCACACTATATCCGCTGCCCGGGATAGTAACTGTCTCTTTCTCTCCC
Organism: Anomaloglossus baeobatrachus; assembly: GCF_048569485.1. Taxonomy (NCBI): domain Eukaryota; kingdom Metazoa; phylum Chordata; class Amphibia; order Anura; family Aromobatidae; genus Anomaloglossus; species Anomaloglossus baeobatrachus. The sequence continues at coordinate 205,064,154 of NC_134360.1, read as the reverse complement.
ATTCTCTGTCTGTCTCCCCCTCTGTATATATCTCTCGGTCTCTCTATCTCTTTGTCTGTCTGTCTCTTTCCCTCTCTTTCCCTCTGTCTCTTTCCCTGTGTCTGTCTCTTTGTCTGTTTCTTTCCCTGTCTCTCTCTTTCCCTCTCTTTCCCTGTCTCTCTCTTTCCCTCTCTTTCCCTGTCTGTCTCTTTCCCTGTCAGTCTGTCTTTCTGTGTCTGTCTCTTTGTGTCTGTCTCTTACCCTGTCTATGTCTGTCTCTTACTCTTTCCCTGTCTGTGTCTGTCTCTTTCCCTGGCTGCATTGTGACACGCCAACATTCCATATAAGGGCGTGGCTGCGCATTCTTCTGAAGTTCTGGCTGCACTGTGGCTCCCAACTCCATTCTATTTAATGGAGGCAGGTTTTTTGGTGAATAACTGTAAAGCGCGGTGTTACAATTTCCCCTCAAAACATAGCCTATGACGCTCTTGGGGTCCAGAAGTGTTAGTGTGTAAAATTTTGTGGCTGTAGCTGTGACGGTGCAGATGCCAATCCCGGATATATATATATATATATATATATATATATATATATATATATATATATATATATAATGTGTATATATATATATATATATGTATGTATATGACACACACACACACACGCACACCTTTATATATTTGATATATATATATATATGTGTGTGTGTGTGCGAGATGATATATATATAATCATCTCGCGCACACACACACACACATATATATATATATATATATCAAATATATAAAGGTGTGCGTGTGTGTGTGTCATATATATATATATACATACATATATATATATATATATATATGTGTATGTGTGTGCGAGATGATATACACAGTGCCTACAAGTAGTATTCAACCCCCTGCAGATTTAGCAGGTTTGATAAGATGCAAATAAGTTAGAGCCTGCAAACTTCAAACAAGAGCAGGATTTATTAACAGATGCATAAATCGTACAAACCAACAAGTTATGTTGCTCAGTTAAATTTTAATACATTTTCAACATAAAAGTGTGGGTCAATTATTATTCAACCCCTAGGTTTAATATTTTGTGGAATAACCCTTGTTTGCAATTACAGCTAATAATAGTCTTTTATAAGACCTGATCAGGCCGGCACAGGTCTCTGGAGTTATCTTGGCCCACTCCTCCATGCAGATCTTCTTCAAGTTATCTAGGTTCTTTGGGTGTCTCATGTGGACTTTAATCTTGAGCTCCTTCCACAAGTTTTCAATTGGGTTAAGGTCAGGAGACTGACTAGGCCACTGCAACACCTTGATTTTTTCCCTCTTGAACCAGGCCTTGGTTTTCTTGGCTGTGTGCTTTGGGTCGTCGTCTTGTTGGAAGATGAAATGACGACCCATCTTAATATCCTTGATGGAGGAGCGGAGATTCTTGGCCAAAATCTCCAGGTAGGCCGTTCTATCCATCTTCCCATGGATGCGGACCAAATAGCCAGGCCCCTTAGCTGAGAAACAGCCCCACAGCATGATGCTGCCACCACCATGCTTGACTGTAGGGATGGTATTCTTGGGGTCGTATGCAGTGCCATCCAGTCTCCAAACGTCACGTGTGTGGTTGGCACCAAAGATCTCGATCTTGGTCTCATCAGACCAGAGAACCTTGAACCAGTCTGTCTCAAAGTCCTCCAAGTGATCATGAGCAAACTGTAGACGAGCCTTGACATTACGCTTTGAAAGTAAAGGTACCTTACGGGCTCGTCTGGAACGGAGACCATTGCAGTGGAGTACGTTACTTATGGTATTGACTGAAACCAATGTCCCCACTGCCATGAGATCTTCCCGGAGCTCCTTCCTTGTTGTCTTTGGGTTAGCCTTGACTCTTCGGACAAGCCTGGCCTCGGCACGGGTGGAAACTTTCAAAGGCTGTCCAGGCCGTGGAAGGCTAACAGTAGTTCCATAAGCCTTCCACTTCCGGATGATGCTCCCAACAGTGGAGACAGGTAGGCCCAACTCCTTGGAAAGGGTTTTGTACCCCTTGCCAGCCTTGTGACCCTCCACGATCTTGTCTCTGATGGCCTTGGAATGCTCCTTTTGTCTTTCCCATGTTGACCAAGTATGAGTGCTGTTCACAAGTTTGGGGAGGATCTTAATTAGTCAGAAAAGGCTGGAAAAAGAGATAATTAATCCAAACATGTGAAGCTCATTGTTCTTTGTGCCTGAAATACTTCTTAATACTTTAGGGGAACCAAACAGAATTCTTGTGGTTTGAGGGGTTGAATAATAAATGACCCTCTGAATAAACTTTTCACAATTTAAAAAAAAAAAAAGAAAAAAAGAAATAACATTCTTTTTTGCTGCAGTGCATTTCACACTTCCAGGCTGATCTACAGTCCACATGTCACAATGCCAAGTTAATTCCGAATGTGTAAACCTGCTAAATCTGCAGGGGGTTGAATACTACTTGTAGGCACTGCATATAATCATCTCGCACACACACACATATTTTATATATATATATATATATATATATATATATATATATATATATATATATATATATATATATATATATATTATATATCTCACACACACACATACATATATATGTATGTATGTATGTATGTATGTATGTATGTATGTATGTGTGTGTGTGTGTGTGTGTGTGTGTGTGTGTGATATATATATATATATATATATATCTCATGTGCCAGTTCTTTATATTGACCACACATGTATTTATACATATAAATGAGATCTCCTCTTAGACGTCTTTTTTTCTAAGCTAAACAAATCCAACTTTTTCAACCTGTCATCATATGGGAGGCCTTCCATTCCTTGTAGTAGTCTAGTTGCCGCCTTTGTACTGACTAACTTCTGTATGTCCTTCTTAAAATGTGGAGCCCAAAACTGGATCCCATATTCCAGATGTGGCCTTACAAGTGATTTATAGAGGGGTAACAATACGTTGGGATCACGGGATCTAATCTCTTTTTATACACCCTAGAATCTTGTTTGCTTTAGCAGCTGCTGCCTGACATTGAGTGCTGCTGCTCAGCTTATTTGTAATCAGAATCCCCAAGTCCTTCTCCTGTTCTGTAGTCCCGAGTTTACTTCCATTTAATGTATATGCAGTTATAGGATTACTCCGTCCTAGGTGCATTACTCTACATTTATCAACATTAAATCTCATTTGCCAAGTATCTAATATATGATTAGTGATAGCACACAGAGAACAGGCACTTATACTCACCTGTCTGTGCTGCTGATATATCCCATGCTGCTGTTACTTCCTGGTAATGGTGCAGTGAATATTCATGAGCATAATTAGCTGGCTTGGAAGCAGGAGACAGCAGTGGCCTGGGACAGCATCACTGGATCCAGGTGAGTATAAAGATCATTTGATTTCAAAGACAGGTTTTTCTTTATCGTTCCTTATGGGAGACCCAAACCATGGGTGTATAGCTACTGCCTCCGGAGGACACACAAAGTACTACACTAAAAGTGTAGCTCCTCCCTCCGAGCATATACACTCCCCGGATGACAAATCCAACCAGTTTCATGCTTTGTGTTCAGGAGGTCACACACACACATGCATCCCCAGGGCCTGTCCTGACAAACGCTTTCTTAAGCGTACTTCTGACTTACTGGGGGCTCAGACGCTCTCCATGTACCCTATTGATCTGTCCGAAAGTGACGCAGATGCTAATGATTTGATTGCGTCCATTATATTTGTACTGGACCTCAATCCGCCTGTATCAGGGGAGCACCCCTCTTTGGCAGAAAAGCATCAGTATACCTTGCCTAAGAGAACAAGGAGTGTGTACCTTATCCACTCCAGCATTCAGGTCACTGTGACCAAGCCCAGAGCCTGTCCTGACAGACGCTTCCCAGAGCGTGGTTCTGATGACTGTTTCCCCCTTCCACCAATGGTGGTCAAGGAGTGGGCTCACTCACCAAGGGTGGACCCTCCGGGGTCTAGACTTTCAGCCCGGACAGTTGTATCAGTGGCTGACGGCACCTCTCTGAGGATCCCACTGTCCGCCAGGTTGTCCTTCTGGCCAAATCTATATATGAGGCGGCAGGGGCCTCGTTCTCCCCATCTTTTGCAGCAGTGCGGGCTCTCAAAGCCATCTCTGCTTCTCGGGAGGAGATGCATTCCCTCACCAGGGCCTTTATGCCCGAATTGGTTGCCTTAACTTCCAGGCTTCAGTCTTTTCATCCTATAGCTGGAGACTGTCACCGCACTGCGGTGGCCTCGGCTACTTCCCTCGCTATCCGCAGGTTCCTGTGGCTTCGAGAGTGGAAGGCAGATGCTTCTTAAGTTCCTTGCTGGACTCCCTTTTGCTGGGACCAGTCTATTCGGTGAACAACTGGATGAAATTATTAAGGAAGCTTTTGGCAGGAAGAGTACTTCCATGCCACAACCCAGGAAACCTTCCAGGGCAGGAACCAGTCGAGGTTTCGTTCCTTTCGTTTCCTCTAACTGGTCGTCCTCTAAGCCCTCGGCCTCGTCCACTAACTCAGCCAAGGTCCGTAAACCAACTGGCGCATGAAGCCGCGTCCTAAGTCGGCAGGAGCTGCTGCCACCAGGGCAGCCTCCTCTTGATTATCTGGCCGCGCCAGTAACGTCCTTGGTCGGTGGCAGGCTCTCCCTCTTGGGCGACGTGTGGTTGCAACACGTCTTCGATCAGTGGGTGTGGGTTACCCTCTCCCACGGCTACAGAACAGAATTCTATCCAGCCGCCAAACAGATTTTTTTCTGACAACTCCCCCCTGCTCCAAGGCCGCCGCCTTCTCACAGGCCGTGGCATTCTTGCAGGCCAATGGAGTAATTGTACCAGTTCCCGACTGGGAACGGTTCTGAGATTTCTACTCAAATCTCTTCCTAGTCCCCGAAAAGGACGGTGCTTTCCGACCTGGATCTCAAGCTTCTCAACAAGCATGTTCAGGTGCGGCAATTTTGCATGAAATCTCTGCGATCAGTCAATGACCCAAGGAGATTTCTTAGCATCCATCGACATCAGAGATGTCTCTCTGCATGTGCCATTCGCAGTTTCACACCAGCGTTGGCTACGTTTTGTAATCGGAGAGGAACATTTCCAATCGTGGCTCTCCCCTTGGGTTAGCCATGGCCCCTCGTGTATTCACCAGTTGCGGTTCTGCTCCTCCCAGGGGTTGGTAGTGATTCCTTACCTGGACGCCCTTCTAGTCAGGGCTTCATCCAGTGCAGACTGTCAGCGGAGTGTCTCGCTCACTCTCGCCACGCTTGCAAGTCCACTCTGACCCCGACCCAGGAACTTACGTACCTAGGGATGCAATTCGGGACTCTGCTGGCACTTGTGAAGCTGCCCTTAGTCAAACAGCAGTCTCTTCATCTGGCGGTTCGCTCTCTGCTGAGGCTCCGCCGTCATCCATCAGGCACCTCATGCAGGTGCTGGGTCAGATGGTGGCGTCAATAGAAGCGGTTCCCCTTGCCAGTTCCATCTGCGTCCCCTGCAGCTGGACATTTTCCGCTGTTGGGACAAGGGACTTCTTCCTTGCACGGGCTGGTGGCTCTGTCGCCACAGACCAGGAGCTCTCTTTAAGTGGTGGCTTCGGCCCCTCTCTCTGTACCAGGGACGCTCCTTTCTGGTCCCGTCATGGGTGATTCTCACCACGGATGCCAGTCTATCCGGCTGGGGAGCAGTGTTTCTCCACCACCGAGCACAGGGCACTTGGACTCCGTCCGAATCAGCCCTCTCGATCAATGTGCTAGAAATCAGGGCTGTAGTCCTTGGACTCGCAGCCGCCTAGCAATGTTGGAAGTTCAACATATCCTTCAGTGGACGGAGGACTCCGAGTCCACCATATCCGCAGTCCACATCCCAGGCGCAGAAAACTGGGAGGCAGGTTATCTCCGCCGTCAAACCGTGGACAGCGGCGGGTGAGTCCTGCATCCGGCAGTGTTCCGGTCAATTTAGCAGGCGGGGCACTCCGGAAGTGGATCTAATGGCATCCCGGCACAACAACAAGGTCCCGGTTTACGTGGCTCGCTCCCACGATCCTCAGGCCTTGGCAGCGGACGCGCTGGTTCCAGATTGGTCCCAGTTCCGTCTGGCCTACGTGTTTCCCCCTCTAGCTCTCTTGCCCAGAGTCCTGCGCAAGATCAAAATGGAGGGCCGTCGGGTCGTACTCATCGCCCCAGGCCCAGGCGAGCTTGGTTCCCAGACCTGCTCCGTCTGTTCGTAGAGGTGCTGTGGCATCTCCCGGACCGGCCAGACGTTCTCTCAGAGGGTCCGTTTTCCACAACAATTCTGCGGTTCTCAGATTGACGGCGTGGCTCTTGAGCCCTGAATCCTTACGGCTTCAGGCATTCCTTCCGAGGTCATCTTCACTATGACTCAGGCTCGGAAGTCTTCCTCGGCCAGGATTTACCTCAGGACTTGGAGAATTTTCCTGTCCTGGTGTCGTTCTTCCGGCCATGCTCCTTGGCCGTTTTTTCCTTGCCGACCATCCTGTCCTTTCTACAGTCCGGCCTGCAGCTAGGTCTGTCCCTCATTCCCTCAAGGGACAGGTCTCGGCTCTGTCAGCGTTGTTCCAGCGGCATATCGCCCGACTGGCCCAGGTGCGCACCTTCATGCAGGGCGCATCTCACATCATTCCGCCTTACCGGCGGTCTCTGGATCCCTGAGACCTTACTCTGGTCCTCATGGCCTTACAGAAACCCCCCTTTGAGCCTCTTAGGGAGGTTTCGTTGTTTAGTCTTTCACAGAAAGTGGTCTTTCTGGTGGCCATAATTTCTCTCAGGAGAGTCTCTTATTTGACTGTGCTCTCTTCGGAGTCACCCTTTTTGGTTTTTTTCACCAAGACAAGGTGGTTCTCCGTCCAACTCCGGGCCTTCTCCCTAAGGTGGTGTCTCCTTTCCACCTTAACCAGGACATTTCATTGTCTTCCCTTTGTTCGGCCCCTGTGCATCGCTTTGAGAAAGCGTTGCATGCTTTAGATTTGGTGCGGACGCTCCGGATCTATGTGTCACGCACCGCTGTTTCTTAGGCGGTGCACCTCTCTTTGTGTGCTGACCACACGTCAGCGCAAGGGTCTCTCGGCTTCTAAACCGACCCTAGCTCATTGGATAGGTCGGCCATATCCGATGCCTACCAATGTTCTCAGATGCCTCCCCCGCCGGGGATTAAGGCGCACTCGACCAGAGCTGTCGGTGCCTCTTGGGCTACGGCTCAGCAGGTCTGTCAGGCTGCCACTTGGTCTAGTCTGCACACCCTTTCGAAGCACTACCAAGTGCATGCTCATGCTTCGGCAGATGCGAGCTTGGGCAGACGCATCCTTCGGACGGCTGTCGCCCATTTGTGAAGTTAGGTTTCGCCTACTTCTCAGTTTCTGTTTATTCCCACCCATGGACTGCTTTGAGACGTCCCATGGTTTGGGTCTCCCATAAGGAACGATAAAGAAAAAGAGAATTTTGTTTACTTACCGTAAATTCTTTTTCTTATAGTTCCGACATGGGAGACCCAGCACCCTCCCTGTTGCCTGTTGGCAGCTTTCTTGTTCCGTGTGTTTTCACCGGCTGTTGTTGTAGACAGAAGTTCCGGTTATTCCGGGTTTTACTCTATCTCTACTTATGGGTGGATGTCCTCCTTCAGCTTTGGCACTAAACTGGTTGGATTTGTCATCCGGGGAGTGTATATGCTCGGAGGGAGGAGCTACACTTTTAGTGTAGTACTTTGTGTGTCCTCCGGAGGCAGTAGCTATACACCCATGGTTTGGGTCTCCCATGTCGGAACTATAAGAAAAAGAATTTACGGTAAGTAAACAAAATTCTCTTTTTTGTTTTTTTTTCTGGTATGTGTCACACGGATCACACCATTGTGGTCTGTATGGTTGTGTGTATATGTATATATATATGTATATATGTATATGTGTGTATATATATGTATATGTGTGTGTGTACGTGTGTGTGTGTGTGTATATATATATATATATATATATATATATATATATAAATTTTAGATCGACAGATATCTAATTGTATTCTTGTGAGTATTTTATACTTGTGAATCTTTTCCTTTTTTTTTTAATTTTTTTTTTTTTTATTCTTTTCCTTTTTTTCCATCCAGTCGTCGAAGGTATGAAGGAAGCTCAAGAAACACTCACTGGAAATTTTGTCAAGAAACAGATTGAAGATGAACTATAACCTCTAGATTTCCTGCCCAAACTCTTCCTCCCTGAAGCTGAGCGCGTCCCAGAGGTTACAGCGATATCAAGCCCTCGCTCTCTGTCTGGGTCTGGGATGTGAACGCTCTGCTGCTCGCCCTTTCTGGGCAATTCACTAACAGAGATTTTTCACGCACACTTTTTTTTTTCTCTTAGATAATTACACAAATCACCCAGTAATCTTCCATTGCTCAGTATTTCCAGTGCATCCTCGGGAACGGTCATGTTACATACAGACGTGTCATGTGAGAACTGGAGCGCTTCTCCTGCCTTCATATGCTAAGACTACATCACAAGATATTTATTGCTTCTATTCTTTAGCCAGCTCTGTGCCTGGTTAACTGGCGCTTGGCCTATTTTCTTGGCCTTTTTTGTTTTCAAAATGTGTTACTACAAGTCCGTTTTCTTTAAATAATGAGTATGAAGAATTATATATAATTTTTAGATGCCTGAGGTTGTAGGGGTTCACAAATGACAAATGTAGGTGTAGCATGTTACTACCCATGTCCCCGTAGCCGGAGTCTAAAATCTTGGGCATGTGAAATCTATCTTCCATATATTGGACTGCAGGTTTGTAAAACTTCTGTTGTGCCACAATCACATCAGACATTTTGATCGGTGGTGGCCTTGATTCGGAGACCCTCTGATAATCACTGAAAGTAAGGATCAGGAGCTTAGCTGAGCATTGTGCCCCTTCCATTGTTAGGCTGAGTTCACAAGTGCTGCAATCATCTGTCAGAACAGATCCTGCAATCGTCTGTCAGAACAGAGCCTGCAATCATCTGTCAGAACAGATCCTGCAATCATCTGTCAGAACAGATCCTGCAATCATCTGTCAGAACAGATCCTGCAATCGTCTGTCAGAACAGATCCTGCAATCGTCTGTCAGAACAGATCCTGCAATCGTCAGTCAGAACAGATCCTGCAATCGTCTGTCAGAACAGATCCTGCAATCGTCTGTCAGAACAGAGCCTGCAATCGTCTGTCAGAACAGAGCCTGCAATCGTCTGTCAGAACAGAGCCTGCAATCGTCTGTCAGAACAGAGCCTGCAATCGTCTGTCAGAACAGAGCCTGCAATCGTCTGTCAGAACAGAGCCTGCAATCGTCTGTCAGAACAGAGCCTGCAATCATTTGTTTGGCTAAGACCCCACTTTGCTTTTTACCTGCTTTTTCAACTGCAGCATTTAATGCCAAAATGGATGTGTTCTGCTTTTCAAGAAAAGTCTATGGGAATTTGGGTTTCTTGTCTGCACTTTGCAGTTCAAACTGCTGCCTTTTTGTGGCAGAAATGTGGGCAAAAACTCTGCTTTGCAGTTCTAAACGCAAATGGCAAAAACAATTGACATGTCAATTGTTTTTGCCGTTTGCGTTTAGAACTGCAAAGCAGAGTTTTTGCCCAAATTTCTGCCACAAAAAGGCTTCATTTTGAACTGCAAAGTGGGGTTTAGAAACCCAAATTCCCATAGACTTTGCTTGAAAAGCAGAACACAACCATTTTGGCATTAAACGCTGCAGTTGAAAAAGCAGGTAAAAAGCAAAGTGGGGTCTTAGCCTTAGGGGGGCTTTACACATTGCGACATCACTTCCGAAATATCGTCGGGGTCACATCGTTAGTGACGCACATCCGGCGCCGGTAGCGACATCGCAGCGTGTAAATCCTAGGTGCTATGATAGTTTATCGCAAAAGCGTCGAAAATCGTTGATCTGTGTAGCGTCGGTCATTTCCAGAATGTCGGTTCGACCGCAGGTACGATGTTGTTTGTCGTTCCTGCAGCTCCACACATCGCTGTGTGTAAACCCGCAGGAGCGACAAACATGTATGTAACGTGAGGCCATCCTTTGCAATCCGTTGCTTATACAAGTCTAATGAGAAAAAAATGGATCCAGCTCTGGATCCTTTTTTTTTCACATTTCGACGGATTGTGACTGATGGTAAAAAAACCGGATGCGTGAAAGGGGCCTAACCACATTATTTTTGCCAATAGATCTCTACAAGATCCGATCTAATAGATTATTAGTGGACATGTGAACTCTACATTATCTGATGCCAGGCTCATAGTATTGGTAACCTTCATTTTAGAAATCTACGGGAGCCTCAAAACCTGGACATGTCAAAAGCCTAATAAAAGTGCATTTTTTATTATTTTTTTTAAGTTTGGCTCATAGCAAAAAATAGGGTTTTTACAATATTATTATTAATAATAATAATAACAATATTATTATTATTATTATTATTATTTAAGCATGCACTAGGAAATGGCATCTATAAGTAATTGCTTCATGTTCTACCTGTGCTGGGTTAAATGAAGATTTAAGATTTGCAGTACTCATTAATTTCCTGTAGGTGGCATTGTGAGCATTTAAACAAAACATTCCACCTTTTCTAACAATTTCCAGAGTTACATTTAACATAACAATTGGGAGCAACTCTAAATACTCATTTATGTCATTGTCATTTTGCAGTAGATGCAGATTATTTTCCCCAAGCTTGAAGCTGAATTTTAAAGAAGTGCATAATGGGATCTCCCATAACAGGCACACAATTGGCGTTTATGACGATATAAGATGAGCGGCAGTATTATACGTGGTTAAAAAAAAAAAAGTCTGCTTGCTTGCTACATTACAGGACTGAGTGTGATATTACATCTTGGATCCACTGAACTGAATGGGGCTCATCTGCAATTCCACTCACGGCCTGTGGAATGGGCGGCGCTGTTTTTAGAAACAGATTATATATATATATATATATATATATATATATATATATATATATATATATATATATATATATATATATATATATATATATATATATATATATATATATATATATATATATATATATATATATATATATATATATATATATATATATATATATATATATATATATATATATATATATATATATATATATATATATATGTATATATATATATATATGTTTGGAGATCAAAATTAGAGAATAATGTATGATCACTTGCTCTTTTCAGAAATGTAATCTACACTGATTTAGCTTTTGAAGGTTTTTTTGTAAGGGGTGCACCATGCCACTAGAACAGTGTTTTACAAAAGATCCAAAGTTTATCAATAGAAAACCTTTATTTTGCCCAAAACGCGATGATGATAATTAGAGAACAGCCATGACTGTAGCACAGAGAAATATTCTAACTACATTTTCTGAAGGTAACAGTCACCGATCAGGTAGACGTGTACAGGCCGTTGCTGTGAATGACTTCAGCACATCTGCGGCCACAGGACATTACTAGGCTCTCACACTGCTCTGGTGGGATTTTGGTCCACTCTTCTTCCAGTCTCAACCACAGTTCTTTGACTGTTGTGGGTTTCTTGTCCATAACTTTGTCACCAAGGATTTTCCAGAGGTTTTCTATTGGGTTTAGATCAGGACTCTGGGCTTTGGCCATTTCATTGTTTCAATGTTTTCTGTTTCAAGGAATTGCTTTCCCCATTTTGCTGTGTGACAGGGGGCATTGTCCTGTATGAAAATTGTTGGCTGATTGAGTGATGTACACAACTAAGGAAACACGTGTTGTTGAAGGTTCAGATACACACTTGCATTCACTCTGCCATGTAGCTGTATGAGAGGTCCAACTCTTGCTGCAGAAAACATTCCCCAAACCATGACACTTTCTCCACCACCTTTCACTGACTTCTTAACACACTTTGGGTTCTGTCTTTCCCCAGTTTGTTGACTAACATAATGTTTCCCATCAGACGCAAACAAATTAAACTTGCTTTCATCACTAAAATGAACTATGGACCACTTCTCCTCTGTCCACACAACATGTTCCTCACCAGTAGTGAGTCTAGCCTTTTGATTCTTTCTGCCAATGAGAGGTTTGGTCACTGCAGAGTGGGCTTTCAGTCCAAATGATCTTCAACGTCGTGACACTGTATAACAAGATAGATTCTTATCCTGTTCAGTGCTGAACTGCCGAGCAATTCCAGCTGCAGTGTTGAAACGACAACCCATGGAGATTCTCGCATTATCCTGTCCTGTCTTGCATTTGTCTTGCGAGGGTGACCAGCTTTCTAGGGGAACTTGAAAGAGTTTGTGATGTTGTAAAGATGCAATATTCTTGAAAGCACAGACTTGAAACCACCATCTTCTCTTGGTATGGCTGATAGGGTCACCCCTTGGGCCTTCATCTGAACAACCTGCTGCCGGAGGATTCAGTCACTTTGGAACGGCACAACATTTTTGCAAATTCAGTGTAAGGGCCGTTTCACACATCAAGCTTTTCGCCGGATTGGCGGATCCGGCGCACTCCAGTACAGTGCGATACAGTACAATGGCAGCATGGCAACTTCTGGGTCACATGCTCTGGTCATGCTGCCATTGTACTGTATACACTGTATTGGAGTGCGCCGCATCCGCCAATCCGGCGAAAAGATGGATGTTTGAAACTAGCCTAAACTGGAAAGTTAGGCTGCCCGTTACATAGGGTTTGTCTGATAATTAAGGAAATTAGCCCCAGGTGCCAAATTAACACCAATAACTTGCAGGTATCTGAAAGTGTTCTCTAATTTTGATTCTTTTTCTTCTACATTTATCTCATTACATGTTTATTATGTGCTTTGGAAAAAATTCAACTTATTTAATAAGCTTAAAATACTGCGAGTTTCGTCATGTTAGGATATAATCACATACACAATGACCGCAACATTTAGGAAATTGCGTGTTGTTCTCTAACTTTGATCTCCAGTGTATACTTCTAATTCTTTCCAGCCCCCTCTAAATGAGTGGACCAAGAGTTATTTCAGCAATAATACTAAGAAAAGTTTATTGACCGTTTTTAATATTGACCAATTTGCATATATAGATACACAATAACCCGCCTTGTGGCGAAGCGAAGTATTGTAACATTTTTATTAATCTTGATGGTATACCAATGGGTAATATATTTTTTACATTTATAAATTACTCTTATTATTCTTGTAATATTAAATAGAAATAAATAATGCCAAGGACTCCTATACAATGTAAACCCCACCATTGCTCCCAGCTTTTATAATGCGGGTACTAGGCTTTGGGATTTTTTCTCTGCGGGACAGGTAGATGTGGGGGCAGCAGCCATTTTTATTGTTTTACGGTAATGCACTTTTTGTGTCACTGGGTTTTTCTGATCTGCTTTGTGCATCTTTTTGAATACTTCTATATTGTGCTGTTCCTCTGTTAGGCATTGTGCACACGTAGCGTTTTTATGTGCACAAAGAAAGCATGTTTTGGCAGGAAAAATGATGTTACAGCTGGAACCCAGCTCTTACTGGCCGGAGCGGTACCCACGCCGCTCCTCTCCGTTTAATCCCCTGAATGCTGCGGTCAATGCGATTGCTGCATTTAGTAAGCAAGGAGAGGAATCGCTTACTCTCCCTGGTGATCAGATCCCTGTGATGTGATGACAGGGACCCGATCGCTGCCATAGTAAACCTGGGTCATCACCATGAGGACCCCGGGTTACTGAGGTACGATCGCCGACCAGACCAGACCAGGGCAGCTACGTCACCGGAGTTCCCTCCAGCAAGGTCCCAAAGTAAAAGACCGCAATGCCTAGGTGAAGGGAACCCCGGTGACGTCACAAGGTGAACAGAGTTCTTGCCGGTGGATCAGTAGGGTTTCTTTTATCTTGCTGGAGTCAACTCTGGTGACGTAGGTGCCCTGGAGGCAAGGAGTAGTGAACAGAGTTCATGCCGGCGCATCTACAGGAAACCCTGGTGATCCACCGGCATGAACTCGATTCACCTTATGACATCACCGGAGTTCCCTGTTTTAGGTCTTGGGTAAAGACCGCTAGATAAGGCTGCAGGGAACCCCACTTACGTAAAAAAAAAAAAAGCACCTACACGCACAAAAAAAGCAACGAGGGGCCTTACACATGCATTTTCGCCTGCCTTTTTCATTGACTCGATTGAAGTAAATTGGGGAAAAAAGCAGGAAAAACGCAGAAACAATTGACATGCTGCTTCTTTTTCAGCAAGGAATAAAAAAGCAACGTGTGCACAGCAAGTCACGATTCTCAGACTTTACTGGGATGATTTTTCCTTGCTTTTATTGATTAAAAGCTTTGAAAAAATGCTAAAAAAAACCCACCCTGTGGGCACAATGCCTAAAGGGTACTTTACATGCTACGACATCGCTAGCGATCTCATTAGCGATGTGAAATTCTAGATCGCAAGTGCGATCTTTTGAGATCGCACATGCGTAAAATAACCTTTGTGCGATCTCAAAAGATCGCACTTGCGATCTAGAATTTCACATCGCTAATGAGATCGCTAGCGATGTCGCAGCATGTAAAGTACCCTTTACTCCTCCTGAACATACATCAGTAAGTGACGAGAATGGTGAAGACCAGCTGGCTAAAGGGTCGTGTCTCCACAAAGTCTGGTACTATTAGCTCTGATTGGACAGTGTAGGGATATGACCCAAACTTGTATCAACTAATTGTCATACATGTCCAGGAGGAATAACTGAGGAACGGAACAACAGTTCTACGAAACGTTGCTCCAAAACTTATTTCGCTGGAAATGCAAATATATGCTAAAACCGGCCTTACAGGGCTGGTCTAATGAAGGGATTGACTGAGGTTAAGGTCCTAGAAAACCATTCATTTTTTGAGATGTTGGATACTTTTTTTTTTCTGGGGATTTTGGTAAGAGCTGCCAAGGATGTTTGCACGCTTTGTGTCAGCCATGCACTGCCCCATAATCGTGTGCGATCAGATACCCGGTATTTTGGGAGATATTTCACTGTCTAATAAAATAATACCACTCTATAATCCTCCGTTATTCAGTTCCTCCCAATATTGGTGGAAATTAAATGACCGCATTTTTTTTCCCCCTTTTTTGCTCTAATTCTACGGATCTTGCTTCTGGCTATAACTCCTCGCTGTATTTTCTGTCCCTGAAGCCGGTTATTGACATATATTTTTGTACCCTGTGTGATTCATGCATGTTGATATCTGCTGTGGATTTATGTTGTGTGTTTTTTTTTTTATTATTATTATTCTCTTGCATTCTCTTTATTGAGCTTCATATGAGATTTGTAATGTTTGATTACTGAAAAAAAATAAATAAAATTGACAAGTTTTTGATTAAATAAAAAAAAAATTGTTGTCAAGCACATAAGACTTCGCCGAATGCAAATTTTACTTTATCAATGAGTACAACCAGTTCACTAACTAATATATGAAAACGTGTCTGCATCCAAAAACTATGCATCTTTATGTCTCAAATATTGTAAAAAATCTACAATCTTGGAACATCGTTTTTGGATGTTGTCATGTTCATACGTTAAATGGAAAAAATTTGTATGAAAAAAGAGTTGTTCCGTCGTTTTAATTTTTTTTTTCCATAAATCAATAGTACACATGAAAATAAGCAACTTTGTAATATATCTCATCAGACAAATTTGCTTCTTTGTTTGCAAGAATTGATCGGTCATTCTCAATTCTGGGGTAAAATCTGTATTCATGGATTCAGATTCTCTGTTGATAAACAGTGAGGAAAGGCGGAGTTCTGCCTTTAGCTCCTCCCTCTGCTGCTAGCTCCTTGCTCTGCGTCTCCTCCAGAGTCCAGTGCTGGCGGCTTTATACCACTCCATCCAATGCTCGGCATTGTGCTTGGTGATGTACAGCTCTGGATTGTGCTTGGTAATGTACGGCTATGTCCAGAAACCTCATGCACACAGACACAAAACACCTACGTTTTTTTTTTCCTGACTGTTTTATCAACCTGCTTGTTTTTTGCGGCGTTATTAAGAGTGAACATGTCCAATTCTTTCAGCGTTTCTGTCTTGGTTTTTGACCGTAGTGATGGGTGAACTCGTAGATACCCTGGATCAGCAGGTCTAACCGGGTTAATAAACCCAATTGACGCCCGGAATTGATCCAGGGTATCTGGCCGGGCGCTGGTCCCCATATAGTATGGGGACCAGAATCCAGCACTCTAAAAATGGTGGTGGAAAGGATAGGGATATTGGAGAAGGAGCGTTACTTATTGAGGCTGTAACTCCTGACCTCATTCTACTTCCAGGGCCGTTCATTACATATTCACTGCTTTCCCCACCCACCAGCATCTGTGATTAGTTGCAGTCAGACGTGCCCCCACCCTGAGTGGCAGCATGTCTGACTGCTTCCAATCACAGATGCTACGTGCCCCTATCTTGGTATAAAAATAAAAAAAAATTGGCGCAGCCCCCCCCATATTATGATACCCAGCACAGGTAAAGCATACAGCTACAGGCTGCAGCCTGCAGCCGTGCGCTTATCCTGGCTGTGTATCAAAATAAAAGGAACTACATGCGTCTTTTTTTTTTTTTTTTAATTGCTTAGATAATTTTGAAAAACATAATACACTCCCCCCATTTTTGATACCAAAGCCATGATAATGCCAGACAGCTGGGGCCTGGGATTCTCAGGCTGGGGAGACCCATGGTTATTGGGCCCCCCCAGCCTAAAAATAGCAGCCTGCAACTGCCCAGAATTGTCACATCCCAGAGATGCAACAATACTAGGACTTTGCACATAAATGCTTCTGCAGAAGAACACCTCCAAATACGGAATGCGGTGAAAGGTGCCACATTGTTGCTTTTTTTTTCTGTTGGTCCCATAAAAAACTTTTTCAAATGTGTAGCATATGGAAATAAAACGTACAACGCCAAGTGAAAGGATCTGCAGTGAAACAATTTCAACTTTTTCTTTTCTGGTATTGGAGAATAAATGGAGTTTAGAATATCTCTAATCTGTGTGTATATGTATGTATGTATGTATATATAATGTGTGTATGTAAAATATATATATATATATATATATATATATATATATATATATATATATATATATATATATATATATATATATATATTGTGTGTCTTTTGCATTTACTGTATTTTTGCTGCTGTGACCAAACCTGAAGCATCTGTATGTCACCACCTATGTGAAGTGACTACATTCAGTGACATTTACTGCACAGAAAAGTTGCAAAAAGTATAAGATCCGTGATGGTATTCCCTATCTATAGTAGACACCGTGTGTAGCGTTCATTCATTCATTTATTTATTTATACGTTCATTCATCAGTTTGTCTCCGATGCTTTCTTTCCTCTGATCGCACTGGAAAATCTACGTGAAAATAAAGAAATAAATCAGTTGCCTGGAAACCTGCACTTAATCCGAGCGGCTTGTGTACAAAAGGTCACAGGTAAGAGGCTTTTCCTGGAAAATCTATTTATAATCTTGTTTATCAGTCGGAGACAGTGAGATATAGCGTCACCTTCTGGGGTCACTGTGCAGGGGACACCTGTGCGCCTGGATGAGGCTTAGATGAAAAATGCAAAAAGTAAAATACTGTATACCATGTGCATTGTAGAAACACTAAAGGATTGACTATAGACTCACTAAATGAGAAGGGCAAGGACCCTTGGGCACTGATTCAGATCCCTGTGGATGCTAAGTTCATACTGAGTCTTTTTTGCAAGGTTTTTGAGCAGAAACTCAGCAGAACCTCTAAGTTTTTAAAGAGTTTTGAGATTTTGAGGAGGATTTGGAGATTTTCTGCTTCAAAAGCTCGGCAAAAAAACTCACTAAATGAGAAGGGCAAGGAATTTGAGGCACAAATTAGTTTTCTCCCTGAGGCTCTGTTCCCACAGAGGTTTTTTTACAGAGTTTTTGGAGCAGAAGCTTAGCAGAATCTCCAAGTTTTTGAGGAGAATTGGGACAGTTTTTGCTGAGTTTTTGCTTCAAAAACTCAGCAAAAAGACTCACTAAATGAGAAGGGCGAGGGACCTTGGGCACTGATTCAGTTCCCTGTGGATGCGAAGTTCATACTGAGTCTTTTTTGCAGGCAAAAAAGATTTGTATCCAGCATCCACAAATAAAAATCCAATCTTTATTGAATCAGTTTAAAACATGATAAAATCAAGCATAGATAGTATAGACAGACCGGCCTACACGTTTCGGGCAAAGTCCTTAGTTTTGACAAGGCTAAGGGCTTTGCCCGAAATGCGTAGACCGGTCTGTCTATACTGTCTATGCTTGATTTTATCATGTTTTAAACAGATTCAATAATGCTATGAATTTTATTTGCGGATGCCAGATACTAATCTTTTTTGCCTTATCCAGGGGCGTATCTAGGGGGGGTTGGCGGGGCATCTGCCCCAGGCGCAACTGTGAGTGGGGCACTGTCGGCTGCTTGATGCTGCGCTGTGAAAGTCTCCACGTGGGCTGCGGTTGCCGCTCTGCAGTGGGAGCCGCCATTCTCTGAGCGCAGCTGTCATGCTGACAGCCGCACTCATAGAAAGTGCAGCGCGCGGCTCCCACTGCTCAATTGTCCTTGTATCTGTCAGATGCTAGGACCATTGGAGCGGTGACGCCGGCGCTGACGTCCGGGTCAGAGCGACGGCTTTCATGTGATCAGGTCAGCTGATCACACTGCAGACCCGAAAGTCAGGCCCGCAACGCAGAGACGGCAGAGAAACGCTGATAAGTGCTCCACTGTGGAGCTGAAGACACGGACGGAGGAGCATTATGGGGTGAGGGGGGAGGTATCTATGCACACGGAATGGGGGGACAGAGGGTGGGGAGAGGGAACTATTAGTGGACACATTATGACGGGATAGAGGTTGGGGAGGGGGCAGTATCTAAAGACAGTATGGGGGAGAGAGGATGGAAAGGGAGCAGTATCTATAGACACAGTAGGGGTGAGGGGCAATGCTCTTTTGACAGTATGGTGGGAAGAGAGGTTGGGGAGGGGGAAGCATTTTTGGGCACAGTATGGGGAGAGAAATGATGAGGGATGATGTATGGGAAGAGAAATGATGAGGGATGATGTATGGGGAGAGAAATGATGAGGGGTGATGTATGGGGAGAGAAATGATGAGGGGTGATGTATGGGGAGAGAAATGATGAGGGGTGATGTATGGGGAGAGAAATGATGAGGGGTGATGTATGGGGAGAGAAATGATGAGGGGTGATGTATGGGGAAAGAAATGAGGGGTGATGTATGGGGAGAGGGAGGATGCGGGGTGATGTATGGGGAGAGGGAGGATGCGGGGTGATGTATGGGGAGAGGGAGGATGCGGGGTGATGTATGGGGAGAGGGAGGATGCGGGGTGATGTATGGGGAGAGTGAGGATGCGGGGTGATGTATGGGGAGAGTGAGGATGCGGGGTGATGTATGGGGAGAGGGAGGATGAGGGGTGATGTATGGGGAGAGGGAGGATGCGGGGTGATGTATGGGGAGAGGGAGGATGAGGGGTGATGTATGGGGAGAGGGAGGATGCGGGGTGATGTATGGGGAGAGGGAGGGGTGTCGTATACAGACATGGTATGGGGAGCAAATGGGAATGAAATTTTGAGGACACAGAATAAAGAGTGACATGGTATGAGGAGCAAGTGGGCAGGATGGGGAGTGATGTGGAAATGTATATGGACACGCAGGAGGTAGTGAGGAAGACAGTAAGGGATGAGAAAAATATGAGGGGGCATAGAATAGAGACTGGGTAGTGGAGGGACGTGGTATTGAGAGGGGGCAGAATTGGAGGACAGTGTGAGGCCATAGCGAGGAGGGGGTGAGATGAGAGGACACAGTATAAAGACTGGGCAGTATAGGGTGATACAGTGAGAGCACAGTGTGAAGAGTAGTATGGAAAGGAGAGGGAGTGTGTGGGGCATGTAAGATAAGAGAGGCAGTGTGTGGGTCATATTTTGTGCAGAGAACACAGTGAGGGGCTATTATTTGTTCAGGGGCACAGTGTAGGGCAGGTATTTTTAAGTAGAAGTGTTATAATCATTCTGCTATTTTAGGGGCATCGTGATGGGATCTGCTGGAGAAGACCGGAGAAGATGGAAATCTGCAGAGACTAGATGTGAATGTGAAAAGTCATCATGGCGTCAGGACAAGGTGAATAGAAAGAAACGACTCAGAGACAACATCATCTATAAGGTACGTGAATGTAAATGTTTATTTGTGATACTATGTCCCATCATTAGGCTTTGGTCCCACTTGCACATTGCTTCTGATGTGAGCACAGTGGGACCCTCATTGATCAGCTGTTCTTGGTGCAGGTGGCCGGAAATGCTTATTTTTGGATCTGCTCCGCCCTCTGATGGTGTCCGCGGCCGGGTACTGCACATCCGCCTCATTGATTTTAATAGGAGACTGCTCCCACTATCTCAAGATGGAGCAGATCCAGAACTGAGCACTTCGGGGCACCTGCCACCACCGACATGGCACCTAGAACAAGCGATTGGCAGGGGTGCCAGGTGCCGGATCCCGACCAATCAGACATTGGTGACCTATCCTAACGAAAGGTCTTCATTGTTAAGGTAGTAGACTTTATTAAAGAGATTGTCCATGTGACTGCAGACTTCTGAATTCTCACAGTGTACACACTGCACGCTGTCAGGATTCTCTGATGCCAGCGGTGACAGTGGGAGGTTACGAAGCTTCAAGTATGCGATTTACATAATGTGGTCACGTGCTGAACAGACATGCTCAATGAAAATTAATTGACTGAGGCTGGACACATCAAACCAGAATGTGGCCAGAAGTCTACAAATCTCATACTTGTGCTCACATAATTGTCCATTCTCGTCACTGCCACCGGAGAATCCTAACAGTGTGCAGAGCATGCGTTGTAAGAATTCAGAAGCCTGAAGTCACGAATAGTCACTGCAGACTTTTATCTCTAATTTGGACAATCCCTTTAATTACAAAATTAAGTAGTGTAGTATACTCAGTTCTAACAGCGTGTAATATACCCACTGTCACAATTCAGCTCTGCTGGCTGGTCACCACATGGCCACTCCTCATATGTGATTTTCATACTTGCATGTGACAATTAGCTTTTCTTCATACGTTTCTCATTGAACATTGAGAGAATTATTAAGAGAAGCTCGTTACCACATGACTGTAAGTGGGCAAATCATATATGAGTGACTGGTCACATGACGACCACCCAAATTGCTTGGTGGGGGGTGGGGGTGCGCCGCCATACTGAATTCTTGCCCCGGGTGCTGGAAAGCCTAGATACACCTCTGCCTTATCCATGGATCCAGGAACCAGCCTGTAGTTCCGAGCACCACAGCTGCATTATACTGAGCAATTAGTTGGAGCTGTCTGATCTTCACTTTTTTTTGCAGGGGTTTTTTTTTAGCATAAACTTTGCAGAACGTCCAAGTTATTGAGGAGTTTTGAGATTTTGAGGAGGATTTGGAGAGTTCCTGCTTCAAAAAAATCAGCAAAAAGACTCACTAAATGAGAAGGGCAAGGAACCTGGGGCACAGATTCAGTTCTCTCCTTGGGGTTACTTTCAGGCCTCTTTCACACGTACATTAAAACCACGTACGTTTAGAGGTGCGTATGGCCCTCCGTGTGCTGTGATTTTGGCTCTCTGTGTGTTATCCGAGATAATACATCAGAGCAGGAACTTTCTGCTCACCTGTCCCTGGCGCTGTTGTCCATGGAGCTGATGTCTCCCGCGCTGTTGCTTCTGGTGCTCAGTGCAATGAATATGCGATGAGCATAATGAGCGGGGGCCGGAAGCAAGTGAAAGCAGCGGCTGAAGACAGCAGGGCTGGAGAGACAGGTGAGTGTAGAAATTCATTTTATTTCAAAGAAATGTGATTTTCTCCGGTACGTGTCACACTGATGTCACACGGACGAGTGACACCCGTGCTGCCGGAGAAAAACGAACATGTCAACGTGTGGAGGACACGGACACACGTAGGCTCCACGTGTGTGCAGACTCATTGATTTTAATGGATCTGCGTGTGCGAAAATGGACCTCACACGTGTTGGAGACACGGATGTGTGAAAGAGGTCTCACACAAAGCCTTTTTTCCAAAGTTTCCGGATTAGAAACTGAGCAGAACCTTAAAATTTTTGAGGGTTTTGGAGTTTTTAAGAAGGATTGGGAGAGTTTCCGCATAGGGATGAGCAAGTAGTGATATACTCGGCATCGCTATACTCGTAACGAGTAGGTCCTAATACTCAGGTACTTGTTACAATTAGCGAGTCCAATGCAAGTCAATGGGAAATGCGAGTAATTGTCTACTTCTGCTGGACCCTACAAAGCAGTCTGGGGGCTGAGTGAAAGGGTGAAATGAATGCATGATTGTTTAAAAGACAGGCGGTATAAAGCCGCTGCCTTTTTTAAACAATGAGCTGATGTACGCTCCCCGTCCGGGTCCTTTGCTCCCTGGTGCTGCGCTCTCCGTTGTCCTGTGCTTCACTTCCTGCTCCCTGGTGCTGCGCGCTCCACTGCTCTGTGCTTCATCCCCCGCTCCCTGGTGCTGCGATCTCCGTTGCCCTGTGCTTCACTTCCTGCTCCCTGGTGCTGCGCACTCCACTGCTCTGTGCTTCATCCCCCGCTCCCTGGTGCTGCGCTCCCCACCCAGTACTATCTTAGGATCGGGCGGAGAGGCGGCGGGGGAGCGAAGAACCAGGCAGGGGAGCGAGGCAGCAGGGAGTGAAGGACCCGAACGGGGAGCGTGCATCAGCTGATTGTTTAAAAAAAGCTGCTTTTAAACAATCGTGCATCTATTTCAGCCTTTTACTCAGCCCCCAGACCGCTTTGTAGGGTCCAGCAGACAATTACTCACATTTCCCATTGACTTACATTGGACTCGCTACTCCTAACAAGTAATTACAAGGATTCTCGCGGAGTAATGAGTAGCCCGAGTACCGTACTACTCGGCGAGTACCGAGTATACTCGCTCATCCCTATTTCTGCTCAATTTATGCTCCAAAAATGTCTCCAAAATCTCAGTACGCACACTTAGATCAGTATCTAGAAACCTGAGTCTTAAAGGATCACTGCCATTTTGACATAGTTCACATAAATCAATTGTAAAAGCAAATATAGTAATTTTTTAACTATATCTTATCAACAGAACATGCTTTTTTCTTCACTTATGAGCCACTTTTTATTGAACTCGCAGCCTCTTGAACTTTAACTTTATCTGCAAACTGCTAAAATCCATGTTGTTTAAAATAAGATGGACTGCCAACTTACTGACAACAACAGGATCAGGAGCAGGAGTCGCTCTTCTGATTGATACAGGCAGACACTTTCAATTTCCTTTAAAAGTGTAATTACGTTGCACAAAAACTCTGGATGCCCCAGAGGGGCAAAGTGACCCAAAAAAATGTAGTTTTGGTGTTCTTAATTTTTTGTTTTTGTTTACAGTGTTTACTGATCGGGTTAATTAATTTTATATATTGGCAAGTCGGACTTTCTGAACACATCGATACCATATATGTGTATTTAAAAAAAATAAATAAATAGTAATAATAATTTGTATTTTTAATGGGACAAAAGGGGGCTGATTTTAATTTTTGTTTTTTTTTCCTATTTTTAAAAACTTTGTTTTTCATTTTACACTGTTTTTAATAGTCCCCTTAGGAGGCTATAACCTGTGATCGTCTGATCACTTGTGCTGTATACAGTAATGCCCCACCATTGCTGTATATAGCAGAAATCACTGTCTTCTTTTGAAGCTCGGCCACAGGCAGGTTTCAAAGGAGCTCTGCTATGACAAGTATGGGGGTCTTCAGTAGGTCCCCTGCAATCATAGCGACCCATCGGCGATCCATGATTACGCCACAGGTGCATCGATGGGTACCACACCTCTATGCTGGCATATGATAAATCCCGCCGTCAGAGTTTGACCCCATGGGCCTGCGCTCTATACATCTGATTTCGACATGCGACGTACATGTACGGTGGATGTCGTGAAGGGGTTAATGTAAGAACTACGGTTTGTTATAACTACTGATTATATACCGTACTTATAATATGCAGGATAAGAGGTGGAGTATGACATGACTGAAGCCTAGAAACAGTAATGTATATAACAGCGTATAAAGTAATCACCGACTGCATTAAATCCCATTTTTATATATATGTTTTTATAATAATTCTACTATTTCTTAGCCTGTAAATGTGATCTGTTAAGCAGCAGTGGCAGCTATGATGACATCAAAGGTATCACATATCAATTAATTTTATATATTTATAAGTCGGACTTTCGGAACCCGTCAATACCATATATGTGTATTTAAAATAAATAAATACATAAATTAGTATTTTTAATGGTGCAAAGGGGGGCTGATTTGAATTTGTTTTTTTGCATATTTTTTAAAACTTTGTTTTTTATTTTTCACTGCTTTTAATAGTTCCCTAGGAGGCTATAACATGAGATCGTTTGATCACTTGTGTTATATACATTCATGCTCCACCATTGTTGTGTATAGCAGAAATCACTGTCTCCTTTGAAGCACAGCCACAGGCAGGTTTCAAAGGAGCTCTGCTATGACAAGTATGGAGGTCTTCAGTAGGCTCCCTGCAAACATAGCGACCCATCGGTGATCCACGATCACGCCACAGGTGCATCGATGGGTACCACGCTTCTCTGCACATGATAAATCCCGCTGTCACAGTTTGACACCGTGACTCGCGTTCTATACAACTGCTTTCAACATGCGCCGTAAGTGTACAGTAGAGGTCTTGAAGGGGTTAATCTAATAAACTACTGTTTGTTATAACTACTGATTATATACTTATAATGTGCAGGGTAGGTGGTGGAGTATGACATGATTAACGCCTAGAAACGGTAATGTATATAACAGTGTATAAAGTAATCACCGACTGCATTAAATCCCATTTTTTTTTATATATTTTTTTTAATAATTCAACTATTTCTTACCCTGTAAAATGTGATCTATTAAGCATCAGTGGCAGCTATGATGACATCACAGGTATCACATGGCATCACAATTGGTATAGAATGTACAATGTTCTACATCTGAGCCATCTTGTGTCATTACAGTCTGACAGCTGGAAGAGGACAGGTCCAGGTAGGTCGCTCTCATTATACGGGGTCTCCTTCCCATATGATGCATCTGGGGGGGGGGAGTGTAGTGGAATTCAGAACTATAACAGTAACACCTCAAAATTGTCAACAAAAAGCTGCCCTGGCTGTGATTGTCACGATGTTCTGTAATATATTTTTTTGTAGTGGGTTTTTTTTGTGGATTTTTTGCAAGTGCTGTTACATAATACTAGGTGGGATATAATGTATAAAAAAATGGTTTGATTTGGTTTATACACTGAAAAAATTCTTAATTGGTGTGTTTCAGTTTATGATAAATTCTGATTAAACTGTATTTAGCGCACTTGACACCTTATATATTTTTATATACATGTAGTGTTGGGATAAATTTTGATAAGAACTATATTTATTGCACTTTACACTTTTTGACCTTAAATATTGCAGTATTCGCCATAAATTATATGTGGAATCCTTTTTAATTTACCGTATGAAGTGTTATCCTGTTGAGTGAAGCACTACCTGCTATTGATTGTGTCCCTCTGAGGTGGCTTCCTTTTGTGTTTTTAATGGTGTTTTTTGTCTATATGTCATGAGATAAATTAATATAAAAATGTTTATTCAAATTTTTATACAAAAAACAATTAAATTTTTTCACTTCTTGACCTAGCTTGGGTGATGCCTTGTGGGTTTGTGTTGAGTTATTGATTAATGAAGTGTATGCGTAAAAATTTCTTTTGAGCGATTAGTTGACTAGTTTTGCCATTAGTCTGGACAAAATATACCATTTTTGTGACCTATCCAATTACGAAATGCTACAATTCTCTATTGTCAGGTCACTTGGTCCTGTTAACTGGTTCTTCCAATCTTTAGAGTTATTTAATACTCGTAGGGTCCCAGCAGTTGGACCTGAGAACCACATCTGAATAGAGGGCTGGCCAACCATGCGTACCACAGCTCCATTATTTCTCTATGGGGCTACCAGGAAAAGCCAAGTATTGTACTCAGTGCTGTATATCTTTCATAGCAAAGTAATGGATCGGGGGTGCATATGTGCCATGTTTTGGCACAGCTCCATTTAGATGGAGAAATGCTGAGCAATCAGATTCTCACCTTCAGCAAAATATTACCTATCCTATGGGCAACTGATAACGTCTAAAAATTGGAGTAACCCTTCAAAATATAAAGGTTCATTTAAATAATTGTTACAAATTAAAAATAAGGGTGGGAGCTATCTATAGTTTATATTTATTAAAATAAATTAAATTCTTGCTCAATGTTATAAGCTTAATACATAAAACAGAAGTGACAGTGATGATAACATCACAGTGCGCATAGACATCAAATGACATCACAGGTTACATTACATCACAGACAACACGTGACATCACAACCAATGTGGAATGTAAAAAGTTCTAATCCTGAACCATTTTGTATCACTAGAGCCCGCCAGTTTGAGGAGGAAAGGTAAGTCCAAGTAAGGTAAGTCCAGGTAAGGTACGTCCAGGTATATTAGATTGTAAGCTCCTAGGAGCAGGGTGTACATTAGTCTGTGAGCTCTCAGGAGCAGTGCGTATATTGTATATTAGATTGTAAGCTCCTAGGAGCAGGGTGTATATTAGTCTGTGAGCTCTCAGGAGCAGTGGGTATATTGTATGTGGGTATATTGTATATTAGATTGTAAGCTTATAGGACCAAATTAATGTCTTTTTCTTTTACAGGGTCCTCTCTGTTGAAGCTGATTATTACGTACAGATGATATACAGCAATATGCAGCAGGACAAACGAGATCCAGGGAAATATCCGATCGCCATGCTTGGGGTCAGGAAGGAATTTTTTTCCCCCCTGAGGTAGAACTCTCCGGGGGGTTTGTTTGCCTTCCTCTGGATCTTTGGGTCCGGTGGCCCTCAGCCTGTCCACAATGGCCACAGCTAGTTCTGTGGTCTTCACCGGACATAGCCTGAGAGTCACCGTGATCATTCTTAAATTTCTAAAAGAGCCGGTAATACTTCCATTACCATGTTGCTTATTGCTATGCCAATAAAAAAAATCTGTACCGTATATATTGTGATGTGTATTTTATGGCTGGATTTCTCCTTACACAGTAACAATGATGAGTTATTACTACAACTCTCAGTATTGCAGAAATGGGAATTATAGGGGGCTCCATGACGGATTGTTATGTGATAATGTCAGCTCCTGTCCCAAGCTACATTACAGGTATTATGGGGTTCAGGCTCTCTGATGGGGGCTAACATTGTATATGTCCTACACAACATGCTACCTGAAAGAAGACTGAAGACCGGAATACAGAGCCACAGAATACAGAAGACACAATGGTCTGGTGTAAAAGTAAAAACACACTAGAGAGGTGCTGTTCATGAGTATACAACAAATAGCTATGGGACCCCAGGAAGGACAAAACCTGGAAGGAGGGTATGAGGCCTCACCCTAATAGCAGAAAATGGCCACATTGCAGTAATTTTTGCTTCATTTATTAAAAGGTGCAGGCCTCTTCATAAGTGTGATACAAGTGGAACCGTCCAACAACCACATGTTTACATTTGCCCCCGATCAGTTTTGGCAACCACAAGACCACTGTAATAATTCTTTCCCGACTACACACAGCTGCGTACGTACACACATAGACTGTATATGTCACCAATACACTGCACAACCAGGGTTCTGCTTCAGGCCATCAGGTGGTCTACACTATTTGAGTCCAAGTGTATTGAGAAAGCGGTACCCTGTACATAAAGGAGCCATGGACGTGGAGCTCAGCCACAATGATCTTTGGGTTCTTCTTTACCTCTCTCACCAAGGCTCTTCTCCTACAATTGCTCAGTTTGGCTGGATGGCCAGGTCTAGGAAGAGTTCTGGTGGTCCCAAACTTTTTCCATTTAAGGATTATGGAGGCCACTGTGCTCTTAGGAATCTTGAATACTGCAGAAATTCTTTTGTAACCTTGGCCAGATCTGTGCCTTGCCACAATTCTGTCACTGAGCTCCTTGGGCAGTTCCTCTGACCTCATGATTCTCATTTGGTCTGAAATGGACTGTGAGCTGTCAGGTGTTATATAGACAGGTGTGTGCCTTTCCAAATCAAGTCCTATCAGTTCAATTAAACATAGCTCGACTTCAATGGAGGAGTGAAACCATCTCAAGGAGGACCACAAGGAAATTACAGCATGTGACTTAAATATAAGTGTTTTTGTAGTTTCAGGATCTCTGGGAGTGCCAGTGATCGGACCCCTGGCAATCAGCAAATTGTATAAGTAGAGGATAACTTTTAATTTTGGGAAAACCACTTTAATGATATAAGAAGGATGAAGGTATTTACATTTATGGCAGGTTCACATGAGGTAGAAAAAATGCAGCATTTACACAGGAGGAATCCACAGAGGATTACAGCAGCTGTCAATTGGACTTTGTGCCTTTCAGTGTAGCAATGGTGAACCGACATTGATCTACATCTGCCGCAAAACAAATCTGGCGTGTATGTACCTGCTCTTATATAGGGATTAGTCTTTATTAAAGGGAACCGGTCAGCAGGTTTTTCCCTTATGAGCTGTGGCCACCACTAGTGTGCTCTTATATACAGTATTCCAGAATGGTGTATATAAGAGGCCAAGCTGCTCTGTATAACATAAAATAGACATTTTATTATACTCCCCTAGGGGGCGGTCAGGTCCGATAGTTGTCGCTGCTCTCGGTCTGATGCCTTCTCCATCTTGTGGGATTGCCCTACTCCTGCTCAGCCCCGTGTGGATGACGCATACTGTGTCATTCACAGAGAGGCCTACATTGCGCTCTTGCGCATGCACACTTTGATCTATCCAGCACTGTAGTGCGCATGCGCAGGGCGGTCATTGACCTTTTCTCGCACCTGTGCATTACAGTACTTTATTCTGCCCCCAGCATGGCACCTCAAAGTGCGCATGCGCAGGAGTGCAATGGAGGCCTCTGTATGAATGACGCAGGATGTGTCATGCACACAGGGCTGGGCAGGAGGACAGACTGAGACTGCACAGGATGGAAGAGGTGCTGGCCTGGGGTCTTATATAAAGTGTTCTGGAATACTGTTTATACGAGGGGCTGCTGATAAGTCTTTGGCTTTACTCAGAAAGAAATGAGATAGGATGATGAAACTTTACATTTATTCCACATACTCTCCTCTGATGTCAACACACTTCTTACATTGGTATTCCAAGTTCTGTAAGCCTAGCAAAAAGAAGGATTTCAATTGTGCCTCAAACCAGGCATCCATAGAAGCCATTGCATCAGAAATGGCGTGAAATTTGGCACCCTTGAGGTATTTCTTCTGGTTTGGAAACGCATAATAATCAGAGGGAGCTAGATCTGGTGAATAAGTTGTGTGGTCAACCAGCTGGAAGCCCAGCTCTGTCAGTTTTGCCGTGGTCGCTTGTGCAATGTGAGCGGAGGCGTTGTCTTGCAGGAACAAGATTCCTTTTGGCCTTCAGAGCTGCCTTCAATTGGTTCAAAAGTTCAGTGTAATACCTTGTATTGATGGTAGAACCCTTTTGAAGGTAGTCCACTAGCAGCACACCCTCCTTAGTGGCTGATTTTTGCACCCTGAACTTCTTTGGATGAGGAGAACCACTGTGCCTCCAGTCTTTTGACTGCTCCTTGTTTTCAGGGTCATATAAATAAATCCAGGTCTCATCCATAGTGACCAGTCGCTGCAGGAAGTTCTTATCAGTCCGGGAATGGTGAAAAATGGACTGGGAAGATTTCCCCCGCATGCTTCTCTGATCCGTTGTCAAACTTTGGGGACCCGCTTTGCAGATAGCTTCCTCATGTCCAAATGTTCATGGATAATCACACAAACACGTTCACAGGAAATCCCCATGATGTCTGCTATTGCTTTAGCTGAAATTCGTGGATTCTCCAGTATGAGGTTGTGCACAACATCGACGATGTCCAGAACAACAACCACTCTCGTTCGTCCAGGACGTTCCCCATCATTGGTGCTGAAGTGGCCCGTTTTAAATTTGGCAACCCAGTTCTTAACTGCGGAATATGAAGGGCATTGATCCCCCAATGTCTGCGAGATATCATCATGAATATCCTTTGTGGACTTTCCTTGCAGAAACAAGAATTTTATCACTCCTCTGCTCTCAGTTGCTGTGAATATCGCATTAGACTTCGCCATTTTGTTTTCCCACGTGTGTAAAACACTGTTGCCATAAGCAACAAACACAGAATTTTGAAAACTTATATTAGACACATAAGGCTTTCATGTGATGTAACATTCGTTACCGCAGAAACAAAAAAGATCACAACGCCAAAGACTTATCAGCAGCCCCTTGTATAAGGGCTCACTGGTGGTGGCCACAGCTCATAAAGGAAAATCCTGGTGACAGGTTCCCTTTAATTACAATTATAACCCTCCGTTAAGGTTAAAGTTTTATCCTTGCGAATTATAGGAAATACATTCTGACTAAATATTTTACCTGTGACTTGTGCTCTATTTATGCCACGTGGGGCTGAGATTCTCCAGGAAATCCCCGAAGCAGCAGCCGCTCCATCATTTGTTGTTCTTGTACTTTATACATCACATTTTGCTAGTATTTAACCTCATTCCATGGTTTTTTTTTCATGATTACTTAATGCAAAATCCTTGCAGCATGACTTGATTAAATGATGTTTGTTGTGTTTATGTTATTACTTGAGCTACCTAAATCTAGAGAGTGGTTGTGACTGTGTCGCGGGCGGAGGAGGGGACGCTGCGTTCACCCACTGCTCGGGTCCGGCTGCTGCTGCTCGGTGGTGGTTCGAGCGGTGGGCCAGATCCCGGGGACTCGAGCGGCGTTCCTCGCCCATGAGTGAAAGGGGGGTGTTTTGGTTTAGGGATATTGTCCGTGATGCCACCCACGGTTGTGGTGAGATTGGTGACACCACCGCTGCTCTGGACGGGGATCCCGGGAGCGATGACAGGGAGCAGCTTGGATGTTGTTTCTCCCCTCCGTGGGTAGGGGGGTTGGTTGTCCCGGGGCCCGGTGAGGGGGTAATTATGGATGGCAGGCGGGTTATGGGGCCTGGTGAGGTGCAGGGTCGTGGGGGCAGCGCTGTGCCGCACGGCACGATGGTACTCACTCAGCCAATGATGAATGCAAAGTCTCTGGTAAAACAAACGGCTGGATGGACGGGTCCCACAGACGGCTGCGGTAGCTCTCCCGGTAGGTTGATGGTGACTACCTTTCCCTGCACCTGTGTTGTGTTACGGTTCCAATGGCTTCCCACCGGTAACCCGCTCCCCAGCTTGGATGGATGCTGAAGGAGCCCCTTTTGCCCGCAGGCTCTGGCCCTGGGAACTGTAGCCTTGGCGTTGACTGTGTTTCCCTTTACGGTGTGAGCTGTTGCCTTTAATCGGGTCTTGACTGCTGGGAAACCCCGGAGGTTCCCTTCGCTAACGGATTTGACCAGTTTTACGGCGACTCCTAGCCTGGTCGGGGTCCGTAAGCCCTGCCGGATGGTGTTGGCTTGTCTTTGCTCCCCGATCCGGTACCGTCGGGCCACCGCCCGTCCACGGTCCTTACGGTTCGCTCTAATCAGCCTCTCCTGCAGACGGTCACCACCGTCTGCCAACCTTGCTGTACCGTCCGCGCCACACACCCGGACGCCGTCAGACTGCTCCTCTACCACTTCACTCCTCACTTCTCAAACTTCAAACTCTATCTGACTCCTTTTCCCGCCTCCAGGACTGTGAACTCCTCGGTGGGCGGGACCAACCGCCTGGCCCACCCCCTGGTGTGGACATCAGCCCCTGGAGGAAGGCAACAAGGATTTTTGTGTTTGACTTTGGTGTGCCTAGCCGGGGTGTGGGGTGTGTAGGTGTAGTTCTGTGACGACCTGGCTTGTCCAGAGCGCCACAACTGTGTGCACCGGTCTTCACCCCCCAGAAGCAGCAGGATTTGTAAATAGTCCATTTCTACAATGTCTCTCTTGCTGGCAAACTAACTACTCACTTTACTGTCATCCGTACACAGTGGCGTAACTACAGTTTGATGGGCCCTGGTGCTAAGTTT
This sequence comes from Anomaloglossus baeobatrachus, assembly GCF_048569485.1. Classification (NCBI taxonomy): domain Eukaryota; kingdom Metazoa; phylum Chordata; class Amphibia; order Anura; family Aromobatidae; genus Anomaloglossus; species Anomaloglossus baeobatrachus. The sequence continues at coordinate 205,032,067 of NC_134360.1, read as the reverse complement.
GGACCTACGCCCCCCCAACCGTACACGACAGTTGGGGTATGGGATAGTGTTGCTGACACTTGGCTCTTTCCTTAAGCAGCCAGGTTTCTAATGATCTGAAATCTCTCTATCAGCAGCTTTCCTATGTGCGGCTATCCATCTTGTCCTCATTATGTCCCTTCCCCATGCTCTGCTATACATCTTTTCCTCAGCACCCAGCTTCCCCATGCTCTGCTATACATCTTTTCCTCAGCACACAGCTTTCCCATGATATCAGAGCAGGAGAAAGCTGGGTGCTGAGGTTCTGAGGGAAAGAGCCTCTTTTCCTCAGCACAAAACTTTTCCATGCCATGCTTTATCTTTGTCCCCCTTGTAGTTATCCAAATACTATAATGACCCCCCCATAGCCTTCCATATAGTATAATGGGTCCCACATAACCCTTCAGATATTATAATGCACCTCTCCTAGTCCTCCGTGTATTATAATACACTTCACATATTCCTCCGTATAATATAATGTAGAGCATAGTCCTCCATATAATATAATACACATCCCACAATCCTCGATTTAAGATAATGCAGAGCCCATAGTCCTCCATATAAGGCACACCCCATAATCCTCAATTTAGTATAATGCGCACTCCATAATCCTCCATATAAATGCACACTCCATAATCCTCCATATAGTATAATGCACACTCCATAATCCTCCATATAGTATAATGCACACTCCATAATCCTCCATATAGTATAATGCACCCCCATAGACCTCTGGCCATCGTTTACTCACGGATTAAAAAAAATAATAACATGTCCTCACCAGAGGCGTAGCTAGGGTTTCAGCTCAGAGGGGGCAGAACTTCTGAGTGGGCCCCTAACCAGGTAAACATTTTTACAACTATGGTGTTACACCATAGCTTTTGGTCCAAGTGCGATCTGACAAAACAATGGATCGCACTTGGACCAATGTTATCCAATGAGGCAGTGGTTATGTTCAATTTTGTCCTCGGACCAAGTGGTCTGAGAAAAAAAAATTGCAGCGTGCGTGTGCAGAATGATACAGTTAAGTGTAGCGGCAGGGCGGTAGTTGGGGTTCATGCTGCCGCTACCAGTAACTCAGTCTTAAGCCTCATGCCAATGTGACTAGAAGTATGCAAATCGCACACTTGTGGTCCCATGACGGCCCCCTCTCGCCACCGGCACTGGAAAACCCTAACAGCTCGCTGTGCGCATGCAATGAGGATTCACATGTCTGCAGTCACAGGCCATTAAACAACTGCCGATCGGCTTCATATAACCAAACGGTCAACAGTCATTTAAAGGGAATCTGTCAGCAGGTTTTTGCCTTCTAATCTGAGAGCAGCATAACATAGGGGCAGAGATCCTAATTTCAGCGATGTGTCATTTATTGACCTGCTTAGTATAGTTTTGATAAAATCACCGCTTAATCAGCAGCAGATTATCATTACAGGACTACTTGGCTTGTTGCCAGGTAGTCCAGCATATTCAAGAGCTTTTATCTGCAGCAGAGAAAACATTGATTTTATCAAAATGACAGCAAACAGTTTAGTAAGTGACACATCGCTAGAAGCAAGGTCTCTGTCTCTACATTATGCCACTCTCACATGGGAAGCAAATCCTGGTGACAGATTCCCTTTAAAGGAGGCGATTTTCCAGTATAAATACTCCCTTAGATCCAGGTACCTTATTGGTGACTTCTTCTCAGATTGTAATGGTCTCATCCCATTCTTCTTCATCTGGTTCAGATGCCATGATGACCTTGGACATCCACAACTCGTCTCCGCAGACTTCCATCTTCTCTGGTTTTCCACAACATATCCTAACACAATGCCCTAAAAAATAAGTGTCATTATTACACCCAAATAAAAAATATCCATACATACTGTGCACTAAATAACCGTATACTATGCACCTGAAAAAAAAAATTCCCCCCATGTGCCCCTGACAATAAAGTGACCCCGCATTGTCCCCCTTATGGTACATGGCCTCCACACTGTCCCATTCATATACTATGACCACTGCACCATTCCTCCACCATGAATGATGGCCACCACACTGTCTTTCCTTACGAAAAATATCCGTAAAACCATCCCATCTCATTAACCCCTTCACCCCCGGGCGATTTTCCGTTTTTGTTTTTTGCACCCTTCTTTGAAGAGCCATAACTTTTTTATTTTTCCGTCAATGTTGCCATATAAGGGCTTGTTTTTTGCGGGACGAGTTGTACTTTTAAATGAAAGCATAAGTGTTAGCATATAGTGTACTGGAAAACAGCAAAAAAATTCCAAGTGTGGAAAAATTGCAAAAGAAAGTGTAATTGCAGGTTTGTTTTTATTCTATTTTATTCACCATGTTCAGTATATGGTAAAACTGATGTGTCGGTGTGTTTCCTCAGGTCGGTGTGAGTTTGGTGGCACCAAACATGTATAGGTGTGTCCCAAGGCGCCAGGTCATTCATAATTGGTGACTTTTGTGGAATTAAAGTTGTATTTTCATCTCATACTGTTACGCGATATGACGAGGATTTGCCTTAATATTATAATTGGTGATTGATGATACTCGCATGGCACAAAAATGCAACACTGATCTATTGAAGGGAACGTAAAATACTTAAAGGGAACCTGTCAGGTGCAATATGCAGTGAGATCCACGAGCAGTTTTGGGTGCATATTGCTAATCCCTGCCTAACTGTCCCTGTATCTAGTAGCATAGATAAAGAGATGTTTAGAAAAAGTATTTCTAAAGATTCTTTATGATATGCTAATGAGCGCAGGGACTAGTCGCAAGGGTGATGGTTCCTGCACTCATTCCGCCCTCTTACCATGGTAGCATGCCCACACGGGTGTGTTAATATGCTATTCAGTGTCATCGGCAGTGATGCGTGTACCTGTGTCTGTTGTCACCGCCGATGAGGCCGAATTTAGGCTCAGTGCGCATGATCAGAAGTTCTCGATACTTCCGGTCATGTACATCAAACCTCTCTGAAGCTGGGACGTGTACACCCGGCTTCATAGTGCACATGACTGGAAGTGCCAGGACGTCTGATCTTGCGTCCTGACCCTAAACCCGGCATTTGAAGCGGTTACAACAGGTACGCACGTCCCTTCTGGTGACACTGAGCAATGGGCATTGAATAGCATGTTAGCTCACCACTGTTGGTGTGCTAACATGCTAAGAGGGCGGACTAGTCGGGGGAACTAACGCTCCTGTGACTAGTCCCTGGCCTCATTAGTATATCATAAAGGATCTTTAGAAATGCTTTTTCGAAAGATCTCTTTATCTATGCTAGTGTATACAGGGACAGTTGGGCAATGATTAGTAATATGCACCCAAAGCTAATCGTGGTTCTGGGTGCATATTACACCTGACAAGTTCCCTTTAAAGGGTTAAAATGGTAAGTCAGAGTAGCGGCTGTAAGTGTATGTGGTGGGAGCAAAATATTTAGAATTGGATATTTTTCCAAATTATCTGACAATCTTTAGGATGACGTGTATGACGTCCGGACCAATTAGGGTAAAATTTGTACTTCATGTATAGTGACGGTTATTAATCTATGGGGGGAAAAATGCATATTGTTTTCCTGTTGGCTAGTGGCACAGATTCTCGGGCATGCCTGTACTATTCCTTCCGTCTCTACTTTTGACTTGCCAATTTCGGGCTGCTTTCATGACTCGCTCTTATTACCATCTGTCTTCTGTTGATTGATGGACGAATATAATAATTTCCAAAGTGAATTGCTTCTTCTCCATCTCAGGTCTGATTTATGAATAATTTGTGCGGCTAAAGGGGTATTCATGGACACCAAACACTTCAAGAAGAAGTCGGTAAGAGCACTAAGAACATGTTCAACACCAACGGAGGAGGCGAATCATGGGTTAAAAAGAACAATTTTTAATTAATCCCACAAAATAAAAGGAATCTACCAGCAGGGTGTCACCCCCTCCTTCCAAACTATTTATATGTAGCTATCTCAAAGCCAATTCCAGCAAATGAGGCTGAAGAACTACTTGTAGATCTGAAGCCTCTGTCACTCCAGCTCTATTCCTCACCCAGCACCGCCTCCTCCTGCTGTACTGAGAACCTGTCATGGTCGTCTCTGCTGTTTTGAGACTAGTGACAGCCTTAGGACTGGAGCCTTCCATCTCCATCTAGACTCCTCATTTAAACAAAGCTTCCTTTTCCTTTGGCATGTCATGAGTTAATTTCAGTTTTTGTTGCCAGTAGCTAGTAGCAGTGTAGGTCAGCTGTAGCTCGTTTGAGCCTACGCCAATTTAGGTTTAAATACTGGAGCTTTCACATCAGTCCTAGCTGCTGTTAGAATTCATTTCTTCTCTGGCCATCGTGGTGGAAGGAGCTGCTGAGGAATTGTCTTGTGCCCTCCCATCTGCTATGCTACAGTCTGTCTGCTGCTTTGACATTTGGTGTTTGTATATTTCTGTTTATTCCCCCGTCTGTCTTTTCTTTCCATCTGTGTTTATTAGTTGAGTGGCGAGTCTAGCGAACTCATCGGCCTACTCACTAGGCAGGGTGAGTTTAGGGCCAGCTGAGGATCCAAGGTATCCTGCTCGCTGACTGGTTGACCGAACCTGTATAGGGACACTAGGGAGCTAAGGAGTCAGCTTGAGGTGAGTTCAAGAGGTGCCCACTCACCCCTCTCTGTAGCAGCAGGGACCACCATTGTATTGTGACCCCAGTGTGCCCCCCCTTTGTGTTTGTGGTGTTTTTGTAGTGCATCAGATGCTCGTCAGTCTGAACGCAGTGTTAGGCTATGTGCGCACGTTGCGTACTAGCCCTGCAGAAATTTCTGCAGCGATCTGAAGAGCACATGTGCGCTTTAGATCGCTGCAGAAATGTCCGTAGTGAGCGCCGATTCCATGCGCTCTGCCTGCAGCTCCTGCCATAGACAGAGCAGGAGCTGCCGGCAAAGCGCAGGAAAGAAGTGACATGTCACTTCTTTTTGCGCAGCGCTTCGGCAGTAGCCGAAGCGCTGCGCTCTGAGACGCCACGTGCGCACGGCCCCTGCACAATCTCCATAGACTGTGCAGGGGACGCAGGACGCATGCAGTTACGCTGCGCTGCAAAGCGCAGCGTAATTGCATGAATTTACGCAACGTGCGCACATAGCCTCACGCGTTACATACGGACATTTCCAATTTCGGGCAAGACAGAGTCTTTATGTTGTGTAACTTCATGCAAATGACTTATCAGTCAAGCAAGAAGAGGCGGCGCTGGGTGGGGAATAGAGCTGGAGTGACAAAGGCTTCAGATCTAACATGATAGTTCTACCTCTATCCTCTTGTACCTGTCTGTGTCTTGTATTGTTTATGATTATTGTACTTGCTCTATTATGTATACCGCTTTCACATGTAAAGCGCCATGGAATTGATGGCGCTATAATAATAAATAATAATAATTGTCAGTCAGCGGAATTGTATATTTAGACTGAGCCAGACCTACAGGCCCACATTTATTATTAGTGGACTAATAGGGAAAAGGCTATTTGCTTAACTATCTATCATGAATTTGCACTATTTATTCTCCCGCCATAATAAATTTGGTTTAAAATGGATCTGTCACCAGATTTCACCATACAAACTGGATCCGGGGACCCAATTGGGCTGGTGTACTTACCTTGAAAATCCATGTCAGAATAGCTCTATAAAACTTTATGAATGTTTTATGTTGTCTTATATTAAAGCGTTTTTCATCCCTTTTTTTTAAGTTTACATATGGCGCCAGTGAGGAAAAAAAGTAGTAAATGGCATATTCTCCCATATTGCTACACAGCCACTCCTCCATTCTGCTAGTCATGCCACCTGACAGACTCCTGTCTTTTTTTTCTGCCATAGTTGGCATGTGACTGCTGCAGCCAATCAGTGGTAGCAGCGATTGGCTGTAGCGGTGGCTCAGTGGTTAGCACTGCAGTCTTGCAGCACTAGGGTCCTGGGTTCAAATCCCACCAAGGACAATATCTTTAAGGAGTTTGTGTGTTCTCCCTTTGTTTGGGTGTGTTTCCTCTGGGTTCTTGCTTTCCTCCCACACGCCAAAGACAAATTCATAGGGAATTTAAATTGTGATCCCCAATTGGGACAGTGATGCTCATTGAATATGTTGGTGCTATGTAAAGATTAAGTGGGGGCAGACGAGGTGCTAGGGATCAAAACGTGAGTATATGCTATATGTAAATTTAAAGAAAGGGTCAGAAAACACCTTTAAAATATGCCTTTTATAAAATCAGCATGCTTTAATATCACAAATGCTGAAAAAAGCATTAAAAAGCCATCCTCAAATGGATTTACAAAGTAAGTACAACACCCTCATTGGGTCTAAGTGATGAATTTAATTAATTAAAATTAAATTAAATAATTAAAAAAAAAATTGCTTTTAATATTGGGAAATCTGCTTTAAACTAAACTTTGGAAACAATGCAAAAGTTCCCCAAAAAATTGCCTAAATTTGTGCCTATGTAAGTGAATATATTAATTATTATGTTCTATATTAAATGTAGGCCATTGTGAGTAGTTCTACAGCAGGCGGCCGGTGCAGTTAGGTGCCCCTTCAGGTCATTTCACAAGTCAATATGTCTGATAATAATCCTTTCCATTTTGTAAGACTTATTAGCGGGATGAAGCTTATTTTGTGGATGCACGCTGTAAATGCACAAGCCGAATGCAAAATGACTGCAATTTCCTCAGCATCTGTGTCCATTATTATACACACAATCCCATTAGAAGGCACTGGAGTTGGTCGATTTGTCTGTAATTATTGATAAATTGATGGTTGCACTCAACTGCGCAGCAAATGTAGATGTAATGTCAGGCATCCAAATTCAGAGAAAGGGAACTTCAAGGGGTTGCTGACTGCTCGCAGTCAAAACACAGGTGCCAGGGCTTGAGAAGTGTGCACCTCGCTCTGGGGCATAAAATAGAGAATATATCAGCACTATATACAGGTAAAGTCACATATTTACATACACCTTAGGCCGGGTGTATACGGGCGTATTTCTCGGTCTATATGCCCGGATCGCCCGCAGGTCTCCCGATCCAAAGTTACAGTCTGATAGACACATACGAAACTGTAAGTTCAGATCAAAAGACCTGCGGTCATCCCGAGCATTGGGTATACAGACCGAGAAATACACCCAATTCAACCCAAATTTAGTCACATTCATTAACTACATGCGAATCACTCAACTTCTTAAAACTTTAGGCTCGTTTGAATAATATTGTGAGTTTTTAAAAGATCATTGCAGAGTTAGCAGCTGCTTGGAGATCATCAAGTTGCATGGGCACAATATAAAGCCAGAAGAAATGATCAGAATCCCTATAGAGAAGGCAGAGATGGTTTATTACCATCTCTGTCTGCTGAATGTCTGTATACACAGGCCTGAAGGAGAGGTGTGTATGAGGTTTAGGAAGCACTGACAGCACTTCTTCCTCCTATCAAAGTTAGTGGTCATGTGAGAAAGGGAGCAGGAGTTGCTAGGTCTTAGCAAGACAGGGTCATTAGCAATGCAGATAGGAGACTACATATAGATTCCTCAACTTCTTAAAACTTTAGGCTGGTCTAAATAATACTGTGAAGTTTTAAAAGGTCATTGCAGAGTAAGCAGCTGCTTGGAGATCATTTAGGCTACTTTCACACATCAGGTTTTTTCCATCAGGTACAATCCAGAAAAAAACGGGTAAATCAGATCTGGTACCGCATCCGGTTTATCCCCATAGATTTGCATTGTAACCGGATTGTACCTGATGGCTTTGCGTTGCATCCGGTTTTTTCCGGATGCGGCAAAATTTATCAAAGCGGCGGCCGGAGGCAACGTGTCTTGCAACGTTTTTTTGTCCAGCAAAAAAAACGCATTGCGCCGGATCCGGTGCGATACGGCGTGTTTTACAATGAAAGCCTATGAACGCCGGATCCGGCGCAATGCGGTAAAAAATGGATGTGGCTACCGGATCCGTTTTTGTAAACTGCGCATGCACCAAATTAATTAAAAAAGCTGATCCTTCAAAAAAAAAGGACAAACCGGATGCAAAAACGGATGCAAACCGTATCCACCGGATCCGGTTTTGTACGCATCCGGCATAACGGATCCGTTAAAAATCGGATCCGGTGGATACGGTTTTACATTTTTTTGCCGGATCCTTTGGATCAGGAAAAAAAAGGATTGTGCCTGAATGCAGAAAACTGATGTGTGAAAGTAGCCTTAGCTGCAAGGGCGCCAAGCCAGCAGAAATAATCAGAATCCCTATAGAGAAGGCAGAAATGGTTTATTACCATCTCTGCCTGCTGGATGTCTGTATACAAAGGCCTGAAGGAAAGGGGAGTATGCTGTTTAGGAAGCACTGACCGCGCTTCTTCCTCCTATTGTGGCGCCCCTGACCTGGTCAGGCACCACTGAGTACTGCACCCATGCTGGGGACAGTACAATACAGGTAATCCAGAAGGCTGACCGAGGTGTGACTACACAGGCGCATAGTGATCAGGTCTCACACATGTACCTTTGAGAGGACCCCTGGGGATCCCAGGAGGGGGCAAAGCCTTCACCTCCACTGGAATAGTGGAGGGGGCCAAAAGCCTCCATCTCCAATCAAGGGGTGTGGTAAGAGAGTCTGGTTGCTAGGTGGCGTAGGCAAGAACAGGAGAGGAGGGGCAGTGAGCCAGTTCAGTGTAGAGTCCAGGGAGCTCCGAGGAGAGCAGACCCCTGGGGCTGTTGCAGTCTGACAGCGTCCGCGCAGTGGCTACCGACGGGGGAGAACGGTCACCTAGGAGTGCTACCCGAAACCCATCTTCAGCTAGAGAGAGAGCAACGGAGTGGGAAGTAAGGAGACTGCTAGGGAGTACCAGGCCCAAACGGGCGGCAGATCCCGGAGCGGGGATAGATCCACCTTTCCTTGCTAAACCTGCCGGTGTGGGGCCCTCAAAGCCCACACCACAACACCCAAAAGCCGCAGCCACGTAGCCACAGTTAGGGCCCATAGTTCACAGGAGGCAAGCAGCTGGAGTGATCTGGTCCAGGCGACAAGCAAACGGCAAACAAACGAAGGGGAGAGAGGCTTCAGCAACTTCCCTGGGTGACCCCCATAGGGACTAAAAGTCGGGGTTACCCCAAACCACCAAGGGCTAAGGAAGGCGAGTCGGTAGTCACCCTCACCAGTCAGCCTGAAGGACACCTGGTTCCAGCCTGGTTCATCCCAGCTACGCCCGGGTTACTCACTCTGCCACCTTCTGTGAGTAAAACCCCTGAAAGACATCCTGCTTGTGTGGAGTTATTCTGCGCCTTGTGGTTCTACACACCTACACAGGGCCCTGGGGCTTGCCTCACTCTCAGGAGGCTATTCCAACTGACTGCACTCACCATCAGCCCCAGGCGTTCCTCAACCTGCAGTGGCGGTCCCCACTGACCGCAATTCTGAGAGTGGCGTCACGACAAATAGAAGATTTCCTACCGGTGACAGGATCCAGACTGACAGCGGAGTCCCTGGAGGTAATGCACCGACACGGCGTCCCCGGGGCTCGACATCTGGCGCTGTGAACAGGATAAGGACTAGACCTGTTCAGACAGGTGACCATGTGCCTGGGCGGTCCGCTTGAAAAATTGGAAGCGCCGCCATATTGCCACCATGAAAAGCGCGCTGAAAAACAACAGCAGCCCGCGCTGGAAGAGGTTACCGCCCACGAAGAGGTGTGGCTACCCAGAGATCCCCTGCAGAGTTCTGACCTCGCTTGTGAAGAGAGCGGAAGCGTCCAGAGACGGCGGAACGGAAAAGGGGCCAGCAGCTTGTTGTTAGAGAAAATGGCGTCTGAACACAGAGACCCAGAGCCGGGCTCCGCTGTCTGGTGGTGTCGGGAGCTTGCCGAGTTCTGCGATCAACTGGAAGCCAGGATCGGAAGGCAGATCAGAGAGGGACGTATGGAGTTCCTGGGGATGACCGCGGCGGTTCAGGCCTATGAAGAGAGAGCCGCGCGCCGAGTGCCAGATCGGGCGGTGACGACTCAGACCCCGATGATGCTACCGATGGGTGAGTCTAGTGTTGCCCCTGCCAGCACGAGTGCCCCGACCACTGCTGCCACGCCCGCAGTCCCTGAAGAGGCGCCCGGCGCGGCGACGCTGAACCAGGCCGCAGCCACGCCAGGTGCGGCCCGCCAAGCCCAGGCCGCCGCAGCGATGCCCTGCTCGGCCCGCAAAGAACCGGCTGCCACCGCGACCCTCATCCGCGCCGCAGGTGTGACGCTGACCCAGGCCGCCGCCATGCTAGGCCCGGCCCGCCGAGACCCCACCGCAGCAGCAACGCTCGTCCGCGCCGCAAGTGAGGTGCTGAACCAGGCCGCAGCCACGTCCGGTGCGGCCCGCCAAGCCCAGATCCCTGCAGCGATGCCCAGCCCAGCCTGCAAAGATCCCATCGCAGCTGCGACGCCAATCCAGGCCGCGACAGCGACGCCGATCCAGGCCGCCGCAGCGATGCCCTGCCCGGCCCGCCAAGAACCGGCCACAGTAGCGATGCCCGCTAAGACTCCAGCTGCAACAGCGACGCTGATCCAGGCCGCCGCCATGCCAGGCGCGGCCCGCCAAAACCAGGCCGCCGCCACGCCAGGCGCGGCCCGCCAAGACAAAATTGTACAAGTATTTACCCCGGCCTGCAAGGCCAGAGCAGACACCGCTCCCCAGTCTAAGGAAGTCCCTGCTAGGAAGCCCACGCTGGGGGAGGACCCTGAATACTGGAAGCTGAAGCTGAAGCTGAAGGCTGACCTAGAGGCTCAATTCCCACAAGAGTTGGTGGACCAGTATCTGCTTCCTCCGCACACCCCCAAGAGGATTCCGGCAACCCCTGCAGCAACCACGCCAAAGAGTCCTCCGCCTGGGCCTGCTGAAGAACGCCCATCCCCAGCACTGCCACAACAGGAGTGCTCAGTAGAACTAAGGGGGAGAGGAGGCCAGGAAGCTGAGGAGCTGACCCCGGGGCCACCAGCAGTGGATCCATGCCCAGAGCCAGAGATGCTGCCATATTCCCGCTGGGATGAAGAAGACCTGACACCGTCTGCTGAAGAAGATCTGCCCAAAAGCCTCACCTGGGAGCTTGTAAGCTGTACCCCGCAGAATCCAGCCCGCAAGACACGGCGCCGTAGCAGAACCCAGTCTTTCCCTGCACCGCAGTCTCCCGAGCAGAAAGATGAAATAACGGCCAGAGACTTGGAGGAGAAACGGTTCCTGAGAAGAGCCAAAGCCCAGGTCAGAGGACCCCTTTGTAGAGGAGTAGTGGAAGATTTCAGCCTAAAATCAGGATACGGCTTTATAGTTGCACCTGGTATGAAAGAAGGCATATTCGTGAATAGAAGGGATGTTAGAGCCCATTTGCCCAGAGGACATCCTGGAAGGAACCTAAGAATGGGAGATTCAGTGCAATTTACAATGCATCAAGGAGAAAGAGGCTGGTATGCACTCGATGTGACACCATGTCCTAAAGGAAAAGAAACAGACACAGAAGAAGAAAGGAAAGACAGAGAAAGAACAGATAAGGAACCTACTGATGAGACCACCACGGATGAGGAAAGAGGTCAAGGAAGCAACAGGTGCCGCAGCCCTACAGGCCCAAGCCCTGGTAAGGAGGAATCCACATAAAGTAAAGAAAGAAGTACAGAAGTTACCAGTTTGACAAGTTTGAAGTTTTGCAACGTTGATGTTTAAGTATGTGCCCACATAAACTAATGTGAGAAACCCATAAACCTTAAGGCTATGAACTGGCTATAGCCACAAACTCTCGCAGTGTAAATAGTTACACCAGAGGGTACCACCACCAGAGCCAGCCTGTTTAGGGGCTTGGCTCGTCTGCAACCAGGGAGCACGTCCGTTTATGGGGCCTTGGCTCACCTGCAACCAGAGAGCATGCCTGTTTATGGGGCCTGGCTCTCCACCACAAAGAGGGTACCTGGTCAGCACCAACTGTGGAGGCCGCCTCTACATCCTGCCAGAAGAGGCTGAAGGCGCGGATCCACCAGGCCAGGTATACCCTGAAACCACCAGCCCATGAAAGCCGCCTCTACATCCTGCCAGAAGTGGCTGAAGGCGCGGCCAACGGGAGAGGAAGATTGGAGGAAAGGTCTGGGGAAGTGGATGGCCCAGATCTGGTTACCAAAAGGACCGGTGACCTGCCTCCTGAGAGGGTTTTGGGTGGGTTAACGGACTTGTGGGTGGAGGGTGGTGATGTATGGTACCTGGTGGTTTTAAAATGTTTTACCATGTTTTAATGTTTTATGCATTTTAAAATGTTGTCTTGCAGCCCGAGGACGTGCTGGTGATAACTAAGGGGGAATGTGGCGCCCCTGACCTGGTCAGGCACCACTGAGTACTGCACCCATGCTGGGGACAGTACAATACAGGTAATCCAGAAGGCTGACCGAGGTGTGACTACACAGGCGCATAGTGATCAGGTCTCACACATGTACCTTTGAGAGGACCCCTGGGGATCCCAGGAGGGGGCAAAGCCTTCACCTCCACTGGAATAGTGGAGGGGGCCAAAAGCCTCCATCTCCAATCAAGGGGTGTGGTAAGAGAGTCTGGTTGCTAGGTGGCGTAGGCAAGAACAGGAGAGGAGGGGCAGTGAGCCAGTTCAGTGTAGAGTCCAGGGAGCTCCGAGGAGAGCAGACCCCTGGGGCTGTTGCAGTCTGACAGCGTCCGCGCAGTGGCTACCGACGGGGGAGAACGGTCACCTAGGAGTGCTACCCGAAACCCATCTTCAGCTAGAGAGAGAGCAACGGAGTGGGAAGTAAGGAGACTGCTAGGGAGTACCAGGCCCAAACGGGCGGCAGATCCCGGAGCGGGGATAGATCCACCTTTCCTTGCTAAACCTGCCGGTGTGGGGCCCTCAAAGCCCACACCACAACACCCAAAAGCCGCAGCCACGTAGCCACAGTTAGGGCCCATAGTTCACAGGAGGCAAGCAGCTGGAGTGATCTGGTCCAGGCGACAAGCAAACGGCAAACAAACGAAGGGGAGAGAGGCTTCAGCAACTTCCCTGGGTGACCCCCATAGGGACTAAAAGTCGGGGTTACCCCAAACCACCAAGGGCTAAGGAAGGCGAGTCGGTAGTCACCCTCACCAGTCAGCCTGAAGGATACCTGGTTCCAGCCTGGTTCATCCCAGCTACGCCCGGGTTACTCACTCTGCCACCTTCTGTGAGTAAAACCCCTGAAAGACATCCTGCTTGTGTGGAGTTATTCTGCGCCTTGTGGTTCTACACACCTACACAGGGCCCTGGGGCTTGCCTCACTCTCAGGAGGCTATTCCAACTGACTGCACTCACCATCAGCCCCAGGCGTTCCTCAACCTGCAGTGGCGGTCCCCACTGACCGCAATTCTGAGAGTGGCGTCACGACAAATAGAAGATTTCCTACCGGTGACAGGATCCAGACTGACAGCGGAGTCCCTGGAGGTAATGCACCGACACGGCGTCCCCGGGGCTCGACACTATCAAAGTGAATAGTGATGTGAGAAAGGGAGCAGGAGAGGCTTGGTCTTAACAATACAGGGTCATTAGCAATGCAGATGAGGAATCTATATGTAGTCTCCTAACTTCTTAAAACTTTAGGCTGGTCTGAATAACATTGTGAGGTTTTAAAAGATCATTGCAGAGTCAGCAGCTGCTTGGAGATCATTTAGCTGCATGGGCACAATATAAAGCCAGCAGAAATTATCAGAATCCCTATAGAGAAGGCAGAGATGGTTTATTACCATCTCTGCCTGCCGGATGTCTGTATACACAGGGCAGAAGAAGAGGTGTGTATGAGATTTAGGCTACTTTCACACATCCGGTTTGAGCACTGCGGCTCAATCCGGCTGTGAAGCCTATGCAACGGATGCGGTGAAAACACCGCATCCTTTGCATAAGTTTTTTACATGCGGCCGGTCCGGTTTTTGCCGCTTGCAGCATGCTACTGAGCATGCGCAGTGGCAAAAACCGCATGCGGCGGCCGGATGCGGTTTTTTCCGCATCGCGCCGCATCCGGCATCCATAGGGATGCATTGGGAAAAGCGCCGCATCGGCCGGATGCGGCGCGATGCGGTGTTTTTTGCCGGAGCAAAAAACGTGCCAGGGAACGTTCCATCCGGCCGCCGCATCGGCTAAATCTGTCATTGCAGAGTCAGCAGCTGCTTGGAGATCATCAAGTTGCATGGGTACAATATAAAGCCAGCAGAAATGATCAGAATCCCTATAGAGAAGGCAGAGATGGTTTATTACCATCTCTGTCTGCTAGATGTCTGTATACACAGGGCAGAAGGAGAGGTGTGTATGAGGTTTAGGAAGCACTGACAGCACTTCTTCCTCATGTTAAAGTGAATAGTCATGTGAGAAAGGGAGCAGAAGTTGCTGGTTCTTCGCAAGACCAGATAATCTTAAGGCCGCTTTACACGCTGCGATATCGGTATCGATATCGCTAGCGTGGATACCCGCCCCCATCTGTTGTACGACACGGGAAAATCGCTGCCCGTGCCGCACAACATCGCCCAGACTCGTCACACTACTTACCTGTCCGGCGACGTCACTGTGACCGGCGAACCGCCTCCTTTCTAAGGGGGCGGTTCGTTCAGCGTCACAGCTACGTCACTGAACCGCCGCCCAATAGAAGCGGAGGGGCGGAGATGAGCGGGACGTAACATCCCGCCCACCTCCTTCCTTCCGCATAGCGGCCGGGACGCAGGTAAGGAGAGCTTCCTCGTTCCTGCGGTGTCACACGGAGCGATGTGTGCTGCCGCAGGAACGACGAACTACTTCGTTACTGCTGCAGTAACGATTTTTGAGAATGGACCCCCATGTCACCGATGAGCGATTATGCACTTTTTTGCAACGATGCAAAATCGCTCATAGGTGTCACACACAACGACCTCGCTAAAGCGGCCGGATGTGCGTCACCAATTCCGTGACCCCAACGAGTTCGCATTAGCGATGTCGTAGCATGTAAAGCCCCCTTTAGCTGTGCAGATAGGAGGCTAAATTTGTCCTGGAACTGGGGTTAGTGCGCCAGATGAAATCACTGGGGAAAGCAGCAATAAAAATGTATTTGCATGTTGAAATGCTCCACAAAGGTTGTTTATGGAGGTTGCAATGTGTGAAATAAATGCGTTTTTCACAATTGTTGGTACTCGATCCTCTTGGACAGTCCCTGTTTTAGGTGATTTCGGATCACTACTGGGTACAGGTCTGTCGCCGCTCCGCTCACTCACACTTTTTCTATTCTGCTCATAAATTTTCTATGGGATTGAAGTCACCAGGGTTTTGTGATTGCCGCTCCATTACCTCCGCACTATTGTCTTTAGAGGGTTATTCCCTGCTTCATAGGTGGATATTGTTGGATAGTCATTGTAAATGCAAGCAATTTTGCAATTTATGGGTTATTCATATTTGCAAACCGTTCTCAAAATATTAACACTTTCCTATTATTTACAGCTTGTTGCCTAGGAAACTGACCACTGCTCACTCCTGTCTAGTGTCACATGGTATTGAGAGTAAATTTTGGCTTTATTAGCAGGTAATTATCAGTAATTTAATATATAAAGTTTCGGCTCATGCCTTCTTCATAAACTGTTTATGGGTGCTTGGAGTATAAGGAAACTCTTTTAATATGAGAAAAAACCTGTTCTTAAAGGTAGCGTCTGAAACCTCTGAATGAGAGAGAAAAAATAGAAGTGGTAGTTTGTACAATGAATCCCAATTGGGAAGTGTTAAAGTGATAACCGCTACGTGGCAGTTTATGAAGAAGGCATGAGCCGAAACGTTATATATTAAATTACTGATAATTACCTGCTAATAAAGCCAAAATTTACTCTCAATACTTAAGAGTGCCGGAGTTTTTTTCTATATGAACATTTTATTCTCCTGAGCACCAGGTACAGTGAGCACAATCATTACACTTTATATTGTCACACGGTGTCTGGCTCTAAACACGCCGAGTGTCATGGCAGCATCTGACACTGTTCACACTGCAGAATGACACTGTACACCATGCCTTCTCTGGTGTTTCTGTGTTGCACAAACAGCCTCGGGTGTCGACCAGCTGTGTGCTCATTAATTATCAGATTTGTAGGAGTTAATCTCGGCTAGTCTGCTGGTTACCTCTTGACGTATCACAGTCATTCCCCACCTTTTTAAGATGGTGGAGCATGCCTTGCCATGCCGACTATAGCTTTTGCTATACCAGTCTGTGTGCTGTTGTTTTCCAGTTGCTGGTGATTTATTGCGTGCTGCTTGGTATGCTGTAGAAATTATCTCGTCGTCTGGTTATTTCCTCCCTGCTCTTTATTTCCTTCTTATCACGTATTGGGTTATATATCCGTTTGTGCTAGCTGTGTGAGAGTTTTTGTTTTCCCCATTTGTCTATATCTGTGGGTTCAACCACTCCTGTCCCGGTCCTCCCCTGGTTTGGGGAAATAGGGGTACAAGATCAGGGCTTGCTAGGAGCAGGGCAAGGAAGGTGGCCCAGACATCTTCACCACTAGAGCTATATCTGGGATTAGAGACAGCTTAGGGCCCCATACCCTGAGGGTTTGTCCAGGAGCCCCATTCCCGTTATCTCCTTACACCCCATGACATCTAGTTTGTAAGCACTGCACTGCAGCTACCCTAGATTAGGGGATGACATCTCACGCCAGCAATCCCACCATCTTTGAAACAGTACTTACAAGCTTAATACAAAAGAACTTGTAAGCACTGCGCAAGTTCTATCTAGCAGCAGTAGTTGTAAAAAAAGGGTTAATATCTCAAGAACGGCTGAAAACTTTAATAAACAGTAAGTTGCCTAATTGCTTACACTACCCAGCAATACCCATTTATAAGGATGGGAATAGTCCTTTAAAGAGGATCTGTCACATGCTCAAAAACGTTCACTTATATACCTGATAGAAATCCCTGAGCTCCCCAGATGCTGCCACTTTTTATTTCTTTGTTTTGCACTACGGTGCTTCCTTGCAAAGATATTCACATTTTTTTTAACTTTTGGAGCACCGTATGTAAATCTCTGCTTGTAGTGCAACTGGGCGTTTCTTCAGGCTTTTCTCTGGAGGCATACGCTTTCACCTCTACCTCGCAGACGCTGCCAATCACAGCTTAGCAGGGTCTGAGACTGCTATATTAGTCCCTGAGCTGTGATTGGCATCATCTAGGAGGGAGGTGTGAAACCATATGCCCCCAGAGAAAACCCTGAAGAAACGCCCAGTTGCACTACAAGCAGAGATTTCACATACTGCGCTCCAAAAGCAAAAAAAGTGAATATTTTTGAAACAGAGCACCACAGTGCAAAACAAAAAAATATATAAAGAGGCAGAATTTGAGGGGCTTAGGGATTTTTACCAGATATTTAAAGAGGTGGTTCACTACTCTGCAATAGAGATCACATCCTTGTAAAACTGATAGGGAAGGTTTTTTTTGTTGTTAAATACCTTGATCAGCTAATTCTGCAAGTGACCAATGCTATTGCGGTCCGCTCATCCCCTGGGCTCCATGACCTCTGAGATCCGGTGATGTCACATCAACTTCCAGCTGACCTGACATCACCGCGGCGGCCCCAGTCTTCCTGAGTGACTGGGCTGTGGGTGGAGTTTCACTGCTTATCACAGCCCAGAAACGTTCCTCCTTGCAACTCTGTGCAGTGAAGAAGAGCACATGTGTGACGCCCTGGCAAAACCAGGTAGTCACAGATAGGCCCCCACACAACACCATCCCTCACTTAGGTGACACACAGCCGACCTGAAACCCTAGTCACCCCCCCTTAGGGAAAAAAAGGCACAGCAGTGGGCGGGACCAGGCTGTTGGACACGCCCACCCAGGGGTCTAGACAGCCCGGGGCGGGAAAACAAGGAGAAGAGTTGAGGAGTGTGGGCTGGAGCTAGGTGTAGCTCCAGCAGAGGAAGTTCAAGTTGAACGGTGCCAGGGTCAGAGCCCTGGTGCCTTTGGCTAGGTGGCAGATGGTGGTCTCCGTCTGCAGGAGACGGGAAGACAGCTTGGCAGATCCGAGGTGGACCAGGACAGGGTTGTAGCTCGCCAGTACCGACACGGAGAACTGACCCGGAAACCGTAGCACAGAGGGGGTACTCGGACCCTGAAGCCAGGACCGAAACCAGTGGCCTAGCTAATTAACCAATTGAGGGCAGGATTATGGGTCCTGTCCCATCTAAAGTCCCTAAAAGAAGACAACAGCCCACCGATAGGGATAAGGCCACCGCCAGGGCCCATAGATCCCACGGGCCAGCGTCTGCGGGCACGGCTCCTTAGGCCACATCCAGCTGGGAGCGCACTCCTGACTTCCAGACCAGGCAGTCCACCATACACAAAGCAAGTGCAGAGGAAAGGACAGCGACCACCAGCCTGGGTGGGGGACCTGAATGCAACCGGCCGCGGCGGCCGGCCACCAGTACCTTGGTTTACCAAAAGACTCGTATGGTTCATTTACTGTGAGTAACCAAACATTCTCCCTGCACGTCCGGACGCGCTGGCCCTTGCTATCACTATACCCTGCACAAAGACACTGGTCCAGGGGCGACCATCCCTACCCACGGAGGGGTTAACATCTAGCTGCCACTACATCTCCCCCGGGTGCCCCATAACAGCAGCGGTGGTGTCCCACCTCACCACACACCGTGGGTGGCATCACGAACTTACTACGGCCTAACCCGTACATCTACATCCCCCTTTTTATTCGGCGTGTCCTCGAGACCCCCGGGTCCGGAGACCATCGAGCCTCCCACAGAAGGTCCGTATCCGAGCAGCGGCGGCTGCTGGCCCGGGGGCGGCACACATGCAAGATGCCGGGCTGTGACGCTGGGCTGTGACAAGTGCTGAAGCTCCGCCCACAGCCCAGTCACTTAGGGAGACTGGGGCCGATCTCGGTGATGTCAGGTCAACTGAAAGTTGACGTGACATCACTGGATCCCAGAGGTCACGGAGCACGAGGGGTCTCTTCATGGGGATGAGCAGACTATAATAACACTGCTTACAGGCAGAATTGGCTGATCAACGTATTTAGAAAAAGCCTTCCCTATCAGTTTTACAGGGATGTGGTCACTTTTGCAGAGTAGTGAACCACCCCTTTAAGTAATATTTTTTGAGCGTGTGACAGGTCCTCTTTAAAGGGCACTCCCTCAGAAAAGACTGAAGAAATGCAAAAAAAATAAAAAGTACAATTTCGTACATGATTTAGTGAAACCATTCTCTGTGACAAGTTTGCAATAATGGAAAACACCTAGAAGGGGTGTGAATACTTTTTCATGTCAATACTTCACATACTAACAAGCAGTTGATGATATTGGGCATTCTATGCTACAAACATTTTTTTTTTTATTCTTTTTTCCAACCTTTATCTATATGATGACCAATATTCACCCAGCCGTACGTAAACAACCTCGTCGATCCGCGCACCCTTATCTTTGACCGCTCTATATATAGATTTTTGTTTTCAGAACAAATTGAGCCTGTGTCCTGCCAAAACTGCACTTTCAGATTTCAAATCATTATCGCTGTCTGCGTCATTGGCACTTTTTTCTTTTTCTATTTCTAACACAGACTTGTTGAATAATTTTAGCACATTTATGGATGCGGCGCTTTATTATAGGAGATGATTTATTTTTTTTCCCAGTTTCAGTGCCCATGAGCCATAAATTTTTATGCAAGTGGAGAACAAAAGTTCTATGTATTTTTACATCATCCTCTTTGCGTTGGCTGCGATACAAAACCATCTGCAGCGAGCGACTACATCCCCGCACTTGTGAGAAGATGGTGCTTTTGTCAAGAGCTTGTCCCAGAGTTAAGTGGCTCTTCAGCTGCCTATTTGATGAAATCACTCTATTTTGTGGGAAAAAAAAACTAAATCTAATATATAAAGCTGAGTGTATGTATGTATGTATGTATGTATGTATGTGTGTGTGTGTGTATATGTGTATATGTGAGTGTATGGGTGTATGTGTGTCTGTCCACTAAAGAAATCCGCACTGTCGCACTTACAATCACGAAATTTTGCACAGATGCCTCATGTGACTCAGGGAACGTCATAGATTATGTTTTGAGGGAAAATTTTAACCCCATACATTTCAGATATTCACCAAAAAACCTGATTATATTAAAGTCAATGGAGGTGGGAGCTACAATTCATTAATAGGAGCTGTGATTGGTTGCTATAGGCAACGAAGGACATTCTTAGTCTAAAACAGCTTATATGTGAGGTAATATGATTTCAGTGGAGAGACAGAGAGGGACAGAGAGAGACAGAGAGGGACAGAGAGAGACAGAGAGAGAGAGAGAGGGACAGAGCGAGACAGAGAGAGACAGAGAGGGACAGAGAGAGACAGAGAGGGACAGAGAGAGAGAGAGAGAGACAGAGAGGGACAGAGAGGGACAGAGAGGGACAGAGAGGGACAGAGAGAGACAGAGAGAGACAGAGAGAGACAGAGAGGGACAGAGAGGGACAGAGACAGAGAGAGACAGAGAGAGACAGAGAGAGACAGAGAGGGACAGAGAGGGACAGAGAGGGACAGAGAGAGACAGAGAGGGACAGAGAGGGACAGAGAGAGACAGAGAGGGACAGAGAGAGACAGAGAGAGACAGAGAGGGACAGAGACAGACAGAGAGGGACAGAGACAGACAGAGAGGGACAGAGACAGACAGACACACAGACAGAGAAAGAGAGAGAGACAGAGAGGGAATGTGAGAAAGTGGGAGAGAGACAGAAAACCACTTAGGTACACTTAGGTAGGACACCTTACCTGCCTCCCGGCCGCAATGCGAAGTAAGGAGGTGGGCGGGATGTTACGTCCCGCTCATCTCCGCCCCTCCGCTTCTATTGGGCGGCGGTTCAGTGACGCTGCTGTGACGTCGCTGTGACGCTGAACGAACCGCCCCCTTAGAAAAGAGGCGGTTCGCCGGTCACAGTGACGTCGCCGGGCAGGTAAGTATGTGTGACGGATCTGGGCGATGTTGTGCGCCATGGGCAGCGATTTGCCCGTGTCGCACAACAGATGGTGGTGGGTACCCACGCTAGCGATATCGGTAATGATATCGCAGCGTGTAAAGCCCGCTTTAGGCTCCTCTTTATAATGTAACAAAATTAAAGAACACTTAAAAAATACATATGAAAATACTATGAAAAACTGACTTTTTCGAAAATCTCTGGAAACCTTAAATTCCATCTCCCAATAGAGAACTAAACATAACACAGATAAAATAGACTTAAATAAAAAAAGCTCAAACGGAAATAAATAATATGGCACAAACCAAAAAAAAAAGGCACTAAACACTCGACCAAAAACAGGCATAAATGTAATAATGAATCTGACCCCAAGTTTGTCCAACACTAAAGGCCCCGTCACACACAAAGATAAATCTTTGGCAGATCTGTGGTTGCAGTGAAATCCTGGACATATTGTTCCATTTGTACACAGCCACAAACCTGGCACTGATTGTCCACAATTTCACTGCAACCACAGATCTGCCGCAGATTTATCTCTGTGTGTGACAGGGCCTTAACTTCCAACTATTTCAAAATTGGCTAAAAATATCAAAAGTCAATACAGTTTGCTACTTATTTAAGTATTTAAGTATTTATATTGTTTATATGACTTGTTGGACATACTATATAAACACCGTGGTTAAGCGCTGCTCACACCAGTGAAATCACCTTGCACTTCAATGTGATGGACTAAAGGGCGCTTTACACGCAGCGACATCGCTAGCGAGCGTACCCGCCCCCGTCATTTGTGTGTCACGGGCAAATCACTGCCCGTGGCGAACAATATCGTTAGTCCCCGTCACACGGACTTACCTTCCTAACGACATCGCTGTGGCTGGCGAGCAACCTCTTTTCTAAGGGGGTGGTTCGTGAGGCGTCACAGCGACATCACATGGCAGGCGGCCAATAGAAGCGGAGGGGTGGAGAGCAGCCGCATGAAAGTAACGCCCACCTCGTTGCCGGCAGGACGCAGGTATGGTGTTGTTCGTCGTTCCTGGGGTGTCACACTTAGCGATGTGTGCTGCCTCAGGAACGACAAACAACCTGCGCCCAGCACCAGCAACGATATTTTCAAAATAAACGTGTCAACGATCAACGATTAGGTAGATTCTGATCGTTAGCGGTTGCTCGGCCGTGTCACACGCAACGATGTCGCTAACGAGGCCGGATGTGCATCACGAATTCTGTGACCCAAGCGATATCTCGTTAGCAATGTCGTTGCGTGTAACGGGGCCTTAAGTTTATGTCTCATAGACGATTGAGGCTTATAATGTAAACGTATGAATTTTTAACCCCTTCACCACCGAGTGCTTTTCCGTTTTTCGTTTTTGTTTTTTCCTCCCCTTATTTCGAGAGCCGGAAAAATAAAAAAGTTACGTCAATCTTGCCATATAAGGGCTTGTGTTTTGTAGGACGAGTTGTACTTTTAAATTAAACCATGAGTTTTACCATACAGTGTACTGGAAAATGGCCAAAAAAGTCCAAGTGTGTAGAACTTTAAAAAAAAACTGTGATTGCGCCATTGTTTAGGGGTATTTACCATCTTCACTCTATGGTAAAACTGATGCGTCAGTGTGATGCCTCAGGTCAATACAAATTTGTAGATACCAAACATGTATAAGTTTACTTTTATCTAAAGGGTTAAAAAAAATTCTGAAGTTTGTAAACAAAAAAAAAAAAAGCGCACTTTTTGCGCCATTTTCCACAATCTGTAATATTCTCATTTTTCAGGCTCAGTTATGGTTTACGTTTTGGTTTTAATGGTCCATTTTTGAGCAGATGCTATGTTTTGATCGCCTGTTATTGCCTTTTGCGCAAAATTTGTGATGACCAAAAAACATAATTTTGATGTTTGTAATTATTTTTGCCACTACGCTGTTTACCAATCAGATTAATTGATTTTTCGTTTTGATAGATCAGGTTTTTGTAAACGCGGAAATACCAAATATGTGTATATTTATTTTTTTTTAACCCTTTCGTTTTCAATGGAGGAAATGGGGGGAATTTGATCTTTTTAGTTTTTACAACTGTTTTTTTTACTATTTTATTTCACTAGTATAATATAGTACTATAAGGATCAGCAGTCTGATCACTAATTCATTTCTGTTGATCAGAGCTGCACAGCTCTGATCAGCAGAAATGCTGCATTCCTGTTACAGCCAGCACTCTGTTGTCTGTAACAGGAACAACTTTGATTTTTATCCTTTTGATATTTTTCAATCACTGTCTATTGTCTGGTGTTTATTTTTATATGATGGTAAGGTATACGTTCATACGATTAAATAAACAGGAACTACGTCATGATAGCGACAAGAGTCCTCACATGACCCGTCGCTACCATGGCAACATCAGCTCCCTGTGATTGAGTCCCAGGGCCTTGTGTGGAAAGGCGATTTCCCCACTGCGGACAATTAAATTTTGTTGTCACATTTTGGGTTAACAGAGTTAACATGAAGGGGTGATCACCGCTAGCTGTTGCGGTCAGCCGGTGGCAATCCCTGCATATGCAAAACAAGAATGCCGCGGAGACACCATCACATGTTTCTCAATGCTGACAGGAAACTAGCCAGGTCTTTCACCGGGAAGGAACAACCACGGGAAGGGCAGTCTCCAGTCAAGGAAACCGCCTATACCAAAACATGGTATCCATCCACAGACAGCTGTTTCAGGGTATTTGCCCCTCATCAGTGTGGAGTAAGAAACTGGCTAGTGGGAGCAATGCCCAGTAGAAGACTACATAGGTAAAGATGGTTGACCTCGGGGAGATTAACATCCAACACCGCGGAGACACCATCACATGTTTCTCAACGCAGTGACACTAGAACAAGGCCCCCTGGGAAAAAATGCAATCCCTGCATATGTCTGCTGATTTGAACAGCAGACGTACGGTTATCAGGCGCAGGTGGATCCGCGATCCATCTGTGCCTTATAACCACACATGTCTGCTGTTCAAATCAGCAGACATGTGCAGGGATAGCCCCTGGTTCATTGCAGCAGTCGGCAATGATTACCCCTTCATGATTTAGGAAGTACCGGTACATCCTCAGTCGTGAAGGGGTTTTAGAAGAAACTCTCATAGATTTGACTTCATAAATTCACATGGAATCTTTGGGGGAAAAAAAGAAGATTCAAGATTTTCACAAAAATAGAAAAACTGAATCATATGACTATTGATTTAAAGTCAAATATGATTCTTATGTATGATTCTCCCTAAGAGAAGAGTATATTCGGTATGACCGTTTCATTTTGAGCTTTCTAAATGCTCCAAAATTGCCAAAACTCATCACATTGTTGTAGCTGTTGCCTGCTCGAAACATAACTGTTAAAAAACTGCCAGTAAACTTTTGCTTACAGTGCAAAACATTTATCAGGAACCTGAATTCCTAATTTATATACAAAGAATTTTTCCCAAACCTTGAAATCTTTTCCCATAGATCAACCACGCATAACTGCATACAAGGCTTAGTAAAACAGTAGGGAGAAGGAATGGCTAGACGACTGAAGCACCACTTATCTCTGCGAAAAACAAACTGATCAGACAGGAAAAATCTATCATGTTCGATCCCCGTTCCCTCATCAGCAATCCACACACCTACTACAAAACTTAGCTATTAAATTGTTGACAGATCTTTCTGAAATTGGCAAGAACAATCATTGGGTAACAAAAAAGTAATGTTCATGGGCAAATTAAAGGGACAATGGACTTATAAATCCAACTTATCCTTGTTTACTAAACAGTTGACTATGGACACATTTGTATCCTTACATCGCAAAGAAAAAAATGCGATTGGTTTATGTAAAAGGGGAAAAAGTGTGGAAATACAATAATTTATTTATTATACTTACGTTCCCTTTATCCTACACAAAAGGATATATTCCCAAGGGTATATTTTCTCTGTCACTATTGCTTCACTGCTTTACTTTATTTATATGGTGTATCCCAAACACGCACAGACTCACAACACTGTCATAATAAAATATAACTAGTTTATTTGCTAACAAGACTACGCTTCATACACAATATAATACTAGCACGTCAATACGTATATGAATTAATGTGAAAAGCAAATACGAAATTATACACACACACATACAATACAGTAAACACCAGTAAAAGTATCTTCACTAATACACAATTAAACAATATATCACCCACATTGGCTAAAACACACACAAAACTACAGCCCACCCAACACTAAAGGCTGCTTTAAATACAGCGACATTGCTAGCGATGTCGCTGGTGAAAGCACCCGCCTCCGTCGGTTGTGCGTCACGGGCAAATCGCTGCCCGTGGCTCACAACATCGCTAAGACCCGTCACACTATACTTACCTGCCTAGTGACGTCACTGTGGCCAGCGAACTGCCTCTTTTCTAAGGGGGTGGTTCGTGCGGCATCACAGCGGCGTCAGTAAGCGGCCACCCAATAGAAGCGGAGGGGCGGAGAGCAGCCAAAAGTAAGTGACGCCCACCTCGTTGCCGGAGGACGCAGGAACGGTGTTGTTCCTCGTTCCTGCGGTGTCACACGTAGTGATGTGTGCTGCCTCAGGAACGACGAACAACCTACGTCCTGCAACAGCAACGATATTTGGGATTAGAACGACGTGTCAACGATCAATGATTAGGTGAGTAATTTTGATCGTTAGCGGTCGTTCGCATGTTTCACACACAATGAGGCCAAATGTGCGTCACGAATTCCGTGACCCCCAACGACATCTCGTTAGCAATGTCGTTGCGTGTAAAGCCCCCTTAACACTATCCCTTAATGAGATGATATTTAGCCATCCTTCATGTTAGTCCAAAAGAATGGAAGAGAAGAGACCTCACAGGCAGTGTGTTAGGCTTATATAGGGGTCTGTGACCAAGTTTTATTTCCCCCTATCATTGGCTAGGTGTTTAAGACCCCCTACCATCCAGGCTGAGGCTAAAATAGGTAGATTGCCTTTGTCTGCCCTCCCCGTATCCAGCACAAGTTTGGACACACCTTCTCATTCAAAGAGTTTTCTTTATTTTCATGACTCTAAAAATTGTAGATTCATATTGAAGACATCAATCCGCTGGCAAAATGATTTCTGGCGTATCCGTTTTTTTAACATTGGAGTCTATGGAGAATGGATCCGTTATCTACTATTTAATCATCCGTTTTTTTGCATTCGTAACGGATCCATTTTTTTCTTACAGGATCCATTACAAATGGAAGATACATAACGATTAGGGATGATCGAATACTTCGATTATTCGGCTTCGCGAATATTTTCCGAATACCTCGCCGCTATTCGCAATAAGAGCATATACAAGGGTGTGTCCAGCTGATGGATTTTTTAATATTTCTTCAATAAAGGACTTTTATTTTAAATTACTGGAACCGTGCTGGATCAACTTTTTTGACTTCTCGCCGCTATTCGACTATTCGCGAATATTCGATGCACAAAGTAAGTCTATGGGAAACCCGCATAACAACTATTCGGTACTATTCGGACTTCCCATAGACTTACATTGCGCATCGAATAGTGGAATAGCGGCGAGGTATTCGAAAATTTTCGCGAACCCGAATATTTGAGATATTCGATCATTCCTAATAACAATCCATTCTCCATAGACTCCCATGTTAAAAAAATGGATCCGGCAGGAATGATTTTGTTAACGGATCGTCCGCAGGATCCGTTCTAACGGATGATTACAGAACATAAATATGCAGAGAAATAAAGAGCCTGTAATAGCCAAACGGTGCAAAATATTTATTCCAATTGTCCCAAAAATATTTTTAGCGCCAAATACATTTAAATAAACAAAAAATATTAAAAATACATGTGTCCATACATGTCTGATATTGAGGAACATTCAGGACACCCCAGAGCACAGTAGATGAGTCCTGTTCAATTCTTCGGATTTCGGCAGGATTGGCCCCCCATCTATTGGGTATAGGGGTATCCTAACTTCCCTGATACCAAATGTTAGTGGCAAAGAGGGGGCAGATATTTAGATTTTAATACTCCTGATTTTTTTTAGCTCATTGGAAAGTAGCTATTGGATTAGTTACTTTACGGTAAATAAGAAAATATTGGTCAGCTCTAGTAAGGAAGAACAATCGAATTGGTAATAATAGTTTTGTAACCAGAGATATAATATTAACGATATGGATGCAACTATGGCCAATTTAAAGGGAAGGAAGTGTTGTTACTAAATCTGTAGCTTAATAATAAAATAAAGTATTGCTTTTCACTTCCTTTTACCCCTGTTTGGTTTCTGTGCACTTGTCTTTTACCAGAAAGCACGAGTCATCACAGCAAGATTTACAGTGCCCGGTCACCAAGGGGTTAATGCATGCTCTCCCTCCGGGATGCAGACTGGGCTCCAGGACACGCCCTTCTGACGTCATGACAGCTGGTCACGCCCAGAAGTGTTTGGTCCTTTTAAACCTGAGCTGATTATATTTGCAGGGAGGGAGGGAAGGAAGAGGGGGGATTTAAACCAGAGAGAATGGAAAGTTGTGTACAAGACAATGGCCAGAGCTGAGAGCTGCTGCTGAGAGCCTGGCAGCTGGGGAAGAAGTGACAGCAGGGAAAAAGAGGGGGCAGAAGAAGAAGAAGGGGTGTGAAGAGTTAACAGGGGCTGTAAGGAATCAGGTGCCTCACTGGAGACAGAGGTAAGGAAGTTCTGAGACATCTTCTGTTCCCTAACTTCTAGCTGATTGGCTTTGGTGGCATTAAAAAGTGTCATTTAGTGGCTGGGACCTGTAGTGCTGCCACAGAATCTGCAGTCTTATTGATGTATTACACACATATATATATATATATATATATATATATATATATATATATATATATATATATATATTGTGTGTATGTATATATATATATATATATTTTTTTAATTTTATTTATTGCTGTTGTTTCCTATGTTTATCCTCCTCCTCCCTCGTGTCTCAGATCAGCTTGTATGTAACCTCTAAGGAAATTGCCTCATGTTTACTTTTGCTACCACCTGGGTTCTGTATTTTCAGCAGGTTAATGATGGGTTAATCGCACTTATCGTAATGTGAGCATTGACAGATTGGAGCGATGAACTAATCCTATAGATATCGTGATATTCTACTGTACACTAGATATTGTCTCCTCCTGTGCTGTCTGTGCCTTGTATTGTTCATGATTATTGTACTTGTTTTTAATAGTTTCTAATATATATATATATAATTACACTATGGAATAAATAATATAGGATATATATTATATATGCAGCGTGTATATAAATATATATATATATATATATATATACGTGTGTGTGTGTGTGTGTGTATATATATAAAATATATGTGTGTGTGTGTATATGTATGTATTTATATTATATATATATATATTTTTTTTTTATTTTTTTTTTTAGTGGCTCAGTGGTTAGCACTGCAGTCTTGCAGCGCTGGGGTCCTGGGTTCAAATCCCACCAGGGACAACATCTGCAAGGAGTTTGTATGTTCTCCGTGGGTTTCCTCTGGGTTCTCCGGGTTCTCCAGTTTCATCCCACAATCCAAAAACATACTGATAGGGAATTTAGATTGTGAGCCCCAATGGGGACATTGATGCCAATGTATGTAAAGCGCTGTGGAATTAATAGCGCCATATAACTGAATAAATATTATATTATTACTATATCATTTTGTGAGGTTACTGTTAGGAGCGGACCAGGTACTGATGATGATGAGGTGCATATAGGGCTGTCCTGTATGCTCCAACTTCTTAAAGGGGGTCACACAAACAGATCTCCGTGTATTTTAACATTCGAGTTTGGTTTTTTAACCAGGGTATATATCGGGTAACTAAGCAAAGCGCTTTGCTTAGTTACCCGATATTTACCCTGGCTACGTGTGCAGGGAGCCAGCGCTGGCAGCCTGTAAGCAGCGTACACTGGTAACCAGGGTAAATATCGGGTAACCAAGCAAATCACCGATATTTACCCTGGTTACCACCGTACGCTGCTTAAACAGAGTCGGTGCTCGTTGGCCTCCTGCAGTGCGGTCGCTGATACGTCACAAAACCTGTGACGTTTCAGCGATCTCGCTAGCGAGATCGCTATGTGTAACAGGGGCTTACCAGTTATACAGAGCTCATGAATATGCTGGATCAACTGGCAGCACGCCAAGTAGTCCTGTAATGATAATCTCCTGCTGATTAATCAGTGATTTTTATTAAAACTAAATTAAGCAGCCGGTAAGTGACACATCACTGGAATCGGGGGTTCCGTCCCTACGTTATGCTGCTCTCAGCAGACCTGGTGACAGATTCCCTTCTCATAGACTGTAATGGCAGAGTCTGACCGTTAAGCGTATGAGAATAGGACAAGTTCTGAGTTTTACTGACCTGATTTTGTAACTTGTGAGCGTATGGATGAATGAAACTCTATTTGTCAATGTGCTGTATAAGAAAAATAAAACCGCACGCCATCCGTTTTTTCACAGATGCCACACATACCATTATAACCTATGGGACTGTTCACATGTCGTTGTTTTTACACCAGCCATGTGACCGTGCGATGCATATGGAGGTATCCTTTTTTTTTCTGGCAGCACAGATGACAAGGGCCAATACAAGTCTGTGTCCTCAAAAAACACATATAGCCCACGGATGCCATCAGTGTACAATCCGTGTGCTTTACGTGTTTAACACTGAAAGTATAGGAGAAGCGTTGTAATATATTTCCACAAGGAAAAAACACTGATAATACCAGTAACGACTTTTCCCGTACGTGTTTTATACTCCCGTGTGGTGGGGACCGGACATGGCCTCCTCTGTCCCTCAGGATCATGTACTTTGCAGGAACAGAAGAGTAAACCATTGATGCAGAAGTGTTTCTCTATTCCTATGTAATACCGGATGTACCTGCATACAGCGCCGCACCTCCGGGGACCCAGCTGTTTAATGCGTGTGATTGGCCGGATGTTGGATAAATGGATGATGGGACGTGTGTCGATGTGACCTCTTGTGCAGGGAGCTGCAGCACAGACACATTAAATTTACATGGGGCTGGCGGGAGTTCCCTGCACAGAATGGCAACAAGAAGATTTTGGTACTAAATCAGCTCTGAGGCTCCCTTAGGCTACATTCACACGACCGTCCCGTTTTTGCGGTCCGCAAAAAAACGGTCCTGTTTTTTCACGGATGTATCAGTGTGATTTCTGTTCCGTATACGGACCGTGTGTCATCCATGTGTCATCCGTGTGCCTTTCATTTTTTTTGCGAACCGCAAAACACGGAATCAGCTACTATATATATTATAATAGATAATTAGATGGATAGATAGATAGATATAGATAGAGTGAGTGAGTGATGGAGGGATGGATGGAGGGATGGATGGAGGGAGGGATGGATGGAGGGAGGGATGGATGGAGGGAGGGATAGAGGGAGGGATGGATAGAGGGAGGGATATAGGGAGGGAGGGATAGATGGATGGATAGAGGGATGGATGGATAGAGGGATGGATGGATGGAGGGATGGATAGAGGGATGGATGGATAGAGGGATGGATGGATAGATGGATGGAGGGAGGGAGGGATGGATGGGAGGGATGGATAGAGGGATGGATGGATAGAGGGATAGATGGATAGAGGGAGGTATGGAGGGAGGGATGGATGGATGGATGGATAGATAGAGGGAGGGATGGATAGAGGGAGGGATGGATAGAGGGGGGGAGGGATGGATGGATGGAGGGAGGGATGGATGGATGGATAGAAGGAGGGATGGATGGATGGATAGAGGGAGAGAGAGATGGATGGATGGATAGAGGGATGGATGGATGGATAGAGGGAGGGATGGATGGATAGAGGGAGGGATGGATGGATAGAGGGAGGGATGGATGGATGGCTAGAGGGAGGGATGGATGGATGGCTAGAGGGAGGGATGGATGGAGAGAGGGATGGATGGATGCATAGAGGGATGGATGGATGGATAGAGGGAGGGATGGATGGATGGATAGAGGGATGGAGAGAGGGAGGGATGGAGAGAGAGATGGAGAGAGGGAGGGATGGAGAGAGGGATGGATGGATGGATAGAGGGATGGATGGATGGATGGATAGAGGGATGGATGGATGGATGGATGGATATAGGGATGGATGGATGGCTATAGGGATGGATAGAGGGAGGGATGGATAGAGGCATGGATGGATGGATAGAGGGAGGGAGGGATGGATGGATAGAGGGATGGATGGAAGGATGGATAGAGGGATGGATAGAGGGAGGGAAGGATGGATGGATAGAAGTAGGGATGGATGGATAGAGGGAGGTAGGGATGGATGGATGGATAGAGGGAGGGAGGGATGGATAGAGGGAGGGAGAGATGGATGGATAGAGGGAGGGATGGATGGATGGATAGAGGGATGGATGGATGGATAGAGGGATGGAGAGAGGGAGGGATGGATGGATGGAGAGAGGGAGGGAGGGATGGATAGAGGGAGGGATGGAGAGAGGGAGGGATGGAGAGAGGGAGGGATAGAGGGATAAATAGAGGAATGAATGAATGAATGGAGGGATTGATAGATAATAGATGAGAAAGACATATATAATGTCCCACTCCCCAGCATTTTGCAATCTTGCACCCTTTAGTGCCTTTCATGTGGCACTAAAACGTACTTAGCCTTGTAATTAGCCAAAAAATAAATAAGTAATTTAAAAAAAAAAGCAAAACGTGTGGTCCCCCCTATTTTTTTGTAGTCTGCTCAGGTAAAGCAGACAGCTGCAGCCTGCAGACTACAGCTGGCAGCTTCACCTTGGCTGGTAATCCAAAACAGAGGGCACCCCACGCTGTTATTTTAAATTAAATAAATTTAAAACAAAAAACGTGATGTCCCCCCTAAATTGGATCACCAGCCAAGGTAAAGCAGACAGCTGTGGTCTGGTATTCTCAAGGTAGGGAGGTCCGCGGTTCTTGGGCCCTCCCCAGCCTAAGAATAGCAGGCCGCAGCCGCCCCAGAAGTGGCGCATCCATTAGATGTGCCAATCCTCGTGCTTTGACCCAGCTCATCCCGATGCCCTGGTGTGGTGGCAAACGGGGTAATATATGGGGTTGATAATACCCGATGTGTAATGTCACCCGGCATCAAGCCCTGGGGTTACTGATGTCACAGCATCCAACAGATACCTGACATCATTACCGAGTCAGTAATAAAAAAAAAAAAAAGTACACGACAAACACATTTTTATTTGAAAAAACACTCCCCAACACATTCATAGTCTTTAAGGTTGAAGGGAGACTCTAAGTCCATCTAGTTCATTCCCTCTTTCGCCAATTTATTGAAAAGAAAAAAACAAATCTGGGTCCGGGGTAATCCAATAAGGCGGTCCCATGGCGATCCATACTCACTGTTCCAGTCAATGAAGAACAGAATGTTCCCCATTGACTGGGAGAGCAGTGCAGTGACCTGAGCTAACATCATGAGGTCAGCCCAGGTCACTGCAGGGTATGACCAGCGCTGACTTCAGGAGGTTAGCGAGGTACATTACTGATGGAAGCCGCTGCACTCCTGACATCAGCGCTTGTCACTGAGTTCCATGCCTGCTGCGTTCTCAGATCACCTCTTGCAAGCGGCCCGTGACGTCACTGCTAGTCACAGTCTCGGGCCGCCCGTGAGAGGTGATGTTAGAACACGGCTGTCAGTGACGAGCGCTGACATCAGGAGTGCAGGAGTTCATCACCGCAGGTAGTGAACTCTACTAACCTCCTGATGGCAACGCTCATCATCCCCGCGGCTGCTCGAACTGCAGTGCGGGCAGCCGCGGGACTTCCGGGGGAGTGGGACATAGACTGTAGGGGCACCCGACGGAGGTCACATGGAGATTTTGCGGGGCCATTGACTTGTATTGAGTCACGGTCCGTTATTATGTTCCATAATAACGGAACGGACATACGGCATCCGATGTGTTTTTTTTCTGTAGGATCGGATGCACACGGAAGTGCTACCATGTGCCATTCCACCCTACACAAAAGACATTGAAAAGATGGTCCTGTCCGTGGGTCCGCAAAAAAACAGGAACTGACCAGGACAAACGGAACGGTCATGTGAATGAGCCTTAAATTCTCAGCATTTTGGGGTCCCAGAATAATAATCATAGAGTAATGGCATTTCCTAACTATTTGGCATCATTTTGAATGATAGCCCCTACTCCCTTTAATTTAAAGGGAACCTGTCAACCAATAGTACTGTGCAGCATGAATCCAAGAGCGGCTCCTGCATCATAAAATTATCCATGTTTTACTAAAGTTGTGGTTCTGGACAAGGTCATTAGTCCAGGATGCAGGTCCCATCTGCCCAGCTATAGTGACAGGTCTCTGCCCTGCACAAACATAGGAGGGACGTGTCAGTGTTACATCTTGCACATTGGCGTATTCTATGGATATGAGGTCAATGTCTGCTATTGTAGGCATTGAGGTCCGCATCCATTTTATAAATGGGTTCCTGTATTACAATTGAAAAATGGTCTTGAGGATGCAACCATGCAGTAAAGGTGACTCAGTGGTGACTTACAACAGAAATTTATTTTACCCACACACAAGAGTAGTGGTGGTACGGTATGATCAGGGTACAGCAAAAGGGATTACAAAAGAACAGATGAATACACAGCAAGAGATATACAAGTTCTAGATGCAATATTTGTATCCTTAGTTTCCAACAACTCTATGCAACGGATGTTCCCAAAGTGAATTTAGTCTCCATCTCTGTCAGGGAAACGTCAGGGTTAGCCCGAGCTTTGTCACAATCTCCCTGCCCTTAAATATTTCAATCTATCAACACTAAAGCGGGCTTTACACGCAACGACATCGCTAACGAGATGTCGTTGGGGTCACAGAATTCGTGACGCACATCCGGCCTCGTTAGTGACGTTGTTGGATGTGAAACGCAGGAACGACCGTTAACGATCAAAAATACTCACCATATCGTTGATCGTTGACACGTCGTCCTAATCCCAAATATCGTTGCTTTTGCAGGACGCAGGTGGTTCGTCATTCCAGCGGCAGCACACATCGCTATGTGTGACATCGCAGGGATGAGGAACATCACCGTACCTGCGGCCGCCGGCATTGAGGAAGGAAGTAGGTGGGCGGGATGTTCGGCCCGCTCATTTCCGCCCCTCCACTTCTATTGGGCGGCTGCTTAGTGACGCCGCTGTGACGCCAAACGAACCGCCCCCTTAGAAAGGAGGCGGTTTGCCAGCCACAGCGACGTCGCTAACAGAGAACAATAGAGGAAAATAGGGTTTTTTTGAGCCGCGCCAATGATCACTTCTCAGGTATTCAGATTAATGGATCTTTATTTTGCACAGGTCTACGCGTTTCTGAAGTCTCAGCTCCCTTCCTCAGGACCATCAGGCATAAGAACACATCAAATCACAAAGAGATTTGATGTGTTCTTATGCCTGATGGTCCTGAGGAAGGGAGCTGAGACTCCAGAAACGCGTAGACCTGTGCAAAATAAAGATCCATTAATCTGAATACCTGAGAAATGATCATTGGCGTGGCTCAAAAAAACCCTATTTTCCTCTATTGTTCTCTGTTATCTGCAGTCTGGGTTGCTGCTGCCTTGATCAAAACTTTCCATGCCTGCATAGTAGTTGTGACTTTCACAACTTCACTTGGTGAGTATTACTGCTCCCTGTCTCTACCCCATGTGTTATTGGGGTAAAACCCTATTGCGCTTCTTCTCCACAGCTTTTTACTCAACAGCGACGTCGCTAGGCAGGTTAGTCCGTGTAACGGGTGTTAGCGATGTTGTGCGCCACGCGCAGCGATTTGCCTGTGACGCACAACCGACGGGGGAGGGTGCTTTCACCAGCGACATCGCTAGCGATGTCGCTGTGTGTAAAGCCCGCTTTAGGCTCCAGCGGGACTACAGTACAGCCCGCTGAACCACACGTCCAGTTTTAGTGGGTAACTCCCCTTATGTAGTACTTTACATCTGGACAAGAGGCAACCGTCCGGCTCACTCAAGTCTTCTACTGGAAATGGTATTCTGTCTTTGGTTTTCTGTCTTCAGTATTCGGTCTTCGGTCCCTCCTGAAGATAATCGTTGGTATTCGGTTTTCAAGTTACTCCTGAAGTAAATGGTCAGTCTTCAGGTTCCAGCAGGACTATATTACAACCTGCCAAACTGCACATCCAGTTTTATTGGGTAACTCCTCTTATGTAGTACTTTACAGCTGGACAACAAGCAACGGCCCGGCTCACTCAAGTCTTCTACTGGAAACGGTATTCTGTCTTTGTTGTTCAGTCTTCAGTATTCGATCTTCAGGTTTCTCGTGAAGTCGATAGTCGGAATTCCATCTTCGAGTTCCTTTCTAAGGGGTACTTTGCACGCTCCGACATCGCTAGCCGATGCTGGCGATGCCGAGCGCGACAGTCCCTGCCCCCGTCGCACATGCGATATCTTGTGATAGCTGCCGTAGCGAACATTATCGCTACAGCAGCTTTACACGCACTTACCTGCCCTGCGACGTCGCTCTGGCCGGCGACCCGCCTCCTTCCTAAGGGGGCGGGTCGTGCGGCGTCACAGCGACGTCACACGGCAGGCGGCCAATAGAAGCGGAGTGGCGGAGATGAGTGGGATGTAAACATCCCGCCCACCTCCTTCTTTCCGCATAGCCGGTGGAGGCAGGTAAGGAAATGTTCCTCGCTCCTGCGGCTTCATACACAGCGATGTGTGCTGCCACAGGAACGAGAAACAACATTGTATCTCCTATTGGTTCGACATTATGAAAATGTCCGACGCTACACAGATCACCGATTTACGACGCTTTTGCGATCGTTTATCAGCGCATCTAGGCTTTACACGTTGCGACGTCGTTACCGGCGCCGGATGTGCGTCACTTTTGATTTGACCCCGACGATATTGCAGTAGCGATGTCGCAACGTGCAAAGTAACCCTAAGTGTGGGTTACTCAGGCCTTCTCCAAGGTCAGTTCTCTCCTTAGTATGTCTACAGTAGCGGCAGGTATCTGGGGCCGCTTTCCTGTTCACATATCTGCTTCTTTCCAAATCTTGGCACCAACTTCTCTTCTTCTTTGTCATCAAATTCTTTTATATTTTGTAGCTGTTACCCAGATGTCACCTGACCCGGAATTCCCTTCAAACTCGTACCTCAAGGAAACGCACTCTCCATTCTTGAGTTCCTACCTGTTCTATCCAACCAGCAGATGGCGATATTTACTGGCAAATACTATGATGGTTGCATGCATTTTCTGTACACCACCCCCTTATACAATGGCAGTAAACAAAATAATGGTGGGGAATGAGAGTTCAAAAAATGTCATACATGCACAATCGTATATTCTTCACTGGAGAATTGAGAAGGAGGACCTTTTTTCTCAGGATAAATGCATGTCCACATCTATCAAACTGTGACGCCCCAGGGGCTGTGGGGTACTCGGTCCCAGGCATGCGGTGCACAGTGGGAAACAGTCGTAGTCGCGGCCGTGGCCCGGTACCGTGGCCCTTGGGGTGCCAGCCCTCAGAAAAAGGGGTGAAAAATAA
This sequence comes from Anomaloglossus baeobatrachus, assembly GCF_048569485.1. Classification (NCBI taxonomy): domain Eukaryota; kingdom Metazoa; phylum Chordata; class Amphibia; order Anura; family Aromobatidae; genus Anomaloglossus; species Anomaloglossus baeobatrachus. The sequence goes on along the minus strand of NC_134360.1, from coordinate 204,995,575 downwards.
AAGTAAAAGGGAAAGTAAAAATAAAAGTTCTCGACTTGCGTTATGCGGCCAGGTTATTGGGGCCACCACTGCAGGGTTCTGCTGGGGCTGATGGAGCAGTGCAGCATAGGTGTTTTGGGCCCTCCGCAAGCAGGGACAGGCCCCAGCAGTGAATGATGGATTGTAGTGGGGAACCGTCTGTGTAAGTGCATGGGGCGATAAGGAAACAATCCACACCAGTATTGCAGTTTCAACTTGCCTTGCTTTACTTGTAGCTGGTACCTTGACCCGCGGGTGCCGGTTACAGGTGTTCCCGCTCCCCTTGTTCTCCGTGCCAGCTGTTCATTGCTTGCCAAAATACAGGTAGGAGGGTGGATGGTGGCTCTCTGTCTAGGAATGAATGCGTAAGTAAAGCTTCCTGAAATGAGACCAATAATATTAATGTAGTGGTTTGTGCGTACTGCGCCAGCATCATTACTATAAGTCTTGCATTTGATTTGCAAAATAATATATCTCAATAGGTAACCCTATGGACCTCACCAAACGGCCCCTTGTATCTCATCTTTAAGGACCTATATTAGTGTTACATTATGGGGTAGAGATATTGGGGGAGGGGGAAATAATTTCAGGTGTCACTATAGATCGGAAGGACTGAAAAAGAGAATTTTTCAGTAGAAGAAAACCCTTTGAAGAATTAATATTTTCCAACAGTTTTAATTTCTAGAAAAGGTTCGAAAATTGGCAGAATGTTGGAAAGTCAAACCCAACAACAGTTGACAAAAATGTCAATGTCTCAATAACTATGGGGAGATAAGGTTAACGTTTGGAACACCATTCTAAGTCTGAACTGGGTGCAAAAACCTAAAAAAAATCACTATGGGGAGATAAGGTTTTTTTAGTTTTTTTTTTAGGTTTTTTTAGGTTTTTTTAGTTTTTTTTTATTAGGTTTTTGCACCCAGTTCAGACTTAGAATGGTGTTCCAAACGTTATTCCTTAATGTCTCAATAACTGTCCTGTGTCCTTGAGCATCAATTACAGCTGACAATGACCTCTCCTGCTGGTCACAAGTGGAGTTATTGTCTGCGAAGGTATCCTGCTCTTCTTGAAGAGCGGCCCTCAGGTGATTGAGGTTCTGTGGTACAGAGTTATGACTTCTACATGGTGACTCAGCTGACCCCATAGGTTTTCTATGGGATTCAGGTCTGGAGAAACTGCAGGCCGCTCCATTTGAGGTACTCCATTGATGTGACCTCGATGGGCTGGAGCATTGTCGTCCATTAAGATAAAAGTAGGCTTGTGTTCTTCATGCAAGGACACAATGACTGGATTAATGATGCTATTCCAGTAGTAGGGGCTGTCTCTCTACCATTCCCAAAGTGTAGGGCATTTCTGTATTGACTAAACACTCCGGTCCACACTGTAACACCACCAAAGGCTCATCTGGTGACCTCAGTTGCTGATGTGTAGCATGCTACTTGACGTCTCCAACAATGCTGGCAGTCATCATTTCTGCTCAGTGTGAGTCGACTTTCATCAGTGACTAGCACCAAGGCTCACTGGTCACTCATCCAGAGTAGATGACCCCTGTGCCTGGTGGTGCGGTCAGGGACCCTTGCAGATAGTCTTGCACGCAGACCATGCTAATATAAACGGTTTTGAATCGTCTGACATGACACTTGGTGCCTCTCACCTTCCTTAAATGTGTCTGGAGTTGTGTGGCTTTGCTGGCGGTTTTGCGTTAGCGTTAGCGGTGGCTCCAAAACCATCGTGGTTTGTTTGTTTCCCCCCCCCTATGATTTAACCTGTTACTGGCGATCTGCCCGAGGAATGAACATGCTACTTCTTTTAACAGTTTCACGGTTTCTGAACCCTGAAGCTGTTCCTTACAGGTGTTTATATAAGCAGCTGATGCCCTTTACTTATTAAAACTTGCCATGTGTACACAGCAGTCACTGATAAATGTGTTTGCCTTGGTTTGCACGTGTAATATTCCATCATAAGTGACTCTGTACCATCCTATTTTTCGCTTTTCACTTCCTGCGGGTGATTAGCTCGCGAGCATTTCATCCTCCCATCTGGTGTCTGTAGAACTGGATTTACCTTTTAGTCTGTTGCTCGGTAAGAAGCTATTATATAGGTTTATCTGGCCTTGTTCACAAAGGGACCAATTGTGGTCATGGAACACATCGGGAGATGGAGCGTGGAGTTTTTCTTCTCACTGACGACATATGAATCCATCCTTATCGCTGAAACCTCATGCTGTCAATATAAAGTAAGGCGTGCAGAAACTCAACAACAGGACCTCTGTGCTCGCTATCTACAGCCCTGGCTGGGGGGTCTTTCCACAAAATGCTCTTCTCCATGGGACCCCCAATGTTCACTAGAATGGTAGTCTGAAGTTCACCTTGGAATGGAGAGGTGGTCAAGCATGTGCACTACTGTTTCTGCTCACACAGTAGACTTTGGGACCCTCGTTCTCCACAGATCTCACCAGCCGGACTCCAAGTAATCTCACATTTTACACCTTTTATGTGGATAAATGTATTTAGCGGGACTCCTCTTTAGGGTTTGAGCTGTAAGGACTTCACTCGCTCCTTCAGCTGGGTAGTGTTCACACAGGCACAAAGTCTTTATGGTAAAAGGAAGGTTTATAAAACATAAAACTTCAGCCTCTCTTGGGCACAAAAGGTATAACACAAAAATAATCAGTCCATGTAGCCCTACAGCCTCACCCATTTACAAGAGGTCTTCACGCAGGTCTGCATAGGATTATAAGTCTTCTCCATCATTCAGACTCACGTTCCAAAGTTGTTTTTCACCATACTCCCAGACACCTTCTGAGGCAGTTCAGCTGCCTTTTAAATGAGCTGCAGACCCAGCTCTTCCAGTTGTACCAAAATTCAGGTCCATTAAGTAAACCTCTCATAACTATTAGTGCAGGAGCGTTCTCTCTGATGTCACCAAGGCTATGCACCTTGGTGACACACATATACTTTCCTTGACGTGTCCAGCTACCATCTTACATACCCCCCTTCCCCCTCGCCCAAACTCATGGGACGGGGCACCTTCAGCCACCCAACCATGACTCCTGTCTCGCCAAGGCTTGACCAAGCCGATATATTACATACCTGGAGGGGTTTCTTTTCTGCTGGTTGTTAAACTTTATATTTGCCCTCACCAACCCTTTCCACCACTTTGTAGGGTCTCTACCATTTGGCGAGGAACTTGTTCCCCACCGTGGTCACCAATACCTGCACTCCATCCCCAAGGTTTAATTGTTTAACCCAAATTAACTGACTATCCCTGCTTGGATCGTGCTTGTTGCCCCATAAGGAGGTGGTCCGTGAACTTAACCGACTTTTATGCCCAGCTGAATGACGAACACGATTTTCGGGACCTGACTCCTGGGGAACAGTATTTATCACCCTATCTTTCTTCCTTCCTCCCTCCCGAGTACGTTTTTAGTTAGGTCCCTGAGTTAGCCGGTTCCAAATCCTCTGGACACCTCCAACTCAGGGATATTGGCTTCAAGGGGTGCTTTCACAACCTTATTGCCCATCAGTACAGATCATGGCAACTCGTCACCTGCAACGAAGTTTATATATTTTGTTCTTCTGATATGACTGTACAAGTTATTGCCCTACTTTTCTATGTATCATATATAAATCAGAGATTCCTGATGACTTTTTATGCCTTCCAGTCCATCAGCAAAGAAAAATGCCCTTGTGTAAAATATATACATCTTGGCATTAATTCAGGAGGCGAGCCCACTCTGTAACGCTATAGGACACGTAGCACTATGGATCACATCCTAGAGTCAGTTTTGGTTTGTCATTCTTGTACCCCAAAGTGTTTCCCTTTAGCTAATGATGCCCTTTGCTTTAAAATACGTTAACTTGAGAACATGTGATCATTAGGAATTTAAATCCTGCAACTCTTATCTGGTCACAAACCATATATAAAACCTGCAAATTAAGCATTTTTATTAAATATTCTGTATATGGTTCCCCCATGTGTAATATGTTTATCATTGCACCCTTTACTGAAGAAGTGGTTATTCCTTAATATGCTCTAGATGGATCAGTATATAAATGGAGGACATAGTGTCACGGGCGGGGAGGGCGCTGCGCTCACCCACTGCTCGGGTCCGGCTGCTGCTGCTGCTCGCTCGGTCGGTGGCTCGAGCGGTGGGCCGGATCCCGGGGACTCGAGCGGCGCTCTTCGCCCGTGAGTGAAAGGGGTGGTTTGGTTTGGGGATATTGTCCGTGACGCCACCCACGGTTTGTGGTGAGGTTGGGACACCACCGCTGCTCTGTACAGGGATCCCGGGAGCGTTGACAGGGAGCAGCTGAGATGTTTTCTCCCCTCCGTGGGTAGGGGGTTTTGGTGGTCCCGGGGCCCGGTGGTGGAGGTCGTAAGGTGGGTTGCGGGGCTGGGCCAGGTGCAGGGTCGCGGGGCAGCGCAGTGCCAGACGGCACGGTGGTACTTACTCAGCCAGAAACGCACACGGAGTCTCTGGTAAAACAAACGGCTGGATGGACGAGTCCCACAGACGGCTGCGGCGGTCACTCCCGGTAGGTTGGCGGTAACTGTCTCTCCCTGCACCGGTGTTCTGTTCTCGGCCCCAATGGCTTCCCACTGATAGCCTGCTCCCCAGCGGTATGTTGGCTAAGGGAGCGCTTCTTTTGCCCGCAGGCTCTGGCCCTTGGAGCTCTAGCTCTGGCGGTAGCTTTATCTCCCTAACGGTTGGATGGTTGCCTTCAGTTGGGTCTTTACTGCTGGGAAACCCCGGAGGTTCCCGTCGCTGACGGATTTGACGGGTTTTACGGCGACTCCTAGCCTGGTCGGGGTCCGCAGGCCCTGCCGGATGGTGCTGGCTTCTCTTCGCTCCCCGGTTCGGTACCGGCGGGCCACCGCCCGTCCCCGGTCCTCACGGTTGTGCATCAATCGGCCTCTCCTACAGACGGTCACCACCGTCTGCCAACCTTGCTGTCAGGTGCCCAGGCCATGTACCCGGACATGGCCAGTCAGTTCCTCCACTACCACTTCCTCACTCTACAACTCCTAGAACTGATCTGCTCTCCTTTTCCCGCCTCCAGGACTGTGAACTCCTCGGTGGGTGGAGCCAACCACCTGGCTCCGCCCCGCCTGGTGTGGACATCAGCCCCTGGAGGGAGGCAACAAGGGTTTGTGTTTGACCTTGATGTTCCTAACCGGGGTGTAGGGTGTGTTGTTGCAGTACCTGTGATGTCCTGGCTTGTCCAGGGCGCCACAATAGAACTTCGATTAGACATATTCGCATGTTTGAGACGTCTCATCGGTAACCATGATCATCAAGGATTTAAAACATACAATGTGCACATATCAAATGCTAGGAAATGGGGGAGGAGTGAGGTTGAGGGGGTAAAATCTGTAGAAATACATTACCTCCAAGCCTACTCTCCCCCCTTCCCCCCCCAATATTAAAACTGCATTTGGTGTACATACCACTATACAGTCAAAATAAAAACTGTCCTGATTATGGGGTGTGCAGCATGCCATCCACACAACTTTTAGTGTTCTTTTCCTATTCACAAGCATTCTGCCAGCACTAAATGTCCTGGAACCTCCTTCCCATCACTTCTTAGTATTAATTGTGCTGCCATTATTAGTATTGAGCCACCCCCTAGTGTTCGAGTTCGGTTTGGTTCGTCGAACGGCGGTGGGTGTTCGGCGAACGTTCGACGAACACCTTCGAACCCCATTGAAAACAATGGCAGGCAAACAAACACATACAATCACATAGAAAACACCTTCTAAGGTGTCCAAAAGGTGACAAACAACTCAGAAGACACCACAAACACATGGAAAAGTGAGAAGTACATATACTCATGCTGAAAGAAAAGACCTGGGCGAGTAAAAGGAGGAGGAGACACAGATATAGGCATGTCATGCCCTTCTAAAATCATGTAAAACACAGCAAGTGGACTCCTACCAGAGTCTCCATTTTTTTTCCAAAATTTGGGCCACAGACACCACTTCAGGGGCATCAATTGTCCCTCAGTTGCAAACTTGACCTGTTGATTTGCATGAAGCACAATTAAAATCCACAAGCCTTTACTCTCCCCAGGATGACACAGGGGTAGAAAAGTCCTTGCGGATCCATGACTTGTTCATCTTGATGAACGTTAGTCTGTCCACATTATCACTGGACAGACGCGTGCGCTTATCTGTCAGCACACACCCAGCAGCACTGAAGACACGTTCCGAGACAACACTGGCTGCGGGACATGACAAGATCTCCAAGGCGTAAGTGGCGAGCTCTGGCCATTTTTCCAGATTGGAAGCCCAAAATGAGCAAGGCTCCAGTTGCACAGTCATGGCATCGATGTTCATTTGGAGAGACTCCTGTATCATCCTCTCCAGCCGTTGACTATGTGTCAGACTTCTTGTGTCTTGTGGCCTTGCAAAGGATGGTCTAAAACATTCATGAAACGATTCCATAGAATTGCTGTTACCACCAGATACGGTGTTGCTGGTACGGTTTGACTGATGATGACTCGATAGTCCCATGGTTGGCAAGTTACAACTATGAGATTCACTCCGTGCACTACTGGTGTTTAGTGGAAAAGCCGAGCTAAGATTGCATAACAGCTTCTGCTGATACTCCTGCATACGTGCGTCCCTTTCTATGGCTGGAATTATTTCGCCAAATTTGGACTTGTAGCGTGGATCTAATAGTGTGGCAAGCCAGTAGTCATCATCACTTCTAATTCTGACAATCCGAGGGTCATGTTGTAGGTAGTGCAGCAAGAAGGCACTCATGTGTCTTATGCATCCAGGAGGACAAAGTCCTTGCTGTGTTTGTGGCGGCGAGGTGATAATCATGCTTCCTTCCTCTGACCTCTCCCCCCAACCACGAACAACAGAAATGTGATCAAGGTCTCCCTCATCCGCTGAGTCTTCCATGCGCATCGCCAGTTCGTCCTCTATTTCTTCCTGGGCTCCTGCACCTTCCTCAACAGTTTGGATGCTATCATGTGCCCTTGTTAATCCCTCTCCCCCACCATCCCATGCCTGCTGCCTTGGTGATGCTGAATGTCTGGACCTTGTAGATCTTGGTATCCCTTCCACATATGAATCCTACTGTACTTCCTCTCCTTCCTCTTGTCCCACCACTTGACTCCGAATACTGTTTAGCGTGTGCTCCAGCATGTAAATGACTGGAATTGTCATGCTGATAATGGCATTGTCAGCGCTAAACATCTTCCTCGCCATGTTGAAACTGTGCAGAAGGGTGCATAGGTCCTTGATCTGAGACCACTCCAGCAGCGTGATCTTCCCCACCTCTGGATCTCGTTGGCCCAGGCAATACGTCATAACGTATTGTACCAGGGCTCGGTGGTGCTGCCAGTCGCTGCAACATGTGGAGAGTTGAATTCCAGCGTGTCGACACATCACATTTCAGGCGGTGAACCGGCAGGCCGAAAGACTTCTGGAGCGATGAAAGTCGTTCAGCTGCGCCGTGTGAACGGTGGAAGTGAGCACATAGTGACCGTGCCCTGTGCTGAAGCCCATCTAGGCTGGGATAGTGGGTTAAAAATTGCTGGACAACAAGGTTCAACACGTGAGCCATACAAGGCACGTGTGTCACCTTGCCCTGGCGAAGGGCCGCACCCAGGTTTGCAGCATTGTCGCACACAGCCTTCCCTGGCTGCAGGTTGAGTGGAGACAACCATTTATGAAACTCGGTCTCCAGAGCTGACCACAACTGGGCAGCTGTGTGACTCACATTTCCTAGACATTTCAACATAAAGACCGCCTGATGCCGTTGAGCTCTGCTGCCAGCATAGTAAGGAGGTGTGCGGGATTCCTTGTGCGCAGTTACAACGTAGGTGGCCTGACCAGACAGGCTTTGGGCGGAAATGGAGGACCCAGACGAGGTGGAAGAGGCAGAAGCAGTGGAGGAACTTCTACATACAGAGTATTGACGCACAACTCGTGGGTTTGCAAGACTTGTACAGCAGACCCTTCTCCATCTCTCACCATAGTTACCCAGTGCCCAGTCAGCGACATGTAACGCCCCTGTCCATGCTTACTGGTCCAAGGTCAAGTATCTGTGGTGAAATGCACCCTGTCACACACAGAGTTTCTCAAGGAAGCGGTGATGTTGTGTGCAACATGCTAGTGTAGCGCAGGCACACCTTTCTTGGAGAAGTAGTGGCGACTGGGCATCTGGTACTGGGGCACTGCAACGGACATAAGGTCTCTAAAATCCTTTGTGTCCACCAGGCGGAAAGGCAGCATTTCTGTAGCCAACAGCTTGCAGATGATGAAAGTCAACCTCTTAGCTTTGTCATGGCTAGGAGGAAATGGTCTTTTACTGGTTCACATCTGAGGGACCGAGGGCTGGCTGCTGTGCTGAGACGGCGTTGAGTAGGGTGTCCCTGGAAAACTGCTGGTCTGTGAGGAAAGTGCAGGCGGAGACATAATGTTGCCTTCATCCAAAGGTGGTGCTCTTGATGTTTGAGAGAGCTCAACACCAGCAGCTGTTTCCACTTCCAAAACAACTGACGAGCTGCCAATCACACTGCCTGATGCGGTTAAAGAGGTGGAAGATCTGCGTCGAAAAGCATGTGTGACAGCTGTCCCCACAGTCATAGAGGATGAAGAGCGCGCGGATACACTTGAAGTGGCAGACGGTGGTTGGGCCGCTCCGCTAGGCCGCATTGTAGCATTGTGTTCTTCCCACTGCGACTTATGCTTCATATCCATGTGACGGTTCATGGTCGAAGTAGTCAAACTAGTGAGGTTTTGGCCTCTACTTATAGATTGGCGACAAATCTTACTGATGACATGAGTTGTAGGATCCTTTACGATGTCAAAAAAGGACTAGGCTAGGCAAGGCTTAGAGCCCATGCGACCTGCAGAGCCACCCCGACTTGTGATCAGAGGCAGAGTTGTGGCTGAGGATGTAGTTGTTGACGTGCTTCCAGTACTCCGTCTGTGTCCAGGAAGGCGCAAGGTAACCTTGTCAGTCGCATCCTCCTCCACCGCCTCTGCTGACCTCATCGAGTGCCTGACTGTGGATTGACAGAAGTGGGATCTACAACCTTATCATCACCCTGTGTGTTTGCACTCCCTCCGTCCTCAGAGCCAACCTCTTCCTGCCCTGACCGAATAGTTAAGTTGTCATTCCAATCAGGTATCTGAGTCTCATCGTCATCAGCATGTTCCTCATTGTCACCACCAAGAGAAGTTACAGTTTGGGAATGAGAGTCTACATTATGCTGAGAAACTTGGTCATCAGGGCCTGAATCTGACTCACAAAGCTTCTGTTCATCACTGCAGATCATTTCCTTGTCTGGACTCACTATCTTTGGAGCAGACCTCTGATTCCCAGGTTATAGTGTGACTGAACAGCTCTGCCAACTCAACCATCTCTGTTACCTCATACTCTGCAGGGTGGGTGGAGACTTGAGAGCTGGTAGAAAGCAAGTGCGATTGGGGTGTCAACTCAGAGGACTGGAGTCTTTGGGATGTTGAAGTAGAGGTGGAGGAGAGGCCACTTGATGGAGCACTTGAGATCCATTCAAGCATCTGCTGTTTTTGTGCCTCATCTACCTTTGGTAGCAATGATCGTTTCCGTACCAAAGGGATCATATCAGATTGTCCATGGAAAGTAGTAGACATCTTACTTTTGCTGGAAGATGGCCTTTCTTCAGCAGATGTTACTGTTGCTTTACCACTTACCCAACGGACACAAACTTTTTTTCCCTTTCCAACACGCCTCTTCCCCTTTCCACCAGCATCTGGCCTTTTGCCACTCATTTTGTTTGTAAACAAATTGGACACTGTTTGCTGCAGTTAAAATGGCGTAGCAAATATGGAGAGGTGGTGTACAATGCAGAGGTGGTGTAGCTTGCTTGTCAGCAGAGGAACCCTCACTTACTATCCCAGACAATGAAACTATGCCCCAAGGAACTGCTTGCACTTTTTGCACTTAAAATGGCGTAGCAAAAATGGAGAGGTGGTGTACAATGCAGAGGTGGTGTAGCTTGCTTGTCAGCAGAGGAACCCTCACTTACTATCCCTGACAATGAAACTATGCCCCAAGGAATTGCCTGAGCTGATTTAGACAGACACTGTGATAAAACCTTGCACAGCGCTGGCACAGACCTGCCTAGCAAAAATGGCTATGAAGTGCTGTAATGTAGCCCTGAAAAGGGCTGAAATTATAAGTAGTCCCTAATCCCTAAACCGATGTGCAGATTGCACTTTATAAGTCTATAGCGCACAGCAGCAGCGGGAGCGGTGACTGTCACACACCCGCAGCAGAGAGATAATGGCGGCGATGGGGAAAATGGCTGGGTCTTATAGGGCAAGGACATGTGACATGCAGAGCCTATGACACATGCCCTTGCTTGTCTGGCAAAAATCCACTTTGCTGTGTGTGTATCTGTGATTGGCTGACAGCCTGGCCCGCCCCACTGTACGCGCGGTTAGGAAAAAAGAAAAATGGCGATCACCATTCTTTCAGCACTCAGCAGCAGCACTGATCTAAACCCCGTCCCCCCCCGCACACTATACGCTGAATTTTCATATCATTATTAACAGTGACTGAAAGTATTACAGTGAAACGCCAGCTAGTAACTAGCTACGCTTTTTGGTGATCGAACCATTATCGAATGGTAACTCAAACGGCCGAACTTGAAGCAAATCGTTCGAGTTCGTCGAACGACTCGAACACCCCCCAAAATCACTCGAATTTGAAATTGGCGAACAATTCGATTCGAACATCGCTCATCTCTAGCCGTTATCCAATGGTTTGCCTGTTCTGAACAGAAAGCCTTTGTTATGTCTATGGCAGACAAAAAGTCGCTCCCCTACTTTCTGTTATCCACCTCTGCTACTAGAGGAGGATTATTCTTGACTACAGGCAGTGGACAACGGTAAATACCTGTGGGCACTTTGTAGTGAATTTAGGTAATGACTATTTACTAACGTTAGACCATAAATTAGTGCATGTCAGTTAAGAATCCCATAAGTAAAAAATCAAAAGTGTTGATCGTGGAGTACAAAGTCATTCTTTCTAGTGCAAAACATTATTAAAAAAAAAATAAAAAAATAAAAGGGCACCGAAACTATGTAAGAGGAATGGGTGCAAAAACTTCATTAAATAATACAATTTTGCTGCTGCTGTGTGGTGCACAGTAAACAGCTGGTGTTTTCGAGTGTATTTCTCATACAATTTCCCAATATCCCTTCTTTTGTATCACACCGCATCTCACATTTAGCAATTCCTACACTCCTCTTCTTTCTCAAGTTACCGGTCACGAGATTTCTACAAATGATCTCCCGCTTACAGTAGTTTCTCCTTTTGTTTGAAGTTAGCAAAAAAAAAAAATGCATTTGGCGGCGGCTCTGAATGTGATGGAGGCACAAGTGAGAAGTCTGGTGGTGCAGAATGATGAAGCCAACGTCGGCAGCTGGTATCATTGGCATGACAACTGGAATATATGGACTCATTTTTCAGCCTAGATGAGTGACCTTTTAAGTGGTGACGTAAAAAGCAGCGACAACACAAAAATAGAGGCAGTGCGCTTGTTTCCAGATGAAATATTTATTTGTTAATCGCATGGTTCGAAAAAGCTTCGGTTGACATTATGTGGGCTGGTGAGCGCAGAATTTAGTATAAGGTCTTCCTTTCTATACTTTGATCTCACTGTCAGTGAATGAGAATATCCTCTTATAATCCTAATTTACGCACAAAAAATGTTTTTCTTACTTTGGAAATCCTCTTTGGGTGAAAGATTTCCCCTGAAAACTAGGTGATCGCTTGAGAATTTGCTGCCAAATGTTCAATTCTTCTGCCGCAACCACCACAAGACAAATGAAGAATTATAGGGGAAGTGTCAACAAGTCAAAACTACCCAAAAAATCAAATCTTTATTTTTATATAGCGCTAACATATTCCGCAGCGCTTTACATACATCAGGAACACTGTCCCCCATTGGGGCTAACGATCTAAACTCCCTATCTGTATGTCTTTGGGAGAAAACCGGAGGAAACCCACGCAAACACGGGGAGAACATACAAACTCCTTGCAGATGGTGTCCTTGGTGGGATTTGAACCCAGGACCCCAGCGCTGCAACACTGCAGTGCTAACTACTGAGCCACCGTGCCGCTGTACTCAGGTCTTCCTCTTTTATTTCCGCTGCTTCACTGAGTATTCCTCCAGTTTGTGTCTTTGGAGAGAAGGATCTGGCATATCTGATTTTGGACTGGAAATCATTTTCTTCTCCCAGGAGAGAAGTCGATAAGTAAATGCTCCTGTGTATGGAGGAATCTAGAGAGGTTGGCTGAGTCATTGTTCAGCCAACAGCTATCTTTTGTGTAGTAGTGGTCTCCAAGATAGGACTCAGTACTAATATTTTGCTACTGGCGGACACAGACAAAAAAGGGCCCGTGTAAGAAAACTATATGGGCTCTTTACAGCCCAAGAGCTTATAAAATGCAAAATTGCTCCTGCTTTGGAGGTGGAGATGGCCCCCTGATCTCTTTTTACCCCAGTGCGACCGCACAGGTTGCACCAATGATTAGAGTTGAGTGAGTACCTAACTATTCATACTCGCTATACCCATAACGAGCACTGTCTAATACTCGCATATTCATTCCGAATATTGTGTGCAATGTAAGTCAATGGGGAATACTCGCAATGTAACGAGTAAACCGAATTCCGCATTATTCGCTACTCTCACGAATAGTACGGCATTCAGGTTACTCGTTACTTTGCCAGTTTTCCCCCATTGACTTGCATTGCACACACTATTCGGAATCAATACGTGAGTATTAGGCTATGTGCGCACGTTGTGTAATTTCATTCGTTTATGCTACGTATTGCACCGCAGCATAAATGCATACATCCTGCGTCCCCATCACAGTCTATGAAGATTATGCATAATCCATGTGCACGTTGAGTTTGAGAGCGCAGCGTTTTGCATGCTGAAATTTTGATCCAAATCGCTGCGCTCAAAAAAGCAACATGTCATTTATTTTGTGTGCTTTTGATGCTGCTCCCACTCTGTCTATGTGAGAGGCAGCATCCAGAGCGCATGAATTTGGCATCTATTCTGCAGACACACTGCATCCATTACACAGTGTTTTTGCAGCGATTTGAAACGCACATGCACTGCCAAATCGCTGCAGAATTTTCAGCATGGACTCAACGTGCGCACATAGCCTAAAGCGGGCTTTACACGCAGCGACATCGCTAGCGATGTCGCTGGTGAAAGCACTCGCCCCCGGCGGTTGTGCGTCACGGGCAAATCGCTGCCCGTGGCGCACAACATCGCTTACACCCGTCACACGGACTTACCTGCCTAGCGACGTCGCTGTGGCCGGCGAACCGGCTCCTTTCTAAGGGGGGCGGTTTGTGTAGCGTCACAGCGGTGTCACTAAGCGGCCGCCCAATAGAAGCGGAGGGGCGGAGATGAGCGACCGTAACATTCCGCCCACCTCCTTCCTTCCTCATTGCCGGCGGCCGCAGGTACGGTGATGTTCCTCGTTCCTGCGGTGTCACACATAGCAATGTGTGCTGCCGCAGGAACGACTAACAACCTGCGTCCTGCAACAGCAACGATATTCGGGAAAGGAACGACGTGTCAATGATCGATTAGGTAAGTAATTTTGACGTTAACGGTCGTTCCTGCAATTCACATGCAACAACGTCGCTAACGAGGCCGGATGTGCGTCACGAATTCCGTGACCCCAACAACATCTCGTTAGCAAAACCGCTGCGTGTGAAGCCCACTTTAGACAGTACTCGTTATGAGCATAGAGTACGAATAGTTAGGTACTCGCTCTACCAATGATATATCCGTCACTGTATTTACTTTCCCTTAATACATTTATTAGCGACCAATAGAATCCAATGTGGTGCTGTATTTTTTTTTTGTTTATTATACCATATAAGGTTATGTGCAGACAATGTCTATTTCAGGCAGATTCTGAAAAGAAAACCTACCAGAGAACTCTATTATAGGGGTTTGGGGGATTTCCACAAGATTCCTAAAGTGTCTAATCTTGTGTCCTTTCCTGTGCCATATAATTGTACTATATAACTGTACAGTGCCTACAAGTAGTATTCAACCCCCTGCAGATTTAGCAGGTTTGATAAGATGCAAATAAGTTAGAGCCTGCAAACTTCAAACAAGAGCAGGATTTATTAACAGATGCATAAATCTTACAAACCAACAAGTTATGTTGCTCAGTTAAATTTTAATAAATTTTCAACATAAAAGTGTGGGTCAATTATTATTCAACCCCTAGGTTTAATATTTTGTGGAATAACCCTTGTTTGCAATTACAGCTAATAATCGTTTTTTATAAGACCTGATCAGGCCGGCACAGGTCTCTGGAGTTATCTTGGCCCACTCCTCCATGCAGATCTTCTCCAAGTTATCTAGGTTCTTTGGGTGTCTCATGTGGACTTTAATCTTGAGCTCCTTCCACAAGTTTTCAATTGGGTTAAGGTCAGGAGACTGACTAGGCCACTGCAACACCTTGATTTTTTCCCTCTTGAACCAGGCCTTGGTTTTCTTGGCTGTGTGCTTTGGGTCGTTGTCTTGTTGGAAGATGAAATGACGACCCATCTTAAGATCCTTGATGGAGGAGCGGAGGTTCTTGGCCAAAATCTCCAGGTAGGCCGTGCTATCCATCTTCCCATGGATGCGGACCAGATGGCCAGGCCCCTTGGCTGAGAAACAGCCCCACAGCATGATGCTGCCACCACCATGCTTGACTGTAGGGATGGTATTCTTGGGGTCGTATGCAGTGCCATCCAGTCTCCAAACGTCACGTGTGTGGTTGGCACCAAAGATCTCGATCTTGGTCTCATCAGACCAGAGAACCTTGAACCAGTCTGTCTGAGTCCTCCAAGTGATCATGAGCAAACTGTAGACGAGTCTTGACATGACGCGTTGAAAGTAAAGGTACCTTACGGGCTCGTCTGGAATGGAGACCATTGCGGTGGAGTACGTTACTTATGGTATTGACTGAAACCAATGTCCCCACTGCCATGAGATCTTCCTGGAGCTCCTTCCTTGTTGTCTTTGGGTTAGCCTTGGCTCTTCGGACAAGCCTGGCCTCGGCACGGGTGGAAACTTTCAAAGGCTGTCCAGGCCGTGGAAGGCTAACAGTAGTTCCATAAGCCTTCCACTTCCGGATGATGCTCCCAACAGTGGAGACAGGTAGGCCCAACTCCTTGGAAAGGGTTTTGTACCCCTTGCCATCCTTGTGACCCTCCACGATCTTGTCTCTGATGGCCTTGGAATGCTCCTTTGTCTTTCCCATGTTGACCAAGTATGAGTGCTGTTCACAAGTTTGGGGAGGGTCATAATTAGTCAGAAAAGGCTGGAAAAAGAGATAATTAATCCAAACATGTGAAGCTCATTGTTCTTTGTGCCTGAAATACTTCTTAATACTTTAGGGGAACCAAACAGAATTCTTGTGGTTTGAGGGGTTGAATAATAAATGACCCTCTGAATAAACTTTTCACAATTTAAAAAAAAAAAAAGAAATAACAACATTCTTTTTTGCTGCAGTGCATTTCACACTTCCAGGCTGATCTACAGTCCAAATGTCACAATGCCAAGTTAATTCCGAATGTGTAAATCTGCTAAATCTGCAGGGGGTTGAATACTACTTGTAGGCACTGTATGTGCAGACAATGTCTTTTTCAGGCACGTTTCCATAGCAGAATCCATCAGAAAATGCTGCAAACAAATGCACATATTCAATGTAAAAATACCTTGCTGTGCACATGTTAAGTCTTTTGATCACTTCAGGCTTCTAAAAACACCAAGCGGTTAAAAGAAGTGACTTTCTTCTGGTGTTTTCCACTCTGAAGGCGCTCTGTACTTTACTAATACCTGTAAATCAATCTGAAAGCTTGGAAGATGCCCAGATGTCTTTTGAACTGTTTTTGCTTTGCTTTAAAGAGAAAAAAATAGTGTCTTTGGAGTCTTTTGCTTAAAAAAACCAAAAAACAACCTCAGTGGGTTTGGCTGAGTTTAAAAGACGCTGTGTGCACATATCCTTTTTATTGTAACGTCGGCGTTTTTGTTGAATAGCTACGCCGACACCCCAGTGCATCCTTGTGTCGATGCCCCTGTACTCTCCTCCCCCTTACCCAGCTGGGATACCGTTGCTGTTTCCTTTTGGTTGCTTGTGCGGTTCCCTGCTCTTCCACTCAACGTGTTGTTTGGTGCTCTGCTGTCCTGACGTGTGTTCGGTCCCTAGGTCCCAGGCCCTGAGCTTGTTCTGTTGGGTTCCTGGTTAAACCTAGCTCTGTGTTGGTCCTGCCATATTGATTTGGTCTGCCCATACCCAGCTCCAGTCCTGACTGCTATAGTTCTGGTTTGCTGTTGTCTGCCCTGGACCTGTCCTGTCCATGTGTTGCCTTGGTACCAGTCTGTGTCCTATTCCTGAATTCCTGCTTTTTTCTGTTCCTGAGACCCTGCTGTGTCCCGTATCTGTGAATAAAGTCCTGTTTGTGTTTTAAGCCTGAAGCCCAGAGTTCCAGCTGTGCCTAAACCACCCTGTTGCGGTCCAAGCACACCGTGCCAGCACCGTCCTGCTGCGATCTGTGCTTATTGTGCCTGTGCTGCCCTGCTGCGATCTATGCCTGCTGTGCCTGATATCTGATGACTTCTGCCTGATGTCTGGAGCCTTACCCGATGTCTGATGACCTCTGCCCGATGGAGCCTTGCCTGATGACTTCCTGTGTCTGTCTTGTTCCTGAGTCGGTTGTCCTGTGTTTGTCTGTCTCCGTGGCCGGGACGAGGCAGTATCCCTGATCTGTCCTGCTTGAGTTTCTGGTCCGTTCCTGTGTCCTGGGACTAGGCTGATCCTGACCTGTACTGTGTTCTCGTGTCAGTCCTGTCTGTCCTTAGCCTGTCCCCTGTCCTGCAGTCGCCTAGTCCTGGTTTAGCTGTCACAGTACCTAGATGCTGCCCTTCCCTTGCCTGGGTGAGTCTGGGTCCCCTGTGGTCCAGTGGGTCCACCTTGCCCTTGGGATGCTCTCGTCATCCCCAGCGCTCGCCGCCTCCTCCCCGGCTGTGTGAGCGTGACAATTATACTATAGTCAAGTTCGGTAAAAGGCCTAGAACTAAAAAAATGGAAGGTACTGGAAATTAGTGAGTGTTTCAGGGTGAACATTTTCTCCTAATAAGTAAGGGTCCGTAGGTAAAACCTGCACATTTATGGTTCATCCTTTGGATGCTGAGATGGGAATATGTGACGCCCCTGGACTAGTCGGGGCGTCACAGGGTACTGCATACTCTTTATCTCCCAGTGCATGACTCAAACCCCCATGGTTCTGGGTTCCTAACCTATAGTGCTACCTCCATCAGCGATAAAATCCCAATCACAACTCCCACCACACCCTGTCAGACACACCAGTGGGCTGCTGAGCTGGAATAAGGCCGCCCACCTAGGGGTCAGGCAGACTGGTGGGAGGGAAGTAGAGGAGTTGGCTCCAGGGGAGCAAAGGAGAAGGAGATGAGAAGTAGCCCTCGAGCAGTGAGGAGCAAGGGGAGCGTGTGGCTCCCGGGGAGTAGAAGATTGGGTTGCAGACGATAGTCTGGGCTCTGCGCTCCCCCTGCACTCGCAAGTCATCATCTATTGTCCCGGGGCCTTCCCTACCCGTGGAGGGAAACGTCATCTGGCTGCCCCACTCCATCGCCCCTGGGTACTCCTATTGGCAGTGGCGGTACTCCCCGTTACCGCACACTACGGGTGTCGTCACAAACTCTCTCCCCTGTAAATAGCCCCCTTTTCCATTTGAGAGTGGCTGTAAGCCCCCGGGTCTGGAAACCCTCGAGCCACAGCTGCGACACCCCCAGATTCGAGCGGTCCGACCGCTGCAGGGGCGGCACAAATATACACTTTGAAAAATATTAGAAATTGTCTAGAGCTAAGTATTTCCCGAAGGTAAAACAGAATTGTGTCAACATAGGGACCTAGGCAGGATTATACTTCACTGCACAGCTCTTCTGTTCTCAGCATGACTAATATTAATAGAGGAGTATATGACCAGACACGCCCATCAGCCTCCTCCAATAGAAAAGACTCTTTCTATCTGCTGTGTTTTTCTATTGGAGGAGGCTGATGGGCGGGTCTGGTCATATGCTCCTCTATCAATATTAGTCATGCTGACAACAGGAAAGCTGTGCAATCTGTAAGAGAACATGTAATGCTTATATTTTAGTAATTCCTACAAAATTATGTGCAGAACTCATCTGATATAAAGTGGATAACCCCTTTAAGATGGAAAATATTAGAGAAACGTCTAATTGATGCATTGCCTCCTTCTAAAGCCCGCTTTACATGCTACAATTTATCTTACGACGTGTCGGCGGGGTCACGTCGTAAGTGACGCACATCCGGCATCGTAAGTTACATTGTAGCATGTAACAGCTACGTGCGATTGCGATTGAACGGTAAAACGTTCATTGCACGCACGTCGTTCATTCTTCATGAATTGAACATCAGGTTGTTCATCGTACCCGGGGTAGCACACATCGCAGTGTGTGACCCCCCGGGAATGTTGAACAGATCTTACCTGCGTCCTGCGGCTCCCGACCAGCTTTGCGGAAGGAAGGAGGCAGGAGGGATGTTTATGTTCCGCTCATCTCCGCCCCTCCGCTTCTATTGGCCGGCTGCCGCGTGACGTCGATGTGACGCCGAACGTCCCTCCCACTCCAGGAAGTGGACGTTCGCCGCCCACATCGAGGTCGTATGGAAGGTAAGTGTGACGCCGTGGGAAAGCCAGGGGTCACAGGTCATAACACCACCACACCCTACACAACAGTTAGGTACACCAAAGCTACACAAAAATCCTTGTTGCCTTCCTCCAGGGGCTGATGTTCACACCAGGGGGTGGGCCAGGTGGTTGGCTCCGCCCACCGAGGAGTTCACAGCCCTGGAGGCGGGAAAACCAGGCAGATAAGCTAGGGGAGTGAAGGAGAAGGAAGTGGTAGAGGAGCAAGTGAGAGTAGTGACAGTGAAAGTAACATTTAAGAAAGCCTGAAGTTGGTCCGGGTGTGTGCCCCGGACTGAGACAGCAAGGTCAGCAGACGGCGGTGACTGTCTGCAGGAGAGGCTGCTTGGAGGTTGCCGGAAGGACCGCGGACGGGTGGTGGCCCGGCGGTACCGGAGTGGTATACGAAGAGCAGTCAGCACCATTGGCAGGGGCCTTTCGGATCCCGGCAAGGCTAGGAGTCGCCGTGAATTTGCCAAATCCGTCAGTGAAGGGGACCTCTGGGTCTCCCAACAACCAAGTCCCGATTGAAGGCAACAGTCCGACCGTTAGAGAGAGACACCGCCACCGCCAGGGCACCAGTTTCTCAGGGCCAGCGCCTGCGGGCAAAGTAGGGCTCCTCCGGCCCATAACCAAGTCGGGGAGCGGGTTACCGGTGGGAACCCATCGCTACCATCATCATCTCAGGTGCAGGAAAAGGGACCGTCACCGTCAACTACTGGGGAACAGCAACTGCAGCCGTCCGTGGGAACCGTCTTTCCAGCCATGTGTTTTACCGAGAACTGTGTCCCCGTCTCAGGCTGAGTGAGTACCACAGTGCCGTGAGGCACAGCGCTGCCCCCACGTCCCTGCACCCCACCAAGCCCTGCACCGGCCCCGCCATCCCTCATCACCCACCTCACCACTGGGCCCCGGGACAACTACCTCCCTACCCACGGAGGGGAGAACCAACAACTTTGCTGCTCCCTGTCATCGCTCCCGGGATCCCCATACAGAGCAGCGGTGGTGTCCACATAATCACCACAACCGTGGGTGGCGTCACGGACAATAAACCATCCCAAAAACCAATCCCCTTTCACTCACGGGTGAGGAGCGCCGCTCGAGTCCCCAGGATCCGGCCCATCGCTCGAGCCACCGAGCAGCAGCAGACCGCAGCAGCGGCAGCCGGACCCGGGCAGTGGGAGAGCGCGGCGTCCCCTCCTCCGCCCGCGACATAAGTACGTGTGACGGGGGGTTACTCGTGTGTGCGACATATTCAACAAATTGAACGTGCCGCAGATACGATGGGGGCGTTGCAAATTGCATACGATATCGTATGCGAAATTGCAATGTGTAAAGCAGGCTTTAGAGCCTGTGTAACCTGTCTGAATATCAAGCACCGCTATGTAATGAGTCTTTAGACTGTAGGCGTCCTTTCTTCATCCTTTTTATTGTAGTTTTTGCCTAATATTTGTTTTTTTTATGTGACTTTTTAATTATATCTCCTCTATTTAGCCTCTTCTAATTGTGATTTGTGAAGCACCGCAACACATTTAGGTTGTTTGTTCATTTTAATGCAACCATTGTCATCGTTGTTATGTTATTCTGTATGCGGAGCTTGCCCTGGCTGGAAGGAGTTAACTGATGTCTTCATTATCAAGTCCTGTAAATTAGATGTTGATTAGGGCAGGAAGCTCCGCGGAGCTGATGAATATCGTTAGATGGATAATCGTGAATTTAAAAAGCTCATTAAAACTGATGAATTTAGTTATTTTCATGACGGATGAATTGCAAGTTCATCACCTGAAGGTCAAATTCTCATAGCCATATTTATGTACTATGGCATTGGAAAAATGTACAGATGGATATAACCAGAGCAGATCCTATCAGGGGACAATTGGAAGACATTTAGGCTAGGCTCCCTCACCATCAATATTTGGCCCAGATTATACTTTTAATGCTGGATTCACACAATGGTATAGCATCCGGTGTGAGAGCATTTGATGTTATATGCAAATTACCCTCTGCTCAGGCTCTGCTGTAGCGTGAGCCAATTGTCATGCAACTGTGATCCCATCCTGCGATCGGATCACAGCTGCGGAGGAGAAGGAGGGAGCTGTGTATGAGAGGGAGGGATTAATCTAACCATCTCCTCCATTGTCAGCTGATGCGATTATCACACTGCACTCGGATGTCATCCGATGTTTCACTCGCACCCATAGACTTGTATAGGTGCGAGTGACACATCTCTCGTTGATAATCGCAGTATGCTGCGACTTTTCGCTCATCAAGAATCTGGATGAGAAAAAGCTGACCATCTGCTCTCCCTTATTGAATAACATTGGTCCGAGAGCAATGCTGGATTTTCTTGCATTGCACTTGTGCCGCCCCGTGCCAGCAGCCGGCGCTGCTCGGATCCGGGCTGTCAGGGGTGGCGGCACGAAGGTCTCCGGACCCGGGGGTCTCGCGGACATGCCGAATAAATGGGGGGACGTAGATGTTCGGGCTAGGCCGTAGTAAGTTTGTGACGCCACCCACGGTGTGTGGTGACGTGGGACACCACCACTGCTGTTATGGGGCACCCGGGGGAGATGTTGTGCAGCAAGTTGTTAACCCCTCTGTGGGCAGGGATGGTGACCCCGGGACCCGGTGGCTCAGTGCAGGGGATGGCGACCGCAGGGAGTGTTGGTGTACTCACTGTTAATAAACCACACAAGTCTCTGGTAAACCAAGGGGATGGTGGCCGGTGCCACGGCCGGTTGCATTCGGGTCCCCCACCCGACTGGCGGTCTATCCTTTTCCTCTGCACTGCTTTGTGTAAGGTGGACTTTCCTTGTGTGAAACTCAGGAGTCCACTCCCGGCTGGATGTGGCCTAAGGAGCCGTGCCCGCAGACGCTGGCCCGTGGGATCTATGGGCCCTGGCGGTGACCTCTTATCCCTATCGGTGGGCTGTTGTCTTCTATGAAGGACTTTGGGTAGGACAGGACCTTTAGTCCTGGCCTCAATCGGTGAATTAACCAGTCCGCTTGGTTCCGGGTTCTGGCTTCAGGGTCCGAGTACCCCCCTTTGAGCTTTGGTTTCCGGGTCGGTACCGGCCGGCTACAACCCTGTCCCGGTCCACCTCGGTTCTGCCGAGCCGTCTTCCCGTCTCCTGCTGACGGAGACCACCGTCTGCCTCCTAGCCAGTTGCACCAGGGCTCCAACCCTGGTACCGTTCAACCTGAACTTACCTGCTGGAGCTACACTTAGCTCCAGCCCACACTCCTCTCCAAACTCAACTCTCCTCTTAACCCACTGTTTTTCCCGCCCCGGGCTGTCTGGACCCCTGGGTGGGTGTGTCCCAACTGCCTGATCACCGCCACTGGTGTGTTTATCTTTCCCTAAGGGGGGGTGACTAGGGTTTTCTGGTTGGCTGTATGTTTCCTAGTGAGGGAACGGTGTAATGCGGGGGCCTATTTGTGACTACCTGGTTTTGCCAGGGCGTCACACACTCGTCCCAGTCATACGCGTACCCTAAATTTTACAAATTTTCTGTGTTCTGGAAACACACTGGCAGATTTCACATTACAAACTGCATATTTGATGACAGAGATCTTGTGCCTGATAAGGCTGGTGTACTTGCCATGAAAATCTGCATTAGATTTGTTTTCATTCTGATATTAAAAATAAGCCATTTATCAAAGCTACAGCTCCTATTAATAACAGACAGAAACGTTAAAATGCATTCTAAAGCCATTCTGATTATTCTTTCAAAGTAAGTTCACCTAAGAGATTTATTTAATGTATGCCATTTGTATCGTGAAATCTAGTGATAGATGTGCTTTAACTTACTATTGTATATACCGGGCAGGTTTTAGATAAAGTGGGACCCTGGGTAAAAGATTAAAGTGAGGCCCTATATGCTCACATATTGCACCATCACACTCAAATATTTAGGTTGCATTCACATGAGCTGGGTTTGGACCATTAATGAGCACAATTGACAATATTGAAGATATTCGGTGATTGTTTTGCTTCTTTAGACAGGTTGACAAAGAATGACAGAAATTTAAAAAAAATAGAGCAAGATGATGTTTTTAGTGATACACTGTTGTTTTTATTGCTTGTTACAGCATTTTTTTTCCTTTATTTTGTTTGTGGTATTGCAATAAGCAAAAAACCCCCGTAATTTTCAAATTGGTTTTTTTTTTGTGTTTACCAATCAGGTTAATAATTTTTCTATTTTGATAAATCAGACTTTTTTGAAAGTGGTGGTGATACCACGTGTATTTTTTATTTATTTTATTTTTAATGGGATAAAAGAGGGATGATTTGAAGTTATGTTAACTTTTAATTAATTTAATATTTTTGAAAACGTTTTATTTTGAAAACCTTTTTTTACTGTTGTCTATAGTCCCATTAGGGGACTATAATCTTTGATTGTCAGATCGCTTGTGCTTTATACATGCCACAGCATTGTTGCATATAGTGAAAATCACAGTCTCCTTTGAAGCCCAGCCACAGGCAGAGTTTCAGAGAAGCGCTATGACAAGCACGGGGGTCTTCACCTGATTGCTCCCTCTGTCATAGCAACCCATCCGTGACCCACAATCACGTCACGGCTGCTTTGATAGGCACTTAAAATGGCACGCCCCTTGATGTCCTTGCATGTTGAATCCTGCAGTCAGAGTTAAGCCTGCTTTACACCTTATAATTTCGCATACAATATCGTATGCGATGTGACCCGTCCCCATCGTATGTGCGGCACGTTCATCATGTTGACCGTGTAGCGCAAACTATTATTTCCCGTCACACGTACTTGCCTTCCATACGACTTCGATGTGGGCGGCGAACATCCACTTCCTGGAGTGGGAGGGACGTTCGGCGTCACAGCGACGTCACGCGGCAGCCGGCCAATAGAAGCGGAGGGGCGGAGATGAGTGGGGCGTAAACATCCCGCCCATCTCCTTCCTTCCACATTGCCAGCGGGAGCCGCGGGACGCAGGTAAGCTGTGTTCATCGTTCCCGGGGTGTCACACACAGCGATGTGTGCTGCCTTGGGAACAGTGAACAATCGGATGTTCAATTTTTAGTAATTGAACGACGTGCATGCGATCAAGGTTTTAACGTTCAATCGCACGGAGGTATCACACGCTACAATGTAACTAACGATGCCGGATGTGCGTCACTTACGACGTGACCCCGCCGACACATCGTTAGATAAATTGTAGAGTGTAAAGCCCGCTTTAGACAGCAGCATTTAACAAAGTAACAGTCGCAGGTGGAGCTCATCCACGATTGTTAGAGGCAGGTCCCGACTGTAATCTGCCAATCATGTGCTGAGTTTGAGGCAGGCTCACCCAGTGAGCCCAC
The DNA here is from genome assembly GCF_048569485.1 of Anomaloglossus baeobatrachus. Taxonomy (NCBI): domain Eukaryota; kingdom Metazoa; phylum Chordata; class Amphibia; order Anura; family Aromobatidae; genus Anomaloglossus; species Anomaloglossus baeobatrachus. Next base: position 204,971,461 of record NC_134360.1, on the reverse strand, counting down.
TCCATACATCAGCCCACTCCATACATCTTCTATTGACTTGTGCTGTACATGTACGACAAATGTTATGAAGGAGCTTGTGTATGTATGTATCTTTAGTGACCTCACGATTGGACATGTGACTGTGCGGTCATATATATGTCATTATATATATATATTTTATATAATTATACCAGCAGGATCCCATAATTCTAAACACACACTTACTACCATTCCATCACCTCTCCAGCCCTTCCAATGGTGACCGTCACATGACCAATCGTGATGTCACCAAAGATCCTGATGTCCTGCACAGTACAAGACTTGTGGAGACATAACGGTCACATGATCATGATGTCACCAAATATTCTCAAGCAGTGTCCACATAGGTAGCTACACTGGTTATAATCAGTGTAGTTCCTGCTGTAGACGCTGGGAGACCTCAAGTGGGTGAGGGCCTTGAGCACTTGCCCAGTTTGCCCCTCCCTAACACCAACCCCATATAGAGTAGAGAGGTGCAATTTACAACTGTGAGGAGACTATAAGTTCTCGTCTTTCCTGAGTCTACAGCTTTATTGTATGCTGAAACCTGTCTATTCAGGGCATGAGAGTCACTAGTTGAAGACCACTGGAAAAGTGCCTTCAACATTCCTCGCACTAGTATGTAGAGCTGCACCCTTCCTCAGGAATGTCTTGGCATGCTCACTATCTTTACCCACCACTTAACAACACCTCAAGGTCTCCTTTGAAGTAAATCACTGCGCTAAGACCAACCTGTATCTCTCACCTTTCTATGTTACAGATGGCCTCTGCCACTGATCCAAAATACGGACATCGAGATGCTTCGGACCAGAATTTTGACTATATGTTCAAACTGCTAATTATAGGGAACAGCAGCGTGGGGAAAACCTCCTTCCTGTTCCGGTACGCGGATGACACCTTCACATCCGCCTTCGTCAGTACTGTGGGAATTGATTTCAAGGTGAAGACTGTGTATCGAAATGATAAGAGAGTGAAGCTGCAGATCTGGGTGAGTGATGGATTATTCTGCTTTTTTTTTTTTCTTCAATCTACGGTTAAGTGGGAAGCTCCATTTCTGAGCCCTACAGGGAAATTATCATCAGAAAATGACCTACTGTTTAAATAAGGTTTGTGTAGTTGTTTTTTTAATATTTTTTTTCTACATATCTTGATCTGTATTTAAGAATAATTAAAAAAAAAAAAATCTTAAAATTTTGACATTGACTGCTGGGGATTTTTTTAGATTCTAACCATTCTGTTCTTTCAGGAAATTGACATGTACATTAGCCACAATAAAAAGAACCTGACTTTAGCTTTTGTGTTGAAGCTGCTAATGAGCGTGTGCAAAGTCCATTGTGAAAGGAAGCGGGAGTAGAGTCAGCTGTGACGTCGTCTATTGTCATTGATGCATCCTGTATATAGAGATGTGACCTATTATTGTGGCTAAGGCCTCGCTCCCACTAGCGTATAAAACAACGCTCCGATCCTCATACTGAAAAGTGTAATGTATATGTCACTCTGTATGTCATGCGAGTGCAATGCCAGTGTGCGTTTTTTTTTCTCGAATGACAGCCTTCTGTATGCAATGAGTTTTTATCATACATCTTGTATGTTAAATTTTTAGCTACAATAGTTTTGAGAAATAAATGCAAAAAATATCAAAATTTAGATAGATATGTAGATCGATATTGATACATAGAATAGATAGAAATCCTGCAGATATATAATATTCTACCCCCTACATATTATAAACTGACACCCTTTAGTGCCTCTTATGTGGCACTAAAGGGTGTTTAGCCTGGGCTTAACCTAATAAATACATATTACTTAACAAAAAAAAATGACATGGGGGTCTCCCGTTTTTTGATAATCAGCAAAGGTAAGACAGACAGCTTGGGGCTGGTATTATCTGTCAGAGAAGGTCCATGGCCCTTCTCAGCCTAAAACTACCAGCCCGCAGCCGCCCCAGGTAGGGGCAAATCAGATTAGGCGTGCCAATTTTGTCTTTTCCCCTCGGCTCTTCCCGATTTGCCCTGGTACGGTGGCAATTGGGGTAATGGTTTTTGGGGTTGATGTCATGTGACATCAAGCGCAGGGGTTAGTAATGGAGAAGTACCTAACATACACCCCTATTACTAACCCAGTGTTACGTCACCGCCGGAGTCTGCTCCAGCGACTTCTGCTCCGATCACCAGGCGACGCCGTGTTTCTGCCGTGGATGGTGCTGGTGATGGGAGGAGAGGAGTCGATGCCAGCGGCACCGGTGGTCGCAGGCTTCGATCATCCACTGGGCTGGGTTATCTTGGGATCTGCAGTACCGCTGGCTGACTGTAGGTGGCGTGTGTTTTCCAGCTGAAGTTGCCAACATTCAGCTACAGCCAATGGGAAGACACCACACCCTTCTTATTCCCCCTCCTGTCACATGACCACTGCCAGAGATAGTTCTGATTTCCTGGCTCCTGGTCCACCCTATTCTGTTTTGTGATTCCTGTGTGCTGACTTCTGCGTGTTTTCTGACTACCCTTCTGCCTGCTGTTTTTGTACCTCGCCGCCCGATCCGGATTTGACCTCTGCTCCATTTTCTGATTACGTCCTTGTCTGCCGATTCTGTCCCTGTTCTGCTCTCACCGGACTGCAACCTTCCACAGGTAGTGATCTCCAGGGCCCTGTGTAATTTCAAATCCCTGTATAGGGGTTAAAGGGTTTCAGGGTTCTGGGGGTCCTGCTTGGTGAGTGGCTTCCCTCTAGTCTGTCCATTACATCCCCCCTGAGTCTGTTGATCCAGGCAGGCGTTACACCCAGTAATCGAGAAGCGAAAAAAAAAAAGCAAAAATATTTTAATTGAAAAAAACTCAAAACTTTCCCTAGTTCACCAATTTTATAAAGAAAAAAAAATCCATGTAGATCCACCGTAGTACATGGAATCCAATGTAGTCCACAAATGGAAACGTGAAAGACCAAAAAAGAGAGAAATAAAATCAAGACACTGTCCCTCGTTCACCAATTTATTAGAAATCCAAATTCCCAGGTCCGAGTAGTCCTGCAGTTCCTGCGATGTTCCTTGAATACCTGCATCAGACTATGGACATCAGAATGATGCTCCATAGACTGTGAGCAGCAAACACTCCCGGTGCACGCTGCGCACTGCAACTCCCATCGACTGTGATGAGTGGTGACATTCCTGACACCACCGCTCATCAGTGTACTTGATTTCCTGGAGCACAGCATGAGCCGTAAGTGGCTGCTGCTCAAAGTCTATAGAGCCTCATTCTGATGCTCCATAATTTTTTATGCAAGTAATCGAGGAATGTTCTGCTTTGTTTTATTTTGTTTTAAATAAATTGGTGAACCAGGAAAAGTGTCAGAGCGTGTTTGTTCAAATGAAATATTTTTGTGTATTTTTTTTTTATTTTCAATCAGTATGTTAGTAATGGGGGCCTCTGATAGAGGCATCTCCATTACTAACATCAGGGCTTGATGCCAGCTGACATTACACAGCTGACATCAACCCCCAAATATATTACCTTGACTGCCACCGCACCAGGGCAGTCGGAAGAGCTGAGGCGACGCGTCAGAATTGATGAATCTAATAGGTGCAGCACTTCTGAGGCGGTTGATGTCTGGTATTTTTTTTAGCAAAGATAGAGGGAACCCACATTGTATTTTTTTTATTCATTTTTTTCATTTATTAGGTTAAACAATGCAAAACACTTTTTAGTGCTACATAAAAGGCACTAAACCGTGCAAGTGTATAGTATGTAGGGGACTTGTGACATTATTTATAGCACTAGGATACCTCTCTATTCTAGCTGTCATCTATCTATATACTGTATATGGTGATTTTTTTTTTTTTTACTTCATTGGTTGCCAGGAGTGTTCTGGCTATAAACTTCGTGTGATGCATGCGCAAAACAAGAAAACGAGGGGGGGGGATTGCATGGCATACATATGGCCTTTGTGCTGTGCGACTTTTTATTTGCAGTCATTGACTTGCATCGGCGAGTCTTGGCCATTTTACGTGGCCATACGCGACATGCTGTGATTTTCTTTTCCTTAAGGTGGTGTCACACACAGCGACGACGACAACGACGTCGCTGCTACGTCACCATTTTCTGTGACGTTGCAGCGACGTCCCGTCGCTGTCGCTGTGTGTGACATCCAGCAACGAGCTGGCCCCTGCTGTGAGGTCGTTGCTCGTTGCTGAATGTCCTGCTTCATTTTTTTGTCGTCGCTCTCCCGCTGTGAAGCACACATCGCTGTGTGTGACAGCGAGAGAGCGACGAAATGAAGCGAGCAGCGAGCAGGAGCCGGCGTATGGCAGCCTGCGGTAAGCTGTAACCACTGTAAACATCGGGTAACCAAGGGAAGCCCTTTCCCTGGTTACCCGATATTTACCTTCGTTACCAGCCTCCGCCGCTCTTGCTGCTAGTGCCGGCTCCTGCTCTCTGCACATGTAGCTGCAGTACGCATCGGGTAATTAACCCTATGTGTACTGTAGCTAGGAGAGCAAGGAGCCAGCGCTAAGCAGTGTGCGCGGCTCCCTGCTCTCTGCACATGTAGCGACGTTATGATCGCTGCTGCGTCGCTGTGTTTGACAGCTAAGCAGCGATCATAACAGCGACTTACAAGGTCGCTGTTATGTCACAGAAAATGGTGACGTAACAGCGATGTCGTTGTCGCTGTCGCTATGTGTGAACCCAGCTTTAGCCAGATTCCATCTGAGGAAGGTCTTGCATATGGACACTGCCTCATTGAACATCATTGGTGCGAGTGCAATCCAATTTTCTTTATTTAATTGTACTCATCTGTTTCCAACACAAGTGGGAGCGAGGCCTAATAATGAGACTTTTGTAAAGAACCGTAAGTATGAGTGAAAAATTCGGATTCTCACTTGGTTATAATGTGAAAAATCTTAACATTAATCATAAGTTATATTAAAATTATCCAAATCCAATTTGCTGAAACAAGTGAAACTTTATTAGCTGTGAAATTGCTGCCGATTTATAGGAAACTAGCTGTAGTACCCGGGCATTGCCCTGGATAGTAACTGTCTCTTTGTCTCTCTCCCAGTCTGTCTGTCTGTCTGTGTCTGTCTATCTCTTTCTGTTTGTGTGTGTGGCTCTGTCTGTGTGTCAGTCTCTTTTCCTGTCTGTCTGTGTGTCAGTCTCTTTTCCTGTCTGTCTGTGTGTCAGTCTCTATCCATGTCTGTCTGTGTATATCTCTGTCTGTCTCTGTATCAGTCTCTATGTCTGTCTCTCTATTTCTTTGTCTGTCTGTCTGTCTCGTTCCAGGTCTGTCTCTTTTCCCCCTCTGTCTATCTCTTTCCCTGTCTGTCTCTGTCTCTATCTCTCTGTCTTTTTGACTGTCTGTCTCTCTCTGTCTCTCTTTATCCGTCTCCCCATCGACCTCTTATTACCTCACACATAAGCTTCTTATACTAACAATTTATTTTGTTCCTATAGCAACCACTCACAGCTCCTATTAATAAGCTGTAGCCCCTATCTCCATTGACTTTACTGGAGACAGGATTTTTGGAGTGTAACTGTAAAACGCGAGGTTACATTTTCCTGTCAAAACATAGTCTATGACGTTCCCTGAGTCACATGGGGTGTCTGTGCAAAATTTTGTGATTGTAAATGCAATTGTGTGGATTCCTTTAGCGGACATACATACACACCTACATACATACATACACTCAGCTTTATAGATTAAATTATATGTTGTTGGGTTTGTAAAATCCTCAGTCTCAGGGTTAAAGGGTTACTCCCATTCCAGCCTCTCAGAGAATGATTTGATCCAGGATCCTGCATTGGAGATGAAGCTGCAGCAACAGTCGAGTGGCTGAGAGATGCTGTTTCCGTAACTCCTATTTATGTTCTTGCACGTGTAAGTGTACACTTGGCTGAAAATCTTTGAGGATCTGTTTTATTTCCACCCCTGACATGGCGTCAAAGCGTGCACATATATAGACTAAACCTCTACTTTTTTTTTTTTAACACTGTTACTCTGAGAACAGCAGCATCATTTGTTTGTAAAAGAAGTAATCACAACCTGAAATTTAAAGGGACTCACTAATTTTAAAGTGGTGTCACTAATTTATGTTCCCTGCCTGTAGTGATATATTTACCAGCTACCGTCTTCTGCTGTTCTTGGTGCCACTCCGGTCCTGTTCTGTCAATTGCTCCAGTGTTTGCTGGTGGACCAGAAGTCACTTTAAAATGCACCAAGGCTCTCATAGACTTGCATTAAAAGCTTGTGATATTTAGTTGCACATCACACAAAACACGTTATACAATCTTTTTACCCCCCCGGTGCGCCCGCACTCGCTGACCCCAGCCAGTAGTCACACCACTCTTTTCCGAGAGGCTTCAAGTCTCTTATCCACAGTCCTGCTCAGGACACCCAAATCCTCCCTTCTCGTAGAGGAAATCTTCTTGAAGACATCACACTCTCCTCACCCTGACCATATGGCAAACAAACAGTCTCCATCCAACTATCGGTAAAACCTTGCCCTGAAACACCCTACCAAGACTCGTGGCACTAAAAGTACCAGCATGGACAGCCAGGTTTACACCACTTCTGTGATACATACCAGCCACTCTGTTACAACAGCAAACAGACATTGGTAATATCACTCCGAAGGTAAAAAATAAAATAGTGGTAATTTAACATTAATCTTTAGGACTGACAGTACTAGTCAAGTTTTGTAAAAACAAGTCCTAATAATCCAGGCGTTTCCTACAAAGAGTCCTATTTTTTCTGCAAATTGTGCGTCGCTGTCTTGCGAGTATACAATTAGTTTGGTTCTTAATATTTAACAAATGACTGGATGATATTTGTGTAGTAAAATAGCCGGAATATCCCAATTTCTGTCTCTTTTTTTGGCTGTAATGAATGCACATTAATTCAAGCACATAATGAGCATTGTGAGGTCACCCAGACCCTCACCTCTGGCCTCCACTGTGGGGGCGTCTATTAGCTATTCATAATCCTCATTAGTTGCTGCTTGGGATTTGATTGACAGGAGGAAATGGACTCTAACCTTCCTGTCCAACCCGTCCTAGGCATGTGTCAATATGGGCTGCAGACTTAGGATACCTTCAAACTTTAGCGACGCAGCAGCGATCCCACCAGCGATCTGACCTGGTCAGGATCGCTGCTGCGTCGCTACATGGTCGCTGGTGAGCTGTCAAACAGGCAGATCTCATCAGCGACCAGTGACCAGCCCCCAGCCAGCAGCGACGTGCAAGCGACGCTGCGCTTGCACGGAGCCGGCGTCTGGAAGCTGCGGACACTGGTAACTAAGGTAAACATCGGGTATGGTTACCCGATGTTTACCTTAGTTACCAGCGCACACCGCTTAGCTTAGCATGTGCAGGGAGCAGGAGCCGGCACTGGCAGCGTGAGAGCTGCGGAGGCTGGTAACGAAGGTAAATATCGGGTAACCACCTTGGTTACCCGATGTTTACCTTGGTTACAGCTTACCGCAAGCTGTCAGACGCCGGCTCCTGCTCCCAGCACATTCAGGATTATTGCTCTCTCGCTGTCACACACAGCGATGTGTGCTTATCAGCGGGAGAGCAACAATAAAAAAACGAACCAGGGCTGTGTGTAACGAGCAGCGATCTCACAGCAGGGGCCAGATCGCTGCTCAGTGTCACACACAGCGAGATCGCTAATGAGGTCACTGCTGCGTCACAAAAACCGTGACTCAGCAGCGATCTCAGTAGCGATCTCGCTGTATGTGAAGCACCCCTTAAGATATATAGCTCCCAAAACGTTTGTGTCCTCTCAATTCACAAGCGCTGTATCACATATCCCTCAGTCAGGCTGTCATACAGAGAACAAAAATATAAATGCAACACTTTTTTGTTTTTGCTCCCATTTTTTATGAGCTGAACTCCAAGATCTAAAACTTCTTGCATGTACAGAAAAGGGCTTTTTCTCTTAAATTTGTCTAAATCTGTGTTAGTGAACACTTCTCCTTTACCGAGATAATCCATCCATCTCACAGATGTGGCATATAAAGATGTTGATTAAACAGCATGATTATTGCACAGGTATGCCTTAGGATGGCCACAATAACAGAGCACTTTTTAAAATGTGCAGTTGTATCACACGTCACAATGCCACAGATGTTGCCAGTTTTGAGGGAGTGTGCAATTGGCATGCTGACTGCAGGAATGTGCACAGGAGCTGTTCCCTGTGAATTGAATGTTTATTTCTCTACCATAAGCCTTCTCCAAAGGTGTTTCAGAGAATTTGGCAGTACATTATGCAATCGGCCTCACAACCGCAGACCACGTATAACCGCACCAGCCCATGACATCCACAGACAGCATCTTCACCTCCAAGATAGCATCGGGGAAAAGGACTTGGGCATAATAGTTGATCCCAGATTCAACATGATCCAACAATGCGGAGCTGCAGCTAAAAAGGCCAACAAAATTCTGGGATGTATCAAGACAAGCATTGAATCTAGAGCAAGAGAGGTAATTATTCCCCTATACTCTGCCCTGGTCAGACCACACCTGGAATACTGTGTACAGAGCTGTGCGCCCCAATTTAAGAAAGACATTGATATAGTGGAGCAAGTACAGAGAAGAGCAACCAAGATAGTAGTAGGTCTGTAAACCATGTCCTATGAAGACTGGCTAAAAGGACTAGGAATGTTTCGTTTGAAAAAGAGAAGGCTGAGAAGAGACTTAATAGCGGTCTACAAATATCTGAAAGGTAGTCACAGTGCAAAGGGAACTATCCTATTCTCATTAGCACAAGCAGGGCCGGCTCCAGGTTTTTGTGGGCCCCGGGCGGAAGAGTCCCAGTGGGCCCCATCCACACGCAGACACACATACGTACACATACATATACATATTTAACGACAAACTCACAAAAATACATATAGAACTGACACATCTATACAGTCATATACACTGACATACATAGATACACATCATACATGCATACAGACAGACACACACAGCTCTGCTGGATACATACATACAGACACAGCGCTGCTACATACATACACACATAGCTCTGCCACATACATACACACATAGCTCTGCTATATACATGCACACATAGCTCTGCTATATACATACACACATAGCTCTGCTATATACATACACACATAGCTCTGCTATATACATACACACCTAGCTCTGCTATATACATACACACCTAACTCTGCTATATACATACACACCTAGCTCTGCTATATACATACACACATAGCTCTGCTATATACATACACACCTAGCTCTGCCATATACATACACACATAGCTCTGCCACATACATACACACATAGCTCTGCCACATACATACACACATAGCTCTGCTATATACATACACACCTAGCTCTGCTATATACATACACACATAGCTCTGCTATATACATACACACCTAGCTCTGCTATATACATACACACATAGCTCTGCCACATACATACACACATAGCTCTGCTATATACATACACACATAGCTCTGCTATATACATACACACATAGCTCTGCTATATACATACACACATAGCTCTGCTATATACATACACACATAGCTCTGCTATATACATACACACATAGCTCTGCTATATACATACACACATAGCTCTGCTATATACATACACACATAGCTCTGCTATATACATACACACATAGCTCTGCTATATACATACACACCTAGCTCTGCTATATACATACACACCTAGCTCTGCTATATACATACACACATAGCTCTGCTATATACATACACACCTAGCTCTGCCATATACATACACACATAGCTCTGCCACATACATACACACATAGCTCTGCCACATACATACACACATAGCTCTGCTATATACATACACACCTAGCTCTGCTATATACATACACACATAGCTCTGCTATATACATACACACCTAGCTCTGCTATATACATACACACATAGCTCTGCCACATACATACACACATAGCTCTGCTATATACATACACACATAGCTCTGCTATATACATACACACATAGCTCTGCTATATACATACACACATAGCTCTGCTATATACATACACACATAGCTCTGCTATATACATACACACATAGCTCTGCTATATACATACACACATAGCTCTGCTATATACATACACACATAGCTCTGCTATATACATACACACATAGCTCTGCTATATACATACACACCTAGCTCTGCTATATACATACACACCTAGCTCTGCTATATACATACACACATAGCTCTGCTATATACATACACACATAGCTCTGCTATATACATACACACATAGCTCTGCTATATACATACACACATAGCTCTGCTATATACATACACACATAGCTCTGCTATATACATACACACATAGCTCTGCTATATACATACACACATAGCTCTGCTATATACATACACACATAGCTCTGCTATATACATACACACATAGCTCTGCTATATACATACACACATAGCTCTGCTATATACATACACACATAGCTCTGCTATATACATACACACATAGCTCTGCTATATACATGCACACATAGCTCTGCTATATACATACACACCTAGCTCTGCTATATACATACACACCTAGCTCTGCTATATACATACACACATAGCTCTGCTATATACATACACACATAGCTCTGCTATATACATACACACATAGCTCTGCTATATACATACACACATAGCTCTGCTATATACATACACACATAGCTCTGCTATATACATACACACATAGCTCTGCTATATACATACACACCTAGCTCTACTATATACATACACACATAGCTCTGCTATATACATACACACATAGCTCTGCTATATACATACACACCTAGCTCTGCTACATACATACACACATAGCTCTGCTATATACATACACACATAGCTCTGCTATATACATACACACATAGCTCTGCTATATACATACACGCCTAGCTCTGCTATATACATACACACATAGCTCTGCTATATACATACACACATAGCTCTGCTATATACATACACACATAGCTCTGCTATATACATACACACCTAGCTCTGCTACATACAGACAGAGACAGACACGCGCGGCTCCGGGGGGGGCATAAATCGGGGTTGGGGAGGGCACATACCGTTCAGGTCACGGTGGAGAGGGGGCCCACACAGCGCCGGAGGGACACGCTGTGCTGGGGGTCGCTGGCTGGCACTGCAACTCTCATCTGTGGGACTGAGCAGGATGCCGGTCTGTAGCTCCGCCCACAGATGAAGTTCAAACCAGGAAGTCTGTGCGCCTTAAAGAGACTGCGCCGCAGATTCCTGCCGAGGACTGGGTGGACCCCGGGAAGAGTGGGCCCCGGCCAAGGTGCACCAGAGCTGACGAGGCCGAGTGGGCCCCCCCGGCTCTCCAGGGCCCCGGCATTTGCCCGGGTATGCCGGGTGCTGACGCCGGCCCTGAGCACAAGGACGTACAAGAAGCAATGGGATGAAACTTAACAGAAGGAGATTCAGATTAGACATTAGGAAAAACTTTCTGACAGCAACGGTAGTCAGGGAGTGGAACAGGCCACCACGGAAGGTAGTGAGCTGTTCCTCAATGGAAATCTTCAAGCGGAAACTGGATAAACATATAGCTGGGATGATTTAGGAAAGCCTGCACTTGCAGGGAGTCCAATAGCCCTTGAGGTCCCTTCGAACTCTACCATTCTATGATTAAGATCGTCTGAGACCGGCCACTCACACAGCTGCTGCAACAATCGGGGCATAACCAAAGAATTTCTGCACAAACTGTCAGAAACTGTCTCAGAGAAGCTCATCCTCTGCTTGTCGTCCTTATTCGGGTCTCAACCTGTCTACAGTTCATCATCGTAACTGACTTAAGTGGGCAAATGCTCACATTCGATAGGGTCTGGTACATTGGAGAGGTGTTGTCTTTACAGATGAATCCTGGTTTTCACTGTACAGGTCTGATGGCAGACTGCGTAGATGGTGTTGTGTGGGTGAGCGGTTTGCTGATGTCAATGTTGTGAATCTATTTAGACAAATTTGTGAAAAATTTTTGAGAGAAAAAGGTATTTTTTGTACATAGAAAAAAGTCTTAGATCTTAGAGTTCAGCTCATGAAAAATGGGAGCAAAAACAAAAGTGTTTATATTTTTGTTCAGTGTATATGAAGAAATGATGAAAACAAAGTGGTTATCTCGAGGGTTATTCTACTCTATGTTTATTTGATTTCTAGTTGGCTGCAGTTACTCTGTAGACTGCTATAAAGCTGTCAAACCGACAAAGAAGGGGGATGAAAGTGAAGATCTTCATACAAAACATGGATTAATATTTCTAAACACATCAGAGCTAGCAGCTTACTGAAGTATATGTGATACAGCTCTTGTAAGTTGAAACCCGAGAGCTGTAAATCTTCAGTCTGTAGCCCCTGCTGACATGTGACTAGGATTGCCTGCAATTTGAATTAAATCAGGGACGACCCTTTTATCTCATTCTTGAAGAACCCCATAAAAGGGTTATTCCTCAAATTACAATAGGATCTTATATTAAAGAATATTGGAAATAAATCAAGTGTGCCGTAATTAGCAAAAGTGTAATTTTTATCAATTAAAGCCCTAATGCCATGCGCTATGTCCTGCTGTAGTGTAGTTTCAAGCAGGATGAGCCTGCGCAAGATCACCCAATTCATCGCCTTGCTGAACACAGTATTTATTGTTCATCTAGCTGTGCAAGGGTCATTTTTGGTAACTTTAGAAATACTAATCAGGGTGCTCTTATGCCAAAAGTTTGCGTTGTGCCACACGTGTTTTCTGACTCTGCTCTGCAAGTTCAGTGATGTTGGTGTGCATCATAGTTGAGCCACAAGATCCCAACCAGTGATGAACCACGTTCCCACTGTGCATAATGAGAAAACTGCCAGTCAGCAGCAACTAGCATATTGTGCACAGCTTGTGGCTGTTGACTGAAAACCATGGTGTTTCCACAGTAGTAGTGCTGTCCCCCGCTGTCTTGTATCACATCCTCCAATACTCCAGGGCCTGTGCCTCTTTCCATCTAATACCACACATCTACATCCGCTTCTAGGTCCTGACGGCTCTCTAGCCGAATGACTCGCTAAGCCCTCTGGGTGAACCGTAGGCTCCGGACCTCCAGAGGTTACCTGACTGGTCCTCACTGTGACACCACATCTTCTTACTTTGAACCCACTTCTTGACTGACTCCCTATGGAGCTCGCCTTTCCAACCATCCACCCCGCATATTTACATCACGGGGCACTGCCCACCCATTACAGTCAGTGAGACAGGTAAAAGATCAGCCAAGGAAAAATTGTAGACATCGAATGCTGGAGCAGGAGCCACAATCTGTGCTGGGGAGAGCCCTGACCATGCCGGGAGTCAACTCTCCGGTAGTCACTGCCACAAGTGGTGGCTCCATGAGTGTTAAATTTGGAGCCACTGACAGGGACATGCTAAAGACTTGACAAGAATAGAAATGGTTAATGATATGTGGGAGCACTGCACAAAGAGAGCTTGGTAATTTTAGCTATTAACTGGAAATGCACAGTTATACAGTTGGAACCAGAAATTTCCCTCCACTCACTATGAAGACACATGTGTAGGTTTTTCTCTCCACTCACTATGAAGACGCATCTGCAGGTTTTTCTCACTATCTCACATGAAATCAGAATAAACCTTTCCCGTTTTAGGTCAATTAGAAACCAAAATTATTTATATTTGCCAAATGCCAGAATAATGAGAGAGAATGTTTTAAGGCATTTTTATTACTTTCTGCAGTCAAAAGTTTCCATCCATTTCATTAGTATTTGGTACCATTGCCCTTAAACTGCATGATTTGGGTGGAACATTTTGGATATTCTTCCTCACGCTTCTCACAATGATAGGAATTTGGGCCCATTCCTCCTGACAGAACTGGTGTAACTCAGTCATGTTTGTAGGTCGCCTTGCTCGCACCGGCCTATTCATCTTTGCCCATAAATGTTGAACAGGATTGAGATCGGGGTTTTGTGATGGCCACTCCAAAACATTGACTTTTTTTCCTTAAGCCACTTTGTAACCAGTTTGGCAGTAGCTTCGGATCATTGTCCATTTGGGAGACCCATTTCCACCCAAGCTTTAAGTTCCTGCCTGATGTCTTGAAATGTTGCTTTAGTATTGCCACATAATCTTCTTTCCTCATTATGACATCTATTTTGTGAAGTGTACCAGTCCCTCCTGCAGCAGAACTTCACAACATGATGCTGCCACCCCCGTGTTTCACAGTTAGGATGGTATTCTTGGGCTTCAAAGCTTCTCCCTTTTTTCTCCAACCCTGACAATGGTCTTTATGGCCAAACCGTTCAATTTTAGTTTTGTCAGACCACAGGACATGTCTCCAAAAATTAAGGCAACGTGGGCACACAGACGAAGGCCAGAGTCACACTTGCGACTGACTTGGCGAGTCTCGCATCGGCATCACCCGACACGGCCGCACACTCTCCTAACAGGAGTGTCTCCGCTTCATAGAAATACATGCAGCTGACCCGCTCCTGTCAGAAGAGTGTGCGGCCCTGTCGGGTGATGCCGATGCGAGACTTGCCGAGTCACTCACAAGTGTGACTCTGGCCTTACACTGACTCCTACTTCCCATCCTTTTTAGTAAGAGTTTACAGGAGTCTCCTTATCAGCAGAGGCAGGATTACAATTGCATCTCTATACACGGCTGATAACACAGGATCCACCAGTCACCATATACGATGTCACAGCTGGTCCTGGTCCGCATTCCTTCACCATGACCTTTGCACACACTCATTAGACGCTTCCATACAAAAAATAGGGCTGAGGTCTGTTTATTGCTGCTAATTTGCATGTGCATTTCATTAAGGACAAGAAGTTAGGCATTGGGTCAACAGAAAGCGATTTTTCTGATGATGCATTGCTGCTAAAAAAACTAAAGCAGGTGCTGTTTAATCACATAGGAGGTCTGAGTAGGGGAATTAAAGGGGGCTGGAAAACCAGTATAAAAATGCTTCACGGTGGGATACCTCTTTAAATCAGAAAAATCAGCGCCTCTACCATACAGACAAATGAATGTAAACCATATGGAATTTTGAACTAAGTTGTAGACATTAAGTAAAGATCATCTAATATGCTCCTTATTAATAATCCATTTTTGGTGCATACACATAGACATGCTGGAAACCCTCTCCTGAGGGTGGGGGTTGTTTTATTCTATTTCCATTGTATGATCTTGCTTTTAAAATTCCTTCTAGAAGAAGTAATACATTTGTGGTATGACTATAGGCACGGTTATTTATTTGTATCCACTAAGATCTATAATCGGCAGGAAAATAAAGTGGGTCTTAATGATTCCATTTCAGCTTTTATGTTGTGCAGCTATTGGTGGCTTTTTTTTTTAATATCCATTGCTTGTTATCCAGTCTATTTGGCGACCAGATGGCTGGAAGTAGAGATTTCTTGGCATTTCAAAGCATTTTAGTTGTTAAAGCGTTTTTCATCTTACCATAGCCCAGAAAATCGTATGTATGTGTAACGCCCTTGTAGCTTGGTCGTTACAGGGTATTGTATAATATCCTTCCCGGGCAGGAAGAGATCCCCCTGGTAAGTTACACACACCACTAGGAGGAAGGAGTTAATAATTTTTCAGCACCTAGCTTAGGTTTGCATAACACATCCTTTCTCCTAAATATGCGGGAAGCAGGTGGCTTCACACAGACGGGTTCCCATGATAACGTGTTGAATTTCTGTGAGGGAAGGGGCCTGAGCTGGGAGCAAGTGCAGGGCAAACAGGAAATCCAGTTAGAACCGTCTGAGATGTGAAACAGCACAGACCTCTGCAGGGACAGCTCCTGCAGAAGGGAACCAGACAGACCAGGGCTAGTAACACCTGGAGGAAGGGGAACCGGTACGAGTGATCATAGGGATGTCCCTGGTAGCGCCTGAAGTGGCCAGGCTGCTACAGAAGGGGGAGAGAGAAAGGCGGGTGAGTCTCCAAGAGCTCCAGGCCACGGGGACCGCAATAATCCGCACACGAAAGTAAGACCATCAGATTACCCTGCCAGCCCTTACCTCTGACTTGCCCAGACTGACCGGAGGCTATAACAGCGAGGACAAGCACCCAGATGCGACTTTGAACAAACCAGTGAATAAAAGAATCCGCACCCGGTTACTCTGTGAGTAAATGCCGCCGCCCTGTGCCCCGGTGCTCCCATGGACTGCTACCCCCGGTTCTCACTAACCTCCCGGGGCTTCCCTGCTCCACCCGTAGGGAGCGATTCTATCTCGGCTGCACCTAACACCTGTCCCGGAGAGAGACTATGCAGCGGCAGCTAATCACCTGGCCGCATACCACGGGTGGCGCTGCTAGTAGCCCCCGTTCCTGTCCAATACCGCTCCTGGGGGAGAGAAGAGTAGCAGGGGGGTCCGCGGCGGAAGAGGCCGAGACCCCAGTCGTTGCTACGGTGACATGCTCCCCAGGAACCGCGTCTCCCTCCTTTCATTACCCCCTTGTTATACCGGCTTATCGAACTCTCTTTTACTGAAACCCGCCGGGGGTCACAGAAGCCGGGACATGCCACTCACAGCTGACCCCGACCACTACCGTCCCGATGATTGTGAGCCCTGCAGGCTCCGGCGTTGGCGTTTCATATGTATTTTATTTTAGCATTTTCTTACCATTGCTTATATAGTGGCAACATGTCCTGCACTGCTGAGTATAATAGTGCATGTGGCTGTGCCCCATTCTGTACCTCCCAAAAGCACACTTGTACAACAAGCTTTAGTCTAAAGGCATATGACAATTTCCAGATATACTTATGTAACGCCCTGGCCTATCAGGTCATCACAGGGTATTGTGCAATCTGTTATTCTGTACAGTATCCAACTCCTCCTTGGTTACGGATCCCTGACCTTTGGTGTTGCCAAGAACAAACTAATCAAAATCCTAGGAACACTCTGCACCACAACCACCAGGCACACCAGTGGCCGACCTGAGTAGAATAGGGTCGCGCACTTGGGGGGGTTGGTTAAGGGGAGGTCAGGAGTGTTAGGAGACAGTGAGTTGAGAAGTGACTCTCGAGAGGAGAGGTCAGGAGCTGGGCTCCTTGAGACTACTAGGTGGCAGACGTTGGTCTGGGCCTAGTAGGAGCTGGACCCCGGTCACAGGGGATCAAGACAGGGGTCACGGACTGTCAAGGAGTACAGCCGGCGGCCTTGTGCCATCACCGGGCAGGGGCCAGGGCTGGGTACATGGACCATAGGTCAGGAAGGAGCTTCAGGCATCCTGACAATTTACCCGACGAGGGCGGAGCCTTCAAGATCCATTCTCCACCCGCTCCAAAATCGGGGTACTAGAGCAACAAGGGGGATAGGACTTTCCCATTCCATGGTCCAGGAAATCCCAAGCATGAACCCTGAGAGCAAGCTCACCAAGTTAGCCATACTGGTGAGCGGGACCGGATTAGTTTTACACTAAAGGGACCAACTAGAAGACTAGGTGCCAAGGCAAAAGTCACAGACTAACAGGCAACACTAACGGGCACGGGATCCAGGCATGCTCCCTCTCAGCGGCAGTGGTGTCCAGAACTTTGGTTTACCAAAGTTGTTGGTGTCAGCTTTATTGTACTAAGTGAGTACGCAAGAGACCCTTACCGTCCCAACGGCACCTCCCCGTCACCATCACCAAGTCCAGGGGCATCCCCCCTACCCGTGGAGGGGTTAAACACCTAGCTGCCCACACTATCGTCAGCGGGTAATCCCAATCACAGCGGTGGTACTCCATCTTACCACGCACCACGGGTGGCATCACGAACTTCAACCATACCATCCCCATGTAAATATCCTCCCTTTTATCCGAGTGGCCGCGCGACCCCGACTCCCGGGTCCAAAGACCCCTTGAGCCACCGCGGATCCGGATCCGAGCAGCCTGGCTGCTGAAGCGGGGGCAGCACACTTGTTTCTGGGGGAATTTGGTGGTGCTCTGAAGATTTTCCAAAATGTACCTTGAGTCTTGGATTACCTCCTTATTCCAGAAGAATGTGCAAAAAGTAAGTGTTAGGCTGTGGCTACAGGGATATTTTGGCCTTGATGGGTCATGCAGTCAAAGACCACTCCAAGATGTGGCTAAATCGTAGGAAAATTGCAGATGAATGGGGTCAAATTGCAACCCAAAAGGTGCAGTGACAAACAAGTTACGAAAAGTCTAAACTAGTTGCAGCACTCCTGTCTTAGTAATTGGTGGGTCGCAATACGACCCCCCCAACCTCTCGCATGCATAGGAGAATCTTGGGCTTCTCCACCTCTAAAAATTGCACAAAGATGGTGTGATGCTCGTCACTATGTGGCATTTAGTGTGATGCACGTCACTAGGTGGCGCTAGAAACTACTTTCGTGCAGTGTGAACAGAAAGGTAGTCACACGCCGGGATCAGAAACCAGGAGGACACAACAGGACACAAGGAGCAGGCAGAGACGAGATCAAGAGACAGGCAGAGGGTCAGGATACCAGGACAGTACGGATAGAATACAAGGAGCAGGTGGGGGCGTGGTCAGGAGAAGGTCCGAGGTCAGAAGCCAGGGGGTAACGACAGAGACAGGGGCGTGGGCAGAGCAGAGTCAACAATAGTCCAGGGTTGAGAAGCCAAGATCAGATAACTGGACACAAACAGGAGCACTACTGTGGAACCAGGAAATACGATTGGGCAAGCATGCTCCCTAATGAAGCAGAGCAATCACGCAGAACGAGGAGCATCTGAGTAAGCCCCTTCCAGTACTAGCGTAGGACCCAGTGCTGAGAAACAACCAGTCCACAGTAGTTTATTACAAACAGGAGAACATCTAAACCTGTAAAACGCTCTGCGCGACGGAACAGGCAAGTACCAGCTCTGCAGGAGAGCATGGGAGAACATTACAGAGCACAAGATGCTCTACACATCGGAACTATGACAATTGGCACACACATGAAGTGAGGCCAGAAAGTGTTGTTAATGTTATATATTTATTATATTTTTTTTTAATGCCTGGTATTGCAAATTTGGTCCAAGATATTTTTTTATTAATTTTTGAAAAGCCCCGGTAATGTTTAGTATCCAAAGATTTGTGTGTCTCCCAAATTGTACTGATTTGTTGAGCATTACTTCACAATTCAATATTGTGCATAAATACCCACACCCCTTTTTATAATAGTAAAAAAAACCAAGCTATAAATTGACTATCTCATTTCTTTCTGTATGTATGACACTGGGTCTCGCGCTCCGGGGCAGTGACACACAGACACGTTTACGTCTTTTGATACAGTTTATACATCACAGAAATGTCCTATGAGATTTTCCAGGACACCTTATCATTGTATTATATCGGATGAGTCACTTTGCAGTGTCTGTGTCTATTCATCCTCCATTAGTTTTACTGTTGTGCCTTGTAAAATAAGAAAAAGACAAATCCATCCGATAGCGCTACATACGCTACATCTGTCAGAAAGGTACATTACAGAAACCCTGCAGCAAGGAGCAAATATCTTTCCTGCTTCCTCCCCTCCACCAGACAATTATCTAATAATTCATGGTGAAGTGCAAACTGCGGCGAATGGAAGTGTCATATTCCAGGGTCAAACACATTGGGGCTCCACAAGTGCATTGGTGCTGACAATGGAGACGGTAAAATTATAACAACCGTAATTATATTCACTTTTCCAAATTTCTACTTGTTCTACGTCACACACATTGACACATGGTGGTTAGTGATCGTAACAGTTTAGTAGCTAATAACCAGTATAGCTAATTGTGTGGGATAGTAAAGGGGCTGATATTGATGTCTTGGTAGTTATGGAATAATATTCAATGTCCCAGGAAGCCTTGATTTAAAACTATAAAATACTGGTGGTTTAATGGGTTAATAGTGATGATTTAAGTCAGAAGAGTGTACCAATGTTTTTTGCTTCTATTTAAGGGGATGCATCCAATGGATATGTGTCATGGGGTATGGTATGTAATGACAAGATAGGGGCCCCTAGGCTGGCCCTCAGACTTTAGACCCTGCGCTGTCCCATATCTCTGAGATAGGCTTGAAGGTAGCCAGGTCCGAGCCCCCATCGTGACCCTAACTCCTGACTGAGCCCTGATCTTACTCCCGTCTCCCACAACCTTGGGGCGGCCTGCAAAACACAATGACAAAACCCCACAAAACGACACGGACAAGGGAGAATGGAAACTTGTACACACTGCACTCAAACACAAAGGAGAGACAATATGTGTACAGGGGAATAAAGGAAAGGGAAAGATGTAACACACAGCAGGGAAATGTTCACACCACTCAAAAGCACAACACAGCCCACCATAAACAGGATAACCACCAAGACCGGGATCGCTGGAGCTTATGCTGAAGCTATCATCGGCGCATACAGGAAGAAACCCAGGCTTTAAATAGGGAGAAGACTGCTGCATGTGACAATTAGCAACCTGAGCTCTTAGGTCCTGCTCACAAGTCTGCAGGAATTAACTCCTGCCGAGCTAAAAACCAGTAAACCTGAAGCAGCCGACGCCCGGCTCTGGCTTAACAATCCAGAAGCCTCAGGTTGGTTGTCACTCTGTGGTGTGAACAGTGTCTGATGACGCTGTGCCAGCAGGTGTGTGTGTGCCGCCCCGTGCCAGCAGCCGGCGCTGCTCGAGTCCGGACCTTCAGGGGTGGTGGCTCTAGGGTCTACGGACCCGGGGGCCTCGCGGACACGCCAAGTGAAAATGGGGATGGACGTATATGTACGTTGTAAGTTCGTGACGCCACCCACGGTGTGTGGTGAAGTGGCACACCACCGCTGCTGTTGCGGGACACCCGGGGGAGATGTTGTGCAGCAAGCTGTTAACCCCTCCGTGGGCATGGATGGTGGCCCCGGGACCCGATGGCTCTAATGTAGGGGGAATGGCAACCGCAGGAGGGAAGTGTTGGTGTACTCACTGTTGGAAATGAACACACGAGTCGCTGGTAAACCAAGGTGGTGGTGGCCGGTGCCACGGCCGGTTGTACTCAGGGTCCCCCACCCGGCTGGTGGTCTCTGTCCTTTTCCTGCACTGTTTACTTAAAGAAAGACTTCCAGTATGTAACGTAGGAGTCCGCTCCCGGCTGGATGTGGCCTAAGGAGCCGTGCCCGTGGGATCTATGGGCCTTGGCGGTGACCTCTTATCCCGAATCGGTGGGCTATTGTCTTCTATCAGGGACTTTGGGTGGGACAGAACCTCTAGTCCTGGCCTCAATCTGTTAATTAACCAGCTCCAGTCGATTCTGGCTTCAGGGTCCGAGTACCCCCTTTGTGCTACATTTTCCGGGTCGGTTCCCCGTGTCGGTACCGGCAGGCTACAACCCTGGCCCAGTCCACCTCGGTTCCACCGAGCCGTCTTCCTGTCTCCTGCTGACGGAGACCACCGTCTGCCTCCTAGCCAGTGGTACCAGGGCTCCAACCCTGGCACCGTTCAACTTGAACTCTCTCTCTCCTGCTGCTGCTGGGACTACACCTAGCCCCAGCTCCCCTCAACTTGACCTTCAACACTTTACTGTCTACTTTCCCACCCTGGGCTGTCTAAACCCCTGGGTGGGTGTGCACCAACCGCCTGGCCATGCCCACTGGTGTGTCTATCTGTCCCTAAGGGGGGGTGACTAGGGTTTAATGGTTGGCTGAATGTTTCCTAAGTGTGGGAAGATGTTATGCAGGGGCCTAATTGTGACTACATGGATTCTCCAGAGCGTCACATGTGCAATGCCGATAATTGCATGACAGTATGCCATAAATGCTTGATAAATGCAGGTGGTCATGTCAAAAATGTTGAAGAAGTTGTTATGTAGGTCTGTGTCCGAAAAAGATATGGGAAAATTAATGGTTTCAATTGGAGAAGATGTCACTAGGTAGTTACTGGCTTTACTGGAAGGGTATGCAGCACAGGATATACTTCATAAATGCAGGTTCTACTGATGGGACTTGCATCTATCTTGCAAATGGGGCCCCATCTCCAGAAATGGAGAGGTTGTTATGCATATGGGACTCTCCCCAATCCTTTATATGGCAACAAATTTTAATTCAGAGAGCAGCTCATGAGCAACTACTTTTACATTGGGTTATGTACATAAGTATACCAACATGGGTAAAAGGGGATATAAAGGCTTTCTCAATACAGCCGCACCTGCACCCTACTGGTTCCTATACAGACTTATATTCCTAGCTATACATACCCTAGAGGCTTCTGCACTGGCTGGAATATCCTAGCCGCAACTTTAGAAACCAAAAACTCTGACCTGTCTGCCTAAAAGGCCGTCAATTTGTTCCTCGTACCTCCTGCAAAACCAGAGGGGAGGTTGCTATGCATTATAAACCAAGTTAGGAGAAGCATGCAGAGATAGGCAGGGACGCAAGTGAGGAAACATAAAATAACGGCACAAATGGAAAAGCTAAAATAGTTAATGCAAGTTAGGTTAGACTCCTACAAACCTAACCGGCAACTAGAGGAAGGTTTATATAAGATGAGTGATAAAGCACTGAGTTGCCAATGTATGTAAAGCGCTGTGGAATTAATAGCGCTATATAAGTGAATAAATATTATTATTATTATAAATACCGCACAGGTCTCTGTCACACAGGCAAAATCCTTAGCAGTGGAGTTGGAACTCCTTAGCAGAATCCACAAAGAAATATAGCCAGCAGAGAAGGCTAGTATCAGGAGAGTATAAATAACCCCACCTGGGATGTGATAGAACAGACAAAATGAGCAAGTGAGAACACCTGACAATCAAAAGTAGAGAAGCAAAGGTAAAAGACAATCAGCATTTGGACAGGAACTGACCAAGCTGTGGCACAGCAGGGAAAGAAGCTAGCTACTCAGCACAAGGTCACCTCATCGAGTCCCAAACTTGAGGCATGACACATTCCTGATGGTGCATGGCAAGGTACCTTACTCAAGAGAAATCTGGGATCCGACAGTGGAACCTGCTTCTATCAGAATTTATAGCATATCCTGCTAAAAATGTTCAGATGTAGTAGGAGAAGTCATTAGTTTATGTGGGATGAAGAAGATAAATAAAAATTAATAACTTTACATCACCTACAGGATCACTGGATTTGCCTGTATGGTATTTGACTCGCCCACCCCAGGGCCTTAGGTGACTCGGTGTCGGGCCAGACTAGTCAGAGGTAGTCAGCGGTGGTGGGGCCCGGCTCCGAGACCCTGGTGGAGTCAGTTAATGATGATGTGGCGGTATTGGGGGTGATGGTTATAAAGTTAAAGTTTATATAAGATTCGTGACGCCACCTGTGGTAATTTGCAGGTACGGAGCCGCAGCTGCTAGAAGGGACCTCCGTGGCGGATGTTATGGCAGCCAAGGTGTTTCTTGCTCTCCACAGGTAGCGCGGGTACCCCGGGGCAACCTTTGGTGCTTGGTAAAGTCTATGGTATTTGTGGACGAGGTGCAGGGCCGACAGGGCGGTATAAAGGAATAGACACAGGCTTGCAGTTCAGATGTTTTACTCACTGTTCAGTTCAATTCGGCCGCGGACCAGTTGCCCACGGCGTGCCAGGATCCGCTGTCAGGGGCCGCCGCCGATCCCGGGTAGTTCAGAGGTCAATACCGGTGCACCCCTCCTGTGTCTCTTTCCTGACTGACTTCTTAGCCTTGACTGTTTTAGCTGAGCTGGTCTTGGCCTCCACCACAGGGCCTGTACAAAGGGGGCTAACCGCAGTTGTATCTTGCCCCCTTCACCGGGGATCTGTGGCAGGTTGTGGCCCTGGGCGCTTGCAACCACCCTAGGCCTTCGGTGTTACTTTTGAGGAATTGTCTTTCTTCCCTCTGTCTGGGGACCGTCCCCGAATGCAGCCAGATCCCTCCACCCAATCTTCCAGTGGAACAGGCCACGAGCCAATATGCCTTTCCGTGGCCCTGGAATCCTTTCTTTCTTTAGGTATCACCTGGGCCTAACTAGACCCCAGTATCTCCACCAGGAACTTCCTTAGACTTCTCTCCTTCACTCTCCTGAGGTAACTACCTCCCTCTCCTCCTCCCTCTCACAGACTGCTCTCTTGACTGAACTTGAACTT
The DNA here is from genome assembly GCF_048569485.1 of Anomaloglossus baeobatrachus. Lineage (NCBI taxonomy): Eukaryota > Metazoa > Chordata > Amphibia > Anura > Aromobatidae > Anomaloglossus > Anomaloglossus baeobatrachus. The sequence continues at coordinate 204,947,400 of NC_134360.1, read as the reverse complement.
CCTGGTTTCCTGTCTATTCACACTTTCTGACTCCTCCCACACACCCACCGACTAGGCCCCACCCACACTATTGGGACCAGAAATGGGACTTACGGCCCCATGACTACATCTATGGGGGGGGTCGCTGCCACTATCCCTGACCCAGTGTATGCTTACCAATTGGAGTGTGCAAGGTTAGTCTGTGGACCGGTATATGACCTCATTCTTACCCAGGATGGGACATCACACCTCTGGCTGAGGTGCAATATCTCTGTGGCGACGGAAGCCTCAGGGGCGCCACATATTCACTTGAAAAGTATTCAGCACAGTATATATTATGAATGTACTACCACATATTTGTTGAGAATGGGACCCTAAAATTTTGCTCGTGGCAAAGAATTCTATGAGGATCCGAAAAAAAGAATTGTTGCTCTACATAAAGATGGCCTAAGCTATAAGAAGATTGCCAACACCCTGACACTGAGCTGCAGCACGGTGGCCAAGACCAAAAATCCGTTTAACAAGACAGGTTTCTCTCATATCAGGCCAAAAAAGTTGAGTGCATGTGAGTGCTGCCAGCATTGCTGCAGAGGTTAAAGGGGTGGAGGGTCTGCCTGTAAGTGATCAAACTATACACCACACACTGCACCAAATTGGTCTGAATGGATGTTGTCCCAGAACTTCTAAAGATGCACAAGAAAACCCGCAAACAGTGTGCCGAAGACAAGCAGACTAAGGACATTGATTACTGTAACCATGTTCTGTGGTCTAATGACACCAAGATAAACTCATTTGGTACAGATGATGTCAAGCATGTGTGGCAGCAACCAGGTGAGGAGTACAAAGACAAGTGTGTCCTGCCTACAGTCAGGCATGGTGGTGGGAGTGTCATAGTTTGGGACTGCATGAGTGCTGCCGGCTGTGGGGAGCTACACATCATTGAGGAAACCATGAATGCCAATATGTACTGTGACTTACTGACGCAGAGCATGCTCCCAACCCTTTGTATTCCAACATAACTACCCCAAACACACGTCCAAGACTACCACTGCCTTGCTAAAAAAAACTGAGGGTAAAGGTGCTGGACTGGCCAAGTGTCTCCAGACCTAAACCCTATTGAGCACCTGTGAGGCCTCCTCAAACAGAGGGTGGAGGAGAGCAAGGTCTCTAACATCCACCAGCTCTGTGAAGTCATCATGGAGGATGGAAGAGGATCCAGTGGCTCCTGTGAAGCTCTAGTGACCTCCATGCCTAAGAGAGTTAAGGCAAATAATGGTGGCAACATAAAATATTGAGATTTTTGGGCGCAAAGTGGTCATTTTCATTTAGAGGTGTACTCAAGTTTGTTGACAGCAGTTTAGACATTAATGACTGTGTGTTGAGTTATTTAGACGACACCAAATTTACACTGTTAGGCTGGGGCCACACGGGGCACTACTGCGATGCTCGCATGAGACTTGGCTCGCGCTGCCAGCACAGCAGGAGCCGAGTGTCATGCGAGTGTGCCTGCGTCTGAGGTCCGACCCTGCGAGCGGAGCTCAGCTGCGGGGGGCAGGCCGGCGATGCGGAGGGGTGGACCAGCACTGCAGATGGGTGGGCCGGCACAGAGGAGGGGAGGGATTTCTCTCCCTCTCTCCTCCGTAGCCCGCTATTGTGATTCTCGCTCTGCACGCGCGGTACACCGGAGTACCGCGAGTGCAGTGCGATTTTTCTCTCGCCCCATTCACTTGAATGGGTGCGAGAGAAAAGGGTCTCACCTTACAATCGCAGCATGCTGCGATTGTTTTCTCGCTACGATTAAGGCTGAGAAAATAATCGCTCATGTGCGCTGACACACAGGCTAGAATTGGTCCGAGGGGAATGCGATGTTTTATTGCACTCCACTCGCACCGATTTTCTCGCCATGTGGCTTAGGCCTTATACAAGCTGCACACTGACTACTGTACATTGTATCACAGGGTCAGAACTTCAGTTATCCCATGGAAAGATAAAATATTGACAAAAAATGTGAGGGATGTACTGACTTTTGTGATATTCTGTAGATATTCTGTAGAGGATGATTTTGTAGATATTCTGTAGAGGGCGATGATATATTGTGTGAGTCTCCTATAGCCCCACATCCAGTGATGAAGAGGTTAAGATTTCCTGTATGTGTTAGACGTGCTCCGCACCACTTTACATGTTGCGGCGCAGGTTATGCTCTTATCTCGCACGTGTTATCCTTTCCGGGAACATTTAATTATGCAGAGCCATAATTGTAGAGACAGATAGAAAGCTGAGCCGGCAACACACGAATATTAATGAATGGTTCAATTTATAAATTGACTCTGGCAGAAGGTGCTCATTTACTGGTTAAACCGGCGGCTTCTGCTTTAATTAAGCCGTAAGAGTAACAGAGCTATCTGTGTTTTACAGTGTTTATTCTATGTAATCATCGGACTCGTAAAAGCCTAACTTGTGACTCTCCTACCCGCTAATTTTGACTTGTGCTATGGGGACCACAACCCAAGGTGGTACCAATTTGCAGCATGAGAATGACACAGGGGGCGACCTTCCGTCTAACCACTTACAGGTGCATGTCAATAAATTAGAATATCATCAAAAAGTTAATTTATTTCAGTAATTCAATACAAAAGGGGAAATGCATATATTATATAGAGTCATTACACACAGAGGGATCTATTCCTATATATTATATAGAGTCATTACACGCAGAGAGATCTATTTCACGTGTTTATTTCTGTTAATGTTGATGATTATAGCTTATGCGGGCGTCACACGATACGATCTATCGTGCGATCACACGAGCGATCGTCCCGCTCCCGTCATTTGTGCGTCACCAGCAATTAGTTGCCCGTGGTGCACAAAGTCGTTAAACCCCCGTCACACGTACTTACCTGCTGAGCGACGTCGCTGTGGGCGGCAAACATCCACTTCCTAAAGGGGGAGGGACGTTCGGCGTCACAGCGACGTCACACAGCCGCCGGCCAATAGAAGCGGAGGGGCAGAGATGAGCGGGACGTAAACATCCCACCCACCTCCTTCCTTCAGCATTGCCGGCGGGAGCCGCGGGACGCAGGTAAACTGCAGTTCATCGTTCCCGGGGTGTCACATGGAGCGATGTGTGCTACCCCGGGTACGATGAACAACCGGCGCAAAGAAGAATAAACGATTTTTTAAAAATAAATGACGTGTAAACGATACACGATTTGTTACCGATTTGCGATCGTTCTGAGACGCTCGTAGGTGTCACACGAAACAACGTCGCAAACGATGCCAGATGTGCGTCACGAAAACCGTGACCCCCGACGACTTATCACACGATAGATTGTCTCGTGTGACGCCCGCATTACAGCCAATGAAAACCCAAAAATCATTATCTCAGAAAATTATATTATATAAAACCAACTGAAAAAATGATTTTAAAAGCAGAAATGTTGGCACCTACTGAAAAGTCTGTACAGTAAATGCCTCAATACTTGGTCGGGGCTCCTTTTGCATGAATTACTGCATCAATGCGGCGTGGCATGGAGGTGATCAGCCTGTGGCACTGCTGAGGTGTTATGGAAGCAGAGGTTGCTTTCATAGCAGCCTTCAGCTCGTCTTCATTGTTGAGTCTCGTGTGTCATCTTCCTATTTACAGTACGCCATAGATTCTTTTTGGGGTTTAGATCAGGCGAGTTTTCTGGCCAATCAAGCACAGTGATAATATGGTTAGTAAACCAGGTATTGGTACTTGTGGCAGTGTGGACAGGGGCCAAGTCCTGCTGGAAAATGAAATTTCCATCTCCAAAAAGCTTGTCGGCAGAGAGAAGCATGAAGTGCTCTAAATTCTCCTGGTAGACGGCTGCGCTGCCTTTGGTGTTGATAAAACACAGTGGAGCTACACCAGCAGATGACATGGCTCCCCAAACCATCACTGATTGTGGAAACTTCACAGTAGACCTCAAGCAGCTTGGATTGTGGCCTCTCCACTCTTCCTCCAGACTCTGGGACCGTGATTTCCAAATGAAAGGCAAAATTTACTTTCATCTGAAAACAACAAATTGGACCACTGAGCAACAGTCCAGTTCTTTTTCTCCTTGGCCCAGGTAAGACGCTTTTGACGTTGTCTATTGGTCATGAGTGGCTTGACAGAAGGAATGTGACAGTTGTAGCCCATGTCCTGGATACGTCTGTGTGTGGTGGCTCTTGAAGCACTGACTCAGGGCAGTCCACTCTTTGTGACTCTCTGCAAATTTTTGAATGGCTTTTTCTTAACAATCCTATCAAGGCTGCGGTTAATCCAGTTTCTTGTGCACCTTTTTCTACCACACTTTTTCCTATCATTCAACTTTCCATTAACATGCTTGGATACAGCACTCTGCGAACAGCCTGCTTCTTTAGCAATGACCTTTTTTGGCTTACCCTCCTAGTGGAGTATGTCAGTGACTGCCTTCTTGACATCTGTCAAGTCAGCAGTCTTTTCCAATGATTGTGTGGCCTACTGAACCAGACTAAGGGACCATTTTAAAAGCTTAGGAAGGTGTTTTGTGGGAATTGTTCTAATTTTCTGAGATAATGACTTTTGGGTTTTCATTGGCTGTAAGCCGTAATCATCAACATTAACAGAAATATAGACATGAAATAGATCCCTCTGTGTGTAATGACTCTATATAATATATAGAAATAGATCACTATGTGTAATGACTCTATATAATATATAGGAATAGATCCCTCTGTGTGTAATGACTCTATATAATATATGCGTTTCCCTTTTTTGTATTGAATTACTGAAATAGAATATCATCATTAAGTTAATTTAAGTTATTGAGAAGCACGTGGTCAGAGTTCACCATGGCATCTAAAGGGTTAGCTCTGATCGCAGTAGTTACTCCTATCATGGCTGTTACCCGTGGGAGTCTGCTGTGTCTTAAACAGCTGGCACCTGCTGGGTATAGAGCGGGCTCAGTGCGTCAGCCTGCACTATACAATTTATCCTGAGTTCTGCCATATATACAGCACATGTCAGGCACAAGATCCACGTAGCAGCTGCGTGGCGTGGCATTATTTCCATTATATAAGAAGGGGGCTTTTTTAAAAGTACTTCAACCATAGACCTTCATATGATATATCCGACTCCCATCTCATGGTGTGGCAGCCGCTGGTCAGCTACTAACATGCCCATAATTTCAGAAACCAGCCTGGCAATCCTAGGCTTAGCTGTTTTTGTTTTTTTCCTGAAAATTCGAGCCATCTTTTTCTTTTCCTGAACAAACTATATAACATTTAATGAAAATACAGACGTGATTAATGGAATATGTCTTTGCAGGCTTGAATGGGTTATTGTTGGTATGTTCCTGTGCTTAGCCCTGTCCCTTACCTGCATTCCCAGGACTCTGGTTACCAAGTGATTGCAGACTTATCTCTGCCACTCTCTTTTGAGCGAGTCTGTCCTTCTTGTCTACCACTAGAAAGTACAAACCATATTTGTTGTGGGTTTTTTTTTTTTTTTTGCACCAATGTTCCTGAGCATAACCCCCAACAGTCCTGCTTTTGGTTTCGGCATAGTCTTGCAAACTGGTCTTGTTAAAATAAAAAAGGTTTAGAAAAGCCGCAATACTATTCCTCTAAGGCCCGTTTCACACGTCAGTGAAAAACACAGACGTTCTTCGCTGACGTGTAAAACACGCACATGTCCCTCCATGTTCCGTGATTCATGGCACACGTGGGTTGTCTGTGTGCAATCCGGGCTCCGTTCTCCGTGGTCTGTGATTGCACATAGAGATCAACTCACCTGTGCCCGCTTCCGCTCTCCTTTTGTGCTGAACGCTCCAGCGGTGCAGCATCCGGCCGGCACTGACCCCCGCAGCAGCTACTTCCGGGTCGGCTGTGTCGTTCATTCATGAATATGCATGACAGTAATGAGCTGGCTCAGAAGCAGCAGGCAGAACAGGCTGCACAGAGCGCCGGCGGAGCCGGGTGAGTAAAAATGTTTTTTATTTTATAAGCACATTTTTTTTCTGGCACGTGTTTCACGGATGACACCCGGATCACACCACTGCGTGGTCCATGGGACATCAGTGATGCCAGAAAAAACGGACTTGTCTCAGTGCGGCAATCATAGACACGCTTGTACGCCGCAGGGAGACACGGTCAGTGAAGAATCACTGATGTGTGTGGGTCTGCGTATACCAGTGATTCTGGTACGTAGAAAAAAAAGCACAAACGTACCAGAATCACTGACGTCTGAAACGGGCCTTACCAATATTCGGGTGTCACGTATATAGAAACAGGCTCAGGGCTAGTTGTACCTTACCATCTGGGACTATGCACTTTAAATGTAGTTTTTTTCCCTTTAGGCACATTAAGGGTTAATTCCTTCTCTGGTGCAGCAGCAGACTTGCTCAGCTGGCAGTAGTTAATCACTTCCAGCTTGGATATAAGCCCTCTGCTTCCTGGACTTGTTGCTGGTTATTCCATTCAGTTAGGAGCTAGCCTGGGAGCAGAGAACAAGGAAAGGAGGTAGTACAAAAACAAACACTTGAACAAACCGCAGCAGAGAGCAACAGCAATAACCTGTTGCTCTCTGCTGCGGTTTGTTCAAGTGTTTGTTTTTGTACTACCTCCTTTCCTTGTTATCCCTTCCCGTATATCTTTGGTTGTTCCTGGTGTAGGATTTAGATTTAGATGTGTATGAGGTTTTATTTTAGCCCTGTCTGTTTTTCATTTGTTGGCGGGGTTTTGGGGATCTCCGTCCTGGTCGGTCCCCTGGGTGGTGTAGGGTAGTGGGCACCTTTTCATCAGGGCCAGGACAGGAGGCAGGGCCAGGTTAGAGACCTGGACCTCCCTACCTTTTTAAAGGTATTTCCGGGTGTGAGGGTGAGCTCAGGGACCCCAGTTTTGGGGTCTGCATAGGGTTTTCTCTGTCCTCTGACCATCCGTTACACACCGATCCCTGACATTGGGAAGATGAAGATTGAGCATTTTCAAATTGAAGCTCCCAATCTTTTTGTTCTTCCTGGGGATTAGACTGGTTTCACACATCCTTGAAATCACAGCTCATATTCACAGACTGGTCTTGGGTCTCTTGACCCAAACTCTACAGCCTCCTGTGTACCTATGAGGTTGTTAAGTTCAGGGAAGGAGACCGTCGGCCGGTCTGTTGATCACTGTCAATACTTGGGTTAGTTTCATACATTAGAAAATCTCAGATCCAAGATGCCACCAGAGTTGTCTAGCCTAGGCCCATCTCCTCTCATCATATAACCCATTTGAGCTCATTTGGAAAATGACCCTTGTGATTAGAGGGGCCTCTGATAAAAAGTTTGCAGTGGTCTGGTGACCTTAGACTACTGACGTGATCAATGGACCAGGGTCTTGTGAATTTATTTGCTCATCTTTATATGGGGATAAAATGATGGCCATGTGGAGCTGCTACGTGACACCTCTGATGGAGGCTTATCTCCTGAGGAGACAAAAAGATTGGGAATTGAAATTCAATATGCCCGATTGTTCTCTACCTTGATGTCCTCTTTTGCGGGAAAAGTCGGAGGCTCTTATACACATCGGATGGTCGGCTGGTCCCTCTGAGCAGGTTTGGCTGATGGGACCTCTAAATGCAAACGGTGTAGAAACAAGGAGGCTACTTCGATGGTCATGTATGGGATAAAAATAAATCTAAGGGCAATTAATATGTATTATCACAGCAAAGAAGGCTGAACAATATTTGTAGATATTTTATATGTACCTGATGGGGAGGAAAAAAATATAATTAAGAAGATAAAATAACTAATAGGGAAACAGGTGTCACTGCTTTATGACGAGCAGCCAGGATATTAATGCAGAGATAATCATCTTATGTAAAGCTCCATGTAATGCCCAAGAGTTAGAACGTGGTAGACGGGATACATCCTCTTCCTGCTTACTTCCTTGTTAACCTTCAAAAAAAATGTTTATTTGAAAGTCATCTATTATAATATATACCTTTTAGATAGGGATGGAAAATAATGCTTGAGAATCGGTCCCGTTCCAATGTCAGAAGTGGGCGCACGGTGCAGTTTTGATGCTTTTTGGGGCAGTTTTGGCACAAATCTGCATGCCTATCCTCATGTCAGCAAAGTCAATGAGAATTCTCAAGCGCTGTGCGCACGTTGCTTCTTTTTCCTTGCAGATTTGATGCAAAAAATAATCTGCAGCATGTCAGTTGTTAGTGCCTTCTTCCCTACGTTTTTCAGACCTTCCACCCATTGACTTAATTATGAAAAACATATCGCAAAAAAATGTACCAAAAATGCGTGCGTTTTTTGGTGCTTTTTTTTTCTTCTGCCAGAAGATGTAGATTTGATGCAGAAAATGTCTGCCCCAAATACTCAGCGTGCGCACATAGCCTATCATTGTTTTTTTTGAGTAGCGCAATAGAAGCTGCTGTTGAATGAAATCCATTCCTTGAGGGTCATTCACATGACTATATTTTGGGTCTGAGTGCTACCGTGAAAATAAAAACAAAAAATGTACAGCACTTGGACCAATGTTATTCCATGGGGCACTGCCATCTGTATATGAAAAAATAATAAATCACAGCATGCACGATTTTCCTCCGGAAATAAGATATCTTACCCATTCAAGTCAATAAGTGCAATTTTTTTTTTTCTTTTTACAATTTGTACGGATACATTACAAAAGTAGAAAACTGTAAATTTTCCTGTAAATGATTACAAGCTGCTACTGTAAAAAACTAAACAAAAAAACAACCACAACAAAGAAACGGACAGCACATGGATGACAAGTGAGAAAAAAAATCATTTCACTTTTGTGGATGACCGATTATTTTACTGGACTTATTTTTTTTTTCCTCTCAAGCAGAAACGCAATATATAGGGCATATCATGTGAATTTTGCAACCTGAAAAATCTTCATAAAATCTCCTTCAAACCCCCCTTCAACACCTTCCCCCCCTCCCCTCAAAATATAAAAAAAAAATGCAAAGAAACAGACAGTACACGGATAAGAAGTGAGAAAAAAAAATTACCCCACTTTTGTGGATGACCGATTATTTTAGAGTTCTTCCCCCTGCCCCCTAATCAGAAAAGCAAATATTTAGGCTATTTTCATGTGCATTTTTGTACCTAAATATCTTCATAAAATCTCTTCAAACACACACCCCAATAAAAAAACATTTTCCCCATCCCATTGTTAGGTCATATATGCTGGGATTCTCCATGTTACAAAACATAACAAAAAAACTGCTTCAGAGCTGCACCAATCCCCCCCCCCAATTTACAAAGCAGATTGCTATTTTTTTTTTAATTTATTTATTTTTTTTACAACCGACCCCACCCCTGCCCACCCCCCAAAAAACCCCAAACATACATGGAAAAAAAACAGTGTGACAACAACTTCCCTAGCTTTACTTTACTGACAATCATGTTTACTATATCTAATATTTTTATTTGGGTGTAATTTTGTTGTTCACCCACAGATATATATATATATAGTCTGTGGGTGAACTACAGAATTACACCCCAAAAAAATGCATAAAAAGCTCATGGTGTGTGTGTATATATATATATATATATATATATATATATATAATTTATTTTTTTTATTATTATTTTTTTCTTCTTTAGGCCATATGCTTTTTTTTATGCATTTTTTTTTGGGGTGTAATTTTGGTGTAGTCTGTTGCCCAAATCTGCATTTCTATCCTTATGCTAGTGTGACGCCCTGGACTAGCCAGGTAGTCACAGTTAGACCCTTGCACTACACCCAACCCCAAATAATGTGACAGCAGCTAACCTATTAAACCCTGGTCACCTCCCTCTGGGTTTGATGTCCACACCATGGGGGCGGAGACAGGTGGTTGGCCACGCCCCCCAGGAGTTCACATGCCCAGAGGCAGGAAAATACGTGTAGATAAGTTTTAGGAGAGGAGTTAAGAGGAGTAAACGTCTGTCAGTGTCCTGGGTAGGTGCCGGGGCACTTTGGCTAGGAGGCAGACGGTGGTGGCCGTCTGCAGGAGCCGGGAAGACAGCCTGGTGGAACCGTAGGTAGCCGGGACAGGGTAGTGGCCCGCCGGTACCGAACCGGGGAACCAGCTGGAAACCAGAGCACAAGTGGGGGTACTCATACCCTGAAACGCGGTCCCGAATCTACCGGACCCCGTTAGTTGATTGAGGTCTGGACTTTAGGTCCTTTCCCACCCAAAGTCCCGAAAGAAGGCAACAGCCCACCGATTCCAGATAATGGCCACTGCCAAGGGCCAAGAGATCCAATGGGCCAGCGCCTACGGGCAACGGGCTCTCCTGACGTACACGCTGGGGAGCGGGACTCCCGTCGCTGAAGCGCGGTTGTCCAATTCTACAAAACAGGTGCAGGAGAAGACGTACACCATCAACCGTTTTGGGGACCGAAGCAACCGGCTGCGGGCACCGACCATCCTCCGTTTGGTTTACCAGAGACTCCTGTGTGTTTGTCTGAGTGAGTACTACTGGGTCCGCAGGCCACGCACCAACACTGCACCACATCAACTGGGTCCCGGGGCCACCACCGCCTCACCCACGGAGGGGTTAACATCACAAGCTGCCCCCAACATCGCCTCCGGGGTGCCCAGTAACCGGCAGTGGTGGTGCCTACATTCACCATACCCGTGGGTGGCGTCACGAACTCTAACCTAACCAAAAACCCCTCTCAACACGCTAGCCCCCTTTCAGAGCGACGTGACCCCCGGTCTGGAGACGCTCGAGCCACCGACACACGAGCCCGGATCCAAGCGGCCCGGCTGCAGCCGAGCGCGGGGCGGTACACTAGCAAAGTCCGTAAAAATTCTGAACTGCTGTGCACACATTGCTTCTTTTTTTTCCCCTGTGCCTTTTACACTTCCAGCCAATGATATCACTAAAAAACACATGGCACAGAAAACGCATGCGTATTTTGGTGCATTTTTCTGCCACAAGGTGCAGTTTTTGGTGCAGAAAATTTCTGCAACAAAAAACCCAGTGTGCACATAGCCTTAGGCGTGCTTTGCACGTTGCGACATCGCAAGCCGATGCTGCGATGTCGCACGCGATAGTCCCCGCCCCCGTCGCAGGTACAATATCTTGTGAAAGCTGGCGTAGCGAAAATTATCGCTACGCCAGCTTCACATGCACTCACCTGCCCTGCGACCGTCGCTCTGGCCGGCGACCCGCCTCCTTCCTAAGGGGGCGGGTCGTTCGGCGTCATAGTGACGTCACACGGCAGGCGGCCAATAGCGGCGGAGGGGCGGAGATGAACAGGATGTAAACATCCCGCCCACCTCCTTCCTTCCGTATAGCCGCCAGCGGCAGGTAAGGAGATGATCCTCGCTCCTGCGGCTTCACACACAGCGATATGTGCTGCCTCAGGAACGAGGAACAACATCGTACCTGTCGCTGCACTGGCATTATGGAAATGTCAGTGAATGCAACGATGATACGATAACGACGTTTTTGCGCTCGTTCATCGTATCATCTAGCATTTACACAGTATGATGTCGAAAGTGACGCCGGATGTGCGGCACTTTCGATTTGACCCCACCGACATCGCACGCGCGATGTCACAACGTGCAAAGCCGCCCTTACACTGTGGGTATGCAATAAAAACACAGATATTCGAAACTATAGTTAAAATTTGTGAATAAATCGTATACTTTATTTACAGAAAAATAAATTGACACTCTGCGGATTTCGAAATCGCACAGTCAATTTCCATAACCTTTTTTTTTTTTTTCTTTCCATTTTAAACCACATTGGTCAAGAGATTTCATAAATTCCATTCCTGTTTTGTGGGCATGAAACTACTAAAAGGAATGAAATGCACCAAACCCTTATCTTGGGAACATAGGCCAAAGAAGTGTAATTCTACTATTTGAGAGGAGTATAGGGAAGGAATGTATACCTTTACATCATGAGGATTCCTCTATTATTAATTGGGCTGGCACTGACATTTTGACATTGCTGCATTACCGGCACGGAATGGTTTAATGAATACATTACCACCCCCATTGAGGTTCATGGTCCGCGACCTTCGCCCATGTGATATCTCACCTGTCTGACGGGGGCCTCGGCTGATGTGATATCCGGCTCGGCCAAGTGGAACTTTTAATTTCATTCCAGTCTCCAGAAGGTGCTGCCTGGAAACCTGAGCGGGATAACCAGTCGTTTGTCGGTTCAGTAGGCTTCTCTTTATTTTTTTTTCTTGAATGTCTTCCTCTTCACTTTCTCATTAAACTTTCCTGAAAAAGATGGAATTTTTAATTGTATTTAATGCATTACAGGAAAACACTAATATATGAACCCACAGCCAGATTGCTTGTCATCTTGCATTTATTTTAGGCAGCCATATTTCAATGAGTCTAAAAGGGTAACCGTACTTTCAAGGAATTATCTGTTCTGTGTGTGTAGGTAAGGAATAGCACTGTTTCTGGCCACAATATAATTTGTATTCTGGTTCTTCACCAGTTTTTTCCATTCAGAAAGTGCTCTTAAAGGTGTTGTCCACTTCTTACATTGGTGGCCTACTCTTAAGGGGTGTGTTACACGCAGCGATATCGCAAGCAATATTGCTAGCGAGCGTAACCGCCCCCGTCGGTTTGCGTCACGGTGAATTCGCTGCCCGTGGCACACAAGATCGCTAGGCCCCGTCACACAGACTTACCTGCCTAGCGACGTTGCTGTGTCCGGCGAACTGCCTCCTTTCTAAGGGGGCGGTTTGTGCGGCGTCACAGCGGCGTCACTAAGCGGCCACCCAATAGAAGCAGAGGGGTGGAGATGAGCGGGATGTAACATCCCGCTCACCTCCTTCCTTCCTCATTGCAGCCGGGACGCAGGTAAGGCAATGTTCCTCGCTCCTCCAGCTTCACACACAGCGATGTGTGCTGCCGCAGGAACGAGGAACAACATCGTAACATCGGTCCTTCCGAAATTATGGAAATGACCTACACTACACCGATCATACGATTTCAACGCTTATGCGCTCGCTAATTGTAGTAAAAAGGATTGACATACTCCGATGTCGACAGCGACGCCAGATGTGCGTCACTTTTGATTTGACCCCATCGAAATCGCACCTGCGATGTCATAGTGTGCAAAGTGCCCCTTAGGATAGGTCATCAATGTCTGATCGGCCACGGTCCGACACCCTGTACACCCACTGATCAGCTATTCTTGGGGCCAGGGGCAGCAGCCAGAAAGGCTCAGTTCTGGAGCTGCTCCGTCTACTGATAGCGGTCAGGTACTGCACATCCGCCTCCTATTCAAATCAATAGGAAGCAGATAAGCAGTACCCAGCTGTAGCCGCTATCAGAAGAATGAGCAGCTCCAGAACTGAGCATTTCGGCTGCCTGCTGCCGCCACTGACTACAAGAACAGCTGATCGGCGGGGGTGCCGGGTGTCGGATCCTGGCCGATCAGATATTGATGACCTAAACATTGTCCACTACTTTTAGATTGATGACCAATCTATTTAATTAGCATTTAAGCTAGTGGGAGGAGACAAGTTTCTATGATATAGTCTATACAAAGATGGAGATTCCTGTTCTTCATTCCTTTAGTTAGCACAGAGAGAAGCAGTAGCAGCATGGAGGACATTGTACACCAGTATTGAGCAGTGTATATGTGAATCCAGCTCTGGTGTGAGATTTAAAAAAACAAAAAAAACAAAAGCTTGTTAGAAAGCTCAGCACAATCTTTCCGTGTCTCTATCTGTCTCTGTCTCACACTCAATCTCTCGGTTTTCTCACTCATCTCTCTCCTCCCCTAGAATATAAATCAATTGTAGCATAATAAACAGCTAAAAAATAGAATTATTTCAAATATGGAATAAAAATTAAGAAAAAATTACAAAATATTGCACATGTAAAGGCTTTTATAGCAGTTTTCAGTGAAGCTGATCCTATATAGGAGCAGAAAGTGCATAAAATGAAATATACAACATGAAATTATGGCTGCTCAACACTATCAGAGCCTGAATAGTGCCATAAATAACTCTCTGACCACGAGTTTTGTATAACGTTTTTGCCAGCAGATTAGTGAGTACAGCTCTGGAGTATAATACAGGGAGTAACTCAGAATCAGTAATGTAATGTAATGTATGTACACAGTGACCGCACCAGCAGAATAGTGAGTGCAGCTCTGGAGTATAATACAGGAGGTAACTCAGGATCAGTACAGGATAAGTAATGTATGTACGGTATGTACACAGTGACCAAACCAGAAGAATAGTGAGTGCAGCTCTGGAGTATAATACAGGATGTAAATCAGGCAGCATCGTTTAGGAAAGATGATGTTGAATAGAGACTTCAAAATCCGTGGTTGTTCTCCCTCTCCAAAATGGTCCTCTCTAAATATACAACGCAATTCTCAATGAATCGGAGAAACCAAAATATAGTGTAAAACCATGTACTGTAACCATGCGCAGTTTGCATACAGACAAGTTATTAAAAAGAACTACGCGTTTCAAATGATAGACATTCTTAATCACGTCTCTTCTGAGACCTTCAGTCTTCTCCAGAACAAGGTCAACCAAGCATCTTCCTGTTTGGTGGAGCTGTCATACATCCAAATGGGGAATGGAGCTAGAGATGTGCCCATACACGTTCCCTGCTCTCTCCTTTAAAATTGTGTGTGTGGTGTTTATTTTTTTGGCAGTAATAGAAATGGCTGAGAACGTTTGTGTATAAAAGAGTAAAGCGGCACGGTGGCTCAGTGGTTAGCACTACAGTCTTGCAGCGCTGGGGTCCAGGGTTCAAATCCCACCAAGGATAACATCTGCAAGGAGTCTGTATGTTTTTCCCCGTGTTTGCCTGCGTTTCCAACAGGTTCTCCGGTTTCCTCTCACACCACAAAGACATACAGATAGGGAGTCGGAACTTAGATTGTGAGCCCCAATAGGGACAATGTTGCTGTTGTATGTAAAGCGCTATGGAATTAATAGCGCTATATAAATGAATATTATTATTATTATTATAGTCTTGAATCGAAGGGAATCTGTCAGCCGTTTTTGGCTATAAATTCTGAGAGCAGAATGATATGGGGTCAAATTTCAGTGTGTGTTATTGGTTCAATAAAATCAGTGTTTTATCAGCAGTAAATTATCACTATAGGACTAGGTACCTTCTAGTCAACGGCTCTGTGTAACTCCGCCCCCACCACTAATTCGCAGCTTTCTGTCAATATTCAGTGTGGCTGCCAATCATTGATGTGGGTGGAGTTACACAGAGCCGTTGAGTAGAAGGCACCTAGTCCTATAGTGATAATTTCCTGCTGATTAAAACACTGACCACTATAGGACTAGGTGCCTTCTAGTCAACGGCTCTGTATAACCCCACCCCCACCACTGATTGGCAGCTTTCTGTCAATATACAGTGTGGCTGCCAATCATTGGTGTGGGTGGAGTTACACAGAGCCGTTGAGTAAAAGGCACCTAGTCCTATAGTGATAATTTCCTGCTGATTAAAACACTGATCACTATAGGACAAGGTACTTCTAGTCAACGGCTCCGTATAACCCTGCCCCCACCACTGATTGGCAGCTTTCTGCCAATATACAGTGTAGTTGCCAATCATTGGTGTGGGCGGGGTTATACATAGCTCAGAATCCTGAGCTTTGCTAGAGTGTTTTCTCTGCTGTAGATCAAAGTGACAAATTGCTGGAATTGGAGTTTAAAGATTCTCTTTAAACTTTCAGAATTTGGTTGGTCTGGGTCAGCTCTTACTTCAATGTCCAGTTAGTTTGCAAATCAATTAATAGATTGCAAATAGAACCTTACAGGTATTGGTTCTTGCAACATATGATTCTTTCCTACCTGCTGCTGTCATAAAGGTGTTTGCTAGGTGAGCGCCTCTGTAAAGGGAGTTAATTTTAGCTCTGCCAGCTGCTTTCAACTCATGGATTATCTGTGGCTCAAAGCCCATACATCATCGTACGTGATAGATGGAACCTAGATAGGAACATGCAGCAGGTTCAGTGGCCGAGCTGACGTCAAAGCCTCTTATCGACACCATATCATCAGAAGCTGCTCCTAGCAAAAGGATCCAGACGGCTGCTAATAACACCTCCTGGCTTCATGGTAACACTAACCATGTACACGGAGTAAGCTTAAAATTGCAGAGATAAAACCCTGAGCCTCTACAGCAAATCAGCGGGCATCGTGGCCACATGCGAATAGCCAACCCTACTTCCTTACCAGAACATAAATTGCTAAAGAGTTTTTCCTTATTAGTAACACATTACCTAAATTGCTCTATAAATTGGATTTACATGTAGCATAAAATAGACCAAAAAATCTGCAACAATTCTGGAGCAAAAAGTGGAGTTCCTGCTATGGATTTGTGAAGTTCATGATGGAATTCTGCACCCAAAATTCACCAAAAAATTTACACTAAAATTTAAGCCGTGTATTGATTGGACATTTGGTAACTTGAAGTATCGTGGTGTAAATTTCGACAGCAGATTTATTATTTTTTTTGATCAGAAAAAAATCAATTCCTGGTGAGGCATCGGGACCTTCTGTTCCAGAACGAGGGCAGGAGGTGGCATGAACTGGCGCTAAGAAGTGGCGCCAATAAATGTGCTCTGGGGCCATCTATATCATCAGGAGCAGACATATAATTGGTGTAACCTGCATGGCACACGGGCCCAAGAGGTCAAGAGGCCCATTTCTACTTCCCAATGCAGGTGGGATTGTGCATTTTAATGAGTTCTTGGCCTCTAAAAGGAAGCATATATTGTTCGTGCACAGGATTCTCTTCTGTCTGTGTCTGCTAATGATCTACGCGCCCTACGTCATCCACACTAGCCGGCATTGAGATCCTGCGCAGACGCACTACAATACTTTGATCTGACCTGAGCAGGGCAGATCAAAGTGCATCTGCGCACGACCCCAGTGCCGGCTTGTGTGGATGACGTAGAACGCATCATGCACCCAGGCTTCAGGAGAAGGAGGACAAAGATGGCCGAAAGAGGAGGCGCCGGTACTAGAACGGAGCCACATTTATTCGACCAGTCTGCACCGCACCGCCCCGTTGGTGAGTATTATAAAGTGATTTTTATGTTCTACACAGCGGCCTGGGCTCTTATATACAGCATCCTGGGGGATGATCAAAAGAAATCGGGTTAAATGCTGCTCTTAAAACCACAATCCAAAGATATATCGTGAATTCCTTTTCTTTATTTTCACAGGTCAACGCGTTTCAAAGGCATCTCCACCTTCTTCATCAGGACAAAAGTCAGAAAGGAACAGCAGGTTATGCTGTTCCTTTCTGACTTTTGTCCTGATGAAGAAGGTGGAGATGCCTTTGAAACGCGTTGACCTGTGAAAATAGAGAAAAGGAATTCACGATATATCTTTGGATTGTGGTTTTAAGCGCAGCATTTAACCCGATTTCTTTTGATCATCTCCCATCCTGTTGCAATATCGGGGCTGCAGCTGACCACTTTTGTATTCATTTATTCCATGCTGACAAGGAGTTGTGCCTGTCACAACTGAAGCAGGTGAGTACCTGTCCTATTCCCTGCACCTATATCTATCGGTTAAAACCCTATGTGCGCTTTCTTTCCACAGTTTTTGCTATCATATACAGCATCCTAACACGCTGTATACAAGAGCCCACTGATGGTGGCCGCAACTTATAGCCGCCAAATCTGGTGACAGGTTCCCTTTAATACCCTGTATAAACCCATTAGGACAGATGGGATAACCAAGGATTGGGGCTCCTAAACTCGCCCTCAGGCTAGGGGGCCCTAGCTGTCCCTGATCCCAGAGATACGTCTGATGGTGAGGATGTCTGAGCCCCCCTTTTTTTTTTTTACTGCTCCTGTAACCCCTCTCCCTCACCCCAGCGGAAGGCTTGGACAGGAGTGGTTGAACCCACAGATATGGAAAAACAGGGGAAACCAAAACTCGTTTACTCAGCACATTCACACAGAGGTATTAGACTGCAGGAGAAAAGGCAGAAATTAAGAGCAGTGAAGAAACCATGAGACAACGAGAGAAATCAACAACTCCATGCACAAAGCACTTCTATCCTCAGCAGGACTGGAATACAACAGCACAAGGACCGGTATAGCAAAAGGTATCATCGGCATGGGGATACAAGCTCCTCTATCTTAAAAAGGCAGGGAGTGACTGTGATTGGTCCCTCACAACATGAGACCCAAGAGGTAACCAGCAAGAAAGCAGAAATTAACTCCTGCAAGCCTGATCACTAATGAGAACACAGCTGGTCAACACCCGAGCCTGTCCATGTAACTCAGAAGCACCAAAGGAGGCCTAGTGAGGAGTGTCAGACTCTGCAGTGTGAACAGCATCAGATGCCACCATGACACTCGGCGAGTTTAGAGTCAAACACCTTGTGACATTTGCTTATGATACACTAGTTCATATTATTATTATTATTTTTTTTTTGTCATCTAATAGCCAAAATAATAAACTTTCTATTCTGGAATAATGAATTTGCATTACAGTTAAGCAGCATCTTTGGCCGTGCGACCTGTGTTGCAGCTGAAGTTGCCGTGTGGCCCCAGCCTAAACGATAATTGTGAGGGATGATCGAATAAGTAAATTTTCGGCTTTGCGAATATTTTCCGAATACCTCGCCGCTATTCGATGCGCAATGTAAGTCTATGGGAAACCCGAATGGTACCAAATAGTTGTTATTCGGGTTTCCTATAGACTTACATTGCGCATCGAATATTCGCGAATAGTCGAATAGCGGCGAGGTATTCGGACAATATTCATGAAGCCGAATAATCGAAGTATTTGATCATCCCTAATAATTGTGAATAAATGCCAAATTTAGTAATTGTAACAGAACATAAATTTAGGGTTTAATGTAAATGTATTGTGTAATACACCAGTATCCTAAAATTTGCAGCCATTCCATTGCCTCATTCCATTGCCTGGCTATATAAACCCTCATTTCTAACCCGCAGTGTGAACACTTGATCTTCTCTCGCTGCACATTGACTTCATTAGTATTCTGCGAGATTTCCACTCTGCTCTCATATATCCCATTCCCAGGGGTTCTGTCATTTTGCAGATATTTCTATCTGAAAGTTTAGAGATGATGGGAGGATCTGCATCAATTCTTGATTTTTATTTGACAAGATCACAGCGGTCGTGTATTAAGCCGTCAGATATTGGAGGGGTTATTGTCAGGAATCCCTAGATTGGTGCAGCTCAACAGATGTCGAGACAAATACACATATATTATAAATTCATATTCCTGTAACCCTTTAAGTAGTGGAGCCAAGTCACAAAGATGGTCTATAGAAGGTCTATTCGTGGTTTCTATAAAGACGAAAGCTTGACACTGAAACTTCTGAGACCCCCCCTTCCCCATTGTCAAGTATGACTTTTATTCAAATGATTTTTATTAGGTTTTGGAGGAAATTCGGAGTCAAGTATGATTTCTAATCCTGTTATCTTCACTGAACTTGGATTCTATCTTCACTTCCATTACCCCAGTGTATAAGATCCAGACGGCCCTCCACCTTCACCCCCTGCCATTGCATCTGCCTTTACCATCAGCCACCAGCAGTCACCAAGTGCTGAGGAGCACATTCCATAACTGCAGATTCTACACTTCCTTTGGAACACTGAGCCTCCTTCAGGGCCAAGCAGCAGCAGCCGTACATCACCAAGCACAATGCCGAGAGTCGGCTGGAGTGGTGTAAAGCCGCCACCACTGGACTCTGGAGGACACGTGTTCTGTGCAGTGACGGATCACATTTCTCTATTTGGTGTCCGATGGACAAGTCTGGGATTTGGGGACTGCTCGGCGAATGTTACCCTCCTGACTGCATTGTGCAGACTGTAATATTTGCTATGGGGGTTGTTTTTCAGGGGTTGGCCTTAGCCATTTAGTTCCTTTGGACCACAGACATCTCAAAAATCTTATAGAAATCCTTCCCAGAAGAGTGGAATCTAGACTTGATTTGAGGATTTGATCCTGGGACCTGTTGCTTCTTGATCGGTTCCTCAGTCTGTTGGGCTATTGCCTTTTATTCCTTGTCGAAATTCTGATGGTTCCTACTGATTTTGTTCTCCCTTCTTGGTTTGCTCCTCTCTGGTTTGGGTTATATGTGTTCACCTTTCACTGCACTTCCTTTCTGAGCATACTTCTAGATGGACTTGTTTCTTGGAGTTCCAGTCCTTCACCTTAGGGGTTTACCTTTTGGGTAACCACCAGTTGAGTTCCTGCTGCGAATCTGTTTGTTTTCCTTTCCAGTACCTATTGCTTTCACCTTTTTATATGAATGTTCTTTAGTTCTCTCACTCTGGGTTTTTATATGTTTTTGCACACCTATCTCTCCCATGGTTGGCAGTGTGTTGTGGCCTCCTTTTTGGTCCTTCAGGAGGTACGAGAAACCCCTTGACGGCCTCTTACGGAGTCAGGTCCAAGTTGCTGTTTTTAGTTGTTTGGCTGGGGCATTTATATTCTTTACAGGGACCACTTTGGTGCGGGCACATCGTTTAGCTGGGGTAGCTCTTCCTCTTGTTCTGTTACCCATGTGTGTGTTTGTTCATAACATTTATAGCTGCAAAGAGGACAACTCCATATTAATGCTTATGGATATAGACTGGGTGATGTATCGGTGTCATAATATGTTGGTCTAATAGTGTATGTATTCCCTTTGGGCCTTTTCTGAGTTATAGGGTACAGGTTTG
Organism: Anomaloglossus baeobatrachus; assembly: GCF_048569485.1. Taxonomy (NCBI): domain Eukaryota; kingdom Metazoa; phylum Chordata; class Amphibia; order Anura; family Aromobatidae; genus Anomaloglossus; species Anomaloglossus baeobatrachus. Next base: position 204,926,754 of record NC_134360.1, on the reverse strand, counting down.
ACTACAACTTTTACCCCCTATAGTTTTAGTTACCCCTCCGGTTATGGACTTGACTTATGTTAGAAAGGTATATTTAAGATTTTCTGCTACAGGGCAAAATAAAATGAGGTGGCATGATGCCAAGCCACTGTAGCCAGGGTAGCCATATATTGGACGGGGTATTTAACATGGGTGTGCGAAACTCCAGGGACACGTCTGGTTTGTGTCTCAATATTTTTAAGGCAGAAACCAATCTTGTATTTTTTTTTGGGGGGTTGGTGGTATATTCATTGTGTGAACTGATCTGCAGACTTGTTTTGAGCATTATTTTTTTCAGTCCACAGCTGTGCAAACATCCGATCAATGGACACAATAATGGTGTTTGTATATATCTATCTATCACATGGGCAGCAGGTGCTCTGAGATGTAAATTCCTCCTTTTTCACCAGCTGATAATATACCCATGGGTTCCTTTCCTTAAAGGAGTTTTGCTAATAAATAAAACCTAACGTAAATGGGCATCTGTTTGCACAGATTAGTTTCTTAGATTTAATTCAGCCTGGGTGGGAGATAATATCTGGATATTTAACCACAAATTTTCTGTAGATGAAAGTTTGTGCAACTCCTTCGATCTCTTCATGTAATCCTAGACAGACTCGAAGATGAAGAGATCCTGTCTGTGCGGGGGCCGGATCCTCACTCATTAGACCATTACAGATACTTGTTCATTACATAACATAATTAGGGAGGTGTCTGATTGGCTCCAAATTTATTCTACAGCAGAACAATGACCTCAAACCTATAACAAATGTCATTAAAAACAAGGCGTCCTGAAAGTGATGATCCGCCCCCGCAGAGCCTTGATCTCACATCATCCAGTCTGTCTGGGATCACATGAAGAGATAAAAGGATTTGCAGAAGATCTTTGGTCAGATCTCCAAGAAGTTTGGAAGAACCTCCCTGCTGAGTTATTTCATAAACTATGTACACGTGTATCTAGAAGGATTTATACTTTGATGCTGTTTTGAAGACCAAGGGTGGTCACACCAAATATTGCACGTTTTTATCTTTTTGTTCTTTCACTTAGTTGGGTTTTGTTAATTGAGAAAAACTAACACTCAGTTTTGGAAACTTTTTTTTTTCTACACCTACTTACTTGTTGTTATTGACTTTTTCGGAGCTCTTTTTTTTAATTATAATATACTTTTGCAAGTCTATATACTCTGCTTTTGTGTAGGAAAATGAAAAGGTGCCTCTTATGGAATAACATTGATATGATTTAGCAGGGATTTTTCTATTTTTAAATGATACTGTACCGCCCCCGGGCGAGCAGCCGCCGCTCGGATCCGGACCCGGGGGTCGCGCGGCCACTCGATTAAAAGAGAAGGGGGAGATATATACAGGGGGATTTCAGAAAGTTCGTGAAGGCACCCACGGTGCGTGGTAATGTGAGGGACTACCGCTGCCGTTGGGGAGCCCGTTGACGATAATGTATCAGCCTAATGTTTAACCCCTCCGTGGGTAGGGGGTTCGTGTCCCGGGGCCCGTTGGTGTAGGATGGTGTTCGGGTGCCGTTGGGGAGATAGGTGCAGAGGTTTTCAAGGTACTCACTCAGTCCCAGAATAATCAGACCGACAGCTTGTAAACCAAAGTTCTGAGCACCACTGTAGTCTGCGGGGAGCATGCCTGGATCCGTGCTACTGGTGGTGTTGTTGGTCTGCGGCCCTATTCCTGGCACCTTAGTCTCAATTGGACCCGTTGATATGAAACTCTCCAGGTCCCGCTCACCCGTATGGCTAACGGAGTGAGCTTGCTCTCAGGGTTCACGCGCAGGATTTCTTTGGACTGTAGTGGGAAAGTTCTATCCCATCGGTGCGCTAGTACCCCGATTTTGGAGCGGGTTGGGGATAACACTTGAAGTCTTCACCCCCGTCGGGTAAATTACCGGAACGTGTGAAGCTACATTCCGGCCTGGGGTCCACGTACCCCGTCGTGCCCTGGCCCCTGCCCGGTGATAGCTAAAGGCCGCCGGCTGCCCTCCTCGGCAGTCCGTGCCCCTTGACACTATCCCCTGCAACCGGGTTCCAGATCCTACCAGGCCCAGACCACTGTCTGCCACCTAGTATCCAGGAGCTCTCCTGCACGTCACTCAACTCTACTGACTCTACCACTTAACTCTACTGAACTGACACTTTCCTCACTTTCCCCTTACCAACCCCCATATGGGCGGCCCTATTCCCTTCAGGCCTCCCAATGGTGTGCCTGGTAGGTTCAAGTGGGAAGTGTTCCTAGAATTTTGATTGACAAGCTATTGACAACACCAAAGGACTGGGATCCTTTAACCAAGGAGGGTGGATACTGTGCATAAGGGCAGATTGCACAATACCCTGTGACGACCTGATAGGCCAGGGGGTCACAATACACCCCTGGGGACCTTAGTCTGTTTTTAGGATATTTCTATAGTGACTATCCTTCCCTTTTGTACTTTGCTACAATCGGTTTTGATTTCGGTACTGAGCAATAGAGATGTCAGAATCAGGGATTTTTCTAATCCAAGTGGCTATGGTAGGAGATCGGCTGTCTGATTGCTAAGACATAGAAAAAAAATCATCATAATTTGATAGGATTCCAGAGGTACTTTAAAAAAAAAAAAAAAAATTAAAAAAAACGTCCCCTTACTTTTGACAATTGGGTGTGATCCTCAAATCTCCTATATGGGCAACTTCCTGAGGACCACGCTCAATTGCTAACAATATTAGATTTACATAAAAGTGGTGGCTATATCTCCGGAATGGAGAGGCACAGGAACACAATACAATGCCAGATTCAATACAATGGCAGATAATAAATAAATATATACATATACTGTACATATATATTATGGCAAATAACAAACTATTGGTGCACTATTTCTTCAGGCTACTTAAAGCACCAATGTTTTGGGGTTTTTTTTCTTTTTTTTTAAATTTCCCTGCTGCAGTGGTGCTTTAAGTACCCCACCTCCTGTTTTTACTCATTTGCCACCACCGTCATCTTTTTCCAGTGTCACTCTTGTTGGTCTCTGGCACTTTTTGACATGTCTGCAGCTTATGGAGCGCAACGGAGATCACAACTCAATACAAGCTTCGTTATGGCTCTCATAGACTTGTATTGAGCGTTTGTGATGTAACTTTTGACTTCCAGACTTTCCAGTGTCACGTAAATTTGGATATGCCGATGACTGGGCACTTGCTATGGTAAGCAAAACAATGGAGGAAGCAGAGGATGTTCTTACAAAAGATCTTAGTGTAATGGGAAAGTACTTCCGACAATGGAGATTAAAACCTAACCCATCAAAAACGGAAGTTTGTTGCTTTCATTTACACAATGCAAGTGCCAAGACTGAACTTAAAGTACAATTTGAAGGCCAATCTGTTAAACACAATTTCAATCCTAAGTACTTAGGTGTAACCCTTGATAGAAGTCTAACTTTTAAATCCCATCTGGATAAATTGGCACAGAAACTGAAAGCACGTAATAATATTATTCAGAAACTTTGTGGATCCTCCTGGGGCTCGGCAACATCTGTTTTGAGAACATCTACTCTTGCCCTGGTGTACTCTGCTGCAGAATACTGTGCTCCAGCATGGTTAAATAGCTGTCATGTAAACTTAATTGACACTCAGCTGAACAACTCTTTGCGTATAATATCTGGTGCTATTAGACCTACACCTGTTCACTGGTTACCTGTGCTGAGTCATATCGCACCCGCAAATCTAAGAAGACAAAAGCTCCTACTTAAAGAATACACTAAAGTAGGGAATAATGAAAAACTTCCAATACACCAAAATATCAGAGATGTTACAATACAACGATTGAAATCAAGACACCCACCCATCCGAACTGCAATCACCTTGCATGAACAAAACTTCAATTTAGAGGAGAAATGGCGAGAACTTTGGGTCAATGTAGTAGACGGTGATCCCCAAATGTTCCCTAATTTACAAAACCCTCCACCAGGCTTCAATCTACCAAGGAAAACATGGGTTACTCTAAATCGTATCAGAACAAACTTTGGCGTCTGTGCAGATTTTATGTATAAGTGGGGAAAATATGACTCTCCGACCTGTGACTGTGGAGCAGATCGTCAAACTATCCAGCACATTGTTGAGGAGTGCCCCCTGAGATCCTACCATGGTGACAAGAAGGATTTCTATATTGTAAATGATAACGCTATTGCATATATAGAAAATCTTGATATTCAAATTTGATTTTTACCCTTTTGATATTTTCAATCACTGTCTATTGTCTGGTGTTTATTTTTATATGATGGTAAGATATACGTTCATACGATTAAATTAAATAAATGACTTCCAGACAGTCACAGGTTTTGGGAGCAATATGGCACCAAAAAGGGATGAAAATGCCCGAGGGGGAGTATAATACAGGGGGGGTGGGGAATTTGGATTTAAAGAGCCACTCCAGCGCTGAAAAACCCCCCAGCTGGAATGGTGCTTAAAAGATGTAATATGTTACCTGCACAGGTGGAGCTCATTTCACGGTAAGAATAGGTGCAGCTAACCTTTATTTACAAGACTGTAAAAAATAGTATAAATGAGGAAACATTTTTTTTTCTCACCCCCTCCTATGGAAGGGTTGTATTTTTTTACTTATTTTTTTTTGCTGTCTTCTAATTCTTATCTATTGTCACGATATCTGGTTGGTTGACCAACACCTAGTTTTTCCATCTGGATCTTGACGTCCAACAGGATTTTTGCCCTTTCATTCTCCACAACTTTTTCTGGGGTCTCTGATCTGAACTTAAGGGGACTTAGCCCATACTCTCTACAGATGTTCCTGTATACCATTTCAGCTACTTGGTTGTGTCGTTCGGTATACGCTGTTCTTGCTTGCATTCTGCCATTTTATGTTGAACTGTTTCTAAAGCCCGCTTTACACGCTGCAAAGTATCTTACAATGTGTCGGCGGGGTCCTGTCGTAAGTGACGCACATCCGGCATCGTTAGCTACATTGCAGTGTGTGACAGGTACGTGCAATTGCGATTGAACGGTAAAACGTTCATCGCATACACATCGTACTTTGTCTAGAATTGCACGTCAGATTGTTCATCGTTCCCAGGGTAGCACACATCGCAGTGTGTGACACCCCGGGAACGATGAACAGATGTTACCAGCATCCTGCGGCTCCCGGCCCACAATGCAGAAGGAAGGAGGTGGGCGGGATGTTTACGTCCCGCTCAGCTCTGCCCCTCCGCTTCTATTGGCCGGCTGCCGCGTGACGTCGATGTGACGCCGAACGTCCCTCCCACTCCAGGAAGTGGACGTTCGCTGCCCACATCGAGGTCGTATGGACGGGTAAGTACGTGTGACGGGGGTTACGCGTTTGTGCGGCACGTTCAACAAATTGAACGTGTCACACATACGATGGGGGCGTTGCAAATCGCATACGCTATCGTATGCGAAATTGCAACGTGTAAAGCAAGCTTAAGGCCTCTTCACCCTGGGTCTTGTATTGTGTGGTAGATCCCTGCTTTTATGAATCTGGTGCACCTGCTCTTGTAACGCTATGATTAGTGCCTCTGTGCTGTTTTGGAGTCCAGCTTTCTCCAGCCATTGGTAGGATTTCCCCATATCAGCCATCTCCATTATCTGTCGATGGTACATCCCGTGCAGTGGCTTATCTTGCCATGGTATTCCAGGTTTCTGCTCCTCCTTCCAGGATTACTGTTGTTGCTGCCTTAGACTCTCTCTCAGCATTTCATCGTTCAATGCCATTTTTCTGATGTACTCCTGGATACTCTGTTTCGTCCGTGATGGTGGCTTGGACACGTATCCAGCTTCGACCACAGTCTTTTCTGTTTGTATACAATCTTTGCGTGTTGGACTTAAGGGCTCGTTACATGCTACGATATATCTAACGATATGTCATTGGGGTCACGGATTCCGTGACGCACATCCAGCATCGTTTGACATATCATAGCGTGTGACAGCTACGAGCGACTGTGATCGAACAAAAATACTCACCTTATCGTTGCTCGTTGACACGTCGTTCATTTTCAAAATATCGATAAATTTCCTGGATGCAGGTTGTTCGTCGTTCCCGAGGCAGCACACATCGCTCCGTGTGACACCCCGGGAATGACTAACACAGCTTACCTGCGTCCCGCCGGCAATGCGGAAGGAAGGAGGTGGGCGGGATGTTACGTCCTGCTCATCTCCGCCCTTCCGCTTCTATTGGGCGCCGCTGTGTGACGTCGCGGTGACGCCGAACGTCCCTCCCCTTTCAGGAAGTGGATGTTCGCCGCCCACAGAGAGGTCGTTCGGGAGGTAAGTACATGTGACGGGGGTTATCGACTTTGTGCGACACGGGCAACAAATTGCCCGTGCTGCACAAACGATGGGGGCGGGTGCGATCGCACATGCGATCGCACGAGATATCGATGCGTGTAACGGGCCCTTTAGGGTGGAAACCTCAGTAAATTATAAGGCGCTTCCTAGACTTCAAATCTGCAGTTTTCATCTCTTCCTTTGGCCAACACACAATGCCAGCAGTGCATATGTATTGATGGCATGGATCTCCTTCTTTCCATTGAGCTATCTCTTCAGGATCTGTCTTACCCTTTGATGGTATTTGGATGTTGCTGCTTTCCTTGCCTTTTCATCATGGTTACTATATCCCTTTGGGATATCGAGGTACTTGTAGCAGGTCTTTACATCTGATAGGTGCCTTAGGCTATGTTCACATTTCCGTTTTTTAGGATCAGTCACAATCCGCCGCTCTGATAAACAAAGCAATCCGTTTGGCGGATTCCGTTGTTTCACATAGACTTGTATGAGCGGCGGATTGTGACTAATGACCCTGCGTTGCATCCGCCGCGCGGCGCATCAGTCGTTTACTGACTGACCGTCGGGCGGAAGGGATGCAGCATGCAACATTTTTTGTTGCGGAAAAAAAAACGCACCACGCAGGATTCCATTAGAATCCATCAGGAGGCATAATATAAGTCTATGGTGCAGGATTCAGTTATCCTGCGTCACGCGACGGATTCCAGTGCAGGAATCTGTCACGTTTTACTGAGCATGCCCAGCATGTTCAGCAGAACGTCCAAAATCATGTAAAATCAGTTCCTCTCTCTCCACCCCCTCCCCCACCCAGGTTTTAAACTGAAATGATCGCCCTGCGGCCGGCTTTACAGACCAATCAGCTGATCTCCCGGCGGCCGGCTTTTGAGAGCGATCAGCTGAAAAGCCGGCCGCCAGGCGATTAGCTGATCGCTCTGAAAAGCCGTCCGCCTGCTTTTCAGAGCATTCAGCTGATCGTGCTCTCTCTTTCTCTCTTTACTGAAATAATTTCACCAAAGGAATCCTCTTTCTCATGACAATCAATTCCATTTCTTGTCACCCGTTGTACAACGTATCTGTCACAAGCGTCAAGCAACGCAGGTGATTGATGCAAAAAAATGGAAATGTGAACATAGCCTTACTCGTAATTCCACTTCATCAGTCTTTACTACCTTGCCTCTCTTTATTACCAACCGGCCACACTTCTCCAGTCAGAAGGACATCCTGTTGTCCTGTTGTAGATCCTTATCAAAAGGATCAGTGAATCGATCGTTCATTTTTTGCGCATAGCTTGATGTCATCAATGTAGATGAGGTTGCTTATGGTACTCCCACTCTTGAACTTGTATCCATAGCCAGACTGTAATTATCTGACTAAGAGCGTTCAAGCCTATGCAGAACTGTAATGGGGATGGTGCATAATCTTGATCTATGCTGTATTTGATGGTTACTTGTGCTAGTTGCCTTGAGTTGACTTCCAGTGTTGTCCTCCATACCCCTATCCTATTGAGTTTCTAAGGAAGGTCTTAATTACCTGTTGACATTGTAGAGTGCCAAGCATTCACAGATCCATGTGTCACGGGCGGGGAGGGGACGCTGCACTCACCATGCTCGGGTCCGGCGCTGCTGCTGCCTCGCTTGCTGCTCGGTGGCTCGAGCGGTGGGCCGGATCCGGGGACTCGAGCGGCGCTCCTCGCCCGTGAGTGAAAAGGGGAATGGTTTTGGGGATTTATTGTCCGTGACGCCACCCACGGTTGTGGTGAGGTCGTGACACCACCGCTGCTCTGGACGGGGATCCCGGGAGCGATGACAGGGAGCAGCTTGGATGTTGTTCTTCCCCTCAGTGGGTAGGGGGGTTGGTTGTCCCGGGGCCTGGTGAGGGAGGTATGGCAGGCGGGTAACGGGGCCTGGTGAGGTGCAGGGTCGCGGGGGGGAGCGCGGTGCCGCACGACACGGTGGTACTCACTCAGCCAATGATGAATGCAAATGGACGGGTCCCACAGACGGCTGCGGTGGTTCTTCTCCCGGTAGGTTGGCGGTGACTGTCTTTCCCTGCACCTGTATTATGTTCTCGGTTCTGGTGGCTTCCCACCGGTAACCCGCTCCCCAGCTTGGATGGAGGCTGAGGGAGCCCCTTTTGCCTGCAGGCTCTGGCCCTGGGAACTGTATCCTTGGCGGTGACTGTATTTCCCTTCACGGTTTGAGCGGTTGCCTTCAATCGGGTCTTGGCTGCTGGGAAACCCCGGAGGTTCCCTTCGCTAACGGATTTGACTGGTTTTACGGCGACTCCAAGCCTGGTCGGGGTCCGTAGGCCCTGCCGAATGGTGCTGGCTTCTCTTCGCTCCCCGATCCAGTACCGGTGGGCCACCGCCCGTCCCCGGTCCTTACGGTTCACGTCAATCAGCCCCTCCTGCAGACGGTCACCACTGTCTGCCAACCTTGCTGTATGTGCCCGGGCCACGCACCCGGACACGGTCAGTCTGCTCCGCTACCACTTCACTCCTCAAACTCCAACTGATCTCTCTTCTCACTCTCCTTCCTTTTCCCGCCTCCAGGACTGTGAACTCCTCGGTGGGTGGGGCCAACCGCCTGGCTCCACCCCCTGGTGTGGACATCAGCCCCTGGAGGGAGGCAACAAGGATTTTTGTCTGACCTTGATGTGCCTAGCCGGGGTGTGGGGTGTGTTGTTGTAGTATCTGTGACGTCCTGGCTTGTCCAGGGCGCCACACATGTGCGTGTGGAATGTAGTCATAGGCTTTTTTATAATCAATCCAGGATGTGCTGAGGTTGGTCTATCTGGATCTTGAGTCTTGAGCAACTGCCCTATCCAAAAGCAGTTGGTGCATGGAGCTTCTGATGTCCATTAACCTAGGGAGCAGATGTCCATTAAAAAGCATTCCCTTATAACAGCCTTTTTAGTTGCCATCCCCACAGCAAAAAGCATAGGGAAGATTCAGGCATTATCCTTATCTGGAGGACTGAATAAGTCCTAGGACACACGTCGAGAAAAACGCAGCGAGTGGAATGCGATAAAAAAACGCATTCTACGCAGACCAATATTACTCTATGTGCCCGCTCCCATGAACGATTATTTTCTCAGCCCTAATCGGACCGAGAAAACAGTCGCAGCATGCTGTAGGTGTAATGCGATACTATTTCACTAGCACAAATTCAAGTCTATGGGGCGAGAGAAACATCGCATTGCACTTGCATTACACCTATGTAATGCGAGTGCAGAGCGAAAATTACAATAGCCAGCAACGGGGAGATAAATCCCTCCCTCCCCTCTACAGCGCCGGCCCTCCCTCCGCAGCTGTGGTCCGATCGCAAGTTCGGACCACAATCGCAATGACCCTCGCATGACACTCGGCTCCTGCTTTGCTGTGTGAGCCGAGTGTCATGGGAGGACACGCAGCTATCTCCGTGTGGCCTTATCCTTAAACTAGATCCAGCCTTCCTCCCCAAAGTGGTTTCGATGTTTAATTGAATCAAGACATTGTTTTTACCAACTTCTTTCAGGATTCTAAGAACCATAAAGAACGCCGGTTCCATTGAGTGGATATTAGGCAGACGGTGGTGCCATATCTGGCTGTAGGGTGGACTCAAGTCTTTTAGTCCAATTTGGAAGCAAGGATGGGGGAGAAAGACTTTGAAAGCGACCCTAGCTAAGTAGATCAGGTCTGAAATCAGCTTGAAATACTCTTCAGATGGAAGATCTCCGCCTTAAGTCATTAAAGCACACTTGACCAGAGCAGGGGCTTCTATAGGCCAAATTTGTAGAGCAGCAACTTGGTAGTTATTGAGCACTTTCTACAGGCTCTATAAATAATTGGACATTTTGTCAGGGCAACAGTCTTCTTTTTGGAGGAAAGTTCCCCAAGCAGTCATCCCACCCTACTCTCCTGATGTGCTGTTTCGAAAGATGTTCTGGAAAGGAGGCATTAGTCCTATCAGTAATTGTATATCCGGGAGTCCAGCGTGACAGCAATCCTGTTCCCTGGACTCTTGTGCTCATCTATGATTGGTAGCAGATGTGTGTATGTACAGTATGTGTGCGTGTGTATATATAATATATATATATATATATATATGTTACGGTTGCTGTGGCTCTGGAGACTATGTCCGGATTTCTTGTTACTGCACATGTGCTAGCGCTGGAGACTAAGTCCTATCTTGGAGCCATTGCACATGTGCGGGTGACATCATCGCTGACACGAGGTCACATGTCTCTGACACCTTCTAAGCTGATTGGCCGCTGGTCATGTGCTTGTGACACATGGTCACATGTCTCTGACACCTTCTATGCCGATTGGTCGCTGGTCATGTGCTTGTGACGCTTTGCTCGGTGATAGGCCAGCGTGACGTCATTGCTGTCATTCTGGCAGTGGATTGGCTCTGGTGTCCTCCATCTTGGGCACAGAGTCTATATAAGATCCTGACGCACGCCGCCCGGCGCTCAGTCCTCTTGGTTCATGCATGAGAGTAGACGCTCTGTGCACGTTCCTCTAGGCATCTCTCTGTCTATGTTAGGTGAGCGCTACCGGCAGGGTAGCGTTCTTATACCTTACAGCTTCGGCTGCAGTCCGTATCCTTACCTCTTAGTGGAGCGGACATAGGCAGGTGCCTGAGGCACATGGTCCGGCTGGGCCTTGTGATTGTACTCGTAGGTGGACGTTGCCGCTAGGGTAACGTTCCTTTTACTGCGTCTGGCAGTTGTTCGTATCCTCGCACACTAGGGGAGCGAACAGAGGTAGGAGCTTTGTGCGGCTTATGCTGCTGTCCGTCTCTTTTGCACCACTAGAAGAGCGGACCTAGGCAGGTGCCATATCTAGTGGTTCGTGTCCTCGCACACTAGTGGAGCGAACGCAGGTAGGAGCTTTGTGCGGCTTACGCTGCTGTCCATCTCCTGGCACTGTGACTCCCTGGGCAAGCCAGGGGTCACAGGTCATCACACCACCACACCCTACACCCCAGTTAGGAACACCAAGGCTACCAAAATCCTTGTTGCCTTCCTCCAGGGGCTGATGTTCACACCAGGGGGTGGGCCAGGCGGTAGGCTCCGCCCACCGAGGAGTTCACAGCCCTGGAGGCGGGAGAACCAGGCAGTTAGAGTTTGGAGGGAGAAGTGGAAAGAACAGAGATTAGCTCAGGGGGAGCTTGAGTGAGGAGCTAAGAAAACAGAGTGAGTTTAGGAGTGAAGTGGAAGTGAAGTAGTAGAGGAGCAGAAGAAAAGAGTGAAAGTGTCAGTAAGAAAGCCTGAAGTTGGTCCGGCTGTGTGCCAGGACAGTGTCAGCAAGGTCAGCAGACGGCGGTGACAGTCTGGAGGGGGGCTGCTCGGAGGTTGCTGGAAGGACCGCGGACGGGTAGTGGCCCGGCGGTCTGGAGCAGTATACGAAGAACAGTCAGCACCAGGGCAGGGGCCTCTCGGACCCCGGCAAGGCTAGGAGTCGCCGTAAATTTGCCAAATCCGTCAGTGAAGGGGACATCTGTCTCCAAACAACCAAGTCCCGATTGAAGGCAACAGTCCAACCATTGAGGAGAGACACCGCCACCGCCAGGGCACCAGATTCTCAGGGCCAGCGCCTGCGGGCAAAGTAGGGCTCCTCCGGCCCATATCCAAGCCGGGGAGCGGGTTACCGGTGGGAACCCATCGCTACCAACACAGGAACATTAGGTGCAGGAAAAGGGACATCACCGTCACCTACTGGGGAAAGCAAGTGCAGCCGTCCGTGGGAACCGTCTTTCCAGCCGTGTGTTTTACCGAGAACTGTGTCATCGTCTCAGGCTGAGTGAGTACCACGTTGCCGCAAGGCACAGCGCTGCCCCCGCGTCCCTGGGCCCACCAAGCCCTGCATCTCCCAACTCATCACTGGGCCCCGGGATCACCAACCCCTACCCACGGAGGGGCAACACAACAACTGGCTGCTCCATACCATCCTTCCCGGGATCCCCATACAGAGCAGCGGTGGTGCTAACAAATCACCACAACCGTGGGTGGCGTCACGGACAATAAACAATCCCCACACCCAAACAACCCCCTTTTCACTCACGGGCTAGGAGCGCCGCTTGAGTCCCCGGGATCCGGCCCATCGCTCGAGCCACTGAGCAGCGGCAGCAGCAGGCCGCAGTGCCAGCCGGACCCGAGCAGAAGGGAGAGCGCGGCGTCCCCTCCTCCGCCCGCGACAGCACCACTAGAGGAACGGATCTAGGTAGGTGCCATTTCACACTCACTGCTTTTGTCTCTGTGATCATTAACAGAGATCATTCTACACACCCTCCAAGTAAGGGAGGAATTGCTTTATTTTCTAATTATATTCCTCTGTGGGTTTAACAGAGGTATTGCACTCTGCACTTGTGCTATTATTATTTACAGTGGCACACTTATATATATACCCCTTATCCTCTGCCATAGTCTGCAGCAGAGTCTTTGCATGGTGGATCCTGACTGTCTGATATTCCTTTAGGTTTTATTATCAGACAGCCCCCCGTAACATTAGGACTGAGCCTAGGGTCTGGCAGTTATGGCAGAATATCAGCAGTTACACCGTTACATACAAGTACTTGAGTCGCGGCTCAAGAGTATAGAGGATAAACCTCAGACCATGGTGACATCTGCACATGATCCTCGACTTGCTCTGCCAAACAGATATTCTGGCGATGCCAGATCATGTCGTGGTTTCATTAGTCAGTGTCAGATACACCTAGAGATCAACTCTTCTCGCTTCTCTACGGAGAGGTCCAGAGTAGGCTTTATCATCTCCTTACTTCAGGACAAAGCCTTAGAATGGACGACTCCCTTATGGGAGCGCTCTGATGTGGTTACTCTGAGACATCAAGACTTTCTTGATGCTCTTAAAGCGGTATTCATGGGTCCGCAGGTTACCCATGATGCGGCCCTGAGACTCTTAGATCTATCTCAGGGTTCGTTATCCACTAGTTCTTATGCCATTGCTTTTAGAACTCTGGTGGCAGAACTAGATTGGCCAGAAAAGGTGTTGATTCCTATCTTCTGGAGAGGGTTGGCAGGCTATGTCAAGGATGCCCTTGCTACTCGTGAGGTCCCTGCTTCCCTGGAGGACTTGATCACAGTAGCAACGAGGATCGACGTACGCCATAGGGAACGTAGACTCTAGGTCTCTTCCTCACGCCCTAAGCATCAGGCTATTCCAGTTGTTGAGGGTCCACTACCATCTTCCTCAGCATCTGAAACATCTCCCACTCCTATGGAGTTAGGTCATACGTCCTCCAGGCTACGCAAGTCTGGTCCTCCTATATGTTACGTATGTCGGCTGGGCACTATGCCAACAAGTGTTCTAGTCGTCAGGGAAACTCCCAGGCCTAGTAACCATTAGAGGGGGGTTACTAGAGACGTCTTCTGCACCCTCTAAGTGTTGTATCCCAGGTCAGCTCTCGTTATCTGAGAATACATGGCCTATTATGGCTTTTGTGGATTCCGGAGCTGACGGGACTTTTGTGTCCTCAGGATTTGTAAAGAGACACAATATTCCCTCTATCATGTTAGAGGCGCCTATTCCTGTCTGTGTTGTTAATGGGACTATGTTGTCTGACTCCATTACATTGAGGACAGTTCCCTTGCGCCTTTCCCTGTCTCAGGGTCACATAGAGGAGATTTCTTTTCTTGTTTTGCCTGAGGGTATAGACGACGTCCTTCTGGGTCTCCCATGGCTTCGGACTCATGCTCCTCACATTGACTGGGAGTCCGACAGCATTATTAGTTGGGGTTCGAAATGTCAGTCCCGATGTCTTCCCTTATCACCTAAGGTCGTTGCGGTTGCATCAACTGATCTCTCTCCCATACCTACACCCTATTTGGATTTCGCTGACGTGTTCTCCAAACAGGGTGCTGAGGTTCTTCCACCCCATAGGCCGTATGACTGTGCCATAGACCTTATCCCTGGTTCGGTTCCACCTAAGGGCAGGGTTTACCCCCTGTCGATACCTGAGTCGGAGACCATGTCGACCTATATAAGAGAGAGTTTAGAGAAGGGGTTCATTCGTAAGTCTGTCTCTCCCGCGGGAGCTGGGTTTTTCTTTGTTCGGAAGAAAGAGGGTGATTTGCGTCCCTGCATAGATTACAGGGGTCTCAACGCAATCACAATAAAGAACAAATACCCGTTACCTTTAATTTCGGAGCTCTTTGACAGACTGAGGGGAGCTCAGGTTTTTACGAAGTTGGATCTGCGGGGTGCGTATAACTTGGTACGAATTCGAGAGGGTGACGAATGAAAGACCGCTTTTAACACCCGAGACGGTCACTATGAATACCTCGTCATGCCTTTTGGTTTATGTAATGCACCCGCAGTATTTCAGGACTTCGTAAACAATGTGTTCAGGGATTTACTGTTATGCTCCGTCGTGGTGTATCTGGACGACATCCTGATTTTTTCTCTTGATCTGGAGACTCATCGTCAGGATGTCGTTCGTGTCCTTTCCCGTTTAAGGGAGCACTCATTGTTTGCTAAACTCGAAAAATGTGTATTCGAGCAGTCATCCTTGCCTTTTTTGGGCTACATTATCTCACAAGAGGGTCTGGCTATGGATCCTCCGAAGCTCTCTGCTGTCCTGGAATGGTCCGAACCTCATTCCTTGAAGGCGGTGCAACGCTTCTTAGGGTTCATAAATTATTACAGGCAGTTCATACCCCATTTCTCTACTTTGGTGGCCCCTTTAGTGGCCTTGACTAACAAAGGTGCTAATCCAAAAGTCTGGTCTACTGAGACATCTCAGGCTTTTGAGGCAGTAAAAAGACACTTTTCAACTGCTCCCGTTCTTCAAAGACCCGATGAGAATAAGCCCTTCCTCTTGGAGGTTGATGCCTCTTCAGTGGGTGCTGGTGCGGTCTTGTATCAAAAGAATGGTGCAGGTAGAAAAAGGCCGTGTTTCTTCTTTGCTAAAACCTTTTCACCGGCAGAGAGAAACTATACCATTGGGAATAGGGAACTGCTCGCCCTGAGATTAGCCTTGGAGGAGTGGCATCACTTGCTGGAAGGAGCGAAACATCCTTTCCAGGTCTATACAGGCCATAAGAATCTGACGTACTTACAAACCGCTCAACATCTGAATCCTCGCCAAGCCCGCTGGTCCTTGTTTTTCTCCCGCTTTCACTTCTCCATCAACTATCTGTCTGGGAGTAAGAATAACAAGGCAGAAGCCCTGGCTCGCTCTATGGTTTCTACCCAGGAAGAGATTGACGAACCTCGTCTTATCCTTCCCTCCAGGGTTTTTCATACACTCTCCCCTGTGACTTTAGACCAAATCCCACCGGGCAAGACCTTTGTTCCGCCTGATCGACAGAATGATATACTGTCGTGGGCCCACACCTCAAAGGTGGGTGGGCATTTTGGTATTAGACGGACACGAGAGTTACTCGAGAGGTGGTATTGGTGGCCACACTTAGCCAGCCATGTCAAGAGATATGTCGGTTCCTGCTACTCGTGTGCTCGCAACCGTCCGTTACGGCAGAGACCGGCTGGGCTCTTGCATCCTTTACCAGTGCCAGATAGATCATGGGAGGTGGTAGGCATGGACTTTGTGGGTGATCTTCCGTGTTCACAGGGACATAGATTTGTGTGGGTCATTACGGACCATTTCTCCCGGATGGTTCATCTCGTACCGTTATCGAGAATCCCATCTTCCAGGGTACTAGCCAAACTATTCCTCAAGCATGTCTTTAGGCTTCACGGGATGCCAGATCGTATCATTTGTGATAGAGGCCCGCAATTTGCTTCCCGTTTCTGGCGAGATCTTTGTAGCCTTCTGCAAATTGAGTTGAATCTCTCTTCGGCATACCATCCGGAGACCAATGGTTTGGTTGAGCGTACCAATCAATCCATGATTATATACCTTCGACACTTTGTTGCTGAGAACCACGATAACTGGTCCTCCCTCCTACCCTGGGCAGAATTTGCCCTTAACAATTCGCTGGCTGAGGCCACTGGGCAGACACCGTTCGTACTCAATAATGGGCAACACCCTAGGGTACCGGTACCGTTTCCAGCTGCTGTACCTCCTCCTCTTGTGGGCGACTGGGCAACTAATGCCAGAGAGGTTTGGGATCGGACTCAAGAGTCGATCCAAGCAGCTAAGGACCGTATGAAGACTGTGTCCGATCGGTTTCGTCGCCCGGCTCCTGTCTTTTCTCCAGGGGACTTTGTGTGGCTCTCTGCAAAACACGTGAAACTTAGAGTGAGCTCTGTCAAATTTGCTCCTTGCTTCCTGGGTCCTTATGAGGTTCTTCGACAGGTAAATCATGTAGTCTACCAATTGAAGTTACCCGTCCATCTTAGGATCCATGACACATTCCATGTTTCACTGCTAAAGCCGGCTATTTTACCTCACGCTCGTGAAGTGCACTCTCCTGCCTCTGATTCCTCTCGCTCTAGCTATGAGGTACGAGCCATAGTTAGTTCTAAGATGGTTAGAGGGTGCAGGTTGTTCTTGATAGATTGGGAGGGCTACGGCCCGGAACATCGCTCTTGGGAGCCTGAGGAGGCTGTCCATGCCCCCAACTTAGTTGCCGATTACCTGCGTCGCCGGGAGGGGGGCCCTTGAGGGGGAGGTACTGTTACGGTTGCTGTGGCTCTGGAGACTATGTCCGGATTTCTTGCTACTGCACATGTGCAAGCGCTGGAGACTAAGTCCTATCTTGGAGCCATTGCACATGTGCGGGTGACATCATCGCTGACACGAGGTCACATGTCTCTGACACCTTCTAAGCTGATTGGCCGCTGGTCATGTGCTTGTGACACATGGTCACATGTCTCTGACACCTTCTATGCCGATTGGTTGCTGGTCATGTGCTTGTGACGCTTTGCTCGGTGATAGGCCAGCATGACGTCATTGCTGTCATTCTGGCAGCGGATTGGCTCTGGTGTCCTCCATCTTGGGCACAGAGTCTATATAAGATCCTGACGCACGCCGCCCGGCGCTCAGTCCTCTTGGTTCATGCATGAGAGTAGACGCTCTGTGCACATTCCTCTAGGCATCTCTCTGTCTATGTTAGGTGAGCGCTACCGGCAGGGTAGCGTTCTTATACCTTACAGCTTCGGCTGCAGTCCGTATCCTTACCTCTTAGTGGAGCGGACATAGGCAAGTGCCTGAGGCACATGGTCCGGCTGGGCCTTGTGATTGTACTCGTAGGTGGACGTTGCCGCTAGGGTAACGTTCCTTTTACTGCGTCTGGCAGTTGTTCGTATCCTCGCACACTAGGGGAGGGAACAGAGGTAGGAGCTTTGTGCGGCTTATGCTGCTGTCCGTCTCTTTTGCACCACTAGAAGAGCGGACCTAGGCAGGTGCCATATCTAGTGGTTCGTGTCCTCGCACACTAGTGGAGCGAACGCAGGTAGGAGCTTTGTGCGGCTTACGCTGCTGTCCGTCTCCTGGCACCACTAGAGGAACGGATCTAGGTAGGTGCCATTTCACACTCACTGATTTTGTCTCTGTGATCATTAACAGAGATCATTCTACACACCCTCCAAGTAAGGGAGGAATTGCTTTATTTTCTAATTATATTCCTCTGTGGGTTTAACAGAGGTATTGCACTCTGCACTTGTGCTATTATTATTTACAGTGGCACACTTATATACCCTTTATCCTCTGCCGTAGTCTGCAGCAGAGTCTTTGCACGGTGGACCCTGACTGTCTGATATTCCTTTAGGTTTTATTATCAGACAGCCCCCCGTAACATTTATATATAAAATTATTCTTCTTTGTTTATAAAATAAATCATCATCAGTTTGTTAAACATGAGATAAACAAAAACTGCTCTGTGGTTGCTCAGTCCCAGTGCATGAGGCTGTCGCCAAACACAAAGTCACTCTTGGGCTTCCTTGGATCTGTCTTCTAGACAGCTTAGAATAAGCTGAGACTTGTCCTCATTTGCTCTCAGAATAGATTATTTATGGGCACTAACATGGCTTTTAAAGCACCAAAAGAAGAGTAAAGGTAACTCGACCTTAACTGCTAAATCCACTGATGCACACAAAGTCATTTATTTCACGCAAATGAACATATAAAAAGTCTATTTTCATACTGTGCTCTGCGGTGTGCAAATCAATCCACTCAAGTTCTGTTTGGTAGAAGATTTTCTATTTAGTATATATATATATATATTTATTATGGTTTGTTTATTTTGTTCTTTCTAATGGTCGCAATAGAAAACATGTGTTCATACTGCAACAGATGCATGTAAGAAAATCCTATTTATAAAAACATTAAAGGGAACCTGTCACCAGATTTGGCGATTTTATAAGATGTGGCACCACCAGTGGGCTCTTATATACAGCACTCTAACATGTTGTATATAAGAGCCCAGGCCGCTGTGTAGAACTTAAAAATGACTTTATAATACTCACCTAAGGAGTGGGGTGGTGCAGACCAGTTGGATGGGTGTCTCCGTTCTCCAGTAGCGGCGCCTCCTCTTTCTGCCATCTTTGTCCTCCTTCTTCTGAAGCCTGAGTGCAGGACGCGTCCTATGTCATTCAGACTAGCCAGCATTGAGGTCCTGCGCAGGTTTATGTTTTAATAGCTACTCTCTACATTTGTCAAAATGCATATAGGCATTGTAAAGAGGTGGCCATCAGTTTAGAGCGTTTAATCATTTTGTAAAAATGCATGTGTAGTGCATT
This sequence comes from Anomaloglossus baeobatrachus, assembly GCF_048569485.1. Lineage (NCBI taxonomy): Eukaryota > Metazoa > Chordata > Amphibia > Anura > Aromobatidae > Anomaloglossus > Anomaloglossus baeobatrachus. Next base: position 204,907,788 of record NC_134360.1, on the reverse strand, counting down.
GCTGGGAAGCGATAAGGAGGTTCCTGCACCTATAGTGATGTCAGAAAGCTGTTAAAGAAGAGCCACTCGCTGAAATACAGTGCATTGTTACAGAGCATGAAAATGGGATCCATTTTTGGACATATTAGTTTGGTCTTTATTGACGTCCAGAACACTCTCCCAAAATACATCAGAGGCTAAAAAAAGAGACTTCCCAAACACCTGAAAAAGAGTTGGTTCAGCCCATTCAAAGGATAAGTACAGGGGCAGACACTGACAGTTTGGGGCCCTGTGCAAGAAACTGTGGTTGGACCCCCCCTCTTTCTATGGTGATAATATCTAGGTATAAAATATATATACATATATATATATATATATATATATATATATATATATATATATATATATATATATATATATAATTAGTACATAGCACCCTCTGTTTTTATATACAATGCTGTCCCTAACATATTGGATTCTCTTGTCATTTTTGTTATTTATAGCGCTCTGTCCTTCTTTCATAGTGTGCTCGCTTGTTAGATATTAAATGACATGGCTACTGATGGAACATGGTAAGGCTTTTATTTTTTAACAGAGAAGCTGATGGACTGGTCTTGTGGTCAGATGCTGCTCCATCAGCAGTCATTTTATATCTAACAAGAGAGGATTAAGTAACAGAGGGCGTTGTGAATAACAAAAATAATGAGAATATGCTTTTTAAGAGCTGGTGTTATACATAACAAGAGAGGACACTATATAATAAGGGACAGCGCTATACATAACTAGCGAGGATGCTAATAAGGGACAGTGTTATACATAGTAAAGAAAGGAGAAACTATATAATTAAGGACAAGCTGGACACAGGCACAGGAGCGCTCTGTACTCCAGCACCATTAAGCAATATTGTGAACAAGACCCATGAGGGTCAAAACGTCACCTTGATGTCACAAACCCCTGCACCTTATACTGTCCAGCAGATGTCTATACAATAAAGCACAATTTTGCATTTTCAAGTCAGAGTTGCGGTGAAACCCCTTCCCAGGATCATTTATCAGCTTCCAGTGCTTTGGATACAGTCTCCTTTGGCTTTTCTTCCTCCTGCTTTAGAACACTACCTCTACACCTCGCCCTCCTCAATTCCCTCCACCCAAGCCTTGCATTGAGCTTATGGAACATTATTTCTAAAATCTGGCATGGCACATATTATGCCAAAAGTATTCTAAATGTTTTTCAAACTTAATATTTCCTATGTCCTAATAAAACATTACCTGTGCCCCATGCTGCAGTCTTCATTATTTTGTGCCCTTGAAGTCGTGAAGGGCACAAAACTGTGTTTACAAACATTCGGAATTTCCGACAATCCTCATCCCTTGCAGTCCTCGGGACGGTGTTCTCTTCCCTGTTGCCTCTTGCCATTTTGTGATCCCGGGTTAATAGATTTAAGACGTTGGTGTCATTTATATACTAAAGCGACATTTCATTTCTCATAAGGCATTTTTTATATTTGATCTTCTAGACCTACGCGTTCCTTCTCTTTAATGTGACATTAATTTAGAATTTTCAATAATGTATGAGACAGGATAATTTTGTTGGATTTTAAAAGGCTAATTGTCCCCCCACTTCCCCCTGTATATCCAGTTATAGTATCTGCTGCAATAATTACTCGTATAGGGACAGGCACTGAGCGCGTCACCTGCTACAACTGCAGAGGTCCTTACTTGGCACCCCTGATCCTGACCCAGAATATTGCACTCAAATCATCCCTGGATGTTGTTAAATCCTTAGTTTATTTCATGTAAAACATTTTGTAGGCAACTATATGGGATTATATTATGTCATTTGGGCACTATATGGTAACTCATAGTGGAAACTACATCCAAGCTTGCCCCTATTTGGTGTTTGATATTCCATAGACGTTAATGTGCAAGCCTCCATACTGGCCATGCAAATAAAGAGCTATTGGATTCATTTTTGGACAATAGTCTGATCTTGATTGACGTCCAGAACGCTCTCCCAAAACACATCAGAGGCTAAAAAAGAGGCTTCGTAAATATCTGAAAAAGAGTGGATTCTCTTGACATTTTTGTTATTTATAGCACTCTGTGTTTATTTCATAGTGTATTTGCTTGTTAGATATAAAATGTCATGGCTACTGATGGAACATGGTAAGACTCATTTTTAATAAAGAAGCTGATTGACTGGTCTTTTGGTCAGATGCTGCTCCATCAGCAGTCACTTTATATCTAACAAGAGAGGATTAAGTAACAGAGGGCGTTGTGAATAACAAAAATAATGAGAATATGCTATAAAAGAGCTGGTACTATACATAACAAGAGAGGACACTATACAATAAGGGACAGCGCCATACATAAGAAGTTGGGGGGCCTGTTTCTATCGCCAAAGCAGGTGAAATTGTGCATTTTGATGAGCTCTTGAGATGCAAAGGACCCAAATGTTGATCTTGCACAGGGACCCTTTTCTGTCTATGTCTACCAGTGATGTAGCTGCATAACTTTTCATCTCTTCATCTGATTGGCACTGCCTATATGACCCTGTTGAGATTTAATTCACACACCATTAGAATTTTAATTGTATACACCGTGATAAAATGCTGTTTATACAAGAAAAGTTTTAGAAGGGTTTTGCAAAGCAGTATGGTAATGGTTAAAGGGAATCTGTCACTAGGTTTTTACCACCTAATCTGAGAGCTACATAATGTAGAGACAGACACCCTGATTCCAGCGATGTGTAACTTACTGGGCTGATAAGTGTAGTTTTCAGTGTAAATTCACTGTTTAATTAGCAGTAGATTATCATTACAGGACTACTTGGCGTGCTGCAGGTAGTCCATCATATTCATGAGCTTTGTATAACTGCTAGATCTGGAGCAGAGAAAACATTGATTTTATCAAAATGACAGCAAACCGCTCAGTAAGTGACACATAGCTGTAATCCGGGTCTCTGTCTCTACATTATGCTGCTCTCAGATGGGGGAGCAAAAACCTGTTGACAAATTCCCTTTAAGGGTGCAAAAATCAAATAGTTTCTTTTACCTAACAGCTGTGTAATAGCTAAAGTCAGCGGATTTAGGGAATGCTCATTAACCCACAATCTAGACCACAATTAACCATCAATTTTTACTAAACTATTCTATTCTTTACCTTGGTTTTTCTGTCCACTGAAATAAAGTTTGGAGCATTTTTTTAAATTTTTTTTGGGGGGGGGGGGGGAAGCTGTCCGTTCTCAATGCCCTAATTCAGATCCAAATTTGTCATCTGTTTGAATAGAAGGTTGGGGTATCAGTGTGCCCATTCGGCGTCGACATAAAGTGTGTGTCTGGAAGATAAGGACTTGCCTGGCTGGTTATTATAACATCATCTTGTCAAAGGAGACACTTTTTATTTTCTCTTGTTGAGTTTATCTTCAAAAGACCAGGCGCCATGTAGACCACCGGAGCTGACATATCCCTGTACCGAGGAAACAAAGAGCATTCATTATTATTCTTATTGTTACAATATCTTTTCACAGACAAAATATTAACAATATGGTCTTATGCACAAATGTTGATTCCCGTCCCATCAAGTATTCATGTTCTGTTTAGTAAAACTGTTAATGCAAACTCTGCAGAGGTTTATCCTAGGCAATTTTTTTTATATAACTTTCTGTAGTACCCGGCATTGCTTGGGATAGTAACTGTCACTCTCCCACTCTGTTTGTCTGTCTCTGTCTGTCTGTCTGTCTGTCTCTCTGTCTGTCTGTGTCTGTCTGTCTCTCTGTCTGACTGTCTCTGTGTGTGTGTCTCTCTCTCTGTCTGTCTCTGTGTGTCTCTCTGTGTGTGTCTCTCTGTGTGTGTCTCTCTGTGTGTGTGTCTCTCTCTATCTCTGTGTGTGTCTCTCTCTGTGTGTATATGTGTCTATCTGTCTCTGTGTGTGTCTCTGTCTCTCTGTCTGTCTCAGAGAAACACACACAGAGACAGACAGACAGAGACACACACACACACAGAGACGGATAGAGACACACACACAGAGACTGACACACACACACACACACAATCTGTCTCTGTGTGTGTCTCTCTCTGTCTGTCTCTATCTGTTTCTCTGTGTGTGTATGTGTGTCTCTCTTTCTGTGTTTGTCTGTGTCTCTTTCTGTCTCTGCTCTGTCTCTACCGATATTACCTCACACATAAGCTTCTTATACTGAGAATGTCCTTTGTTGCCTATAGCAACAATCACAGCTCCTATTAATAGCCTGTAGTTCCCAGCTCCATTGACCTTAATGTAAGTAGGTTTTTTGGTGAATAACTAAAGCACAGGGTTAAATTTTTCCCTCAAAAACATAGTCTATGAGATTCCCCGAGTCACAAGAGGGGTCTCTGCAAAATTTCGTGATTGTGATTGTGTGTGATTTAGCGGACATATGACGCACCCCAGGGCTTTGGGGTACTCTGTCCCGGGCGGTATATTACTGGGATATTTCACTGGGTGGCCGTTGACCGGTTTCGTGACCCTGGGGGTCGCTTAAAAGGGGTTTTGTACAAGGGAAAAATAAAATAAAGCCTTTTTTCGTGACGCCACTTGTGGTATGCGGCTATATGGGAGAAGCCGCCGCTGCAAAGTCTCTCTCTGCTGGGGCTGGTGGTATTGGGCAGCTTAGGTGTGATGACTCTCCACAAGTAGAGCTAGGCCCCAGGGGAGGATGATGGTGGTTGTAGTATATTGGTGCAGATGTGTAGGAGGAATTCAGACAACACAGGGGCTGCGGTTTAACTTGTGCTTTACTCACTGGTTTGGAGTTGCTGCTTCCCGGTTTGTGCTGTTCTTTACCAATCCCGTATTCCCTTTGTTCCGGTGTAGTGAACTGGTGAGCTTTACTTCCATGCACCCTGTGGTAGTTGGTGGGTCCCTGTGGCTTGGAGTGTTTTTGGGGTCCCCTTCCTTTTGTTTCTGTCCTGGCCCGTACGGCAGGCAGGTTGAACCTCTCTTGGGTCGGACCTCTTTCCCTGTTCCCAGGTTCCCTCTCTGCTGCTGTGCCCTGGGCACTAACGTCGGTGAGGTCCTTGATGGTCTCCTCACCAGGCAGATTGTCATCAGGTGAGCCTGAAGCATCTTCCTGAACTAGGACTCTGTACCCCGTCAATGCTCGGTCCAGTCACTGTACTCCTCCCTGGCAACCATACTCCTTTTTACTCAGTAGTCACTTCACACTTTCCGTCAGCACGTCTGTCTTTTCACTATTCAACTGACAAGATGTCCGTCATCCATCCACTCCACTGACTAGCCCCTCCTCCTCCCAGGTTTCTGACTAGTGTGTTGGATGCATCCCAGCCTATAGATGACCACCCGTCAGGTCCATCTCTAGCCTGTAACCTTTGTCTGGGGAAAATGGCGTAGATCTGTGCGTGTGTGTTGTGTTAGTTACCAGCACTGGTCTTCCAGGAATCCGGGGTTGGATGTAGTACCCTGTTGCGCCACACACACACACATATATATATACACTGTGTATATATATATATATATATATATATATATATATATATATATATATATATATATATATATATATACACACAGTGCCTTGCGAAAGTATTCGGCCCCCTTGAATTTTTCTACCTTTTCCCACATTTCAGGCTTCAAGCATAAAGATATTAAATTTAAATTTTATGGTGAAGAATCCACAACAAGTGGGACACAGGTGAAGGATATATATTGCTTATTTTAAATTTTTGTAAAAAATAAACTGAAAATTGGGGTGTGCAATATTATTCATCCCCTTTACTTTCAGTGCAGCAAACTCACTCCAGAAGTTCATTAAGGATCTCTGAATGATCCAATGTTGTCCTAAATGACTGATGATAAATATAAGCCACCTGTGTGTAATCAAGTCTAAATACAATAAATACACCTGCTCTGTGATAGTCTGAGTGTTCTGTTTAAAGCACAGAGAGCATCATTCATGAAGACCAAGGAACACAACAGGCAGGTCAGTGATACTGTTGTGGAGAAGTTTAAAGCCGGATTTGGTTGCAAAAAGATTTCCACAACTTTAAACATCCCAAGAAGCACTGTGCAAGCGATCATAGTGAAATGGAAGGAGTATCATACCACTGCAAATCTACCAAGACCCGGCCGTCCATCCAAACTTTCATCTTAAACAAGGAGAAGACTGATCAAAGATGCAGCCAAGAGGCCCATGATCACTCTGTATGAACTGCAGAGATCTACAGCTGAGGTGGGAGAGTCTGTCCATAGGGCAACAATCAGTCTTACACTGCACAAATCTGGCCTTTAAGGAAGAGTGTCAAGAAGAAAGCCATTTCTCAAAGATATCCATAAAAAGTGTTGTTTAAAGTTTGCCACAAGCCACCTGGGAGACTCGCCAAACATGTGGAAGAAGGTGCTCTGGTCAGATGAAACCAAAATCAAACTTTTTGGGCACAATGCCAAACGATATGTTTGGCGTAAAAGCAACACAGTTCATCACCCTGAACACACCATCCCCACTGTCAAACATGGTGGTGGCAGCATCATGATTTGGGCCTTTTTTTCTTCAGCAGGGACAGGGAAGATGGTTAAAATTGATGGGGAGATGGATGGAGCCAAATACCGGACCATTCTTGAAGAAAACCTGTTCAAGTCTTCAAAAGACCTGAGACTGGGACGGAGATTTGTCTTCCAACAAGACATAAAGCAAAATCTACAATGGAATGGTTCACAAATAAACGTACCCAGGTGTTAGAATGGCCAAGTCACAGTCCAGACCTGAATCCAATCGAGAATCTGTGGAAAGAGCTGAAAACTGCTGTTCACAAACATTCTCCATCCAACCTCACTCAGCTCCAGCTGTTTGAAAAGGAAGAATGGGCAGGAATTTCAGTCTCTCAATGTGCAAAACTGATAGACACATACCCCAAGCGACTGCAGCTGTAATCACAGCAAAAGGTGGCGCTATAAAGTATTAACTTAAAGGGGCCAAATAATATTGCACGCCCCAATTTTCATTTTTTTATAAAAATTTCAAATAAGCAATAAATATCGTTCACATTCACAATTGTGTCCCACTTGTTGATTCTTGACTATGAAATGTAAAATTTTTATCTTTAGTTTTGAAGCCTGAAATGTGGGAAAGGTTGAAAAATTCGATATATACAGATACACTCAGTTTTATATATTGGATACACAAAATTTTTTTTTTTTTTTTTTAATCTCTGTAATATGCTTTCTGAACTGTATCCTTATGGATTCTGGTTCTTGCTACAGGTCATGTTACCTTGGGTCCCCTCTTCTGGTGACATGCCTTATATCATGCATGTGCGTTTCTCCTGGTCAGGCCTTTCACCAGTGGATGTTCAGTGATAAGTGCTCGCAGTGCATGCGCTGCCCAAAGAGTGCACATGTATCATGAGAGAGAAAGCTTCATATACATGGTGTCATTTGTGTAACTTACGTTAATAGTTTATAGGACCCTTCTTACACCACTAGTCCACCATGTAGGGGTGTAGTTTCTCCTGCTCAGGCCTTTCAGCAGTGGGTGTTTAGTCATAAGTGCTAGCAGTGCATGCGCTATCCAAACAGTGCACATGCGCCGTGAGAGAGAAAGATTAATGCACAAGGTGCAATTTGTGTAACTTACAGTAATAGTGTATAGGACCTTTTTTGGGTGTAGTTTCTCCTCAGGCTTTTCCTGAATATACAGTAAATCATAAACGCTCATGGTGCATGCGCGATCACAGCGATTCAATCTCCCCATATACATAATGTCACTCACTTATGTAAGTATCTTACTGCCTTACGGTGCACCGTTATAAAAATAGTCCGCTATGTAGTGCCAATTCTACCAATCGCTAGAATATTGAGATTTTGTTCCTTTCTTATTTTAGATGATATGATTACTTTTTTTTTATGATTACTCAGATTCACATACATCGTAAAGGCGGCTTTGCACGTTGCAACATCACACGTGCGATGTCGGTGGGGTCAAATCGAAAGTGATGCACATCCGGCGTCACTTTCGACATCGTAGTGTGTAAATCCTAGATGATACGATTAACAAGCGCAAAAGCGACGTTATTGTATCATCGGTGTAGGCTCCGACTTTTTCAAAATTACGCTGCCGCGACAGGTACGATGTTGTTCCTCGTTCCTGCAGCAGCAAACATCGCTGTGTATAAAGCCGCAGGAGCGAGGAACATCACCTTACCTGCCGCCGGCGGCTATACGGAAGGAAGAAGGTGGGCGGGATGTTTACATCCTGCTCATCTCTTCCCCTCCGCTTTGGTTGGCCGCCTGCCGTGTGACGTCGCTCTGACGTTGTACGACCCGCCCCCTTAGGAAGGAGGCGGGTCGCCGGCCAGAGCGACGTGGCAGGGCAGGTGAGTGCATGTGAAGCTGCCGTAGCGATAATGTTCGCTACGCCAGGAATCACAAGATATCTCATGTGCGACAGGGGCGGGGACTATCGCGTGTGACATCACAGCATCGGCTTGCGATGTCGCAACGTGCAAAGCCCGCCTTAGTTTCAATACAGTCAGCTCCTATGTAACCATAGCTGTTCAATCCAATACTTTTGGCTTTTTTCTATTTCTTTTTCTAGCCATCATCTAAGCATCATTAAGATGCTATGAAAAACTTTGAAAAGAAGCCTATAACCTTCCGGGAGGAAAAAAAATCTTGTTTTATGAGTAGAGATGAGCGAACCGGTCGCGGTTCGGCTCGAGGTTGGTTCGCCGAACGGACCTCCCGTTCGAGTTCGGTTCGTCGAACGTTCGACGAACCGAACTCGAACTGCATAGGAAACAATGGCAGGCAATCACAAACACAGAAAAACACCTAGAAAACACCCTCAAAGGTGTCCTAAAGGTGACAAACAACTCAAACACATTGGAAAGTGACAAGGACATATACTCATGCGAAAACAAAACAGCTGGACAAGGAAAAAGAGGAGGACACACAGATATAGGCATGGCACGCCCTTCTAAAATCATGTAAAACACCGCAAGGTGACTCCAAGCGGAGTCTCCCTTTTTTCCAAAAATTGGGCCACACACACACCCACCCCTTCAGTGGCAGCAGTTGTGCCCCAGTTGTACACTTCACAGCTACATTTGCATCAAGCACATTCAAAAATACGCCATTCTTATCCGTCCCCAGGATGACACCGGGGTAGGTAGCAAAGTCTTTCCTGATCCCAGCTCTGTTCATCTTGGCTTCTTTTAAAAACACAGCAAGCAAGGGTTACTCCAAGCGGAGTCTCCCTTTTTTCCAAAAATTGGGCCACACAGACACCCACCCCATCAGTGGCAGCACTTGGGCCCTAGTTGCAAACAGGATGTTTTGATTTGCATCAAGCACATTCAAAAATACGCCATTCTTATCCGTCCCCAGGATGACACCGGGGTACGTAGATAAAGTCTTTGCTGATCCATGACTTGTTCATCTTGGCTTCTTTTAAAAACAATGTAAGCAAGGGTTACTCCAAGCGGAGTCTCCCTTTTTTTCCAAAAATTGGGCCACACAGACACCCACCCCATCAGTGGCAGCACTTGGGCCCTAGTTGCAAACAGGATGTTTTGATTTGCATCAAGCACATTCAAAAATACGCCATTCTTATCCGTCCCCAGGATGACACCGGGGTAGGTAGCAACGTCTTTCCTGATCCCAGCTCTGTTCATCTTGGCTTCTTTTAAAAACACAGCAAGCAAGGGTTACTCCAAGCGGAGTCTCCCTTTTTTCCAAAAATTGGGCCCACACACACCCACCCCTTCAGTGGCAGCAGTTGTGCCCCAGTTGTACACTTCACAGCTAGATTTGCATCAAGCACATTCAAAAATACGCCATTCTTATCCGTCCCCAGGATGACACCGGGGTAGGTAGCAAAGTCTTTCCTGATCCCAGCTCTGTTCATCTTGGCTTCTTTTAAAAACACAGCAAGCAAGGGTTACTCCAAGCGGAGTCTCCCTTTTTTCCAAAAATTGGGCCACACAGACACCCACCCCATCAGTGGCAGCATTTGGGCCCTAGTTGCAAACAGGATGTTTTGATTTGCATCAAGCACATTCAAAAATACGCCATTCTTATCCGTCCCCAGGATGACACCGGGGTACGTAGATAAAGTCTTTGCTGATCCATGACTTGTTCATCTTGGCTTCTTTTAAAAACAATGTAAGCAAGGGTTACTCCAAGCGGAGTCTCCCTTTTTTTCCAAAAATTGGGCCACACAGACACCCACCCCATCAGTGGCAGCACTTGGGCCCTAGTTGCAAACAGGATGTTTTGATTTGCATCAAGCACATTCAAAAATACGCCATTCTTATCCGTCCCCAGGATGACACCGGGGTAGGTAGCAAAGTCTTTCCTGATCCCAGCTCTGTTCATCTTGGCTTCTTTTAAAAACACAGCAAGCAAGGGTTACTCCAAGCGGAGTCTCCCTTTTTTCCAAAAATTGGGCCCACACACACCCACCCCTTCAGTGGCAGCAGTTGTGCCCCAGTTGTACACTTCACAGCTAGATTTGCATCAAGCACATTCAAAAATACGCCATTCTTATCCGTCCCCAGGATGACACCGGGGTAGGTAGCAAAGTCTTTCCTGATCCCAGCTCTGTTCATCTTGGCTTCTTTTAAAAACACAGCAAGCAAGGGTTACTCCAAGCGGAGTCTCCCTTTTTTCCAAAAATTGGGCCACACAGACACCCACCCCATCAGTGGCAGCACTTGGGCCCTAGTTGCAAACAGGATGTTTTGATTTGCATCAAGCACATTCCAAATCCATAAGCATTTACTCTCCCCAGGATGACACAGGGGTAGTAAATTCCTTCTGGATCCATGACTTGTTCATTTTGATGAACGTCAGTCTGTCCACATTGTCACTGGACAGACGCGTGCGCTTATCTGTCAGCACACACCCAGCAGCACTGAATACACGTTCAGAGACAACGCTGGCAGCTGGACACGACAAAATCTCCAAGGCGTAACTGGAGAGCTTGGCCATTTTTCTATGTTTGAAGCCCAAAAGGAGCAAGGCTCCAGTTGCACAGTCATGGCATCGATGTTCATTTAGAGATACTCCTGTATCATCCTCTCCAGCCGTTGAGTATGTGTCAGACTTGTTGTCTCTGGTGGCCTTGCAAAAGAGGGTCTAAAAAAATTATGAAAATATTCCATAAAATTGCTGTTACCGGCACCAGATACGGTCCTACTGGTACGGGTAGACTGGTGAAGATGACGAGACCGTCCCATGTTTGTCAAGTTACAACTGGGAGATTCCCTCCCTGCACCTGCACGGTTGTTTAGTGGAAAAGCCGAGCTAAGATCGAGTAACAGCTTCTGCTGATACTCCTGCATACGTGCGTCCCTTTCTATGGCTGGAATTATGTCACAAAATTTGGACTTGTACCGGGGATCTAATAGTGTGGCAATCCAGTAGTCATCATCACTTCTAATTTTGACAATACGACTGTCATGTTGGAGGTAGTGCAACAAGAAGGCACTCATGTGTCTTGCGCAGCCATGCGGACCAAGTCCACGCTGTGTTTGTGGCATAGAGGTGCTAACCGTTCTTTCTTCCTCTGACATCTCCCCCCAACCTCTTTCAACTGAAATTTGACCAAGGTCTCCCTCATCCGCTGAGTCTTCCATGTCCATGGACAGTTCGTCCTCCATTTCTTCATGTTCTCCTGCACCTTGCTCAACATTTCGCCTGCTACTATGCGCCCTTGTCGATCCCTGTTCCCCATGGTCCCATGCCTGCTGCGTTGGTGATGATGAACGTCTGGATCTTGGTGATGTTGTTGTCCCTTGCACATATGAATCCTCCTGTAGTTCCTCCCCTTCATGTTGTCCCACCCCCTGACTCCGAATAGTGTTTAGCGTGTGCTCCAGCATGTAAATGACTGGAATCGTCATGCTGATAATGGCATTGTCAGAGCTAAACATATTCGTCGCCATGTCGAAACTGTGCAGAAGGGTGCATAGGTCCTTGATCTGAGACCACTCCATCAGGGTGATCTGCCCCACCTCTGCATCTCGTTGGCCCAGGCTATACGTCATGACGTATTGCACCAGGGCTCTGCGGTGCTGCCACAGTCGCTGTAACATGTGTAGAGTTGAATTCCAGCGTGTCGCCACATCGCATTTCAGGCGATGAACCGGCAGGCCGAAAGACTTCTGGAGCGATGCAAGTCGCTCAGCTGCGGCGCTTGAACGCCGGAAGTGAGCAGACAGTTTTCGTGCCCTGTTCAGAAGGCCATCTAGGCCGGGATAGTGTGTTAAAAATTGCTGCACGACAAGGTTCAACACGTGAGCCATACAAGGTACGTGTGTCACCTTGCCCAGGCGAAGGGCCGCACCCAGGTTTGCAGCATTGTCGCACACGGCCTTACCAGGCTGCAGGTTGAGTGGAGACAACCATTTATTAAACTCGGACCGCAGAGCTGACCACAACTCCTCAGCTGTGTGACTCTTATTACCAAGACATGTCAAGCTAAAGACCGCCTGATGCCGTTGCGCTCGGCTGCCAGCATAGTAATGAGGCGTGCGTGATTCCTTCTGCGCAGTGAGAACGCTGGTGGCCTGACCAGGCAGGCTTGGGGCGGAGGTGGAGGACCCAGATGAGGTGGAGGATGCAGAAGCTGTGGCGGAACTTGGACAGACAGAGGATTGACACACAAGTCGTGGGGACGGCAAGACTTGTGCAGCAGACCCTTCACCATCTATCACCATAGTTACCCAGTGCCCAGTCAGCGACATGTAACGTCCCTGTCCATGCTTACTGGTCCAAGTATCGGTGGTGAAATGCACCCGTTCACACACAGAGTTTCTCAAGGAAGCGGTGATGTTGTGTGCGACATGCTGGTGTAGCGCGGGCACACCTTTCTTAGAGAAGTAGTGGCGACTAGGCATCTGGTACTGGGGCACAGCGACAGACATAAGGTCTCTAAAATCCTGTGTGTCCACTAGGCGGAAAGGCAGCATTTCGGTAGCCAACAGCTTACAGAGGGATAGAGTCAACCTCTTAGCTTTGTCATGGGTCGGAGGAAGTGGCCTTTTATTTGACCACATCTGAGGGACAGAGATCTGGCTGCTGTGTGTAGACGGTGTTGAGTAGGGTGTCCCTGGAAAAATGCAGGTTTGTGAGGAAAGTGCAGGCGGAGACATGATGTTGCCTTCATCCAACGTTGGTGCTATCGATGTCTGAGAGAGCTGTACACACTCACTTGTTTCCCCTTCCAAACCAACTGACGACCTTACAAGCAAACTGCCTGTTGCGGTTACAGTGGTGGAAGTTTTGCGTGGAAAAACAGGTGTGACAGCTGTCCCCACAGTCCTAGAAGATGAAGAGCGCGCGGATGCACTGGAAGGGGCGGGCGGTGGATGGTTCGCTCCGCTAGCCGGCATTGCAGCACGGTGAGCTTCCCACCGGGACTTATGATATTTATTCATGTGACGATTCATGGAAGAAGTTGTCAAACTGCTGAGGTTTTGACCTCTACTAACAGAATCATGACAAATGTTACATATCACATGAGTTGGGCGATCTTTTTCGATGTGAAAAAAGGCCCAGGCTAGGCAAGGCTTAGAGGCCATGCGACCTGTTGATCCACCCCGAATAATGCTCATAGGCAGAGTGGTGGCTGAGGATGCAGTTGTAGACGTGCTACCAGTGCTCCGACTCTGTCCAGGAAGGCGCAAGGTAACTTCGTCGTCGGTTGCATCCTCCTCCACCGCCTCTGTTGACCTCCTCGAGTGCCTGACTGGGGGTTGACAGTAGGTGGGATCTAGAACGTCATCATCAATTGTTGTGTTTGCACTCCCCTCCCCCTCAGACCGAGCCTCTTCTTGCCCTGACCGAATATTTAAGTTGTCATCCCAATCGGGTATCTGCGTCTCATCTTCATCAGTATGTTCCTCATTGTCTATAACCACAGGTGTTACAGTTTGTGACAAAGGGTCAACATTATGCTCAGAAACTTGGTCCTCACGGCCTGAATCTGAGTCACAAAGGTTCTGGGCATCACTGCAGACCATTTCCTGTTCTGTACTCACTGTAGCTTGGGAGCAGACCTCTGATTCCCAGGCTATAGTGTGACTGAACAGCTCTGCAGACTCAGCCATCTCAGTTCCACCATACTGTGCAGGGCTGATGGAGACTTCAGAGCTGGGAGAAATCAAGTGTGATTGGGATGACAACTCAGAGGAATGGTGTTTTTTGGATGCGGTACTTGAAGTGGCTGAGAGGGCACTTGTTGGACCACTTGAGATCCATTCAAGCATTTTCCTTTTTTGCCCATCATCTACCTTTGTTCCTCTTGTTCGTGTCCGTAAAAAAGGGAGCACATCGGATTGTCCACAATAAGTAGTAGACATCTTACTTTTGCTAGTAGATGGTCTATCTTCAGCAGATGATAATGGAGCTTTGCCACCTTCCCCACTGACAAAACATTTTTTGCCTTTTCCACCACGCCTCTTCCCCTTTCCACCAGCATCTGTCATTTTGCCACTCATGTTGATTGCGACAAGATTGTGGACTGAAAATGTGGTAGTAAAAATTGAGAGGTGGTGAAGATTGCAGTGGTGGTCTAGCTTTATTAACAGCAGAATAATAAAGAATAAATATCCCTGACAATGTAACTTAGTTATAATTCGTTGGAGTGTGCAACGCAGGCAGACGTGCTGCAAATGTCTTGGCACTAGTGGGACTATAGCAAAGTCCAATAGCCACGTATAGGATGCCACTAGGTACACTGAGTGTTTGCTAGTATAATGGCTTCGTTTAAAAAACTTGGAGTGTGCAATGCAGGCAGATGTGCTCTGCAAATGTCTTGGCCCTAGTGGGACTATAGCAAAGTCCAATAGCCACGTATAGGATGGAAAAACCACAAAGAACTATATCAAAAAAACACCACAAAAAAAGCCAAGATAAATGATATGTGCACACACAGAATGTGGTGAGCCTTCCTCATAAAGATGGCTGCAGCCGAGGTGCAAGATGCTGATGTCACAGCCACTCAACCTCCACACTAGGGGGGAGGGGTGGCTGCTTAGCATAAGACATGCACACTAATAAGGCTTGCACTGGGAGCCCATCATATAATGAGTGAAATGCACAGTGTCTGAACTGTAACCTATAAATGACGCCAGAAACCCAGGTCAGGCGGGCAAAACAGCACTATATAGGTGCATCTCGCACGGATACACGAGACGCACAGTGTCTGAATTAAGGCCTATAAATGACGCACAACACCAGGGTCCAGGCGGGTTAGTTAGCACTATGAGTACATAACACATGACAGGCTCACCATTTAACCACCTGAATTCAAAAGGTCCACACACATCCTGCAAAAATGGATAAAATGTGCCATACCTCAAATAGTGAGATATTAGTTTATATTTTGGCCCAAAATATGTAAGCTCGCAATCCGTTCGTCAAGGATTCTCACACTTGCGAGTCCCTACACTGAATTAGTTAGAAAAACCACAAAGAACTATATCAAAAAAACACCACAAAAAAAGCCAAGATAAATGATATGTGCACACACAGAATGTGGTGAGCCTTCCTCATAAAGATGGCTGCAGCCGAGGTGCAAGATGCTGATGTCACAGCCACTCAACCTCCACACTAGGGGGGAGGGGTGGCTGCTTAGCATAAGACATGCACACTAATAAGGCTTGCACTGGGAGCCCATCATATAATGAGTGAAATGCACAGTGTCTGAACTGTAACCTATAAATGACGCCAGAAACCCAGGTCAGGCGGGCAAAACAGCACTATATAGGTGCATCTCGCACGGATACACGAGACGCACAGTGTCTGAATTAAGGCCTATAAATGACGCACAACACCAGGGTCCAGGCGGGTTAGTTAGCACTATGAGTACATAACACATGACAGGCTCACCATTTAACCACCTGAATTCAAAAGGTCCACACACATCCTGCAAAAATGGATAAAATGTGCCATACCTCAAATAGTGAGATATTAGTTTATATTTTGGCCCAAAATATGTAAGCTCGCAATCCGTTCGTCAAGGATTCTCACACTTGCGAGTCCCTACACTGAATTAGTTAGAAAAACCACAAAGAACTATATCAAAAAAACACCACAAAAAAAGCCAAGATAAATGATATGTGCACACACAGAATGTGGTGAGCCTTCCTCATAAAGATGGCTGCAGCCGAGGTGCAAGATGCTGATGTCACAGCCACTCAACCTCCACACTAGGGGGGAGGGGTGGCTGCTTAGCATAAGACATGCACACTAATAAGGCTTGCACTGGGAGCCCATCATATAATGAGTGAAATGCACAGTGTCTGAACTGTAACCTATAAATGACGCCAGAAACCCAGGTCAGGCGGGCAAAACAGCACTATATAGGTGCATCTCGCACGGATACACGAGACGCACAGTGTCTGAATTAAGGCCTATAAATGACGCACAACACCAGGGTCCAGGCGGGTTAGTTAGCACTATGAGTACATAACACATGACAGGCTCACCATTTAACCACCTGAATTCAAAAGGTCCACACACATCCTGCAAAAATGGATAAAATGTGCCATACCTCAAATAGTGAGATATTAGTTTATATTTTGGCCCAAAATATGTAAGCTCGCAATCCGTTCGTCAAGGATTCTCACACTTGCGAGTCCCTACACTGAATTAGTTAGAAAAACCACAAAGAACTATATCAAAAAAACACCACAAAAAAAGCCAAGATAAATGATATGTGCACACACAGAATGTGGTGAGCCTTCCTCATAAAGATGGCTGCAGCCGAGGTGCAAGATGCTGATGTCACAGCCACTCAACCTCCACACTAGGGGGGAGGGGTGGCTGCTTAGCATAAGACATGCACACTAATAAGGCTTGCACTGGGAGCCCATCATATAATGAGTGAAATGCACAGTGTCTGAACTGTAACCTATAAATGACGCCAGAAACCCAGGTCAGGCGGGCAAAACAGCACTATATAGGTGCATCTCGCACGGATACACGAGACGCACAGTGTCTGAATTAAGGCCTATATATGACGCACAACACCAGGGTCCAGGCGGGTTAGTTAGCACTATGAGTACATAACACATGACAGGCTCACCATTTAACCACCTGAATTCAAAAGGTCCACACACATCCTGCAAAAATGGATAAAATGTGCCATACCTCAAATAGTGAGATATTAGTTTATATTTTGGCCCAAAATATGTAAGCTCGCAATCCGTTCGTCAAGGATTCTCACACTTGCGAGTCCCTACACTGAATTAGTTTGGGCCAAAATATAAACTAATATCTCACTATTTGAGGTATGGCACATTTTATCCATTTTTGCAGGATGTGTGTGGACCTTTTGAATTCAGGTGGTTAAATGGTGAGCCTGTCATGTGTTATGTACTCATAGTGCTAACTAACCCGCCTGGACCCTGGTGTTGTGCGTCATTTATAGGCCTTAATTCAGACACTGTGCGTCTCGTGTATCCGTGCGAGATGCACCTATATAGTGCTGTTTTGCCCGCCTGACCTGGGTTTCTGGCGTCATTTATAGGTTACAGTTCAGACACTGTGCATTTCACTCATTATATGATGGGCTCCCAGTGCAAGCCTTATTAGTGTGCATGTCTTATGCTAAGCAGCCACCCCTCCCCCCTAGTGTGGAGGTTGAGTGGCTGTGACATCAGCATCTTGCACCTCGGCTGCAGCCATCTTTATGAGGAAGGCTCACCACATTCTGTGTGTGCACATATCATTTATCTTGGCTTTTTTTGTGGTGTTTTTTTGATATAGTTCTTTGTGGTTTTTCTAACTAATTCAGTGTAGGGACTCGCAAGTGTGAGAATCCTTGACGAACGGATTGCGAGCTTACATATTTTGGGCCAAAATATAAACTAATATCTCACTATTTGAGGTATGGCACATTTTATCCATTTTTGCAGGATGTGTGTGGACCTTTTGAATTCAGGTGGTTAAATGGTGAGCCTGTCATGTGTTATGTACTCATAGTGCTAACTAACCCGCCTGGACCCTGGTGTTGTGCGTCATTTATAGGCCTTAATTCAGACACTGCGTCTCGTGTATCCGTGCGAGATGCACCTATATAGTGCTGTTTTGCCCGCCTGACCTGGGTTTCTGGCGTCATTTATAGGTTACAGTTCAGACACTGTGCATTTCACTCATTATATGATGGGCTCCCAGTGCAAGCCTTATTAGTGTGCATGTCTTATGCTAAGCAGCCACCCCTCCCCCCTAGTGTGGAGGTTGAGTGGCTGTGACATCAGCATCTTGCACCTCGGCTGCAGCCATCTTTATGAGGAAGGCTCACCACATTCTGTGTGTGCACATATCATTTATCTTGGCTTTTTTTGTGGTGTTTCCACGTATAGGATGCCACTAGGTACACTGAGTGTGTGCTAGTATAATGGCTTCGTTATAATTAGTTGGAGTGTGCAACGCAGGCAGATGCGCTCTGCAAATGTCTTGGCACTAGTGGGACTATAGCAAAGTCCAATAGCCACGTATAGGATGCCACTAGGTACACTGAGTGTTTGCTAGTATAATGGCTTCGTTATAATTTGTTGTAGTGTGCAACGCAGGCAGATGCGCTCTGCAAATGTCTTGGCACTAGTGGGACTATAGCAAAGTCCAATAGCCACGTATAGGATGCCACTAGGTACACTGAGTGTGTGCTAGTATAATGGCTTAGTTATAATTAGTTGGAGTGTGCAACGCAGGCAGATGCGCTCTGCAAATGTCTTGGCACTAGTGGGACTATAGCAAAGTCCAATAGCCACGTATAGGATGCCACTAGGTACACTGAGTGTTTGCTAGTATAATGGCTTAGTTATAATTAGTTGGAGTGTGCAACGCAGGCAGATGCGCTCTGCAAATGTCTTGGCACTAGTGGGACTATAGCAAAGTCCAATAGCCACGTATAGGATGCCACTAGGTACACTGAGTGTGTGCTAGTATAATGGCTTCGTTATAATTAGTTGGAGTGTGCAACGCAGGCAGACGTGCTCTGCAAATGTCTTGGCACTAGTGGGACTATAGCAAAGTCCAATAGCCACGTATAGGATGCCACTAGGTACACTGAGTGTTTGCTAGTATAATGGCTTAGTTAGAATGAGTTGGAGTGTGCAGAGGACAAGAGGGTACAGTGGCAGGATTGTGGTGCTCTGGGTAGAGGAATGGAAGCCTGCCTTTCTATTCCCTCCTAATGGTGAAATGCAGGGAGGAAATCCCTGACCTGGGCTACACAGACGCTGTTGCTGTTTGCAGGACCTGTCACCTATGGCTCTCTGACCCTGCCGGTACGAGCCCTTAAAAGGACTGCTAGAATGTGCTCTCCCTAAGCTGTCTAACGCTGTGTATGCAGCGCATACAGCTGTATCGGCGATAGGACAAAGGACGGAACTGCGACAGTGATGTCTGACACCAAAGACGCAGAAGGCAGATAATGGCGATCGTGAAGAAAATGTCCGGTTTTATAATGCAGGGACATGTGACATGCAGATCCTATCACACATGCCGTTGCTTCTCTGCCTCAAAGTCCACTTAGGTGTGTGTGTGTCTGTGATTGGCTGACATGCTGGCCAGCCCCACAAGACGCGCGCGCTTAGGGAAGGAAGACAAGAAAAAAAAAAAAAAAAATGGCGATCGCCATTATAGAAACAGCAGTGATCTGAAGGCGCTGTTCACGCACACTATACACTGAAATGTGATAATAGTTTGATTCACAGAGTGACTTACACTATTACAGCAGAAACCAAGCTAAGATTTAGCTGTTTTTTGGCTGCTAGAACCGTTCTCGAACGTTTCTAGAACTATCGAGCTTTTGCAAAAAGCTCGAGTTCTAGTTCGATCTAGAACATGCCCCAAAATCACTCGAGCCTAGAACTGGAGAACCACGAACCACGAACCGCGCTCAACTCTATTTATGAGTCTGCTAATTGCTGCGTATAATCACTGGGTTTGTATGAATCATTCTGCGTAACTCCTCGCAGATGTATCAGGTGATTAAGAAAATAAGTTTGCTTCAAAGATCAGTTTGACCCGCACCGCAATTTAGAGGGACCTTTCCAACTTGTGAAAGGACAGATGGGCACCGGGGAATCTGTGGCTTTTAGGCTCTTTTATATTGAGACACTAAAACCAGATGATGAGGATTTTATTGTAATTTCTGGTTCGGGAGTATATAGCTTTCATTAATGACAGTGAATGTTAGATGATTTAATATCTATATATTCCTAATGATAACTATGTCTTATTGAAGGGATGGCCTTGGAATTTTATTTTTGGATGGTTCTGTTTTATCATATTGTTGTTTCTTTTGATTTTAACTTAAGAATTAAAGGGTTTCTCTGGGATTATAACATTAATAACATTAATCTCTGGGGGTGCTACATTGACTGTTAAAGGGAACCTGTCAGGTCCAATATGCACCCAGCACCACGAGCAGTTCTAGGTACATATCGCTAATCCCGGCCTAACTGTCCCTGTATACACTAGCATAGATAAACAGATCTTTAGAAAAAGTATTTCTAAAGATCCTTTATGATATGCTAATGAGCACAGGGACTAGTCGTAAGGGCGTTAGTTCCCTTGGCTAGTCGGCCCCCTTAGCATGTAAGCACAACTCTGTGGGCATGCTAACATGCTAATGAATTGCAGTGTCAGAGGATGGTTGCGCTCACCTCTCCGCTGCCATTGCGTCCGACTCCTGGATTTCGACTTAATGTGCATGATCCCGGACTTTTGGTCATGCACACTATGAAGCCGGGTGTATGCGTCCTGGCTTCAAACTCGTGTAGTGCGCATGATCAAAAGTCCAGGGTCATGCGCACTGAGCTGAAGTCCAGCATTGGATGTGATGGCAGCGGAGAGGTGAGTGAGATCATCCTCTGATGCTGCACATTCATTAGCATGTTAGCACACCCCTGTGGGCGTGCTTACATGTTAAGGGGGCCAACTAGCCAAGTGAACTAACGCCCTTGGGGCAAGTCCCCTTTCTCATTAGCATATGATAAAAGATCTTTAGAAATACATTTTCTAAAGATCTCTTTATCTCTGCTAGTGTATACAGGGACAGTTAGGCAGGGATTAGCAATATGTACCTAGAACTGCTCGTGGTTCTGGGTGCATATTGCCCCTGACAGGTTCACTTTAAGGGTCCTACTTCCGCCTCATTATTTTATTTTTTTATTTGCAATAGATGCCATTTCTAAAATTAGAGGAAGCTTAAAAATAAAATGTTTCAATTCAGAAGTCATTACGGTAGTTTGAATAGGAACAGGAGTGTCCTGTGTGTGTGTGTGTGTGTGTGTTTATTTTTTAAGCTGCATCAAAAATATGTGGTCTCTACAACTTTTTTTCCCCACCTAAAAAAAAAAACAAAAAACCTAAAAAGCAAAAAAAAATAAAATAAAAAAATCCAAACACCTACAAAAATACTGCAAAGTATATGTGCAGTGTAAATTGACAGAAGTTGTGGATCAGAGACCCTCAGCATGTCCATTTATGCTGTCCATAATGATATCCACAGCAGCAAATGGTGCTGTCGAGGGTCCGCAGCGCAGGTGCTTCATAGGAATTTAACCCTATGAAGTTCCATTCAGAAATCTTATGCGCCAGATTGGTGCGGTGTTTAGGGATGGACAGTAATATAATTGGCAGAACAAAAATCTCAATCCCACTAGGTCACTGCGGTTTCTTTGGCTATGGGAGCATGCTAACAGATTGGACATGGATGGGCTTTAGAAGTATCTCTCAGCTAGCGCTTACCAATTTATTATTTGTCTGCTATTCATCTGTGCTTCATCAGGATCCATCACTAGAAACCATGACTCATAAAGTAGTCATAACTCCGCCTTCTCTAGATCTGCCCTCCATACTTTACACTGCAGATCTGCTTGTTCAGTTTAGTATATAGACACACTATTACTGAGCAGGAAATCCATACACAAGAGAGATATTTTATATATATATATATATATATATATATATATATATATATATATATATATATATATATATATATATATATAATATATATAAATATAAATGAATATTTTTTATTTTTTTTTAATTTCCAGGACACAGCTGGACAGGAAAGATACCGGACCATCACCACGGCGTATTACAGAGGGGCAATGGGGTTCATCCTAATGTATGACATCGCCAATGAGGAGTCCTACAATGCGGTGCAGGACTGGTATGTCCTCTTATTAGCAGTGATCATTAATTGCCCTTTTTAATAACTTTTATTATCAGCTGCCTATAATAAAGACTTCTGCTCAGAAGACAGGACACTATAGAAGAGTTCAGATGGGCAACCTAAGGCTCTTTGGGCCACCAAAGGGTTTTTCACGTCGTCATATATGGATATTGTCAAATAGTCCTTGTAGAAACAAGCACTTTTCCAATTTACTGCTTATTTACATTTCCAGTAACTTTTTAAATATCATTTTTCTTTTGCTTACAGCTCGTTGCCTAGGAGACCGACCACTGCTGGTGTCTAGCTTGTAAACACTGCACTGAACCTGGGAGAATTAGGAGGTAACGGCACTTTCCACCAACTTCAAAACTGTGCTTTCAAGCTCAATAAAAACAGAGCTTGTAAGCATCGTGCATGTTCTGCTGTCCAGCAACGGTGGTCGGTTTCCAAGGCAACAAGGTATAAACAAAAGAAAAGAGTCAATAATCTCAAGCACAGCTGAAGATTTTAAAAAGAAGTAAATTGCCAAATTGCTTGTATTTGCAAGAAATAAAAGACAATATTCTTCAGAATAACACTTAAACATTTGTGTATTTGGTAATATTTGCAAAATCAGATTATAATAATAATTATTATTATTATTATGATTATTCTTATTTTTAAGGCAGCATTTTGCAACCCATCTGCAGCGGGTGATAGAAATAGGTGACATGTTCAATACTTATAAGTAAATATATTTCTTATTCTTATTTGCTATTGGCATTAATTTGTCGCCAGATGCTGGTAACAACCCATCCAATCCACACATGAAAAGAAATGAAACCATAGATGCCCAAGAATTTATTGATGTGTAATAATGAGAAATGACCAAGGGAAAAAGTGTTGAACATCTGAAGAAAGAGAGGTACAAAAAGCCTTTGAAAGTCAGGACACCAGCTGAAATCTCAGTAATTAGAAAACAATCCTGCCACTTAGTGAAAAATAACATCAGCTGGTTCAACTGATGGCCTATAAAAAGGTATCTCATTGCCAAGGTGTCACATAAGAAACATCTCATGATGGGTAAAACCAGTGAGCAGTCTCAAGACCTTAGAGACTTTATTGTTACAAAAATCTTGTGCCTGCACTCGCTGGTTCGCGCAGGCGCACCTATGTTTTCGGCTCTGCCCAAAATAGGGCAGAGCGAAGTGCACCTGCGCGAGCCAGGAATATATCTGCGCAGCCACAAGATTTTGCTCACCTATGTGGATGGCGTCCAAGTCGCCATCCACGTCAATCAGCACAGGAGGAGGGTGAAAGGAGTGACATGAGGCGCAGATTTGGACACCCATCGGACCGGACTGGACAATTTACATACAGAAGCTTTTATAAAAAGTAATTTTTGGGGTCTACAGGGGAGTCAGGGGATAACGTGCAGCTTTATAGAATGCAGCACAGGGGCTGCTTAAGGTGCTAGTTTTAGTTCAGAAGCCAAAATCTGATGACAGGTTCCATTTAATTTATGGACATCTATGGTCTGATTTCCTTGTCTGTGTGGATTGGATGGGTTATTACTGACATCTGGTGAGAAATTAATGTCAATAGCACTTTTAGAAATATATTTACTTAGAAAATTGCTGACGTGTTGAATACTTATTTCACCCGCTGTATGAAAGCAATACATTGCAGAAAATATAAATTGTGATATTATTTGCGCCAGTTACAGATCACAATGCTCTACTTTACCTGCCAAAATGAAAATGCTAACACCAGATAAATCACAGCGTAGTGTTATGATTGGTCTTTTGTTAAGGATTTTATCACATTTCAGATTAATTTGGCATTTTAAATTGAATTTTAGAGTTTCAAAATAAAGGATTTTAGAATTGTATGTACAGTATGTATGTATGTACCGTATGTATGTATGTACCGTATGTATGTATGTATTAATTTAGTCCTCCATTTATTAAATGTGTTTATTCATTGTTTTACTAGGGCTACCCAGATAAAGACCTATTCCTGGGACAACGCACAAGTCATATTGGTGGGAAATAAATGCGATATGGAGGACGAACGGGTGATAGCGGCTGAAAAAGGGAAGCACCTTGCTGATCAACTGGGTATGTTCTATGTTGCAGCACCCTCTGCTGGATACAAAAGACATTGCGTGGCTGAGAATATCTTGTAAAATTGCATTGGCATCACACATCTAAAAACCTATACATTTTATAAAAACAAACAAACAAAAAAAACAAAACCTTATTTTATAAAGCACCAGCAGATACATATATCATTGTGTTAGTGCATTAGAGCCAATTTAATAGGTGTTTCAATTTACCTTTATTACATATCTTATAAATCAGTAACATATGATGTAATACACCCTACTAAATGTGGTTACAAGTAGTGATGGGTGGACCCACAGATACCGGGATAAGCGGGTCCAAATGGGTTAAAAAAACAAAACAAAAAAAACCCCCGTTCCGGCCCAGAATTGATCTCAGATGCCAGTCCTCATATAAGTCTATGGCGACCGGTGTCCAGCATTTTAAAATGGTGGTAGAAAGGGTTAAGGGGATTAGAGCAAGGGCGTTATACTTATCAGTCTGCTACACAGCTGTAAAGCCACTCATTATCCCTCATACATATTCACTGCTTCCCCTGCCCACCGGGAATCCTGGCATCTGATTTGTTGCAGTCACATGCGCCCCCACCCTATGTGACAGCATGTCTGATTGTTTGCAATAGTACACCTTGTGTGCATACCTCTAGTGTAAAAAATTGGCATCCCCCCATATTATGATGCCCAGCACAGATAAAGCATACGGCTGCAGGCTGCAGTCCCCAGCAGTGTACTTATCTTGCCTGTGTAATAAAATAAAAAAATTAACAAAAATGGTTTTGATGCTGTTTCGGTGCAGTTTTCTGCCAGGAGGTGCAAGTTTGGTGCTGAAATCTGGTGAAGACATTTTAGCACCAAATTTGCACCTCCTGGCTGAAAACCACGGTTTTCAGCCAGGAGATGCAGGTCTATGAACTCAGTGATCTCACCTGAGGTCCGTTTACCTGCGGTCAAAGCTGGGGTACCGTGGAAACTTCCAGCTATGACCGCAGATAAAGTGAGTGATGTCACCACTCATTGCTGCAGCTCAGTCAGTCTCTGCCTGAAGCCCACAGCATGCGGTCATGTTCTGTGCCTGTGCTCTGTATGTAGCAGAGCTGGAATCATCATTGGACCACGTGTCGATTATGTCGGAGCTGGGTATTTTGGAGGTTAGTAAGAGGGTGGGGTTATTTGTATTTTATTTCAAATAAAGGATTTTTTTCTGTGTTATGTTTTATTTCTTTTCACTTACAGATTAGTAATGGCTTTCTCAGAGAAACCCCCAAACTCTTTGCACAATGGTGACTATGGAAAAAGAATCTTTCATACAATTGCCTATATATGTATTATTTTTTAAAGTGCAAATGAAAAGAGGTGAAATACCAAAAACTTGAGGGGGAAAAAAAATTAGCAAATGGAATAATAAATCTGACCTCCTTGATCTTTTTGGACCCTCACTCTGAACTATCTGAACTGATTTTTCAGCTTTTTCCAGAGCTCTACTCAAAAGGCCCCGTTACACGCAACGACATTACTAACGAGATGTCGTTGGGGTCACGGAATTCGTGACGCACATCCGGCCTTGTTAGCGACATTGTTGCTTGTGAAACGTACGAGCGACTGCTAACGATCCCAAATACTTACCAAATCGTTGATTGTTGACACATTGTTCATTTTCAAAATATCGTTGCTCATTCTGGACGCAGGTTGTTCGTTGTTCCTGAGGCAGCACACATCGCTACGTGTGACACCCCAGGAATGACGAACAACAGCATTCCTGCGTCCTCCGGCAACGAGGTGGGAGTGACGTTCATGCGGCTGGTCTCCGCCCCTCCGCTTCTATTGGTTGCCTGCTGTGTGACGTCGCTGTGACGCCACACTAACCGCCCCCGTAGAAAAGAGGTTGTTTGCCGGCCACAGCGATGTCGTTAGGAAGGTAAGTTCATGTGACGCGCACTACCGATATTGTTCACCACGGGCAGCAATTTGCCCGTGACGCAAAAATGACGGGGGCGGGTGCGATCGCTAGCGACATCGCTAGCAATGTCGCAGCGTGTAAAGCGTCCTTAATCTTTCACTGCTGTTGGAAAAGTTGTAGGCATCATATTAACCGTAATAGGGAGGAGAAACGAACTTCTGGGGTGCCTGAATAAGTTTTGCCGTGGTTGGTTTCAATGTTTATGACGGGTCTCTGCCTTTTGTGCCTACATTGACGGCCTCATCCGGCCGCTCGGATCAGCAGTTGAGGACAATAGTGGCCTATTAGCTTTGTATAGAAATTACATACTTTGAGTCAGCTGAAAACTCTGACTCTTCATTGTTATCGTTCCGGCTGATTGTGTGCATTGTGCCAGCGCTCTGTAGAAGCTAGTTATCATCATTCTACATTGTAATGCTCTGTATCCAGCAGGTCCAACTTATACTGTGCACCAGGGAACCTAGTCTTGCATACCGATATTTTACAGCATGTTAAATATCCAAAAGGGTAATTTCCAACATGTTGTCATCATCTATCTATAGGATTTAAGGAATAACTTCTGACTGGTGGAGGTCTTCCCATCAGGACCCCTACTTATCCAAAGAAAAGGGCTCATTAGGGGTCCTTTCAAAGTTTGTTTCACCGATCTTTACTGAGCCTCCCGGGGTTCGCCAAACAGTGCGGCGTACCTGTTAGTCTAACATACCAAGCCCATTGAATTCAATGGGAGGCCAAACTTGAGTTGTAAAATGGTGTAAAAAGAAAATAAAACAGGGCATACTTACCAAGTCTCCAGCGCAGCTGTAACTGCTCCCACGGCTGTACTTCCGTGGCCGCTGATTATCCCTCATCCATATTCACCGTTTTCCCCACCAACCGACATCTGATTGGCTGCAGTCAGTCCCCGCCCACAGACAACGTGTTTGATTGGTTGGAATCACAGACCCAGTCTGTGGGTCTATCGCGGTGTAAAATAAATAAAATGGCATTGAGTCCCCCATCAACTGATACAATCACAGATAAAACCCACGGATACAGGCTTCAGCCCCCAGCCTTGCACTTATCTTGACTGTGTATCAAAATAAGAGGAACTGCATGCAGTAGTGATGTGTTTTCGTGCCAGGGGGTATAGACTACGTGCAGAAATATGGTGTACAAATTTTAGCATCAACTCTGCATCTCTTGGCTATAAACCCCTTAGTTTTCTGCCAGGAGATGCAGGTCTGTGAACTCGGTGAGAGTTCATTGAGGTCCCCTGAAGTCAGGTAACCTGCGGTCACATGTGGAGAACTATGGGAGCCTCCAGCTGTGACCGCAAATAACCTGTGTGATGTCAGTTGATCGCTGTAGCTCAGTCTCTGCCTGAAGTTACAGTGTGAGGTCATGTTCTATGGCCCCTTGCTGTGGCTTCAGATGTAGCAGAGCTGGAATAGTCGTGGCACCTTGTGGGGATTACATCAGATCTGGGTCTTTTGGGGGTTAAAAAAGGGGTGAAAGAGGGTGTTTGTTTTTTTGCATTCTATTTCACATAAAGGATTTTTTTCGGTGTTTTTATTTTTCTTCTCACTTACAGATTATCAATGGTGGGCTACTAATCTAGAGCTTAGTAGTAGCTGTGAGCCGCTATTAACCCCTTATTCTCCCAATTGCCACCACACCAGGGCAATCTGGAAGAGCCGGTTAAAATTCCTAGATTGCCGCATCTAATGGATGCGACAATTCTGGGCAGCTGTGGGCTGCTATTTTTAGGCTGGGGGGGCAATAAGCATGGGCCTTCCCAGACTCAAAATACCAGCACCCAGCTGTCGAGCTTTATCTTGGCTGTGTATCAAAATTGAAGGGGACAACACACCTTTTTTTTAAATTATTTATTTAAATAATAATAATAAAAAAAAAAAAAAAGCTACATGTGGTTCTTCCTAGTTTGATACACAGCCAAAATAAGCGCACCACTGGGGGCTGTAGCCTGTAGCTGTGGGCTTTATCAGTGTTGGTATCAATAGTTGGGTGGACCCTACACCATTTTATTTTATTTATTTTATACCACGATATAGAAGCACAGACAGCGCCTGTGATTCCAATCAATCACAGACACTGTCTGAGGGCGGGGTCAATCTGGAACAAGTCAGACATTGGTGATCGGGGAAAGCAGTGAATATTGATGAGGGATAATCAGCGGCCCTGGAAGTACAGCCGCAGGAGTAGTTACAGCTGTGGGGAGACTTGGTAAGTATATTGTGCTTTAACCCTTTTTTTTTCTTTTTTTTTCTTAAGTGATTTTCCTGGCCAATCACAGCCATGCCAATACTTGACATGGCTGTGTGGTGCCGAGAGTGGGCTTTCTGCAAACAAACGCTTACCAAGCATTGCCGACTTTTCAGCAAAGTGTTCGGTAAGCCGAGCCCGAACTAAGAGGCCAAGGCTTGTACCAAGTCTGAAATTGGTGTATGCAAATCGAACAGGTTCACTCATCTCTACTCACAGGCTGTAATTACTAACCTAAACCATTAACCTTGGCATTTTACAGTCCTGTCATTTACAAGTCTGCCACATTGAATCTCTGTAGACATGGATCTGCTTAGTCACTGGAAGGAGGAATACATTTTGCTATTAACTATTTTAAGCATAAATGACAGTTTAATTACGAGCAGGGAATCTGTTGCCTGCAGCTGTACATAGACAGGATGAGGTTTAATTACAGAATAAGAATATATTTATTTATTTCTATAATTTAATTGATGATGACTTTTTTTTTACTTTTGAAGTGAAACTATTTTCGGGAGTCAGAAAGTTGATATACAGTGGAACCTTGGTTTAAGAGTAACTTGGTTTGAGAGCATTTTGCAAGACAAGCAAAGCTTTTTACAAATTTGTAACTTGGTTGAAGAGCACTGCTTTGCAATAAGAGCAAATAATCACCGTGCACACTTCCGGTTCTGACGCGCTCTGGAGATAACTTTCACTTATGTACTGTATGTTGTATACAGGATACCATTCTACAGTATATACCATATAGCATGTCTACCAATTTGCATTTGTGGATACAGTACTGTACTTTCTTTCTGCTATGCAGTACAGTACATTGCTTATCCTGTAATCTACCGTATTTTTCGCTTTATAAGACGCACCTGACTATAAGACGCACCCCCAAATTTGGTGAAGGAAAAGAGAATTTTTTTTTTTTTTAATGTTAAATGGGGTCCATCTTATAATGCCAGTGTCCGTCTAACAAATCATATAGGGTATATGTCCCTCATAGCCCCCATCCTAAAATTAGCCCCCTTAATCTGGATATGGCCCCCTTATATTGAATATAGCCCCCTTGTGCTGGCACACGTTCCCCTGTGCTGCCTATGGCCCCCTATGGATTGCACACGTTCCCCTGTGCTGCCTATGGGCCCCTATGGATTGCACACATTCCCCTGTGCTGCCTATGGCACCCTATGGATTGCACACATTCCCCTGTGCTGCCTATGGCCCCCTATGGATTACATACGTTCCCCTGTGCTGCCTCTGGCCCCCTATGGATTGCACACGTTCCCCTGTGTTAGATATCGCCCCCATGCTGCTGCCCATAGTAAAATAAAACACTCTTTCCTTACCTCCTCCAGTGCTGATCTCCCTCCTGTCTCCCTCCGTGCTTCTGTTCCTCCACTTCCTGGTTCTTGGTGTCGGTCATGTGATCGGCACAGCAGAGTGACTTCATCTCTGCGTGCCTTATCACAGTGGAAGCAGGGACTCCGGGGACAAACGCTGGAGGAGGTAAGTAAAGCTTTTTTATTTTAGGATGAGCAGCAGCATGGGCATATCTAACATAGGGGGGGCATGTGCCATCACAGTTTTTTCTACTAATCGGTCTCGCTCTTACTAAACACTCCCTTTCTAATCCATCCTGAATGCAGCAGCCAGGATCATATTCCTCTCTAACAGTTACACCGATGCCTCTACTCTGTCACAGTCATTGTACTGGTTGCCTATCTACTACAGGAGTACAATATAAACATCTCACTCACCCACAAAGCTCTCCACAGTTCCCTACATCTATGTCTATCACCCTATCTATGCCCACCGTTTTGCTAATGACCCAACACTGACCTCCACTATAATCTGAATCTCCCACCCTCGTGAGCTGCGCCAGTTCTATATAATGCCCTACCAAGAACAATTTGCTTAAAAGGACTGTGAATTACTGTTATATCGTTGGCTTATCCTTAGGATTGGTCATCAATTTTTGATCGGCCGAGGTCTGACATCCGGCACTCCGACGATCAGCTGTTTTCGGTGGCAGCATGCAGCTGGAAATGATCAGTTCCAGCGCTGCTCAGTCTTCTGAGGCCGGGTACTGCACATCCACCTTTTGTTGATTTGAAGGGGAGGCAGATGTGTAATACCCGGGTGCGGCTGCTATCAAAAGATGGGGCAGCTCCGGGAACTGAGCATTTCCGGCTGCCTGCTACCATTGCTGGCATTGAGAATAGCTGATCGGCAGGGAGGCCGGGTGTCGGACCCCGGCCGGTCAGACGCTGATGACCTATCCTTAGGACAGACCATCAAAAGAAAAGTGGTGGACAACCTCTTTAATTCACAATAGCCACTGAAGGACCCCACAATGGACACATGAGCATTAGAGCTGGACCATGGAGCAATAGAAGAAGGTGGCTTTCTCTGATGAATCGCATTTTACATGTTTCCTCATAGATTGTAAGCTTGTGAGCATGGCCCTCACTCGTCTTGGTATCTGATGAATTGTGTTACTCTTTACTGTCTCATATTGTTTCTACATGCCACCTTTAAATTGTAAAGTGGTGCGGAATTATTATGCCACTATAAAATCCTTGTCACCATGACAACACATGCCATAACTGTTGTCATGACAACACATGACATTGTTGACATGACAACATATGCCACTATGACATCATTGTCACCATGACAAAACATGACATCAGGTTCAACATAGCCACATTAGCCACTATGACATAATCGCATGACAAAACATGACATCATTATTGGCATAACACATGCCACTATAACATCCTTGTTGCCATGACAACACATGGCACTATGACAACAGTTGCCATGCCAACACATGACATCATTGTTGCTATGACAACACAATATTGTAGCCGTGAGACACATGACATAACTAATGACTTGACAACACATGACAATTGTCACCATAGAAAAACAACATCATTGTTGCCACGACAGCAAAACTTAAATTGAAGTCGTCATATATATTTTCATGGCAACATAGTCACCATGACAACACATATCATTGCTGCCATGACAACACATGACATTGTTGCCATGAGAGCACATGACATCACAAATATGACAACACACGACATCCTTTCTGCCATGACAAAACATAACTATTTTCACTTAGGGGTGTACTCACTTTTGTTGTCTGCGGTTTAGAGATTAATGGTTGTGTGAGTTATTTAGAGGGCACCAGATTTACACTGTTATACAAGCTGCGCACTGACTACTGTACATTGTGTCAAAGTGTCAGATATTCAGTGTTGTCCTACGAATAGATATAATAAAATATTTACAAAAATGTGAGGGGTGTACTCACTTTTGTGATATACTCTATGTGCCCCTGCTATGAACTGTGTAATGGCCATGCCTGACCGTACAGGGACATGGTCTGATCATACCACATCTCCTGGGCCGGGGAGGAAGTAAAAAAGTATACAGACATTACAGCACGGGAAGGCAAATTATTCTTTCTTTGAGGTAAAACTTTAAAAAAAAAACAACAAAAAACAGGCAGGGAAATGTTTTACCTCACAAAAAGAATCAGCTGTGATGCCATCCTGTCCACTTTTTTGAGTCCTTCCCCTGCCCAAGAGATGTGGTATGATCAGACCATGTCTCTGTACGGTCAGACACGGCCATTACACAGTACACAGCAGGGACACATATATAAGATTATCTCTGCACAGAAACATTTTTGTTAAACACATCTGTGAAGACACGAGGCTCAGTGGGTGCTCTTGTCCGCTGGCCCAGCTGCCTTTAGAAAGACAGCGTGGCTCAGGGCTCATCCCAACTGAACTCACAACCTCCTTAACTGTGGGCGGAACACTACTCAGACAACACAGGGTGAGGGAATCACAATATTAAGACTTTATTGGATCCCCAAAATATTAACGGCTCATAACACATAACCAGCAAAACACACAAATATAACAGGCAACAGAGTCTCACCCTTCCGCTGGCTCACCAGGGATTTAGAATGTCCATACCTCAGAGGTTCCAGGGCTATTTACTCCAATCCAGCAGCACCCCGCTTTTGGCGGGCACCCACCAAGACTGGAATAACACCAGATTTAGGAAGCTGGCTGAGGTCTGCAAAGTCTGTACCAGGTGACTGGATTGTCCCAACCTGGGTTTCCTCCTTAAGTAGTCTTTGGTTTGAAGTCATGAAGCCAAGTATTCCTCTAGTCGGAGCCAAAGTCCCTAGACCGAGTCCACAAGGTATCCTGGTCCTGATCCCCTAGTCAGCTCCTAAGAGCTTAGACTGGATCATGTGACATCCAACAACTGGTGACTTAAGAAAATCCCCTTTTTATAGCCCGCGCCTTCCCTTTGGATATACTGTGCCCTTATCGGATTGGTTGTACAAGGTTGCTTCTGTTATTGGATGAATTTCAAGCTGCATGGATAATGATCATTTAAATGATGTGGATAGAAAGACTGAGGATATCTACATGAAGTCTGCAAGTCACAGACTAGACAATGGCTACTAAGGTTATTTACATTAGATTAGCAATACACAACTACATTACAATGGACGCTCAGAGAGTCTGGTAGAAACAATAGTTTAGCAAACATGAGTTAGCACACAGAATAACAATACATCTGGCTAATGT
Organism: Anomaloglossus baeobatrachus; assembly: GCF_048569485.1. NCBI lineage: Eukaryota > Metazoa > Chordata > Amphibia > Anura > Aromobatidae > Anomaloglossus > Anomaloglossus baeobatrachus. Next base: position 204,874,670 of record NC_134360.1, on the reverse strand, counting down.
AAAATTTTAACCCACGACACACATTGAAAAAGTCTGTGTCGTCACATTCCTCCCCCTTCTTAATTAGCCAGATGGGAAAATTGCTGAATCTTGACGAGGTTTGTTGTTGATGGGCTGGCCAGACATGATAGGCTTATGATCATCCTTCTCCACCTGTCGGGAAAGCCCATCCGCGTTTCCATGGTTCTTGCCTTGTTTATGGGAGATGGAAAAATTATAGGATTGTAATGCCAGACTCCACCTGAGCAAGCGTCCGTTGTCTCCTGCAGTGCGATTTAGCCAACTCAATGGATTGTGGTCAGTGAGAACTGTAAACTCATTGCCATAGAGGTAGGGCTGCAATTTTTTCAGGGCCCAGACTATGGCCAGGCATTCTTTTTCTATGGTGGCGTAAGCCCTCTCTCGGTCCAACAGTTTCCGGGAGAAGTAAGCTATCGGATGTTCCTCATCGTTGTCTCCCACTTGGCTAAGTACAGCTCCTAGTCCTGTGTCCGATGCGTCTGTTTGGACGATGAACCTGCGACGGAAGTCAGGAGCAGTCAGGACTGGGCTCTGGGCCAGCCGGTCTTTCAATTGGAGGAATGCAGTTTCACATTCTGGGGTCCAGATAAGGTTACGGGCATATCTTTTGGTTGTGAGGTCAGTGAGCGGTTTTGCTACGGTACTGTAATTGGGGATAAACTTTCGATAATAGTTTGCGGTTCCTAGGAACGCGCGGACCTGTTTTTGATTGACCGGGCGTGGCCACTGGGTAATGGCTTCTACTTTTCCAGGTTCGGGACGAATGCACCCACTTCCCACCCGATATCCCAGGTATAGCACTTCGGCCATCCCCATTTGGCATTTGTCAGGTCGGATGGTGAGCTGGGCTTTGGCTACCCTCTGCAGCACCTGGGACACGTGCTGAACATGCTCTTCCCAAGTGTCACTGAAGATAGCGATGTCATCCAAATAGGCCTGGGCATACCCCTGACATCCCTCTAGTAAATGGTCTACCATCCTCTGGAAGGTGGCCGGGGCATTTTTCATCCCAAAAGGCATGCTGATAATCTCAAATAGGCCAAAAGGGGTTATGAAGGCCGATTTCTCTTGAGCCTCTTTTGTGAGTGGAATCTGCCAGTATCCCTTGCTCAAATCGAGGGTAGATATAAACCAAGACCCCCCTAACCTATCTAGTAGTTCATCCACCCGGCGCATGGGGTAAGCATCTGTAATCGTGACCTCATTGAGCCGTCTATAGTCTACACAGAAACGAGTACTCTTGTCCTTTTTTGGCACCAATACAACACTGGCAGCCCATGGACTGGGACATGTCATCTACCTCGGCCTTCATCATTGCCAACACAGGAGGTGTTACCCGGTAGGTGGGTTGTCTTAGTGGGGTGGCTGCCCCTGTGTTGACTTGATGCTGGACCAGGGGGGTTCTACCAGGCTGACTTGTGAACAGGGATTCATACGTTCCGAGTATGTCTGATATCTGTCGCTTCTGTGATGGACAAAGCTGCTCCCCCAGTGATGCATCTTTTACCCCCATTTCCCTTTTGGAGTCCACTAATAAGTCTGGGATCTGGTCCAACTCTGGGTCATCTACCTCTGGACAACAAACTGCTAAATTGGTGACCTCTCGTTCCTCATAAGCTTTTAGCCTGTTGATGTGGTAGGTACAATCATGAACACCTGCTCGATCCAGGGCCACGGTGTAGTCAGTATTGCCACATTTCTTGGTAATGGTGAATGAACCCGCCCACATGGCTTGCAGCTTGTTTTTCCATACCGGTACTAGTACTAGGACCTTCTGTCCACATGCAAATTCTCGGAGTCGGGCAGTGCGGTCGTAACATCGTTTTTGCCTTTCCTGAGCCACTTCTAAATTCCCGTGGGCTAACGCCATGAGGTGCCTCATCCTTTTCCTAAACTTTTGAACATAGTCCAGTATGGGAACCTCTTCTGTGGGGAAGGTGCCCTCCCAACTCTCTCGTACCAGTTCTAGGGGCCCTCGTACTTTTCGTCCGTACAGCAATTCGAAGGGGGAGAACCCAGTGGAGTCCTGCGGCACCTCCCGGTAAGCAAAAAGGAGATGCTGCAGGTTCTTCTCCCAGTCCCTCCCCTCTGACTCCACATAACGGCTAATGAGCTGTTTGAGTGTTTTGTTGAAGCGCTCACACAATCCATTTGTTTCAGGATGGTAGGGGGTTGTTCGCATGGGGCAGACTCCATGTTTCTCCCACAGGGTCTGAATCAGTTCACTTTGGAACTGTGCCCCCTGGTCAGTCAATACTTCCTGTGGAAACCCTACCCAGCTAAAGATGTCCAGTAGAGCTTGAGCCACGTGCTCTGCATCTCTGGAGGTTAAGGCAACGGCCTCTGGGTAATGGGTGGCAAAGTCTACCAGGGTGAGGATGAATCTTTTTCCACTGCGGCTGGGGATGGCTAAGGGGCCTACTATATCAATGGCAACTCTCTGGAACGGTTCTCCTATCAAGGCCATGGGTTGAAGTGGGGCACGACATGGGGCTCCCCCCATATGCTGACACACTGGGCAAGAGGCTCTGTATTTTTGCACTTCGTGAGTGACCTTTAGCCACAAAAAACTACACAACAGGCGGGCCCGAGTCTTTTTGGTCCCTATGTGCCCAGCCGCAGGAACATCATGAGCTAAACGCAATAGTTGCGGTCGGTATTGCTGGGGTACCACAAGCTGATGTACACGGGTCCAGGATTTTTCTAGGCAGGATGCGGGCTTCTCCCGATATGAGGCCTTTTTCCCATCTATACACCTCCCCCTGATTTCCTCCCCCAGGTTGGGCGGCCGCACTACGGATAAGCTCTAGGGTGGGGTCTGTCAGTTGGGCTTCCCTGAATTCCTTACGATCTATCTCCCCCCAGTCAGTGGCCACAGTGGGGTCTGATGTACTCACATTTGTTGGCTCTGATGAGGAGGCTGAAGATTGAGAAGGAGGGTTCTCCTCTGATGGGTTGGAAGAAAGACCTGCACCAGGATGGTGTTTGGCTTGGCTGCGGGTGATGGCGGTGACAAACTGGCTGGATAGTCCTTGTCCTAGGTCATTTCCCAAAATAACAGGGGTGGGGAGGCCATCCATGAGCCCCACTTCAACCTCCCCTTGGTCAGTTCCCCAGTCCAACTGCACTCGTGCCAGAGGGATGTTCGAACGCTGGCCCCCAGCAAGGGTGATGGTCACTTGGCGGCCAGGTAAATGACGTTCTGTGGGAACAATATCTGGGCTGACCAGGGGGATGGAAGATCCAGTGTCTCGAAGTCCCTGAGCCTGTATATCACCGACCTTGACTGTCTAGATGTGGGGATGGAGGTTGGCTGGTGTACGGTGTCTGGCCTGCCGTAGGGTGTGGACTGGGTAAACCACTTCCTCAGCTATTGGTGTTTCTCGGGAGTAGCATTCCTCAGGTCTCGTTGGTTCATCTCGGCGTATGTTGACTGGTTGGACTGGCAGACGGGCTCCAGGCATGGAGCCCCGGCTTTGAAGACACTCTTTGGCCATGTGTCCAAGACGCCCACATGTATAACAGCGCCGTGGGTTAGACAAGTCACCAGCCTGTTGGTAAACCTTTGTCTTGTTGGGGCTTCTGTGGGGTAATGAGTTAGTCCAGCACGGGAGTCTGGGGGTCACTTGGATCTATGGTTGAGGGACCTCCTCAGATCGGTGGGCCTATTGGGCCTCCAGCTGGGTCGGTTGGCTGTAAATTCATCACCCAATCGCGCTGCTTGCTCTGGGGTTTCGGGCTTCCTGTCAGCTACCCATTCTCGGATTTCTGGGTCCATCTTCTCCTGCAGCTGTTCGAGCACCATCACGCCCCGGAGGGCAGCAGCGGAGTGGGCAGCCCGACCATCGAGCCAGCGGTTACAGTGTCGTCAGAGTTGACTGCCAAATTCGACATACGAGACACCCTGGCCAGACATAGTCCAGAACTTAGTGCGATGTATCTCGGTGTTATGGTAAAAAGGGCCAACAAAGTGTCCTTAATATTTCCGTAGTCCAAGCAGTCCTGAGACCCGAGTGATCGGACAGCCTCCTGGGCCCGGACAGGCAAGCTTGTCCACAGGTATTTGGACCACTCAGTTGTGGGCACCTGGTGCATATGCATTAACACTTCAAACTTTTGCAAGTGTTCATCTATCTCGGTGCTGGAATCATTAAACACTGTCACATCCCTGTAACTAAGATGACTTCCTTGGTGGTGGTCTAACCTGGAGGTAGGTGCTGGTGGTAAGGAAATTGGAACTCCATAAACATATTCCAGAACACAAGCCCTCTCTTCTCTTGAGGATTTAGGCCCCAATGCAGCCAATAATGCTGTGGCTTGGGCCATTTTGGACCAAGTTGATTTCCGATTGTCACTAGATCCATGATGCGGCACATAGTTTAAATCCTCTGGGTCAATATTGGCGGGATCCTCATCGTCCTCTGCATCATTCTGGGCATCCCAATGGACTAATTTCTGCATCAAGTCCGACCGAGTGTCAGCGTTCTTGTAGTCAATCTTTCGCATCTGGCACAGATCCTGTAGCATCCATTTACTGCTGCGGTCGTAACTCCTCTCTGGTCCTTTTCCCATGGCTGAGCTGGTGGGGTTGGACATGGCAGCGTCTGACACCTGAATGCCTCCCCTATGGCCTGCTGGGTATGCTTATGTGCCTCCCTGGTTGTTGATCCCTGGACGGAGTCCGCAAACACCAGTCCTCTGCAGCTCCCCTGGGTAAGCCAGGCTGAGTAGTGTCCCACTGCTGCCACCAATTGTGGAGACACGGGGCTCAGTGGGTGCTCTTGTCCGCTGGCCCAGCCGCCTTTAGAAAGACAGCGTAGCTCAGGGCTCATCCCAACTGAACTCACGACCTCCTTACCCGTGGGCGGAACACTACTCAGACAACACAGGGTGAGGGAATCACAGCATTAAGACTTTATTGGATCCCCAAAACAGAAAAATTACTCCTAAAATCAATATTTATTAGGTAAAATATTAAAAATGCTCAAACATACAGAGCATAACTCTTATATTATCAAAAATAGTTTACTGGTCACGTGAAGTGAGTGGGAGGACAAGAAGGGTACAAACCAGCATGTGAGGAAAGGGGCACTAGTTATCTCAGCAATTATAGGTGAGCCCTGGGTAGCATAGCTCAAGATCTTTTAATTGGACGTGTGAGTAGCCTATTGTCCTTAGGGATATATAGGGGATGGTCTCTCCCTCCCTTTTAGCTACCTACCAGCGGAGGTGCACCTCCTTAAGTAGTCTTTGGTTTGAGGTCATGTAGCCAAGTATTCCTCTAGTCGGAGCCAAAGTCCCTAGACCGAGTCCACAAGGTATCCTGGTCCTGATCCCCTATTCAGCTCCTAAGAGCTTAGACTGGATCATGCGACATCCAACAACTGGTGACTTAAGGAAGTCCCCTTTTTATAGCCCGCGCCTTCCCTTTGGATATACTGTGCCCTTATCGGATTGGTTGTACAAGGTTGCTTCTGTTATTGGATGAATTTCAAGCTGCATGGATAATGTTCATTTAAATGATGTGGATAGAAAGACTGAGGATAAAACACCAAAAAACTGAGCTGTAGCAAATGTTCAATAAACATGCAACATTACAAGCATGTGAATTGCAGCCTCAAGACTAGAAAAAAAACAAGGAGAAAAATTGTGGGAAAAATACCCTGACTATAAATAAATAAATTGCAAGTGCTTAATAACAGGGTACTTAGTATATACATTTTTGCAAAAAGGTAAGAAGCTGTCTCACCTCGTCACGGTGTACCCATCTGAGACCGTCCCTAACCTACTAAAGTTAAAAACATATTCTGTACCTGACTTGAGTCATGTCAAAACTTCAATATGAATGGTAAAGTGGTCAGCTGGGTCCCAGATTAAATACACAGCAAAAAGTGAGAAGCAGGTAATTGCCACAATTTTTCTCCTTGGGATATCTACATGAAGTCTGCAAGTCACAGACTAGACAATAGCAACTAAGGTAATTTACATTAGATTAGCAATACACAACTACATTACAATGGACGCTCAGAGGGTCTGGTAGAAACAATAGTTTAGCAAACATGAGTTAGCACACAGAAGAACAATACGTCTGGCTAATGTAAGAAATTTTAACCCAGGACACACATTGAAAAAGTCTGTGTCGTCACAACATCCAATTGTGGAATGTATTATTTTTCCAAGATCTATTGATTAAAATCAACTTTTTGGAAGAAAAAAAAAAAGATTAAGTTGATATTACCAAGTCTGGACATTTTTGGCTGGCAATTTTTCTTTTGCCTTTAGGGCTTGTTGGTTTATTTGCATTTAGAAAGAAAGAAAAAAAAAATCTCAATTTTCATCACTGTCTTAGATCTGCGTTTCATTAGTTTTTCTTGGATGCAAAAAATAAAACAAAAACAGTCTGTAAAAAACCCCCCAAAAAGAAACCAAAAACCAACAGCTACGGTAGGATGGTGTATGTTGTCTGAGCCTATCACAGACTCATAGAATGTGTGCAATTTTGATATGCAAGTCATATGTGATTTATTTTGCAGACACTGTCCCTCAAAAAAACAAACAAAAAAACCCAGAACAGACCCATAGACTATAAAGCTTATAACACATACGTGACACATGGACGACTGAATTGAGGTTGCTTGTTTCCCTTCTCTTTGCTGTCTGCAGAATGAGTGAACTAAGAATCCATCATTGAGCTTGTTCTCACAGTTTTATTTTATCTGTCTTTTACTGAGCCTTGTTCCACTGATTTAGGATCACATATAAGTTCAGCTCTTTTTGCATGTGACCTATAAATTGGTCCAGTAAAAGAAGAAACAAAAAGTGACGGGGTTGCAAACTGTTAAGCCTGCTTTACACGTTGCAATTTCTCATACGATTTTGTATGCGATTTGCAATGCCCCCATCGTATGTGCAGCATGTTCAATTTGTTGAACGTGCCGCACATACGAGTAACCCCCGTCACACGTACTTACCCTTCCATACGACCTGTGGTCGGCGAACGTCCACTTCCTGGAGTGGGAGGGACGTTCGGCATCACAGCGACGTCACACGGCAGCCGGCCAATAGAAGTGGAGGGGCGGAGCTAAGCAGGACATAAACATCCCGCCCACCTCCTTCCTTCCGCATTGCTGGGCGGGAGGCAGGTAAGATCTGTTCATTGTTCCCGAGGTGTCACACACTGCGATTTGTGCTACCACGGGTACGATGAACAATCTAACGTGCAATTCTAGAGACCGGTACGATGTTTATGCGATGAACGTTTTAACGTTCAATCGCAATTGCACATACCTGTCACACACTGCAATGTACTTACAATTCCGGATATGCGTCACTTACGACGTGACCCCGCCGACACATTGTAAGATACATTGCAGCGTGTAAAGCGGGCTTTAGAATAAGTTTACTGACAGATTCTTATTTAACTCTTTCCGCAATCAGAAATAGACATTACAACACAAATTCCTAATTTTAATGAAGCCAAATTGTAATTATTTTTTTAGCCCTAGTAGATATGCATTCAAAACATTAAAAAAAAAATGTGCGTGGGTGTGTGTGTGTGTGTGTGTGTGTGTACATATATATATATATATATATATATATATATGTATGTGTATATACAGTGCCTACAAGTAGTATTCAACCCCCTGCAGATTTAGGAGGTTTACACATTCGGAATTAACTTGGCATTGTGACATTTGGACTGTAGATCAGCCTGGAAGTGTGAAATGCTCTGCAGCAAAAAGAATGTTATTTCTTTCTTTTTTTTTTTTTTAAATTGTGAAAAGTTTATTCAGAGGGTCATTTATTATTCAACCCCTCAAACCACCAGAATTCTGTTTAGTTCCCCTAAAGTATTAAGAAGTATTTCAGGCACAAAGAACAATGAGCTTCACATGTTTGGATTAATTATCTCTTTTTCCAGCCTTTTCTGACTAATTAAGACCCTCCCCAAACTTGTGAACAGCACTCATACTTGGTCAACATGGGAAAAACAAAGGAGCATTCCAAGGCCATCAGAGACAAGATCGTGGAGGGTCACAAGGCTGGCAAGGGGTACAAAACCCTTTCCAAGGAGTTGGGCCTACCTGTCTCCACTGTTGGGAGCATCATCCGGAATTGGAAGGCTTATGGAACTACTGTTAGCCTTCCACGGCCTGGACAGCCTTTGAAAGTTTCCACCCGTGCCGAGGCCAGGCTTGTCCAAAGAGTCAAGGCTAACCCAAGGACAACAAGGAAGGAGCTCCGGGAAGATCTCATGGCAGTGGGGACATTGGTTTCAGTCAATACCATAACTAACGTACTCCACCGCAATGGTCTCCGTTCCAGACGAGCCCGTAAGGTACCTTTACTTTCAAAGCGTCATGTCAAGGCTCGTCTACAGTTTGCTCATGATCACTTGGAGGACTCTGAGACAGACTGGTTCAAGGTTCTCTGGTCTGATGAGACCAAGATCGAGATCTTTGGTGCCAACCACACACGTGACGTTTGGAGACTGGATGGCACTGCATACGACCCCAAGAATACCATCCCTACAGTCAAGCATGGTGGTGGCAGCATCATGCTGTGGGGCTGTTTCTCAGCCAAGGGGCCTGGCCATCTGGTCCGCATCCATGGGAAGATGGATAGCACGGCCTACCTGGAGATTTTGGCCAAGAGCCTCCGCTCCTCCATCAAGGATCTTAAGATGGGTCGTCATTTCATCTTCCAACAAGACAACGACCCAAAGCACACAGCCAAGAAAACCAAGGCCTGGTTCAAGAGGGAAAAAATCAAGGTGTTGCAGTGGCCTAGTCAGTCTCCTGACCTTAACCCAATTGAAAACTTGTGGAAGGAGCTCAAGATTAAAGTCCACATTAGACACCCAAAGAACCTAGATAACTTGGAGAAGATCTGCATGGAGGAGTGGGCCAAGATAACTCCAGAGACCTGTGCCGGCCTGATCAGGTCTTATAAAAGACGATTATTAGCTGTAATTGCAAACAAGGGTTATTCCACAAAATATTAAACCTAGGGGTTGAATAATAATTGACCCACACTTTTATGTTGAAAATTTATTAAAATTTAACTGAGCAACATAACTTGTTGGTTTGTAAGATTTATGCATCTGTTAATAAATCCTGCTCTTGTTTGAAGTTTGCAGGCTCTAACTTATTTGCATCTTATCAAACCTGCTAAATCTGCAGGGGGTTGAATACTACTTGTAGGCACTGTATATATATGTATATGTATATATATATGTATATGTATATATATATATATATATATATATATATATATATATATATATATATATATATATATATATATATATATATATTACAGCGTGTCCACCCATATCCTGTCCACTGACATTAACTTGAGAACGGCGGCAGCTATAGGTATAGAAGTGGTGTCTAGGTATAGTAAATTAATATAGTATTATAGTAAATTTATAGTATAGTAAAGTAGCCATGCACTATGCAATGAAACCATGAAACCACCTATAGCGCCACCTGGTGGAAAACAACGGAGTTAGCATTTTTATTTCAAAAACTGAATGAGATAGAGAAAAAAGTGAATTACAAAGTTGTAGAGCATCATCAATTCAATACGAATCGACACATACATAATGCATACAGAAATGCTATGATTAGAACGTGTAAAACTCACAAGGCTGCGTACGTGAAGCGATACCTCATGGAGACCTTCCTACAAGTCATTGGGTATGGTGGCTGTGTGGAGTGACCTCCACGCTCACCTGAGCTTACCCCATTGGACTTCTTTCTGTAAGGTCACATCAAACAGTAGGTGTATGCGACCCCTCCACCAACATTGCAGGACTTATGACGACGTATCACAGATGCTTGTGCAAACGTGTCACCTACCATATTGCACAATGTGCAGCAAGATACAGTATGCTGTCCAGAGTCCAGATGTGCATTGCAGCTGACGGTGGCCACTTTGAGCATTACAGTTAAATGAGCGCCATATGCATGACCAGCATTCAATGTTTTGGGGGGGTCATGGGTTTCATATCATAGCATTTCTGTATGCAAGGTGTCGCTTCGTATTGAATTGATGATGCCCTGCAACTTTGTAATTCCCTTTTCTTCTCTATCTCTTTCCGTTTTCGAGATAAAAATGCTAACTCTGTTGTTTTCCACCAGGTGGCGCTATAGGTGGTTTCATTGCATAGCGCATGGCTACTTTACTATATCTAGACACCACTTCTATGCCTATATCTGCCGCCGTTGCCAAGTTAATGGCGGTGGACAGGATATGGGTGGGCACACTGTATATACACACTGCTTTTGGGTGACCTTATGCCACTCCTGACGCAAAAATGTAAGCAGTTCTTTGTTTGATGGCTTGTGACTAGCTATCTTCCTCTTGTTTACATTCCACAGGTTTTCAATGGGTTTCAGGTCTGGAGATTCTGCTGGTCATGACAGGGTTTTGATGTGGTGGTTTTTCATACACACATTGATTGACCTAGCTGTGTGGCATGGCGCTTTGTCCTGCTGGAAAGACCAGTTGTCAGAGTTGGGGAACATTGCCTGAGCAGAAGGGAGCGACTGTTTTTAAAAGATAACCTTGTATGTGGCTTGATTCATACGTCCTTCGCAAGGTTTAATCTGCCCAATTCCAGCTCCCCAGATAATCACCAATCCTCCACCAAATTTCACATTGGGTGCAAGACACTGTGGCTTGTACGCCTCTCCAGGTCTCCGTCTAACCATTAGATGACAACCAGGTGTTGGGCAAAGCAGAAAATTAGGTAAAGAAAATTCAACAAACATCTTTGCGAAGGATGTATGAATCAAGCCGCATACAAGGTTATCCTGGAAAAACAGTTGCTTCCTTCTTAATTTTTGCCAGAGCTGTATGTAATGTATATACAGTATATACTGTGTGTGTGTGTGTGTGTGTGTGTGTGTATATTATATATATATATATATATATATATATATATATATATATATATATATATATATATATATATATATATATATATATATATATATATATATATATATGTAAAATGTGTATATATGTATATAATGTCCCCAACAGGGTGTCTGCATTTTTTGAGACCATGGCAAAGTGTGAAAGCCAGAACTGAATTATGAATGCTGCTCTGAAGTATGAATACACATGACATGGCACATTAAAAAAATAACGTAGTTGAAAAAATAAATTATTGTGTATTTATATACTTTTTCTTCCATTTTAATAGGGTTTGAATTTTTTGAAGCAAGCGCAAAGGAGAACATTCAGGTGAAGCAAGTCTTTGAGCGTCTTGTGGATATCATCTGTGACAAGATGTCGGAGAGTCTGGACAATGAGCATTCGGCAGCCAGCGGCGCGAAAAACCTGCGCTTCACAGACTCTGATGTCCCCATACAGCAAAAATGTTCATGTTAATCCATTTCTCCTGGACTGTACGCCGTCTTACCGTTTCCACTCACTGTTTGGTAAAACTTTGCCAGTCTGCGCCGGGGATAAGATTTCAACCACTACTCCACCCATTATTACCCGCCTCGTGTTCCCGGATACAATGGCTGGAATCTGATTCCATACATCAGAATATCGGCCTCTGAGTGACGTAACTGACCTATCAGAAGTAGCGATGGGAAACCCTCTTATTACTAATTGTATGAGAAAGTGACTACTGTCCTGTGTGTGCTGTCATTTTGTGAACCAGACTTAGTTTTTGAAACACTTGTTCTTTTATGACCGATGTGTAACATTGTGCAGTTTTTTTAATGTCCTAGAAATGTATATAAAGTTGTTTGTTAGAAACTGACATTTGTCTATTACTGTTCAAATACAATAAAAACTAAATATTGTTGCTTTTCCAATAAAGTTCACAGGGAATGTGTTGTCAGCCGATGACCTACAACTGAAAAACAAAAATACGTATGTGTGAGATAGAAAAAAAAATAAAAAATTGTTACTCTTACAATTTTCACAGTGGCCACTAGACTATTTTACACTTGTACTTCGTGAGGTTCCTGGAAGAGTTTTTAGAAGTTTACTTATAAGCAGAGGCATGCTTACAATGACTGTTAACACCTCTATACACAGCTGTCAACTCAGGATCCACCAATCACAATTAGCGATATCACAGCTCCCCTGCTCCTCCTCACTTCACCATGACCTTTTCACATGCTCATTACACACTATAAGGGTCTGTGTGCATGTTGGCGTATTTACATGCAATCATGCAGTGTTTTGAACTGCAGCATAAACGCATGTGTTCTGCGTCCCCAGCAAAGTCTATGAGAATTAAGCAAATTCAATGCACACGTTGCGTTTTGGATGCCAAATTTTTTACAAAATCGATGCGTTCTAAAAAGCAACATGTCACTTCTTTTGTGCGTTTTGGTTGCTTTTCCCTATCTGTCTATGGGAGAGCAAGCATCCAGAACGCATCCATTCTGCATTTAAAATTCATCCAAAACGCAGCGTTTTGAAACGAACATGCAGTGACAAAACGCTGCGTTTTATTTGTCACGCCAGAACGCAACGATTGCACATACCCTAATACAAAACAGTGTCTGAGTCTCTTCCTTGTAGTTAAAGGGGTTGTCCTGTCTCGCCCTCTAAGTCCACTGAATAAATTAACTCAAGAATAAAATTCTCATTTGCTCTGATTTCACTGGACAAGACCATAATCTATGAGCTCTTTGTCCATAGACAGCAGCTCTACCATTAAGCCACTGCCTGTACCAAGGGCTATGGGAGAACATGGTAATCTTGACCTGTATTGCAGATAGAGAGGCCAGAAGAAGATTATCTATATATATATATATATATATATATATATATATATATATGTATATATATGTGTGTTTATATGTATGTATATATATATATATATATATATATATATATACACACACACACACACGCACGCACACACGTACACACACGCACACACGCGCACACACACACACACACACACACACACAAAAGGGTCATATTCTTTTTTTCCTAAATAACCAGCAGCTTTCAACCATGTTGCAGAAGCCTTAACTGTGGAGCCAGAAGCTCTGCTGAAATCAGAGAGAGAATTTTGTATACTTGAAGCTGCAGAGCAGCCTTTGACTCCACAGCAGATTATACTGGACATAGAGATCCATTGTATAGAGCAGTGTATCGCTATGTCCTGTTTTCTAAAGTTTTTTTCTTTGTCTAAAAACAAATTACTAAAAAAAATAGAATTTAATTTTTATTGCGCTTTTTTACAAAAATAATACATATCACAAATCAGCAAATAACATGGACATATTTGGTGTGCCTGTAATCGTAATGACCCAAAAAACACAGTGATCAGATTATTAATGGGGATCGGTAAATGGTGTGAAAAAACTGGCACAATTGATTATAATTATTTTTCTCTATTACATCCATTAAAAATGTAATAAAAATATATCGCTGAGGCGATGTTTACACGTAGCGTCAATGCTGTGTTTTTTCTGCAGGTGTCCGCACCAAACAACACAGTAATAATATGATTATTGCATGTTTGTTGTGTTTTTTTTATGCATTCTCCCCGATATTTGATACATGTTTGGTGCAGATGTGAATCTTGGTTTTTAATGCATTTTAATACTACAGAAAAGCTTTGATACTGCATTTAAAAATACGCCATTTTTTTTTCTTTTGTGTTTTTTTTTTCCAGACTCCACCAGGAAGCCTATAGAGAAAAAAAAAACTAAAGAAAGAATCCCACCAAAACTGCACAGTTCAGCAGCGTCTTTAGACTCACCGAGGTCGGAGATTTCATGACGTCATATCCACTTTACTTGAACATTTAGTCCGTGTTCACATGTAGTGTAAATGCCGGGTTTATCTGCTGCTTTTTTTTTTTTGCAAATAAATTCTGCTGTGTTTAACTGGCCAAGCAAAGTGGATGAGATTCCATGAGAAGACGCCACAGAACTCTGGTTTTGGTGCTTTTTTTTTTCTCTGGACGCTTCTATGTGGAGCTTAAAAAAACCCATGGCTAAAACTGCAGTGACTTCATTAAAGAAGTTGTCCAGTTACCAAAACTGATTTTTTTTTTTCTGATAAATCTTGCCAATATGTGCCCCTCAACACATCTATTATGTTTTTTCAGCAAAATTACCTTTTATTGTGCACTAGCAGCACACGGTCATTGCTGGCTCCAGCTCTGATGGGGTTAATCTCTCCTCTGACTTCCTGTGTTCAGTTCCTACAAGTCCCAGAATTCTTTGTGGCTCTAGGGCGGTGTCTGGCTTATCTAACACACCCATTGTGTCTATTACACCCACTCTGCTCCCACCCAAACCCTCCTCCCTGCCTCTTCCCAGTGGATGCACTGAGATCAATCATACAGAGACAGCAGCAGCTCTACACAGCCAGGGGAAGAAAGTGTGTGTGTATATACAGTGTGTGTGTATATACAGTGTGTGTGTGTATATACAGTGTGTGTGTATATACAGTGTGTGTGTATATACAGTGTGTGCGCGTATATACAGTGTATGTGTGTATATACAGTGTGTATGTATATACAGTGTGTGTGTGTATATACAGTGTGTGTGTGTGTATGTGTGTGTGTGTATGTCATACTCACCTGTCTGCAGGGTCCCGGTGCCATGTCCGCTTCCAGCCCCTGTCTCGGTCCCGCCGCTTCGGCTGTGTGCAGTCTCCCCGGGGCACGCACGAAGCTTGCAGGACCTGGCGGTGGATCACCTGATGCAGTCACCTGACGCATCAGCTGATCGTAGTCTCGCCGGCTTTTTCGCGCCCGGCCGGCTATCAGCTGATCCTGCCGTCAGGGGACTTCATCAGCTGATTACCGGCAGCTCCTGCAGTGATGGGCCAGGATCAGACTCCGCTGCAGGAGCTGCCGGTAATCAGCACAGACGTGAGTATTTATTTATTTATTTTTTTTTGCACCGATGCTTCAGCTGATTGTATAATCGGCTTTTATACAATCAGCTGATGTGTCATGTGATTCACGTAGTTTAACCTGACACATCATCTGATCGCTTTGCCTTCCAGCAAAACCGATCAGATGATATTGGATCCTGATTGGACTGCGCGGGACCCTAACCCAGGATTACTGCGGAGGGGGGTTCTTTATTTCAATAAAGATGGAGTCACTAATTGTGTTGTGTTTTATTTCTAATAAAAATATTTTTCTGTGTGTTCTTTTTTTTTTATCATTACTAGAAATTCATGGTGGCCATGTCTAATATTGGCGTGATACCATGAATTTCGGGCTTAGGGCTAGCTGATAATATACAGCTAGCCCTAACTCCATTATTACCTAGCTAGCCACCCGGCATCAGGGCAGCTGGAAGAGTTGGATACAGCGCCAGAAGATGGCGCTTCTATGAAAGCGCCATTTTCCGGGGTGGCTGCGGACTGCAATTCGCAGTGGGGGTGCCCAGAAAGCTTGGGCACCCTTCACTGTGGATTCCAATCCCCAGCTGCCTAGTTGTACCCGGCTGGACACTAAAATTAGGCGAAGCTTACGTAATTTTTTTTTTAAATTATTTCATGAAATTCATGAAATAATTTAAAAAAAAAAAAGGGCTTCTCTATGTTTTTGGTTCCCAGCCGGGTACAAATAGGCAGCTGGGGGTTGGGGGCAGCCCGTACCTGCCTGCTGTACCCGGCTAGCATACAAAAATATGGCGAAGCCCATGTCATTTTTTTTTTCTTTTTGGGTAAAAAACTGCATACAGTCCTGGATGGAGGATGCTGAGCCTTGTAGTTCTGCAGCTGCTGTCTGCTCTCCTGCATACACTAGTGAATGGAGGATGCTGAGCCTTGTAGTTCTGCAGCTGCTGTCTGCTCTCCTGCATACAATGAACATTTTGAATAAGGAAATGACATCAGACCTTTTTTATTTTTTTCATCAACAATCTTTAATGGCATTTGTGAGGTAAATCCGGAGATATGACGATAAATCATGATATTCAAGTTATGTCAGGAAGCCCTCTCCTGGTGTCACCCCCCCTTTCCTTCACACAACTTGTTTAGCAACCCATCCCATGGCCATCTCCTGTGATATGGAAATTAGGTGATGTGGGAACAAAGGACACAGGATGACTCCCTGCCGTCACCCTGTAACAAGAGTTGTATCTCATTATAAGGCTCTGGAACTAGCCAGACAGAACGACTCCAGTAAAAAATGGTTCATATCTCGCAAGCCATATTTCCGATAAATACGGCAACCATAAAAATGGTGTTTTCGCATGCGGACGATGCTGGCACACCTTTTTTATGGGAGCGGGAGCTTGGGAAATACCCCAGGCGTGATATCAGCCAATGTGGAACTAGTAGACAAGTCATGAAACCTCTCATTCTGTAGCTAAATTCATAACTGTCACAATGAGAGCATTGGCGTCCGCCTACGACGCTCCCAGGCCAAGTTATGGCCATATTCCATGTTGTGGATTTTGTCCATAACTCCAGCCAGGGGTGGAGCAGTGCTCCCTCTGAGGTCACGAAGGTAGGAGGGGACCTGGATTTGCCCAGGTTGATAACCCTACTTCGGCCATTTTTCCAGTGTTCTTTCGCTGGGGGTCACGTGTAGGAAACATCTGTGGGAAGGATCCTAGAAACCTGGTCTACAGCGCCCCCCTGTGGCCAGACGCACAAGGTAACTGCTGGGACTGTGTATGCCTGTTTGTAAACCATGCTTTATCTGTAACTGTACTCTGACATATGTATATTCTGTAGATTCCCTATTGTATATATTGTAGTTTCTAGTGTGCTTTAGGCTGATTAAATTATATAATTAATCTTGGGCTGTTCTGTTATCTCGATCTTGAACCCCACGTCCGTGTGTTCGGCTAATAGTTACCGTGAAGCGGTTGGTGGCAGCGAGTTTGTGCCAAGGATTATTGTGGGGAGGCCAGTGAGATTCGGGGAGGTTTTATATATTCCGCCCGCGGAGGTCGGGGGAATATATACCCTACTCTCACCGGGGACCCTTCAATAATCGGCATAAGTAGTATAGCGGCCTCCTTGCTTATCGTCGGGCAATTCCATAATTGGCCTGACTATAAGAGGGGCGCTAGAGAGCGCATCACGTGCTCTGTCTGTCGGTCGGGAGGTATAAAGGAGGGGTGACCCCCCACTTGTTACACCCCGATTGTGACGTACTGGTAGCCAGCGCGGGGGATTTCTGAGTGACCCCCCCGGTGGTTCGTGACATATTGGTGGCAAGCGGTGGGATCGAGATAATAGTGTGTGTGAGTGTGAGACCCATACTCCCAGACACTAAAGACTGCCTGCAGCAGCTGTGGCTGCTGGGGTCTTCAGACTAGCTCAACACTAGAGTGTCAGAGTGCAGATACTGTAAGGTGTGTGGAGGCATCAGGTGTCAGTTCTGTGTCAGTGACCAAAGTCTGCAAGAATGGCTGAGAGCACCAGGAGCAAAGCCAAAGGAATGGCCGATGCTCAGGCCAGAGACGATGAGGAGGTTGTCCACGAGCCCTCCAAGAGCCCGACGCCAGAGAACAGCTCTGCAGAGGACATCGCCCAACCTGGCAATTATGGACAAGATGAGGAGCAGCTCACCCAAGGGTCCTCAACGAGCCAGATGCCAGCCCTCCGCTCTGCAATGGACAGTGAAGCACCAGGCTCCGCAGCGGGCCGCAGATCACCACGTGCCATTCCACCGAGCCTGGGAGGCTCGGATAGCCTTCTTCAAATGGCTATGGCCCTTCTCCAGGCTGGAGACCAGGAGGGCTACAAGGAACTCCTGGCAGAGCACAGGGCAGAGCGGCAGGCGGCGCGTGACGCTGAGGCTGCGGAGCGGCAAGCAGCGCGTGAGGCTGCGGAGCGGCAAGCAGCACGTGAAGAGCGACGGCAACAGGCAGACCGTGACCACCAGCTGCAGCTAGCTCAGCTCCGGCCCTCATCAGCCACACGTGACCTTCAAGACACCAAACTTCCAAAGGTCCGTGTTGAGGACTTCCCAGTGCTGGAGAAGGATGGAGACTTGGACTCTTTCCTGACTGCTTTTGAACGGACTTGCTTGCAGCACCATCTGGACAAGGACCAGTGGGCCAAATACCTGACCCCCCGTTTAAGGGGTAAGGCCCTGGATATCCTTGGGGACTTGCCTGCTGAGGCAGATCAGGGCTACGACGCCATCAAGCGGGCCCTGATCCAACAGTACAACCTCACTCCAGAGTCCTACCGCAAGAAGTTCCGGACCCTGCAAAAGGGACCAAAGGACTCCTGGGCTGACCACCGGCGGGCACTTGCCCGAGCTGCCGACCACTGGACCCAAGGCCTGCAGCTTTCCACCGGACCGGAGATCCTGGACTTGTTCATCACGGAGCAACTCTTGTGGAACTGCCCTGAGGATCTCCGCCAGTTCATCCGAGACCAGAAGCCAAAGGGGTCCACGGCTACAGCTGCCCTGGCCGATGACTACACCAACAATCGGGCTCCTGAGGCCAGGAGAGCAGCCACCAGCAGCACCTGGAGAGGGGGTAAGATGAATTCTACGACTGCCCCACCTGCCCCTAGACTGCAGGGGGTGTCCCCCTCAACTCCCCTCTCCAGGCCCGTGGCAGAACCAAGACGGTGCCACCAGTGCAACCTACCTGGACACTTCAAGGCCATGTGCCCTCAGCGTCCCAAGGCCCCGGCTCCGTCCCCGTCCCAAGGGCCGCCCAAGGTGTATTGTGTGGGTGGGGGTGGTGGTAGGTCCCTGGACAGCTTCCAACCTGTCACCGTCGGCCGGTCTGTGACCATAGGACTGCGAGACAGCGCCTCGGAGGTGACTCTGGTGCGGCCTGACATGGTGTCCCCCCAAGACTTGATCCCGGGAAAAACCCTCGCTGTCTCCGGGATTGGAGGCATTGACCCGGCGCTGCCTGTTGCTGACATTTATGTGGACTGGGGCGCAGGGCGAGGGGTAAGGGAGGTGGGGGTAACTGATCGGATCCCCGCAAACGTGCTACTTGGGACAGATTTGGGGCAGATAACCTCCCAGTTTGGGCCCCCACCAAGGGCTGAACCTTCAGCCAGTACTGACATACCTCCGGACAATGTTAATGTGTTATCTATGAATGATGTAAGGGAGGAGGGAGTGAACTCTGATATTTCTGCTTGCATAGACACCATAGACACACACACAGCTGCAGCTGTGACAGGGGAGGGGGTCAGAGAAAGGTGTGACAATGCCTCTACAAGTAATCAGCCTGTGAGCTGGGATCTGTTGCCCTCTGCAGGGATAAGCAGAGAGCAGGGTGCTGCAGGGGGAGGACCAGTGTGTGGGGTGGGGGCTACCACAGCAAGTGTGGGGTCCCCAGAGATTTCACAGCGGGGTTCTGTTGCTGCAGGAGGGGAACAGGCAGGTGAGATTGGGGCCGGTCCAGGAGCGGAAGTGCTCCCAGGTAAGATCTCGGTGCATGGTTCCCCCACAACCGGGGTGTCAGGAAGCCAGGTAGGTCTGCCTGAACCGGCGACTTGGTCAGGAACGGAGGAGGAGCAGGCACGACCCACGGTCGCAGCGGCTGTGGCCGCTGTCACCCGCAGTGGGAGTGCTGGAAGCCAAGGGGCCTCCCGGAGGTCCGATAGCTCTTCCCCTTCTGACCAAGTGGCAGCCGAGTCAGGTGGAGGCCAGGACACAGGTCCCGGGGTACTGACCGAAGATGTGACAGTCTCGTCGATTCTGGCCACATCTAGTCAGGGGTTTCAGGCAGCGTTAGAAGCTGACGACAGCCTGAAAGCTCTTAAGGAGCAGGCGGCACAGCCTCCCTCGGACTCGGACCCGGAGCGAGTGGTCTGGGACCAAGGACGGCTGTACCGGGCCACGGTCCAGCAGGGTTCACCGGAGGCGTGGCCCAGGGACCGACAGTTGGTGGTACCCTATCCGTTCCGGACGGAGTTGTTGCGGATCGCACATGAGATTCCGATGGCCGGACACCTAGGGATCGCTAAGACCAAGGCCAGGTTAAACCAGCATTTCTACTGGCCAAAAATGGGGGCCGATGTGGCTGCCTACTGCCGTTCGTGTGAAACCTGTCAGAGAGTGGGGAAGGCGGGGCCACACCCCAAAGCCCCACTAGTATCTCTGCCAATCATCGATGAGCCTTTCAGGAGGGTGGCTGTGGATCTGGTCGGCCCGCTGGCCATCCCCAGCAGCTCCGGGAAACGCTTCATACTGACGGTAGTGGACTATGCCACCCGGTACCCAGAAGCAGTGGCCTTGTCGTCCATTCGGGCTGACAAGGTGGCCACCGCATTGCTGGAGATTTTCTCCCGAGTGGGTTTTCCCCAGGAAATGCTCACTGACCGGGGGACCCAATTCATGTCCCAGCTGATGGAGGCCCTCTGTAAGCAAGTCCAGGTGCGACATCTGGTGGCCAGCCCGTACCATCCACAAACTAATGGCCTGTGCGAGCGGTTCAATGGCACCTTAAAGCAGATGCTTAAGATGTTGGTCGACTCCCATGGGCGTGACTGGGAGCGGTATCTCCCACACCTGTTATTTGCTTACCGGGAGGTTCCACAGGCCTCAACAGGATTCTCACCGTTTGAGCTCCTGTACGGGCGACGTGTGCGGGGCCCCCTGGCTCTGGTGAAAGAGGCTTGGGAAGGGGATTTGGCCACCCCTGGAGTGTCGGTTATCGAGTATGTCATGCGCTTCCGGGACAAAATGCAGGCCTTGACGCAACTGGTACACGACAATATGGCTCAAGCCCAGGCCGATCAGAAGCGTTGGTACGACCAGAACGCTTGTGAGAGGACCTACCAAGTGGGTCAAAAGGTGTGGGTACTGGTCCCCGTACCACAGGACAAGCTTCAGGCAGCCTGGGAAGGCCCATACCTCGTGTACCAGCAGCTCAACCCTGTGACGTACCTGGTCACCCTGGACCCTGCCCGTGGAAGGCGGAAGCCCGTCCATGTGAACATGATGAAGGCACATCATGAGCGGGAGGCATGTGCGCTCCCCGTGTGCAACCTGCCCGAGGAGGGAGAAGCGGAAACCCTCTTGGATATGCTAGCCCAGGTTAGGGCAGGCGGATCCATTGAGGATGTGGAGGTTGGCCACCAGCTCTTGGAGGACCAACGGTCCCAGCTGTGGGCCACCGTCCTCCCCTTCCGGGGGTTGTTTACCAACCAGCCCGGAAGGACTGACTTGGCTGTCCATCACGTGGACACTGGGGATCATCCCCCGATCCGGCGTTCAGCATATCGGGTCTCCCTGGAGGTGCAGCAACACATGCGCCAGGAGATTGACGAGATGCTGAAGCTGGGGGTGATCCAGGCATCCAACAGCGCTTGGGCCTCGCCTGTAGTCCTCGTCCCTAAGAAGGACCGAACCACGCGGTTCTGCGTGGACTACAGGGGGCTCAATGCGGTCACGGTCGCCGATGCGTACCCAATGCCACGCATCGATGACCTGCTCGATCAGTTGGCCGGGGCTCAGTACCTGACCATCATGGATCTGAGCCGGGGATATTGGCGGATCCCCCTGACTCGCAAGGCCAGGGAACGCTCTGCCTTTATTACCCCATTTGGACTGTACGAGTCCACGGTGATGCCATTCGGGATGAGGAATGCCCCTGCCACTTTCCAGCGGATGGTCAACACCCTGCTCAAGGGACTTGAAGGGTACGCGGCCGCGTACCTGGATGACATTGCCGTCTTCAGTCCCACCTGGGAAGATCACCTAGAGCATCTAGCACAGGTGCTCAGGCGGGTCCACCGGGCAGGTTTGACCATCAAGCCGGGCAAGTGTCAGCTGGCCATGAGCGAGGTCCAGTACCTCGGTCACCGGGTAGGCGGGGGAACACTGAAGCCCGAGCCTGAGAAAGTGGAGGCCATCGCATCCTGGCCCACCCCCAGGACCAAGAAGCAGGTGATGTCCTTCTTGGGGACCGCTGGGTACTATAGGAGGTTTGTTCCATGCTATAGTAGCCTGGCAAAGCCCCTGACGGACCTCACCAAGAAGAAGCTGCCCTCTGCAGTCGATTGGACAATGGACTGCGAGACAGCCTTCCGGGCCCTAAAGGACGCCCTGTCCAGCCCGCCCGTGCTACAGGCAGCCGACTTCACGCGGCCGTTTGTAGTACAGACCGACGCCAGTGACTTCGGCCTCGGTGCGGTGCTCAGCCAGGTGGACTCTGCGAGCCAAGAGCACCCAGTCTTGTACCTGAGCAGGAAGCTGTTACCGAGGGAAGTGGCCTATTCCACAATGGAGAAGGAGTGCCTGGCCATAGTGTGGGCCCTGCAGCGTCTGCAACCCTATCTATACGGGCGCCACTTCATCGTGGAGACGGACCACAACCCCCTCAGCTGGTTGCACACCGTCTCTGGGACGAATGGGCGACTGTTGCGATGGAGCCTTGCGCTCCAGCAATACAACTTCACCATTCGCCACAAAAGGGGCCGTGACCACGGTAACGCAGACGGGCTGTCCCGACAAGGAGAGGTCGCGGACGGGCGCACGGGGGAACACCGGAGTGTGCTGCCCCCTAGCGCCCTCAAAAGGGGGGAGGTGTGAGGTAAATCCGGAGATATGACGATAAATCATGATATTCAAGTTATGTCAGGAAGCCCTCTCCTGGTGTCACCCCCCCTTTCCTTCACACAACTTGTTTAGCAACCCATCCCATGGCCATCTCCTGTGATATGGAAATTAGGTGATGTGGGAACAAAGGACACAGGATGACTCCCTGCCGTCACCCTGTAACAAGAGTTGTATCTCATTATAAGGCTCTGGAACTAGCCAGACAGAACGACTCCAGTAAAAAATGGTTCATATCTCGCAAGCCATATTTCCGATAAATACGGCAACCATAAAAATGGTGTTTTCGCATGCGGACGATGCTGGCACACCTTTTTTATGGGAGCGGGAGCTTGGGAAATACCCCAGGCGTGATATCAGCCAATGTGGAACTAGTAGACAAGTCATGAAACCTCTCATTCTGTAGCTAAATTCATAACTGTCACAATGAGAGCATTGGCGTCCGCCTACGACGCTCCCAGGCCAAGTTATGGCCATATTCCATGTTGTGGATTTTGTCCATAACTCCAGCCAGGGGTGGAGCAGTGCTCCCTCTGAGGTCACGAAGGTAGGAGGGGACCTGGATTTGCCCAGGTTGATAACCCTACTTCGGCCATTTTTCCAGTGTTCTTTCGCTGGGGGTCACGTGTAGGAAACATCTGTGGGAAGGATCCTAGAAACCTGGTCTACAGCGCCCCCCTGTGGCCAGACGCACAAGGTAACTGCTGGGACTGTGTATGCCTGTTTGTAAACCATGCTTTATCTGTAACTGTACTCTGACATATGTATATTCTGTAGATTCCCTATTGTATATATTGTAGTTTCTAGTGTGCTTTAGGCTGATTAAATTATATAATTAATCTTGGGCTGTTCTGTTATCTCGATCTTGAACCCCACGTCCGTGTGTTCGGCTAATAGTTACCGT
Source organism: Anomaloglossus baeobatrachus (assembly GCF_048569485.1). NCBI lineage: Eukaryota > Metazoa > Chordata > Amphibia > Anura > Aromobatidae > Anomaloglossus > Anomaloglossus baeobatrachus. Next base: position 204,851,229 of record NC_134360.1, on the reverse strand, counting down.
GAAGCGGTTGGTGGCAGCGAGTTTGTGCCAAGGATTATTGTGGGGAGGCCAGTGAGATTCGGGGAGGTTTTATATATTCCGCCCGCGGAGGTCGGGGGAATATATACCCTACTCTCACCGGGAACCCTTCAATAATCGGCATAAGTAGTATAGCGGCCTCCTTGCTTATCGTCGGGCAATTCCATAATTGGCCTGACTATAAGAGGGGCGCTAGAGAGCGCATCACGTGCTCTGTCTGTCGGTCGGGAGGTATAAAGGAGGGGTGACCCCCCACTTGTTACACCCCGATTGTGACGTACTGGTAGCCAGCGCGGGGGATTTCTGAGTGACCCCCCCGGTGGTTCGTGACAGCATTGTGCACTGATTAAAAACGCAGTGAGCAAAAACGCAGCAAAAAAGGCACCAAATCGCGGCAAAAACGTGACATGCAGCACCGCAGGTGACAGAGCAGAGCAAGTTGGTGACATGCTCTGCTCTGACACATAGTGTGCTGCATGTCACTGTATCCACTCTGGGACTTGTTGTGCAGGTGACCGGATGATACATGTCACTAACTTGCTCCACTCTGTGACTTCTGCTGCATTGTTCCAACTGTATACACTCTCACCTGAACAAGTCTCAGAGTGGGGCAGTTAGTGACATGTATCATCCGGTCACCTGCACAACAAGTCCCAGAGTGGTGAAAGATAGTGACATGCAGCACACTATGTGTCAGAGCAGAGCATGTCACTGTCTCCACTCTGGGACTTGTTGTGCAGGTGACCGGATGATACATGTCACTAACTGCCCCACTCTGTGACTTCTGCTGCATAGTACCAACTGTATACACTCTCACCTGCACAACAAGTCCCATAGTGGAGACAGTTAGTGACATGTAGCATCCGGTCACCTGCACAACAAGTGCCAGAGTGGAGAAAGATAGTGACATGCAGCACACTATGTGTCAGAGCAGAGCATGTCACTGTCTCCACTCCGGTGACCTCACAGCCTGTACACGCTGCGATGGATGCAGGGGGACACAGAACAAGTAATGGAGTCATCTGATTACTTGGGATGAATTGAGCAGTAAAATGCTCTGGTGCTCGATGGGCGAAGCCCATGCCGATTTTTTTTTTAAAAAAAATCATTAAAAATGAAAAAACAAAAAAATCACATTGTTTGTGGGCTCCCGCTGCATTTTCTATTGCTAAGGGTAACCAAAGCAGCTACTGGCTGCTAACCACCGCTACTTGGTGTTACTTTCACTGGCAATAGAAATGCAGGGAAGCATTTTCTTTTTATACAGGTTTTTCCCTGAAAACGTTTTTAAGAAAATGACATGGGCTTCGCCATATTTTTGTATGCTAGCCAGGTACAGCAGGCAGCTACGGGCTGCCCCCAACCCCCAGCTGCCTAGTTGTACCCGGCTGGGAACCAAAAATATAGAGAAGCCCTTTTTTTTCATGAATTTCATGAAATAATTAAAAAAAAAAAAATGATGTGGGCTTCACCAAATTTTTGAGTCCAGCCAGGTACAACTAGGCAGCTGGGGATTGGAATCCACAGTGCAGGGTGCCCAAACTTTCTGGGCCCCCCACTGCGAATTGCAGTCCACAGCTGCCCCAGAAAATGGCGCTTTCATAGAAGCGCCATCTTCAGGCGCTGTATCCAACTCTTCCAGTGGCCCTGGTGGCAGGTGGCACGCTGGGTAATAAGGGGTTAATACCAGCTATGTTTTACCAGCTGGTATAAAGCCCGAGATTCTTAATGTCAGGCCAAGTTTAACCTGGCCATTAAGAATCTCCAACAAAGGGTTTAAAAAAAAAAAAAGACATCACACAGAGAAAAATACTTTTAGAAATACACAGACACAGTAGGGACTCCATGTTTATTACTCCCTCTCACCCCTCCACGATGGAGAGATTTCTGTACTGACCATGCCAGGAGAGAGCGAGGAAAAGAGAGCGAGCGGGGGGGAGAAGAGAGCGAGCGGGGGGGAGAAGAGAGCGAGCGGGGGGGGGGAGAGAGCGAGCGGGGGGAGAAGAGAGCGAGCGGGGGGGGAGAAGAGAGCGAGCGGGGGGGGAGAAGAGAGAGAGGGGGGGAGAAGAGAGAGAGGGGGGGGAGAAGAGAGAGAGGGGGGGAGAAGAGAGAGCGGGGGGGAAAAGAGAGCGGGGGGAGAAGAGAGCGAGGGGGGGAGAAGAGAGCGGGGGGGAGAAGAAAGCGGGGGGAGAAGAGAGAGAGGGGGGAGACAAGAGAGAGGGGGAGAAGAGAGAGGGGGAGAAGAGAGAGAGGGGGGGAGAAGAGAGCGAGCGGGGGGGAGAAGAGAGCGAGCGGGGGGGAGAAGAGAGCGAGGGGGGGAGAAGAGAGAGAGGGGGGGAGAAGAGAGAGAGGGGGGAGAAGAGAGAGGGGGGGAGAAGAGAGGGAGGGGGGGAGAGAGAGGGGAGGGGGGGAGAGAGGGGGGGAGAGAGGGAGGGGGGAGAGAGAGGGGGGAGAGAGGGGGGGAGAGAGAGGGGGGGAAGAGAGAGGGAGGGGGGGAGAAGAGAGAGAGGGGGGGAGAAGAGAGTGGGGAAAGAAGAGGGGGGGCAGAGCTGCTCTGTCACCAACTGTCTCCACTCTGCTCCACTCTGTGACTTGTGGTGCAGGTGACAGAGTGCAGACAGTTGGTCCCATGCAGCAGGACAGATGGCAGAGCACAGCGGTGACATGCCTGTCAGTGTCTTGCTGCTGGGAGGAGCACACGATCACACTGCCCGACACCGGCCGCTCTCCTGACATCGCAGCAGAGCGGGCGGGTGGACAGTGTGATCACATGTTTACGTGCAGGGGGGGATTCAGCTGAAGACCCCCCCCCTGCACTGCACACTGGCGCCCCGTGCCTCACACCATCTGCAGGACGCCGGCTCCACACAGACGTCCTCCGGATCCTCCCCTCGATGCTTAGCTGTGACGTGCGGTAGTCACCGCCCACAGCCCTGTCACTCAATCTGAGTGGCGCCGGCATCCTGTGACGTACCCTTCTTGTTTGAGAGCCCGGAAATGCCGGGACGTCAGAGGATGCCGGCGGCCACAGCTCCAGGGGGTCATGTGACAGGCACTGAGCGTGCAGCATAGCGCCGCTCAGTGCCAGAACTGGAAACAGAAGCCAATGGAGAAAATACCTAGAATTGTAAGTAGAACTTCGACAGAAAATAAAAAAAATGGGTGAACCACCCCTTTAAGTGCAGAACCCAACCGTTTCTGTAATATAAAAACACAAACAAGCAGATTCACATCTGCACCAAAAAGGCATGAAATAATTGAGAAAAGGCATTAAAAAAGCACAAAAAAATGTAATAATCAGAAAATATTGTGATTGTATAATTTGGTGCGGACAGCGGTAGAACTCCCCCCCACACACACAGTATTTATGCAATGTGTGAACACGGCTTTACAGGCACAAAACAACAACATGTTATATAGTGAATCTGATATAAATATTACAAAGTTCTGGATGCTCCGACTATGAATGAATGAACAGTCCGGTGTAACAGGCCAGGTTAACCCCCTGCCCAGACTATACCCGGAGTTAGAGTGGCCTAGGCCAGATTATACCCAGGGTATATTATGGCATAGGCTAAACTGTAGCCCAGAGTATAAAATTGGCCTAGGCCAGATTATACTTCTCCAGGGCAGAATATACCCCACGGGGTGTAAGTAGCCTAGGCTAGGCTATGCATTTCCAGGCCAGAATATTGGTGTGTTTTTGCTGCTGTAGGTCAGATTTTTCTTTAGTGCTAAAGTATATATGGATGCACATACACACAACATATATATATTAGGTGCTACTGTATCTATATAAACATGCTATGACCTATATATGCTATGACATACAGCTGATTTCACATTTATGAGTACCATAGAGTGATATATTCAAGAATTACTTAATTTTTCAACATTTTATTGTGTGTTCAGCTTTGTCTGGAAAGTGAGAAAGCTAAGGGACATAAATCATTAAATCATAAAACTCTTTACATTTATTACTTAGACCAAAGAAACTTGACTGTTTATAATATAATAAAAGTCATAATATTCTGAAACTTCATCTTATAAAGGTCCCTTTTCAAGGGGCGATTATTGGCTCCATAGAGCGCTTTTGGCCGATAATCGTACACATGGCTGGTGACAGGACACTACAATAGAAATGGTCGAAGGTAGACACTGAGAATAACATTAAGTGATCATGCTTATTTGGAAGATAAAGTGCATGTTCTGCTTTTGTTGGCAGATTTAGGCTTGTAGGATAGGTCAACCAATCCATGTTGTCAACAATTTTTGTGTGGATGACGATGTTGCAGCTCAACAGATTCGCTGTGGTCATGATTGTGGAGACACAGGGCTCAGTGGGTGCTCTCGTCCACTAAAACCCGCCGCCTTTAGAAAGACAGCGTGGCTCAGGGCTCATCCCAACTGAACGCCGGCCTCCTTAACCGTGGGCGTAACACTACTCAGACAACACAGGGTGAGGGAATCACAATAATTAGACTTTATTGGATCCCCAAACAATTAATGGCACATAACACATAACCAGCAAAACACACAAATGTAACAGGCAACAGAGTCTCACCCTTCCGCTGGCTCACCAGGGATTTAGAATGTCCATGCCTCACAGGTTCCAGGGCTACTTACTCCAATCCAGCAGCACCCCGCTTTCGGCGGGCACCCACCGTGACTGGAATAACGCCAGATTTAGGAAGCTGGCTGAGGTCTGCAAAGTCTGTAACAGGTGACTGAACTGTCCCAACCTGAGTATCCTCCTTAGGTAGTTCTGGTATGATGATACAATCCTGGCAGCCGGGGTCGAAATCCCTAGACTGTGGATATGGTCTCCAACCGGAACCGGAGTCCCTAGATTGAAGCCATAAGATATCCTGATCCTCTAGTCAGCTCCAAAGAGCTTAGACTGGATCCATTAGCATCCATCAACCACCTGGTGGCTTAAAGAAATCCCTTTTATAGCCACAGCCTTTCACTTGGATACACTGCATCCTCATCGATTGGTTGGACAAGATCGCCTCTCCCATTGGATAAATCTCAAGCTGCATGGAAAATGTTCATTTAAATGATGTTTATAGAAAGACTGAGGGTATACATGTAGTCTGGGAGTCACCGACTAGACAATGGCTACTAAGGTAATCACATTAGCAATACACAACTACAATACAATGATTACTGGAAAAGTCTGGAGAAACGATACGTCTGGCTTTCAGTGGCCAACACAATTACATGAGTCCACAAGAGTCTTGTAAAAACAATGAGGGACTTATCCCCCGTCTATAAGCAATCTATCATCCTGTCTGGCTGAATTTTAAGAAACTTTAACCCATGAGAGTCCATGTCGTCACAATGATCTCTGCATCAGTTGCCCAGACTCTATCACAAGAGATGCCAGAGGTGTTCACATATTTGTTCACATTTTGATGAAAGTAGCCCAGTAGTCTATATAGATGGCCCGGAAGTAGCAGTTCCCATCACCTTTGAACCAAACACAAAAAATGGACTAGTATTGGGCTAAAGAAGTACAAATTTATTGTTTTCAGATTGAAATTAAACCAGTTCTTTAAACAAATGTTCATTAATAGATACAAATACAAAAGCTGCAAAAAATGCAGACAAGATGATAAGGTAGCACAAGTTCGTATAGTCAAAAGTGAATAGGGCTGAAATAGTGAGACATTCATTACAGTCCCAAATAAAAGGTTGGAAGGTATCAATGATAAAGTAGGACCCCATATAAACAATCAGAGGCATGTACCTAATTAAACTAGGGTCAAAATGTAAAACATGTCTAAAATGATCAAAAATCACTTAGTAAAGGAAAGTGCAACCTTCCACCTGTCCCTGCTTCCCCAACTCACGTTTCGTTATAACTTTATCAGGATGTTTTACATTTTAAAACACAGAAGTGGGGGGGGAGGGGTCCTGGAAAAATAGATTTTAATTGAGCATTTTGTTTTGTAATAATGGTTGTAGTTTCCATGCAGCACCTCTCAATACCTCCAGATTTAGATTGTAAGTGACTATGAGAGGTACCTGGTTGTCTTCTTCCTTAATTTTGTAATGTAGGAGATGGTTTCTTGATATTCTGGTAACTCTTGTAATCTGATTTTCAATCGTTCTTGGATAGTCGCCCTGATTAAAAAAAAATCTTTCTGAAGCCCTTAAGGTGATTGTCTCTACCTGTAGGATTGGAACATATCTGAATGTATCTGATCGTCTGTACACGATAAAGTTTTTTTCTGTGTTTTGAATGAGATCTGTCCCATTTAAGATATGTTGGAAGATCAATTGGCTTCTAGTACAGGCATGTCTCTGTTTTAATGTTCTGTAGCTTGATGATGGTGTCCCAAAAATTTTTTTCAGTGAAAATGTATTTAGTTGAGTGATAGGTTGATGGTGGGATAAAACTAATTAAAATGTTCATGGAGCGTCTTCAGCTGTTGCTCAAACTCTGTTCAGAGGATTAAAATATCATCGATGTACCAGTAATAGGCCAGAGGCCTGATGGAACAAAAGGATAAAAGTCACTTTCAATCTTGGCCATGAAACGATTTGCATATTGTGGTGCCATTTTGCTTCCCATTGCGGTTCCAATCTTCTGTAAATATCTGTTGTTTTCAAATGTAAAGTAATTATGGATGAGGATGAATTTTGTAAGCTTCACCACAAAATATCATCAATTTCTGTATTTAACATGAAGACGTTGTAGGCATTTAATCCATACTGAAATGAGATATTGTAATATGAATATTACACATCCATGGTGGTGAGGATGGTTCCTTCTCATAGAGTACCTATTGCTGATAGTTTATTAAATAAGTCAGTTGTTTCCTGAATGTAGCTGGGTGTAACCTTTACCAGGGGTTTAAGAACACCCTCTACCCATCCATAAATCTGTTCAGTGGGGATGCCCACGGATTTCCAGCTGTGTGGCTTTTGGGAGCAGAGTGAATGTGCCTACCCTTGGACTTTCTGGTGTCAGGTCATCACTCTTAAGGATTTGTCAGACCGGAAAGATAACTTGTTTAGTTCCTTGTAGTAGTCCTGTGTAGGGCCAGACCTTTTTGTAGTAGGGTGTGTTCAGTTGTCTGTTTGCTTCCTTCGTGTAGTCTGATCTGTTTATCATGACTATTGCACCCCCCTTGTCAGCAGGTTTAATGATTGATGACTTCGTATTTTTTCAAAGATTGTATTGCCCTTCTCTCCTGGGCCCTGAGGTTGGATGGTTGCCTTCAGTGGTGTAACTAGAGATTGATGGGCCCCGGTGCAAAGTTCGGACCCGGCCCCCCACCCCTCCATGTACATCAACACTCGGGGTACATGATAATCACACTGACACTTGGCTCTTACCCCCAGCACCCAGGTTTCCCATGATCTAAAAACCCTCTATCAGCATCCAGCTTTCCTATGTTCTGATATCCATCTTGTCATCGGCACCTAGCTATCCCATGATCTGCTATACATCTTTCCCTCAGCACCCAGCTTTCTCATATCAGAGCATGGGAAAGCTGGGTGCTGAGAGAAGATTATAGCAGAGCATGGGAAAGCTGGGTGCTGAGGGAAAGAGCCTTTTTCCCTTAGCACAAAATGTTTGAATCCCATGCTTGTATCTTTGTCCCCCTCGTATATAGTTCTCCAAATACTGTAATGGCCCCCACACAGCCTTCCATATAGTATAAAGGGTCCCACATAACTCTTGATATAATAGAATGCACCTCCATAGTCCTCCATGTATTATAATGCATTTCCCATAATTCTCCATGTATTATAATTCACCCCATAGTACTCAATAGATTATACTGCACCACATAGTGCTCCATGTATTATAATACACCCCCATAGTCCATCTATAAGGTAGCATCCATAGTCCTTCATATATTATAATGTAGCCCCCATAGTCCTATATGTGTTATAATGCAGCCCCATGAAACCTTCATATTGTATTATGCAGCCCCATACTCCTCCATGTAAATGCACCCCTATAGTCCATGTATAAGGTGTCCTTCATTTTGTATAATGCAGCACCCACCAGGCCTCCTTGTGTATAATGTAGCCCCTACCAGACCTCCCTGTGTATAATGGAGCCACCACCAGGCCTCCCTGTGTATTATGCAGCCTCCTTGTGTATAATACAGCCCCAACCAGGCCTCCCTGTGTATAATGCAGCCCCCACCAGGCCTCCCTGTGTATAATGCAGCCCCCACCAGGCCTCCCTGTGTATAATGCAGCCTCCTTGTGTATAATGCAGCCCCCACCAGGCCTCCCTGTGTGTAATGCAGCTCCCACCAGGCCTCCCTGTGTATAATGCAGCCTCCTTGTGTATAATTCAGCCCCCACCAGGCCTCCCTGTGTATAATGCAGCCCCCACCAGCCCTCCCTGCGTATAATGCAGCCTCCACCAGGCCTCCCTGTGTATAACGCAGCCTCCACCAGGCTTCCCTGTGTATAATGCAGTCTCCATCAAGCCTCCCTGTGTATAATTCAGCCTCCACTAGGCCTCCCTGTGTATAATGCAGCCTCTACCAGGCCTCTCTGTGTATAATACAGTTTCCACCAGGCCTCCCTGTGTATAACGCAGCCTCAACCAGGCCTCCCTGTGTATAATGCAGCCTCCACCAGGCCTCCCTGTGTATAATGCAGCCTCCACCAGGCCTCCCTGTGTATAATGCAGCCCCCACCAGGCCTCCCTGTGTATAATTCAGCCCCCAACAGGCCTCCCTTTGTATAATGCAGAACTTCCAGGTCTTCCTGTGTATAATGCAGAACCCCCAGGCCTCCATCTGTTTAATGCAGCCCCCACCAGTCCTCCCTGTATATAATGCAGCCCCCACCAGGCCTCCCTGTGTATAATGCAGAACCCCCAAGCCTCCCTGTGTATAATGCAGAACCCCCAGACCTCTCTGTGTATAAGGCTACATTCAAATGACCATTCCGTCTTCACGGTCCGCAAAAAACGGTCCATTTTTTTCACAGATGCATCCGTGTGCCTTTCGTTTTTTTGCGGACCGCAAAAAAAAGCAGCTAGAAAGATAAATAGATGAGTAGCTATGGAGATGGATAGATAGATATAGAGACAGAGAGATAGAGGGATTGATGGATGAATGAATGAATAGAGGGATAGATAGAGATAGATAGATAGATGAGAAAGACATATATAATGTCCCACACCCCTGCATATTCTAAGCTGGCACCCTGTATTGACTTTCATGTGGCACTAAAGGGTGCTTAGCATTATATTTAGCCCAAAAATAAATAAATAATTAAAAAAAAACAAAAAAATGACGTGGGGTCCCCCCGATCTTTTGTAGCCAGCTAGGGTAAAGCAGATAAACCGATCAAAAATCAGTGTAAGGGAGTTCAAATATCAATAGAACCTACATAGAAAACTCCACACATACATGCAATAAAATAAGATATCTTTATTAAATTTCAAAAGATAAAAACAATTAAAAAGGAGAAGTAGACACAAGATACACCTTGGTCCACGCGGTATAATAATAGAAAGTTCACAATCAATAATCCTTGTCATAACAAAATAAATATAAAGTGCAATACATTCACAGATCCACAAGATTGCAGTAGAACCATAAGGATATAGAAAGTCCAAGGGAAGTACTAAGTAGACCAAAGCTGGTGTCACACATAACGACGACGACAACGACGTCGCTGCTACGTCACCATTTTCTGTGACGTTGCAGCGACGTCCCGTCGCTGTCGCTGTGTGTGACATCCAGCAACGACCTGGCCCCTGCTGTGAGGTCGCCGGTCGTTGCTGAATGTCCAGCTTCATTTTTTGGTCGTCACTCTCCCGCTGTGACACACACATCGCTCTGTGTGACAGCGAGAGAGCGACGAAATGAAGCGATCAGGAGCCGGCACTGGCAGCTGCGGTAAGCTGTAACCAGCGTAAACATCGGGTAACCAAGGGAAGACCTTTCCCTGGTTACCCGATGTTTACGCTGGTTACCAGCCTCCGCTCTTGCTGCCAGTGCCGGCTCCTGCACTGTGACATGTGGCTGCAGTATGCATCGGGTAATTAACCCGATGTATACTGTAGCAAGGGGAGCAAGGAGCCAGCGCTAAGCAGTGCGCGCGGCTCCTTGCTCTCTGCACTGTGACATGTAGCTGCAGCACACATCGGGTTAATTAACCCGATGTGTACTGTACCTAGGAGAGCAAGGAGCCAGCGCTAAGCGCGGCTCCCTGCTCTCTGCACATGTAGCACAGCGACGTTATGATCGCTGCTTCTGCTGTGTTTGACAGCTAAGCAGCGATCATAACAGCGACTTACAAGGTCGCTGTTACGTCACCGAAAATGGTGACGTAACAGCGACGTCGTTGTCGCTGTCGCTTAGTGTGACACCAGCTTAAGTCCTCGCTAAGTACATCTCACTCCATCAAGGAGTATAGATCGTGAGACACTAGTCTACAATGTAAAAAGACCAAGGACAAATCAAGAAGGGAGAAAGGATTGCCACCTCAGATGGTCACATGGAATAAAGAAAGTTTATAATTACCGCAGGTACCCCCCTTGACGTACGTTTCGCCGTCACGCTTCCTCAGAAGGGGTGTGGTTACTAGTGGGGCTAGCATGTCTTTATATATAGAGGACAGCCAATCAGCTGTCTTAAAAAAGGGGCCGCAACGCCGGAAATAAGGGTAACCAGGGCAACGCGTCCTGCTGCGGTCGGAGCCCGAGTCCCGGCAGACACACCGCTCCGATGACGAACCCGGAATACGTCACAAAGGGAGGCACGCCCGCCAGCACACGGACCCAGACGCGCGCCAGGAAAGCATCCTGCTTGTATGAGCGCAATGGCTCAGGAATCAGATAGCATAACCCTGACCTGTAGAAGCGGGGAGCCACGAGTTTAAAATCAAACACATCCACAAATTTCAAATTGAGCATGCAATAGAATAACCCATAATGAAAATTAATATACACAGATTACACATATTGTCACCATTAGTAAATGCGCAATATACATAAAACAGACCTTATACATACATAAAAATGTCATGTATAAACATAAAAGCAAATTAATATCTGTGTTCAAGTGAACATTATAAGATACACAAGCAGTGAAAAAAAATATATATGCCAACTAGGCACAAAAGTGACATGTGCAAAAATCTGTGTACAAAAATATTTTTTTTTTATATTTTAAAAAATACTTTTTAATAAATATGATATAACAATAAAAAAGTTGAACATCAAATAAAATATACGTGAAAAAGATTCTTGCATACATATAGAGGGGTTGTAGTAGAAAAATGAAAAAGATAAGGAAAAAGACTACTGAAAAAACAAAGTGAAAAAACGGAAAAAATAAATAAAAATGTGTAGTGCATGTGTGACCAAAGAAAAAAGTATGCAAAAATTTGTGTATATAAATTCCAAAGTGTTTTATACAAAAGCTAGTGTATCCAAAGTGATAAATATATATATACAAAAATTGTATATATAAAATATGTACATATAAAAAATAAACTACAGCGTGTATTAAGCAAAATAATGTGTATCTAAAGTTTTAAATAGATCAAAAATTATTATGAAAAGTGTGGGATGTGTAATATGTGTATGTATGCAAATAGAATAAACTACGAAGTGTGTTGCGCAAAAGCATGTGTATCCAAGAAAATAAAACCAATACGTTCAAGAATAAAAAAAATATTATACAAAGTGTAAGATGTATTATATGTGTATGTATAAAAAAACAAAAATGCAGTGAAATAAATTATGGGGTAGAAAAATATTAAAAAATGTATGTATATACACCTCCTGAAGAAATGATGTATCAAAAGAGGTCAATAAAAGTACATAAAATATACACATCACTAATGGACAAAAGAAAGAACTTTTTTATATAAAGAAAGTGTAAAACTTGATGGATTCATGGCTCCTCCTCTAACAGCCTCCAAGTGATCAAAATCAGACATACGGCATACATAGGACACTAAAATACAAGAAAAACAGTATTAATACAAATTAAAAATCCATAAAAACACACATAACAACACACTAAACGAATGGAGGAAGGGACTAAGCACCTCAAAGAAAAGGTGCAAAACTCAAGACTTCATGCAAACCATACGGTCGCACAGTGTCAAGGCGCCATATCCATTGGGTCTCCATTTTGGACAGACATTTCTTCACATCTCCGCCTCGTGTGTTGGTTACAACCTTATCAATCCCTGACACTTTTAGGAGAGAAGAATCACATCCATGGTGGATTTTGAAGTGTCTCAGCAGTGGTTTCAGAGTGGCAATTTCATCCGACTTCAGAGCATTATTAATATCCAACACGTGTTCACGGATCCTTACTTTGAGTTTCCTTGTTGTCAGTCCAATGTACACACGATTGCAGGGACATTTAGCATAGTAGATCACCGCTTCTGAGTCACATGTGATGTGTTTAGTGATCCGAAAGTCTCTCTTACCATCACTCGAGAAGAACTCAGTTGCCCTCACCATATTGGGCATGAAATGCATTTCCCACAGGGAAAAAATCCCCAACTGCGTCCTTTTGATCCGAACCAATTAGTCGTGTTATCCCCAGTAAAATGGCTTCTTACTAATTTATCCCTCAAATTGTCAGCTCTACGGTAAGTAATAGATGGACCTCCGGGCACAATTTTCTTAAGGATTGGGTCAGTCATCAAAATCGGCCAAAACTTCTCCAATGCTCCCTTCATCTCTCTCCAGCTATTATGATACTGGGAGATGAATCTCACCTTCTAGTCATTTTTATCCTTTGCATGGAGTATCAGGAGATCCCTCCTCGAGGTATTTAATGCTCGATTGAAGGCTCTCTTGATTATTCGTTTGCTGTAACCTCTGTCCACAAATCTCTCGGACAATTCTTTTGCTTGCTCTCTGAAAACCGAGTCCTCGGAGCAGTTTCTCTGCAATCACAAAAATTGTCCCACTGGTATATTTTTTCTCAGTGGTTGTGGGTGGGAAGATTGGTCAGAGAGCAGTGAATTGACAACAGTAGGTTTCCTAAAGATCTTTGTGTGAAGAGAATTATCCACATTTCTATAGATGTTAAGGTCAAGGAAATCCATACTGACCTGACTGTAATGGCTTGTAAGTTTGATGTTTAATGAGTTCTTATTCAGGTCATCCACAAACTTTTTAAGATCTCCCTCAGTGCCCTGCCAGATTAGAAAAATATCATCAATAAATCTGGCCCATAATAGGACTTTCTCAATCTGCTCAGTGGTATCCGTCAAAAAACCCTGTCTCTCCCACAGCCCCAGGAACAGATTATTATTATTATTTATTATTATAGCGCCATTTATTCCATGGCGCTTTACAAGTGAAAGGGTATACGTACAACAATCATTAACAGTACATAACAGACTGGTACAGGAGGAGAGAGGACCCTGCCCGCGAGGGCTCACAGTCTACAGGGAATGGGTGATGGTACAATAGGTGAGGACAGAGCTGGTTGCGCAGTGGTCTACTGGACTGAGGGCTATTGTAGGTTGTAGGCTTGTTGGAAGAGGTGGGTCTTGAGGTTCCTCTTGAAGCTTTCCACGGTAGGGGAGAGTCTGATGTGCTGAGGTAGAGCGTTCCAGAGTATGGGGGATGCACGGGAGAAATCTTGTACGCGATTGTGGGAAGAGGAGATAAGGGAGGAGCAGAGAAGGAGATCTTGTGAGGATCTGAGGTTGCGTGAAGGTAGGTACCGGGAGACTAGGTCACATATGTAGGGAGGAGACAGGTTGTACATGGCTTTGTATGTCATGGTTAGTGTTTTGAACTGGAGTCGTTGGGTGATTGGAAGCCAGTGAAGGGATTGGCAGAATGGCAAGGCTGGGGAGTAGCGGGGGGAGAGGTGGATTAAGCGGGCCGAAGAGTTTAGGATAGATTGGAGGGGTGAAAGAGTGTTGGAAGGGAGGCCAGAGAGCAGGAGGTTGCAGTAGTCGAGGCGGGGGATGATGAGGGCATGCACTAATGTTTTTGCTGATTCTTGGTTAAGGAAAGCACGGATCCGGGAGATGTTTTTGAGTTGTAATCGGCATGAGGTGAAGAGGGCTTGGATGTGTGGCTTGAAGGATAGAGCAGAGTCGAGGGTCACTCCAAGGCAACGAGCTTGTGAGACTGGGGAGAGTAAACAACCACCGAGTTTGATGGAAAGGCTTGTTGGAGGAGATGAGTGAGGAGGAGGAAAGACAATGAATTCTGTTTTGTCCATGTTAAGTTTTAGGAATCGCGCAGAGAAGAAGGATGAAATAGCAGACAGACATTGTGGGATTCTGGTTAGTAGAGAGGTAATGTCAGGTCCAGAGAGGTAGATCTGTGTGTCATCGGCATAGAGATGATACTGGAAGCCGTAGGACTCAATGAGCTGTCCCAGGCCGAAGGTGTAGATGGAGAACAGCAGGGGTCCAAGAACTGAGCCTTGGGGGACACCGACAGATAGGGGGCGAGATGAGGAAGTGGTGTGAGAATGGGAGACGCTGAAAGTTCGGTCGGTCAGGTATGAGAATATCCAAGATAGGGCCAAGTCTGTGATGCCCAGAGATGAGAGAATCTGTAGTAGGAGGGAATGGTCTACTGTGTCGAAGGCAGAGGACAGGTCCAGGAGGAGGAGGATAGAGTAGTGTCGCTTGGCTTTGGCGGTTAGTAGGTCGTTAGTGACTTTAGTTAGGGCAGTTTCAGTGGAATGATGCGGTCAGAAGCCAGATTGTAGTTGGTCAAAGAGAGAGCAGGAGGAGAGGTATGAGGACAGTCCAAATGGACATGCTGTTCTAGTAGTTTTGAGGCATAGGGGAGAAGGGATATGGGGCGATAGTTTGACACAGAGGATGGGTCAAGGGAGGGCTTTTTGAGGATGGGTGTAATAGAGGCATGTTTAAAGCATGAAGGGAATACACCAGTTGTTAGTGATAGGTTGAAGAGATGGGTTAAGGCTGGGATGAGGACTGCGGTGATGTTGGGGATGAGGTGTGATGGGAGCGGGTCCAGTGCACAGGTTGTTAGATGTGATCTTGAGAGTAGAGTGGAAAGATTGTTTTCTGTCATGGTGGAGAAGCTGGATTTTGAGGAAGAAGGCTGAGTAGCTATGATGAGGGGCTGTGGTGATTGTGGGCCAAAGCTTGCTCTGATGTTGTCAACCTTCTGCTTGAAGAAAGAGGCAAAGTCTTCAGCTGAGAGGAGAGGGAGGTGGTGCTGGAGGACGGAGGAGAGAATTAAAAGTGTTGAATAGCTGTTTAGGGTTGTGAGAGAGAGAGGATATGAGGGATGAGAAGTAGGTTTGTTTTGCAGCAGTGAGTGTGGACTTGAAAGTGGTGAGGTACTCTTTATATGCAATGAAGATGAAGTGCTCAGTGGAATGAGACCTCTTCCATCTGCGCTCAGCAATTCTGGAAGCCTGTCTCAGTTCTTTAGTCTGACTGGTGTGCCAGGGTTGCCTGTTGATTGTGCGGGTTTTGGTGTGTGTGAGGGGGGCGGCTGATTCGAGAGCTGCAGAGATTGTAGTGTTGTATAAAGTTGTAGCAGCATCTGCATCGTGTAGAAATGCAATGTCTGTGAGAGGGAGAAGGGACTGAGAAAGGGCGTGTAAATCAATGTGTTTTATATTTCTGCGAGGGTGTGAAAGTTTGTGGAGGGGGGATTGCGTAGTTGGAGAAGAGAGGGAAGAGAATGTGAGTAGGTTGTGGTCAGATAGGGGGAGAGGTGAGTTAGAGAGGTTAGATAGGGAACAGAGGCGAGTGAAGATGAGGTCCAGCGTGTGGCCATCTTTGTGAGTGGCTGCAGAAGACCATTGGGTGAGGCCGAAGGAGGCAGCGAGTGTTAGAAGTTTGGAGACAGATGGGTGGGAAGTGTCAATGGGGATATTGAAATCACCCATAATGATGGTGGGGATGTCGTTGGAAAGGAAGTGTAGTAGCCAGGTGGTGAAATGATCAAAAAAGGCAGTGGCTGGCCCTGGAGGGCGGTAAATGACAGCCAGTTGAAGGTTGGAGGGGGCGTAGATGCGAACGGAGTGCACCTCAAAAGATGGGAGAGTAACCGAGGGTGGTAGTGGAATTGGTGTAAAGGAGCATTGGTCGTACAGGAGCAAACCAACTCCTCCACCATGCTTGTTACTGGGGCAGGTGGTGTGTGAGAGAGTTGGAGACCGCCATAAGAAAGTGCAGCAGGAGAGGCAGTGTCAGAGGGGGTGAGCCAGGTTTCAGTGATGGCGAGGAAGGAAAGTTTATTAGTGATGAAAAGATCATGAATGTAGGATAGTTTGTTGCAGACAGATTAGCATATGAGAGCGCAAAGGCCGCCCCCATAGCTGTTCCCTGGAGCTGTAGGTAAAACATCTCCTTAAACAGGAAAAAATTATGGGATAAAGCAAATTCTAGAGCTTCCATCAAAAAAATGATTAGTTTAGATCCCAGAGAGCTCATAGAAAGAAAATAAGTACCTTACCGCTTGCAGTCCATCCTCGTGTCTTATTGAGGTGTAAAGGCTTTCCACATCCTGTGATACCATCCACATATCTTCCTCCAAGGTAATCCCTTCAAGCCTCAATAATAGATCAAATAAATAGGAATAACGTTTGGAACACCATTCTAAGTCCGAACTGGGTGCAAAAACCTAAAAAAATCACTATGGGGAGATAAGGTATGCACACCAGTGACTATGTAAGGGGAATACATGAAATAGCAGAAACTGCTGTGTGAATACTGACTTGAAAAATCCAATAGCTATATATATGCAAGAGTGAATATGTGAAAAATGGACTTTGCATTACTGCCATGAACATATGAATCAAGAGAAATTTAGCTACTGAATTGATCAATGCAATAGAGCCCCAACACTACGCCAAAGTATTTCTCTACGTTGGGGTCCCTAGCTTGTGTGTGTCCTCTCATGCAGTTAAAAAACCTACTGTGTATGGGAAGCTGAGACCCAGGCTATTTATGCGTATGATATGGATTGGCAATAGGTGTGGTTGGGGAGGGTTCACAAACGAAAAAATACTAACAAATAGGAATTTGTTAGTATTTTTTCGTTTGTGAACCCTCCCCAACCAAACCTATTGCCAATCCATATCATACGCATAAATAGCCTGGGTCTCAGCTTCCCATACACGGTAGGTTTTTTAACTGCATGAGAGGACACACACATGCTAGGGACCCCAACGTAGAGAAATACTTTGGCGTAGTGTTGGGGCTCTATTGCATTGATCAATTTAGTAGCTAAATTTCTCTTGATTCATATGTTCATGGCAGTAATGCAGATTCCATTTTTCACATATTCACTCTTACATATAGCTATTGGATTTTTCAAGTCAGTATTCACACAGCAGTTTCTGCTATTTCATGTATTCCCCTTACATAGTCACTGGTGTGCATACCTTATCTCCCCATATCAATAATAGATCAGTGAAATCTCTTAGAAAAGAAGGTAAGGTGCTTACGATGTGTTTCAGATGCCAATCCAAGAACTTACACAGGGGTTCACAAAAATTCCCCTTACCTGACACAATGGGATGGCCAGGTGGTATCTTTTCGTCCTTATGTACCTTCGGCAAGAGATACAAACATGGTATTCTAGGACACTCCACCGTCAAAAAGTCTTTCTGGTCCTTAGTAAAAGCATTAGCCAACAGGGCTTCATCCAAAATCAACTGCAAAGAGTTATTAAAACTCGTTAGGGGGTTGAAAGTCAATCTTTTGTAACACATCCTGTCCCTTAGTTGACGTAGGGCCTCTCTTTCGTACATATTATTTGGCCACACCACAATATTTCCCCCTTTGTCTGACGGTTTTATAACTACTCCTTTGATTCTCCTCAACTCTTCCAATGCCATCATTTGCTCTTTGTTGAGATTATTGTGTCCAACCTTTCTAGGAATTTTAGAAAATTCATCAGAGACAAGTTTAACAAAAATCTCAACATTTGGGTGTAAACTCAGAGGTGTAAATTTGCTTGACTTAAGCTTGAAGGGGTCTCTTTCACTTACCACTTCTTGTGTTTCATCAAGATCAGCCAGCTCATTCAAGGTGGCAATAGCCTGCAGTTCCTCCTCATTCCACTTCTCATCTGAGTAGTACATTTTCTTAAAAATCAGTTTCCCAGCGTACAGATGGAGATCCTTTATGGCTGAGAACAATTTAAAGGATGAAGATGGAGAAAAAGTTAATCCCAGACTCAACACCTCAATCTGGGCAGGTGGCAAAACTTTATCAGAAAGGTTTATCACCTGCAACTTAGACTCTTGAATCATACTGGGAATAGATTTTTTATTATTCCTAGTGAATGGGCCATCCCTATAGTTTCCTTTCCGTTTTTCTTGTTTTCTGGGTTTAAAATGAGACCCTTCACTGGATTCTTGGTTACTCACGATGGAAGACAAAAGGACGATACCGATGATGTGCGAGACAAGTTTGTCTCCTTTTTCTGTTGGAGAATCATCTATACACTCTTTTATTTTGATAATCATTAATATCTCTCATGAATTTTTTGGACTTAGTGTCTTGTACTTCTTTCTCCCACTTCACTAATGCCTCGTCCAGTTCCTTCTTAAGAGATTCCATTCCTAAAGTTGTTAATAATTCATTAAGTTTTTTCTGGGCCTCTTCAATCTCTTTATCCAATAATTCAATATTCATCTTGTTGGCTTCAATCAACATCTCCATCATACTCCTCGAACATTTATTACATATCTCCTCCCATCTCAGACGGAAGGTTTCATCATTAACCTGAGAAGTGGGTAATATACGGATCCTCAGACCCCTAGGGATCAAGCCCTTTACTAGATAATTTTCAAGAGACGTTTTGTCCCACCATAGGCGTAATCTCTTCCTGGTTTTGAATTTCAAATTCTTCACTAGTTCCTGGTTTTGCCCATCCTCCAATTCATTTATGTGCCACTTCTCTAAAAAAACTATTAGCTTGGGTCATCCAAGTGGATTTATTAGTGCGCATATACATATTAAGGAAAATGTCTATGAAAAACCACAGCGAGACAATTAGATAAACCGATTAAAAATCAGTGTAAGGGAGTTCAAATATCAATAGAACCTACATAGAAAACTCCACACATATATGCAATAAAATAAGATATCTTTATTAAATTTTAAAAGATAAAAACAATTAAAAAGGAGAAATAGACACAAGATACACATTGGTCCACGCGGTATAATAATAGAAAGTTCACAATCAATAATCCATGGCAGTAGAACCATAAGGATATAGAAAGTCCAAGGGAAGTACTAAATAGACCAAGTCCTCGCTAAGTACATCTCACTCCATCAAGGAGTATAGATCGTGAGACACTAGTCTACAATGTAAAAAGACCAAAGACAAATCAAGAAGGGAGAAAGGATCGCCGCCTCAGATGGTCACATGGAATAAAGAAAGTTTATAATTACCGCCCCCCTTGACGTACGTTTCGCCGTCACGCTTCCTCAGAAGGGGTGTGGTTACTAGTGTGGCTGGCGTGTCTTTAAATATAGAGGACAGCCAATCAGCTGTCTTAAAAAAGGGGCCGCAACGTCGGAAATAAGGGTAACCAGGGCAACACGTCCTGCTGCCGTTGGAGCCCAAGTCCTGGCAGACACTCCCCCCCTGATGACGCACCCGGAATACGTCACACAGGGAGGCACGCCCGCCAGCACACGGACCCGTTTTCTCACTTTGTTTTTTCAGTAGCGTTTTTCCTTATTTTTTTCATTTTTCTACTACAACCCCTCTATATGTATGCAATAATCTTTTTCACGTATATTTTATTTGTTCAACTTTTTTATTCTTATATCATATTTATTAAAACGTTTTTTAAAAAAATATAAAAACAAATAATATTTTTGTACACAGATTTTTGCACATGTCACTTTCGTGCCTAGTTGGCATATATATTTTTTTCACTGCTTGTGTATCTTATAATGTTCACTTGAACACAGATATTAATTTGCTTTTATGTTTATACATGATATTTTTATGTATAAAAATCAAAAAGCCAGCACCAAATGTGCACTTCAGCACTAAACATTCCAAACTGTACTTATTATAAAAATTTTGAGATTTTTGGCAAAAAATTGCAATTTCTTGAGCTGCCTCGCCACGCCACGGCAAATCTCATTTGAGGCAGTCCTACACTAAAATATTTTTATAAAATGTCCCATACGGCCTCACATATGAATAGTAGAACTGCTCTTAGCAGCACTCACCTGGTCTATTTCAATCCCGTACCCATGACTGAGTCATGGCTGTGGGCGGGACAGGTCCAAGCAAATGCTGCATGAAGTAAATAGCCTGTGGACAAAGCCTGATGACTTAATGTGAACAGTCACCAACCGCCAAAATCTAGACAGATGGAATACATCCCAAATTGGGGTGTGTGACGCCCTGGGCAAGCCAGGGGTCACAGGTCATCACACCACCACACCCTACACCCCAGTTAGGAACACCGAAGCTACCAAAATCCTTGTTGCCTTCCTCCAGGGGCTGATGTTCACACCAGGGGGTGGGCCAGGTGGTTGGCTCCGCCCACCGAGGAGTACACAGCCCTGGAGGCGGGAGGAACCAGGCAGATAAAAGAAGATAGAGTTAGGGGAGTGAAGTAGAAGGAAGTAGTAGTGGAGCTGAAGAGAAAAGCTAAAGTAACAGAAAAGGAGTAAAAGTGAGAGTAGTAAAGCCTGAAGTTGGTCCGGCTGTGTGCCCGGACAGTGACAGCAAGGTCAGCAGACGGCGGTGATAGTCCGCAGGGGGACTGCTCGGAGGTTGCTGGAAAGACCGCGGACGGGTAGTGGCCCGGCGGTCTGGAGCAGTATACGAAGAACAGTCAGCACCAGGGCAGGGGCCTCTCGGACCCCGGCAAGGCTAGGAGTCGCCATAATTTGCCAAATCCGTCAGTGAAGGGGACGTCTGTCTCCAAACAACCAAGTCCCGATTGAAGGCAACAGTCCGACCGTTACAGAGAGACACCGCCACCGCCAGGGCACCAGTTTCTCAGGGCCAGCGCCTGCGGGCAAAGTAGGGCTCCTCCGGCCCATATCCAAGCCGGGGAGCGGGTTACCGGTGGGAACCCATCGCTACCAACACAGAAACATCAGGTGCAGGAAAAGGGACATCACTGTCACCTACTGGGGAAAGCAAGTGCAGCCGTCCGTGGGAACCGTCTTTCCAGCCGTGTGTTTTACCGAGAACTGTGTCATCGCCTCAGGCTGAGTGAGTACCACAGTGCCGCAAGGTACAGCGCTGCCCCCGCGTCCCTGCGCCCACCAAGCCCTGCATCTCCCACCTCATCACTGGGCCCCGAGATCACCAACCCCTACCCACGGAGGGGCAACACAACAACTGGCTGCTCCATACCACCCTTCCCGGGATCCCCATACAGAGCAGCGGTGGTGCCAACAAATCACCACAACCGTGGGTGGCGTCACGGACAATAAACAATCCCCACACCCAAAAAACCCCTTTCACTCACGGGCGAGGAGCGCCGCTCGAGTCCCCGAGATCCGGCCCATCGCTCGAGCCACCGAGCAGCGGCAGGCCGCAGCAGCCGCAGCGGCAGCCGGACCCGAGCAGCAGTAGGGAGAGCGCGGCGTGCCCTCCTCCGCCCGCGACAACTTGGCGTCACGAACAGGATCTTACCGCTCTGCCGTTGGGTAGAGGTGCGCCTTGTGACCGCCGGAGGTATCCGGCTGAAAAATTTCGGAAGTCGACATCTTTGGGGCGAAAAGTTCCCGCTCGAGCGTCTTATCGAGTAGCAGAGGCGCGAAGGCCAAAACCCCGCCCCAATAGAGGAGGGGCCGGAAAGAAGCTAAGGGGGACGCGATGGCGGCTAGCTGCATGTGAGAGCAGCTATAAAAGCAGGGACGCCAGGACTCTGCGGACATCTTGTTCCTGGGAGAAGCCGCCAGCAGCATGTGGATGCCGTCCCGCAACACCGTAGCCCCCGCGCCTGGAACCGCGGCGTGGGTGGAGATCCGGACCGCGCAGCTTTACCAACGGCTGCAGGTTAAGATGCAGCTCCTCATGGAGGAGTGGGAGACCGACATGGCGGACGTTATAGCAGCCGTGCGGAGACGCGAGGAGGAAGCGGAGGAAGGGAGGGTGAGTGACCCATGCCCCGATGCCCTGGAAGGGCCGGTCATCGCGACTGCGGGACCCGGTCCGAGCCCTCTCCCCCCGCTGCCTCCCTCGCCACCCGTCTCGGAGGCCGTGACCCCGCCACTAGGCCTGCTACCACCGCAACCGGTAGCATTACCCAGCATGCCCGCCCAGGCGGGCCGACCTGCAGCCGGAGCCCGTAGTCGACCGGAGGTGCTGCCTTGGAAGGCTCCGAAAACCGCACCGGAGGAGTCTCCAGTGAAAGTCCCCGAGCCGGAGCCGATGACCCGCTCCAAGCCGGAGGCCCAGCTGCGGAAAGCCCCTGTGCCCATCCCCCACACCTCGGCTGAGGTAGCGCCGGGTTGTCGCTGCAAGGTGGCGCCCAAGGCCAAGACACCGCGGGACTTGTCGCCTAGATCCCTGACAGTGGGCAACGTCCAGAATGTCCCGCGGGGCCCGACCCGTGCGCCGGAGCTCGCAGCAGCACCGTATTGGGACAGGGAGCCGGTACCGCTGGGCCTGGAGATCGGTGAGAGAGAGAGGAAAAAAGCGGAGCTGGTGGCCCGAGCAATTAGAGAAAAAGAAAGCCTCCGTCAAGCAACATTCCGGGTCCGGGGCCCGCTGTACGAAGGACAGGTGAGGCGGTTTGATGTCCGCCGGGGCTACAGGTTTATATATGAACCGGGCCTGAAGGCCGAAGTGTTTGTAGCCCGGCGGGATGTGAATGCCCACCTGCCCGAGGAGCACCCCGGCCGTAACCTGATGCCGGGTGACATAGTGCAGTATACCCGGCACTGTGGGGAGAGGGGGTGGTTCGCCCTAGATGCAAAACTGCGGGGCAGCCAGGAGAGCCGAGTGAGTCCTGCACCCCCTCCCTCGAATGAAGCTGAAAGTCCGGAGTAAGGGCAGCGGAGCACCGTTGTCCAGTCCCCGTTGGGACCACCACTGAGTTGTTTGTTTAAAAGTTTGAAAAAGTTTGCAAATGAAAGTAATCAACTGATGGAGTTACCTGATTTACCGTGATTGAGGAAACCGGCCGTTGCCGGCACCGTTGTCCCCGTGGGGACCGTTTAAAAAGTTGCATGAGGAACTGCTCATGGACAAGCCCGTGAACTTGCAGGGCAACCATAGACGCTAGTGGCTTGTAAATAAGTTGTTTTACCGTTACCGTTTCCGCAGTTGCCGCCTCCGGAGAGGCAGGTTGGAGGGAGGGCCCTCAGCAGAGCAGGCTGGGGCCCAGCCAC
The DNA here is from genome assembly GCF_048569485.1 of Anomaloglossus baeobatrachus. NCBI lineage: Eukaryota > Metazoa > Chordata > Amphibia > Anura > Aromobatidae > Anomaloglossus > Anomaloglossus baeobatrachus. The sequence continues at coordinate 204,827,907 of NC_134360.1, read as the reverse complement.
CACAGGAACCGGTGGCTACCCTCTGGAGGGAAAGGACAGATCCCGCTCGGGTGACTTGTGCTGGACTGGGGTCAAGGGGTGCTGCCTGGGTTTTAGGGGCAGCATCAGGGCCAGGTTGCTTGGGTGGGAGAGAGCGGAGACCGTAGCCGAAAACCGTTAGCAACGTTTAAGAAATGTGGCTCCCGTTGTGGGATGATGTCATATGTTGTCATGTTACCGTTTATGTTTTTACCTTTTTCAGAAAATAAAACCGGTGTTGGACGGGCAGCCCGCGGACGGTCTGCATTTTGCTAAGGGGGAATGTGACGCCCTGGGCAAGCCATGGGTCACAGGTCATCACACCACCACACCCTACACCCCAGTTAGGAACACCGAAGCTACCAAAATCCTTGTTGCCTTCCTCCAGGGGCTGATGTTCACACCAGGGGGTGGGCCAGGTGGTTGGCTCCGCCCACCGAGGAGTACACAGCCCTGGAGGCGGGAGGAACCAGGCAGATAAAAGAAGATAGAGTTAGGGGAGTGAAGTAGAAGGAAGTAGTAGTGGAGCTGAAGAGAAAAGCTGAAGTAACAGAAAAGGAGTAAAAGTGAGAGTAGTAAAGCCTGAAGTTGGTCCGGCTGTGTGCCCGGACAGTGACAGCAAGGTCAGCAGACGGCGGTGATAGTCCGCAGGGGGACTGCTCGGAGGTTGCTGGAAAGACCGCGGACAGGTAGTGGCCCGGCGGTCTGGAGCAGTACACGAAGAACAGTCAGCACCAGGGCAGGGGCCTCTCGGACTCCGGCAAGGCTAGGAGTCGCCATAATTTGCCAAATCCGTCAGTGAAGGGGACGTCTGTCTCCAAACAACCAAGTCCCGATTGAAGGCAACAGTCCGACCGTTACAGAGAGACACCGCCACCGCCAGGGCACCAGTTTCTCAGGGCCAGCGCCTGCGGGCAAAGTAGGGCTCCTCCGGCCCATATCCAAGCCGGGGAGCGGGTTACCGGTGGGAACCCATCGCTACCAACACAGAAACATCAGGTGCAGGAAAAGGGACATCACCGTCACCTACTGGGGAAAGCAAGTGCAGCCGTCCGTGGGAACCGTCTTTCCAGCCGTGTGTTTTACCGAGAACTGTGTCATCGTCTCAGGCTGAGTGAGTACCACAGTGCCGCAAGGCACAGCGCTGCCCCCGCGTCCCTGAGCCCACCAAGCCCTGCATCTCCCACCTCATCACTGGGCCCCGGGATCACCAACCCCTACCCACGGAGGGGCAACACAACAACTGGCTGCTCCATACCATCCTTCCCGGGATCCCCATACAGAGCAGCGGTGGTGCCAACAAATCACCACAACCGTGGGTGGCGTCACGGACAATAAACAATCCCCACACCCAAAAACCCCCTTTCACTCATGGGCGAGGAGCGCCGCTCGAGTCCCCGGGATCCGGCCCATTGCTCGAGCCACCGAGCAGCGGCAGGCCGCAGCAGCGGCAGCCGGACCCCAGCAGCAGTAGGGAGAGCGCGGCGTCCCCTCCTCCGCCCGCGACAGGTGCATAGCAAGGTGGAGGTCAACCACCGACCAATTCAATGAAGAAAAAACAAAAAGCCAGCACCAAATGTGCACTTCAGCACTAAACATTCCAAACTGTACTTATTATAAAAATTTTGAGATTTTTGGCAAAAAATTTCAATTTCTTGAGCTGCCTCGCCACGTCACGGCAAATCTCATTTGAGGCAGTCCTACACTAAAATATTTTTATAAAATGTCCCATACGGCCTCACATATGAATAGTAGAACTGCTCTTAGCAGCACTCACCTGGTCTATTTCAATCCCGTACCCATGACTGAGTCATGGCTGTGGGCGGGACAGGTCCAAGCAAATGCTGCATGAAGTAAATAGCCTGTGGACAAAGCCTGATGACTTAATGTGAACAGTCACCAACCGCCAAAATCTAGACAGATGGAATACATCCCAAATTGGGGTGCATAGCAAGGTGGAGGTCAACCACCGACCAATTCAATGAAGAAAAAACAAAAAGCCAGCACCAAATGTGCACTTCAGCACTAAACATTCCAAACTGTACTTATTATAAAAATTTTGAGATTTTTGGCAAAAAATTGCAATTTCTTGAGCTGCCTTTGTCCACAGGCTATTTACTTCATGCAGCATTTGCTTGGACCTGTCCCGCCCACAGCCATGACTCAGTCATGGGCACGGGATTGAAATAGACCAGGTGAGTGCTGCTAAGAGCAGTTCTACTATTTATATGTGAGGCCGTATGGCACTTTTTATAAAAATATTTTAGTGTAGGACTGCCTCAAATGAGATTTGCCGTGACGTGGCGAGGCAGCTCAAGAAATTGCAATTTTTTGCCAAAAATCTCAACATTTTTATAATAAGTACAGTTTGGAATGTTTAGTGCTGAAGTGCACATTTGGTGCTGGCTTTTTGTTTTTTCTTCATATTTTTATGTATGTATAAATGTATATATTGCGCATTTACTAATGGTGACAATATGTGTAATCTGTGTGTATATTAACTTTCATTATGGGTTATTCTATTGCATGTTCCATTTGAAATTTGTGGATGTGTTTGATTTCAAACTCGTGGCTCCCCGCTTCTACAGGTTAGGGTTATGCTATCTGACTCCTTAGCCATTGCGCTCGTATAAGCAGGATGCTTTCCTGGCGCGCGCCTGGGTCCGTTTGCTGGCGGGCGTGCCTCCCTGTGTGATGTATTCCGGGTGCGTCATCGGGGGGGTGTCTGCCGGGACTCGGGCTCCGACCGCGGCAGGACGCGTTGCCCTGGTTACCCTTATTTCTGACGTTGCGGCCCCTTTTTAAGACAGCTGATTGACTGCCCTCTATATATAAAGACACGCTAGCCACACTAGTAACCACACCCCTTCTGAGGAAGCGTGACGACGAAACGTACGTCAAGGGGGGTCCCTGCGGTAATTATAAACTTTCTTTATTCCATGTGACCATCTGAGGCGGCGATCCTTTCTCCCTTCTTGATTTGTCCTTGGACTTTTTACATTGTAGACTAGTGTCTCACGATCTATACTCCTTGATGGAGTGAGATGTACTTAGCGAGGACTTGGTCTATTTAGTACTTCCCTTGGACTTTCTATATCCTTATGGTTCTACTGCCATCTTGTGGATCTGTGAATATATTGCACTTTATATTTATTTTGTTATGCCATGGATTATTGATTGTGAACTTTCTATTATTGTACCACATGGACCAAGGTTTATCTTGTGTCTACTTCTCCTTTTTAATTGTTTTTATCTTTTCAAATTTAATAAAGATATCTTATTTTATTGCATATATGTGTAGGGTAAAGCAGACGGCTGCTGTATCTCGTTCCATTTTCAAGATAAAAATTCTAACTCCGTTGTTATACACCAGGTGGCGCTATAGGTGGTTTCATTGCCTAGCGCATGACTACTTTACTATACATAGACACCACTTCTATGCCTATAGCTGCCGCCGTTCTCAAGTTAATGGCGGTGGACAGCATATGTGTGGACACACTGTATATACCTTCGGTACTGTCACTGCGAAGCTCCGCAATAACACAAGCAAAATACTTGCCGCCACCACCAATCGTTTATAGGTAAATTGGACACCCATTACTTTATATAGAACAAGAGAAACTAAGCTATTAAATTTTATAAATTTAATCCGAAAGAGTAGGCAGTGTTTATAATAATTTACAAGATTTTACAAAAGGGAACAATACAATACAAGATAGACAATTACATAAAATAAAAAGTATAAACAAGAAACGTACTAAGACTAGTGCCGCCGGTATGACTTCTAGGTCGTAGGGACAGAGGGGCTCCTTACAGCACACACAGACAAAACCACAGCTTCTGTGCCCTCCACAAACTGATATTATATGTCCTGTTGTGTATAAATATGATTCTTCAGATTGTTATACTGAGCCTGATGAAGAGACCTGAGAAGTTTCAAAAGTTTGCCCTTTATTATCGTATTTTCAGTTAGCCATTAAAAGGATTCAACCACTGAGGACTCTCAAATTTAATTAATATTATTATTTTTTTGTTATATAAAGAACAAGTTACTCACTCATGATAAATATAATGTGTGTATATCCTTATCTCCTATATTGTTCTTATAATATGGAAAAAACAAGGTCCTCAGTTATTTTCTAGTGTGTCTCCAAGCCTTAAGTTCTATGCAGCATTTGTAAATGAGTACAAAAAACCCATGTACGCACTTATTTGTTTTTGGTGTTAGTTGTGTTGGACTGGGATGTCTAGAGCCCACAAGTAGAACTGACTATAGGGGCTCACAATGCAGCTATGTACAGTACCTATTAGGCATTTTCCGACCAGAGCGAAGAGTCGACTGTAAAATACAGATGACTCCTGCGCATTTTCTTTGCCCACACCTGTTAAATCATAATTTTAAAAATTAATATTTTCAGTCTGTATTATATAGATATATGCTGACATAGTCTTGTCTATGTACAGTCATGGCCAAAAGTTTTGAGAATCCTACAAATATTAATTTTTACAAAGTCTACTGCTTAAGTTTTTTCTAATGGCAATTTGCATATACTCCCGAATGTCATAAAGAGTGATCAGCTTAACAGCAATTACTTGCAAAGTCAATATTGGCTAAGAAAATTAACTTTAACCCCCAAAACACGTTTCAACATCATTGCATTCCTACCTTAAAAGGAGCATCTAACATTGTTTTAGTGATTGTTCCATTAACACAGGTGTGGGTGTTGATGAGGACAGGGCTGGCGATCAATCAGTCATGATGAAGAAAGAATGACACCACTGGACACTTTAAAAGGAGGCTGGTGCTTGGTACCATTGTTTCTCTTCAGTTAACCATGGTTATCTCTAAAGAAACACGTGCAGCCATCATTGCTCTGCACAAAAATGGCCTAAAAGTATCGCAGTATCGCAGTATCGCAGCTACAAAGATTGCACCTCAGTCAACAATCTATCGCATCATCAAGAACTTCAAGGAGAGAGCTTCCATTGTTGCCAAAAAGGCTCCTAGGCACCCAAGAAGGACCAGCAAACACCAGGGCCGTATCTTAAAACTGTTTCAGCTGCGGGATCGGACTACCAGCAGTGTCGAGCTAGCTCAGCAATGGCAGCAGGCTGGTGTGAGGGCTTCTGCACGCACTGTGAGGCGGAGACTCTTTGAGCAAGGCCTGGTTTCAAGGAGGGCAGCAAAGAAGCCACTTCTCTCCAGAAAAAAAATCAGGGACCGACTGATATTCTGCAAAAGGTACAGGGAGTGGACTGCTGAGGACTGGGGTAAAATCATTTTCTCAGATGAATCCCCTTTTCGATTGTTTGGGACATCTGGAAAACAGCTTATTAGGAGAAGAAGAGGTGAGCGCTACCACCAGTCTTGTCTCATGCCAACTGTTAAGCATCCTGAAACGATTGATGTGTGGGGTTGCTTCTCAGCCAAGGGAATCGGCTCACTCACAGTCTTGCCTAAAAACACAGCCATGAATAAAGAATGGTACCAGAATGTCCTCCAAGAGCAACTTCTCCCAACTGTCCAAGAGCACTTTGGCGCCCAACAATGCCTTTTCCAGCATGATGGAGCACCTTGCCATAAAGCAAAGGTGATCACTAAATGGCTCATGGAACAAAACATAGAGATTTTGGGTCCATGGCCTGGAAACTCCCCAGATCTTAATCCCATTGAGAACTTGTGGGCAATCATCAAGAGACGGGTGGACAAACAGAAACCAACAAATTCTGGCAAAATGAAAGCATTGCTTATGCAAGAATGGACAGCTATCAGTCCGGATTTGGTCCAGAAGTTGATTGAGAGCATGCCAGGGAGACATGCAGAGGTCTTGAAGAAGAAGGGTCAACACTGCAAATATTGACTTACTGCATTAACTCATTCTAACTGTCAATATAACGTTTTGGTACTCATAATATGATTGCAATTATATTTATGTATGTGATGTAAACATCAGACAAACACAATTAAAAACCAGAGGGCAACAGATCATGTGAAAATATAATTTTGGTGTCATTCTCAAAACTTTTGTCCATGACTGTATAATGTTGGAGGCTTACATCATACAACAGCAGAATCTCCTTAGATGGCCTTTGACAGCTGCATTGGACACATACAGTATATATACCATGTCAAGTAACATTGGGAGAGAGACGGTACTTGCGGGGGGGTCACTCCACTCCAGAGAGTTGACACTGTAGCATGTGTGAGAGCTCCAGCATGTGCTAGGCCACACCAGAAGCAAGACACCCAGGCATCCTGATGGACGACATCTCCAAGGCTTAGGGGTACTTTGCACACTATGACATCGCAGGTGTGATGTCGGTGGGGTCATGTCGAAAGTGACGCACTTCCTGCGTCGCTCTCGACATCGTAGTGTGTAAATCCTAGATGATACGATTAACGAGCGCAAAAGCGTCGTAATCGTATCATCGGTGTAGCGTCGGCGAATTCCATAATTACGCTGACACGACGGTCCGCTGTTGTTCCTCATTCCTGCGGCAGCACACATCTCTGTGTGTGAAGTCGTAGGAGCGAGGAACATTTCCTTACCTGCCTCCACCAGCTATGCGGAAGGAAGGAGGTGGGCGGGATGTTTACATCCCGCTCATCTCCGCCCCTCCGCTCCTATTGGCCACCTGCCGTGTAACGTCGCAGTGATGCCGCATGACCCGCCCCCTTAATAAGGAGGCGGGTCGCCGGCCAGAGTGACGTCGCACGGCAGGTGAGTGCATGTGAAGCAGCCGTAGCGATAATGTTCGCTACGGCAGCTATCACAATGATATCACAGGTGCGACGGGGCGGGGACTATCGCGCTCGGCATCGCAGCATCGGTTTGCGATGTCGCAGCGTGCAAAGTACCCCTTACAGCAAGACCTAATCCATCCAGGAACCAGGAAAAGATGAGGGAACAAACATTCTACAGATTTAGTAGAGAAATGGACTATTATTTACTACTATAAGGTGGCCCGATTCTACGCATCGGGTATTCTAGAATTTACGTATTGTGTAGTTAATGTATGATTTTTGTTATATATATATATATATATATATATATATATATATATAGATGTTGTTGTGTGTAGTTGCCAAGTGTTTGTGTAGGGCGCTGTACATGTTCTGGGTGTTGTCTGGGTGTGGCGGGGGGTGAGAGCGGTGTTGTTTGTGTGTTGCGTTGTTTGTGGAGCGCTGTGTGTCTGTAGCGTTGTGTGTGTATGTTGCGAGGTTTGTGTGGGTGTGGGGTGTGTGTGTGTGTTTTGGTGGGAGGTATGTTTTGTGCAATGTGTGTGTTGTGCGGTATGTGCGTATATTTGTGTGTGCCGCGGTGTTTGTGTGTTGGGTGTTGTGTGTGTGCGGCGTTGTCTGTGTGTGTGGGTGTCTGTGTAGGGCGGTGTTTGTGGTTCCCAGTGAGTGTGTGGTGTGTTGTGCAGTGCATGTGTGGCAGTGTGTGTGTGTGTTTTTGGGGGAGGTGTGCACCCCCCATCGTGCTCCATCCCCATGCTGCGCACCCCCCATCGTGCTCCATCCCCCATGCTGCGCACCCCCCATCGTGCGCCATCCCCCATGCTGCGCAACCCCCATCGTGCTCCATCCCCCATGCTGCGCACCCCCCATCGTGCTCCATCCCCCATGCTGCGCACCCCCCATCGTGCTCCATCCCCCATGCTGAGCACCCCCCATCGTGCTCCATCCCCCATGCTGCACACTCCCCATTGTGCTCCATCCCCCATGCTGCGCACTCCCCATTGTGCTCCATCCCCCATGCTGCGCATTCCCCATCGTGCTCCATCCCCCATGCTGCGCACTCCCAAACGTGCTCCATCCCCATGCTGCGCACTCCCCATTGTGCTCCATCCCCCATGCTGCACACTCCCCATCGTGCTCCATCCCCCATGCTGCGCATTCCCCATCGTGCTCCATCCCCTATGCTGCGCACTCCCAAACGTGCTCCATCCCCCATGCTGCGCACTCCCCATCGTGCTCCATCCCCCATGCTACGCATTCCCCATCGTGCTCCATCCCCATACACGCATACACCCGATCGAATACACGCAGACACACATTGACGATATTGCACATACGCGCTCACACTCACAACATCCGGAGATACCACATGCTTCTGGCCATGTGATCTTCTGGCAGGTCCTGAAAGGTCACTGCACGCACAGTATCGCCGCCGAATAGCAAGCGATATCACTGGAAGTTGTGAGTGTGTGGATGCGATCTGATGTGTGTGTGAGGTGTGTGTGAGAGTGAGTGTGATCTGATGTGTGTGTGTGTCTGTTGTTATGTGTGTGCGTGTATGTGTTCCGCCGCTGCAGGACGTGGATGCGATCTAATGTGTGTGTGAGGTGTGTGTGAGAGTGAGTGTGATCTGATGTGTGTGTGTGTGTCTGTTGTTATGTGTGTGCGTGTGTGTGTGTTCCGCCGCTGCAGGACCTTGATGCGCTCACCTGGGAGCCGGTGTACGCTGGTAACCATGCTACACAATATTAGCCGATGTGTACCATGGTTACCAGCGTACCCCGCCCCCCGCTCGCATGGGAGCCCACACCAGCGTACACCGGCAACCCCAGCAATGCGAGGGTATGTGTCGGCTGGGTTGCCGGCGTACGCTGATGTGGGCTCCCGGGGGTACAGCACTCACCTGGGAGTCGGGGCCAGAGCGCGCGTGCAATGCTTGAGGGGTCGGGGCGTGGCCGAGTTGCCAATGCGTGCAGGGGCCGGGGCAAGAGGCCAATCCGTGTGGGGGGCGGAGCCTGGGCGAGCGGCCACTCCGTGCGGGGGGCGGAGCCGAGGCAAGCGACCAATCCGTGCGGGGGGCGGAGCCGAGGCGAGGCGAGCGGCCAATGAGATGCTTGTCGCGGTAAGGACAGAGTTTTGGAGCAAGACAGACAGACAAACAGACAGACAGACAGACAGAATAAGGCAATTATATATATAGATAACCCTAAGACAAACTATCACATAAGCTAAAGTACAATACTATTTTTTTTCCTTTTCTGTAACTGATCAACTTATAATGACTTCTTCTATTTTTGTCAATCATTATTATTCAATATAAAAAAAATATATATTTTTACATTGTTGAAGTCTATCTTTTCTTATACCTCATTGCGTATGTAAAGAAAACATATATGTAAGACATTTATTTTTTTACAACACCATAATGAACAATGATAGTGGAATTAAAGTAGGTCTGGATTCTGGAATTAAAGGGGTCATCGGTAAAAAAAGGTTATTTATCTACGATCTATTGGATAGGTAATAACTAATTGATCATGAGGATCTGGAAGCTGGGAACAACACCGATCAGGAGAATAAGGAATCTTTATCCCCAACTGGGAATTTTATCAATGTTTCAAAAAGGAGCAGCAAGTCGAACGCCTGACCACCTCTTCATTCATTTTCTATGGGGCTCTCTATGAGAGCAGGCTTGGTAGGCCCATAGGGAATAAATAAATGCAGAAAGGGTCAATCATGCCTTTCCATTCTATGTGACATGCAAATAAAAAGGCTCCATGGAGCCTCTGTTAGGAGTTTCAACACAGAAAATAGCCAGATATCCCTTTGGGAAGGACCTAGCCAAGGAGTGGCTCTTCTTAGGAGACCACCATAACCACCATATTAAATGGCTCTTTTAGTCAATATCCAACTCTTGACGAGTTTAAAGCTATGACAAGGGAAATACCAAGGCCAGGTATCCATCCACAGACAGCTGTTTCGGGGTATTGCCCCTCATCAGTGGGGAGTACGATTCTGGCCAGGTGGGAGTGTCGCGGGCGGGGGGACGGACCTCTGCGAGGGGCTGCTGGAGGGATGCTCGGATCCGGGGCTTCTCCGTGGCTCGAGTGGTAGCCGGACCCGGGGTCGAGCAGCGCTCCGCTGCCCACGAGTGAAAAAGGGGGAATTTATTTACAAGGGAGTTTGTCTGTGACGCCACCCACGGTGTGTGGTGAGATGTAGCACCACCGCTGTGGTTGGGGAGCACCCGGGGGCGATGGAATAGCAGCTTGTTGTTAACCCCTCTGTGGGTAGGGATGGATGCCCCGGGGCTCAGTGTCTTTGTACTGAGGAGTGATGATGCAGGGATCGGCGCACCCGGCCAGGCCAGGGATGTTACTCACGATCAGAAGAAACACACAAGTCCTGTGGTAAACCAAAATGATGGCGGCCAGCCTCCGCAGACGGTTGTATCGGTGTTCCCACCCGGGTGTTGTAGCCAAGTCTCTCTCCTCTGCACTGTTTGTAGAAAATGGGACTGCCTGGTGTGTAACGCAGGTTCCCACTCCCGGTACTTTGGTTGGCAGCTGTGCCCATCTGACGCTGACCCATGGGATCTACAGGCCCTGGCGGTGGCCACTATCCCTTCTCTGTGGGTGGTTGTCTACTTTTCGGGACTTAGGTTGGGACAGGACCTATAATCCTGCCCTCAATCGGTGAATTAGCTGGGCCACTGGTTTTGGTCCCGGCTTCAGGGTCCGAGTACCCCCTTTCTGTGCGTACGGTTTCCGGTCGGTTCTCCGGTGGCTGCACCGGTGGGCCACTACCCTGTCCCGGTCCACTCTGGATACCTGCAGCCGTCTTCCCGTCTTCTGCAGACTGTGGCTACCGTCTGCCACCTAGCCAATGGCACCAGGACTCCTACCCTGGTACCGTTCAACTTGAACTCCTCTGCTGGAGCTGCACACAGAGACAGCCCACCTCCTCTCAACTTGAACTACTGATTAGACTCCTCTTTTTCCCGCCCTGGGCTGTCTAGACCCCTAGGTGGGCGTGCACCAACCGCCTGGTCACGCCCACTGGTGTGCCTGTCTTGCCCTAAGGGGGGGGTGACTAGGGTTTCAGGTCGGCTGATGAAACCCCTTGGAAACTGGTGAAGTATGGGGGCCTAAGTGAGCGTGCACCTGGTTCTCGAGGGCGCTACAGGAGCAATGCCTAGTAGACCAGCAAGACAAAACAATCACTGATCTCAGGGAGACCAGCCAGAGAAGCGGGAGCTTAGGGAGATAAATACGTGGCTTAGAAATTGGTGCAGGAAGGAAGGGTTCGGGTTCATGGAGAACTGGGCTGACTTCTCAGTCGGCTACAGGCTCTACGGTAGGGACGGTCTGCACCTAAATGGGGAAGGTGCAGCTGTGCTGGGGGAGAAAATGGTGAGACGGATGGAGGAGCTTTTAAACTAGGATCTGGGGGGAGGGAGGGTAGTGGAGCAAAAAAGGGGATAGATAGAGCAGATAGAGACAGTGAGATGGTAGGGGTCAATGAAGGATTAGGGGGATGGGACATGCAAGGAACGTAGGGAGGCTAGGAGTAATAAAGGTGTTAATAGGATTAAATGTCTACTGGCAAATGCAAGAAGTCTTGCAAACAAAATGAATGAATTGGAGACTCTTATGTCAACCATGGATTATGATGTGGTGGGCATTACGGAAACCTGGCTGGATGAATGCAATGACTGGGTGACAAACATACAGGGTTATAGTACATTTAGGAGGGACAGGAAAGACAAAAAAGGTGGTGGGGTGTGTATATTTATCAAATTTAACCTAAAACCTGTGTTGAATGATGACATTGGGGGGAACTGCAACAATGTAGAGTCAGTATGGGTAAATGTACATGGGGAGGGGAATAATGGAACAATGCTAATTGGAGTTTGCTATAAGCCTCCTAACATACCTGAACAAATAGAGGGTGAAATGCTGGAACAAATTGAAAAGGCAGCTAATAATAATAATCGGGTTCTTATTATGGGGGATTTCATCTATCCAGACATACAGTGGGACATAGAATCTTCTGGTTGTGGTAAAAGCTGTAAATTCTTATCTACCATTCAAGACAATTACCTCTCTCAGATGGTAGATGAACCGACGAGGGGAGATAATTTGCTAGATTTGGTCCTGTCAAATAGACCGGATACAATTTCAGATCTACAAGTCCGGGAGCACTTGGGCACCAGCGATCATAATATGGTAAGCTTCAACGTAATATTCAATAAAACATTTCAAAGGGAAAATGCTAAAACCTGGAATTTTAGGAAAGCTGATTTCAACAAATTAAGGGAAGAGCTTAAATGTGTAGATTGGGACAAAGTCATGGTAACTGGGGATACTGAACATAAATGGGCAAAGTTTAAGGATATACTGCTAGAGTCCTGTAAAAAACTTATACCCTCTGGTAATAAAACGTCCCGGAATAAAAAGAAACCACTATGGCTAAATAAGACTGTACAAAGTATAATAAAACAAAAACAAAGGGCGTTTAAAATCTTGAAGGCTGAGAATACAGAAATAGCATTTCAGGAGTATAAAGATATCAAGAGGCAATGCAAAAAAGAAATCAAACAAGCAAAACTAGCTACTGGAACAAAAATCGCCAATGACATTAAAATAAATCCCAAAATCTTTTATAAATACATTAATGCCAAAAGGAAAACAATGGATAGTATTGGCCCCTTAAAATATAATAACAAGTTAGTTATAGAGGAAAAACAAAAGACTGAGATATTAAATAGGCATTTCTCTTCTGTGTTCACCAAGGAACTGACTGTACCAGGCATCATTCAACAAGTGAAAAATCAAAGTTCACCACCCGATATAATTAATTTAACACAAGAAGAAGTACGCCTATGTCTGAGTAAATTAAACATTGACAAATCCCCAGGGCCAGATGGCATTCATCCACGAATATTGAGGGAATTGAGCTCCGTAATTGACAGACCGCTGTATCTTATCTTTTTAGACTCGCTTGTAACAGGGTTGGTGCCTCAGGATTGGAGGATTGCTGATGTGGTACCGATATTTAAGAAAGGTAAGAGGGTAGATCCAGGCAACTACCGTCCAGTAAGCCTGACATCAGTAGTATGCAAAGTTTTTGAGGGCATTTTAAGGGATGACATGCAAAAATATGTTGCAGAAAATAATATAACTGACAGACAGCATGGATTCATGAAAGATAAATCGTGTCTAACCAACCTGTTGGGGTTCTATGAGGGGGTAAGTGCAAACCTGGATATTGGTAATGCAGCTGATGTGATTTATTTAGACTTTGCAAAGGCATTTGATACTGTACCACATAATAGCCTTATACTAAAGCTCCAGAAGCAAGGACTAGGGGAAACTATATGCAACTGGGTAAGGAATTGGCTAAAAAATAGGAAACAAAGAGTAGTCATAAATGGAACATTCTCTAAATGGGCCATAGTCAGCAGTAGAGTTGAGCGCGGTTCGCGGTTCGAGGTTCTCCAGTTCGCGGCTCGAGTGATTTTGGGGGCTGTTCTAGATCGAACTAAAACTCGAGCTTTTTTGCTAAAATTCGATAGTTCTAGATACGTTCGAGAACGGGTCTAGCAGCAAAAAGCAGGGCTTTTTACAGCTACAGTGTGCAGGAGCCATCGCTGGCAGCCTGCCAGAAGCTGGTAACCAAGATAAACATCGGGTATCCAACCAAAGCGCTTTGGTTAGTAACCCGATGTTTATCCTAGTTACGTGCAGGAAGCCCACACTTCCCCGCTCAGCTTGCTCCGCCCCCTCCTGCCCGCGGCAAGTACACACGTACACACACACACACACACGTCCCCAGCCATGCAGTCCACGACACTGACGTCCTCCTGGCACTCTGCACACATGGCCCCGCTCGGCTTACCTGCGGTGATGAAGTCCCGCCATCCCGACCTCAGCGCTGTCACTGTCCTCCATGGCTGCCGCTTGTCACATCACCTTCTCTCGCTTCCGACCCGAGACTGACTAGCGGTGACGTCACGGGCCTCTCGCGATACTTGGCTGTGAAGGCGGCGGTCATTGAACTCAGTGACAGGTGCTGTCAGTGTGCTGGAGATCAGCGCAGGTAATGTACCTCGCTGACAGCAGCACTTGTCATGCCCTGCAGTGACCTGGGCTGACCCATTGATGTTAGCTCAGGTCACTGCATTGCTCTCCCAGCCAATGGGGAACATTCTGCTCTTCATTGACTGGGACAGTGTGGATCGTCATGGCAACCCCTTGGATTACACTAGACCTGGATTTGTTTTTCTTTCTAATAAATTGGTTAAAGAGGGAATGTTTTGGGGAGTGTTTTTTCAAATAAAAATGTGTTTGTCGTCTATTTTTTTTTATTACTGACTGGGTTGGTGATGTCGGGTATCTGATAGACGCCTGACCTCACCAACCCCAGGGCTTGATGCCAGGTGACATTACACATCTGGTATTAACCCCATATATTACCCCGTTTGCCACCGCACCAGGGCGCGGGATGAGCTGGGGCGAAGCACCAGGATTGGCGCATCTAATGGATGCGCCACTTCTGGGGCGGCTGCGGCCTGCTATTTTTAGGCTGGGGAGAGTCCAATAACCATGGACCTCCCTAGTCTGAGAATATCAGACCCCAGCTGTCTGCTTTACCTTGGCTGGTGATCCAATTTTGGGGGGACCCCTACGTGTTTTTTTTTAATTATTTATTTAATTTAAAATAACAGCGTGGGGTGCCCTCAGTTTTGGATTACCAGCCAAGGTGAGGTTGCCAGCTGTGGTCTGCAGGCTGCAGCCGTCTGCTTTACCCTAGCTGGCTACAAAACTAGGGGTAACCCTACTTCATTTTTTTTTTCCATTTTTTTTGCTAAATACAAAGCTAAGCACCCCTTAGTGCCACATGAAAGGCACCAAAGGGTGCAAAATTACAAAATGCAGGAAAGTGGGACATTATGTGTCTTTCTGCCATTATAATGACAGAAAAGACTGATATGAAGTGTACAAGCACAAGAAAATCACCAGAGTGCTCTACGCTGTGAAAAGCAGTAGAAAATGGCACTGAAGTGAACATGTGACCGCCTCATGTAGGATGAAGCTATGGATCCTGGGTAAATTTATGCATTTACCCTCCTTCAGTTTTTTGCAGTACACAAAAAAAACGGAAGGCACACGGATGACAAACAGATGACATACGGACCGTCTATGGAACGGAAACGGATGCCACACGGATGCACCCGTGAAAAAAAACGGACTGTTTTTTGCAGACCGCAAAAATGGATCGGTCGTGTTAATGTAGCCTTATTCTGATCTGCTGTTTATAAACAGCAGGCAGAAATAAGTGAATAACGCCCCCCGGCGTCAGAAAATCTCCGGGGTTTCAGGGCTAGCTGAGACCCTGGAGATCATGATTCAGGACGGTTTTTCCGGTCCCCGCTCACGTGATCACAGGTATACACCGTATACCGATGATCACGTTACAGTAAATGACAGCGCCGGTAAAAAATTATTTATCTCCCATCTGGCATGAACAAACACTTCTTCTCCACTTCTTCTCCACTTCTCCACTTCTTCTCCATTTTTTCTCCACTTTTTCTCCACTTTTTCTCCATTTTTTCTCCACTTTTTCTCCACTTTTTCTCCACTTTTTCTCCATTTTTTCTCCACTTTTTCTCCATTTTTTTCTCCACTTTTTCTCCACTTTTTCTCCGTTCTTTTTCTATGGTCGGTCTACCCATTAGCTCTGCCATGCATACTGTAGCTCTACACCTACTGCACATGTTACTTTATGATTGACATCTCTTTCGTACCAGAGCTGTCTAAGCCTACTCTGACCCCATATTTGTCATTACTATATTGTCCTTGTACTGTATTATGACATTTGCATCGTGTTTCATTTCTTGCTGTGTTGTAATTTTTTTGCTGCATCCCAATTGTACCTCTACATTGTTCGAGTTTATGTTATTGTTCTCTCACTCTTATGTGATACTGATTATTGTCATTTTTCATGATTACATGCAGATAAGTCCAATCTGACGAAGGCTCAGGCCGAAACGTCATTTGTAACTTGTTTTGGACAAAAACATATATGCTTATGAAATTTTTTTTTTTCTTAATACGGACCAATAAAGAGTGATTTTGCATTACTATCTGTTGTGACTTACTGACTTAGTCTGGGAGATTTAGAGTGCCGAGGTTACTCACTAATATCTATTATTACCTCTGAGCACCTATATAGAAGTGAGCAGAGCTTCATCTATAGTAGTTCTCCTGATTAGGCATGCCCTTACCTCATGAGCAGGGCATTGCAGCTTTGGTAGCAACCATTACGACATGGACTCTGCTGCTGTGGACCCGGGGAGAGTGAGTGCAGATTCATTGCACCCACACTCCTCACATGAAGGGTCTGCACTCCTAGAAAATGGGGGATACGTTCCCTGAGTGTCTCCCCCCCATATTCTAGACGGTCCAGAGTCGTCGTGGGACCCCTTTATTTTTTTCTTACAATAAATTGGTGAAAGAGGAAATGTTTTGGGGACTGTTTTTTCAAATAAATTTCTTTTGTCGATTTTTTTTTTTCTGTTAGTACTGACAGTTTATGATGTTGGGTATCTAATAGACGCCATGACATCACAAACTGCTGGGCTTGATCTCAGGTGACTTTACAGCTAGTATCAACCCGATTTATTACCCCGTTTGCCACTGCACCAGGGCACGGGATGAGCTGGGGTGAAGCGCCAGGATTGGCGCATCTAGTGGATGCGCCACGTCTGGGGTGCCTGCGGCCTGCTATTTTTAGGCTGTGAAGGCCCAATAACTATGGACCTTCCCACCCTGAGAATACCAGACCACAGCTGTCCGCTTTACCTTGGCTGGTGATCCAATTTGGGGGGGACTCTACTTTTATTGTGTAATTATTAATATTTATAAAATAATTATAAAAAAGAGCCTGAGGGGACCTCCACATTGGATCCCCAACCACGGTAAAGCTGCCAGCTGTGGTTTTCAGGCTACAGCCGTCTGCTTTACCCTAGCTTGCTATCAAAAATGGGGGGACCCAACGTCATTTTTTTTTTTAACTATTTTTTAAATAGAAAAAATTAATGGGCTTCCCTGTATTTTGATTGCCAACCAAGGTAACGGCAGGCAGATGGGGGTGGCAACCCATAGCTGTCTGCTTTATCTGCGCTGAGAATCAAAAATACCGCGGAGCGCTACGTCATTTTTTTAAAGATTTATTTTTATAGCACTGTGATGTCCAGCAATCAAAATACAGGGAAGCCCATTTTGTTTTTAGTTATTTAAATAAATAATTAAAAAAAATATATATAGGCTCCCGCTGCATTTTTTGTATTGCTAGCTAAGGGTAATCCAAGCAGCTACTGGCTGCTAACCCCCACTGCTTGGTGTTACCTTCACTGGCAATGGAAAATCCAGGGAAGCATTTTTTATTTTTTTTGCCAAAAAACTGCAAAAAAAGGACGTGAGCTTCGCCATATTTCTGTATGCTAGCCAGGTATAGCAGGCAGGTGCTGGAAGAGTTCGATACAGCGCCAGAAGATGGCGCTTCTATGAAAGTGCCATTTTCTGAGGCGGCTGCAGACTGCAATTCGCAGCAGTGGGGCCCAGAAAGCTCAGGCCAACCTGTGCTGTGGATTCCAATCTCCAGCTGCCTAGTTGTACCTGGCTGGACACAAAAATGGGGCGAAGCCTACATCATTTGTTTTCTAATTATTTCATGAAATTCATGAAATAATAAAGAAAGGGCTTCCCTTTATTTTTGGTTCCCAGCCGGGTACAAATAGGCAACTGGGGGTTGGGGGCAGCCGTACCTGCCTGCTGTACCTGGCTAGCATACAAAAATATGGCGAAGCCCACATAATTTTTTCAGGGGGCAAAAAACTTCTGCATACAGTCCTGGATGGAGTATGCTGAGCCTTGTAGTTCTGCAGCTGCTGTCTGTCTGTATGGAGAAGAGCAGACAGCAGCTGCAGAACTACAAGGCTCAGCATACTCCATCCAGGACTGTATGCAGAAGTTTTTTGCCACCAAAAAAATGACGTGGGCTTCGCCATATTTTTGTATGCTAGCCAGGTACAGCAGGCAGCCACGGGCTGCCTCCAACCCCCAGTTGCCTATTTGTACCCGGCTGGGAACCAAAAATATAGGGGAGCCCGTTTTTTTTAATTATTTCACATATTTCATGAAATAATTAAAAAACAAATGACGTGGGCTTCGCCCCATTTTTGTGTCCAGCCAGGTACAACTAGGCAGCTGGGGATTGCAATCCGCAGCACAGGTTAGCCCGAGGTTTCTGGGCGCCTCTGCTGCGAATTTCAGTCCGCAGCCGTCCCAGAAAATAGCGCTCTCATAGAAGCGCCATCATCTGGCGCTGTATCCAACTTTTCCAACAGCCCTGGAGCCGGGTGGCTTGTTGGGTAATCATGAGTTAATACTGGCTTTGTTTTACTAGCTAGTATTAAGCCAGAGATTCTTAATGTCAGGCACGTTTGACCCGGCCATTAAGAATCTCCAATAAAGGGTTAAAAAAAAAGACACCACACAGAGAAAAAATACTTTAATGGAAATAAATACACAGACACATTAGAGACTCCATCTTTATTACCCCCTGTCAGCCCTCCACGATCCTGCTCTTCTGTCTTTCTCGTTCAACAAATGCAGCTCTTCTACATCACTGCTGCATGGGGGAAGACGCTGCTTCCCGTGGAGCATTCACTCCGTGAAAGCTGCACGAGAAGAAGCGTGCAGCCTTCACTCCGTGAGTGATCAGTGCTGCTAGCGGTAACAGCGGTAACGCTGACAGACGCGTTGCCATAGCAACGGTGCTCCCGGAGCCGCGGTTAGCGGTGACGTCACCGCTAACTGCGTTGCTATGGCAACGGTGATCTCCGTTAATGACCGGCTGTGTCAGCCGGTCCCTATTGGAACGGGGAGTCGACCGTGTGCTAGAGCATGTCGCCGGTACACGGCGATACACAAATGTGCAACGTGTACCGGAGAGATTCACTCACAGGTCCTACATGACGTGTCATAGTCATGTGACCAGTCTGTAGCCAATGAGATAATAGCCACGTGACTGGTCACATGGCTATTTTGACGTCACGATAGGTCCTGCATCTCTGCTGGCAGTGCCGGTCACCGGGAGGATTCAGCGATCATCGGATGGAATAGCGGCAGGACACAGAGTGCAGGAGGGATCGCGGGGACTGGTAAGTGTTATGGCAATGTTTATTAACTGTATGTGTACATTTATAATGCATTTTTATGTGTTTGTGATTGCCTCCCATTATAGCCTATTGGTTCGAGTTCGGTTCGTCGAATGTTCGACGAACCGAACTCGAACGGGAGCTCCGTTCGGCGAACCGACCTCGAGCCGAACCGCGACCGGTTCGCTCATCTCTAGTCAGCAGTGGGGTGCACAGGGATCTGTGCTAGGACCAATTCTTTTTAATCTCTTTATTAATGACCTTGTGGATGGGATTGATAGTAAAGTGTCAGTCCATGCTGATGACACCAAACTATGTAGGATATTAAAAACTGACCTTGATAGTATAATATTACAAAAAGATCTGGATAAGATGTCAGAATGGGCAGATACTTAGCAAATGAGATTTAATGTTGATAAATGTAAAGTAATGCACCTAGGACGGAGTAATCCTATAACTGCGTATACATTAAATGGAAGTAAATTCGGGACTACAGAACAGGAGAAGGACTTGGGTATTCTCATTACAAATAAGCTGAGCAGCAGCACTCAATGTCAGGCAGCAGCTGCAAAAGCAAACAAGATTTCAGGGTGTACAAAAAGAGAGATTAGATCCCGGGATCCCAACGTATTGTTACCCCTCTATAAATCACTTGTCTGGATATGGGATTCAGTTTTGGGCTCCACATTTTAAAAAGGACATTCAGAAGTTAGAGTTAGTTCAAAGGCAGGCAACTAGACTACTACAAGGAATGGAGGCCGCCCATATGATGACAGGTTGAAAAAGTTAGATATGTTTAGCTTAGAAAAAAGACGTCTCAGAGGAGATCTCATTTATATGCATAAATACATGTGTGGTTAATATAAAGGATGGCACATGACTTATTTCTTCCGAAGACAATACTAAGGACCAGGGGGCATTCACTGCGAGTGGAAGAAAAGCGATTCCAGCAGCTAAATAGGAAAGGGTTCTTTACAGTTAGAGCAGTCAGACTGTGGAATGCCGACCACAAGAGGTAGTAATGGCAGATACTATAACAGCTTTCAAAAAAGGGCTGGATGATTTCCTCAGTACACACAACATTGTTGGTTATAAATGACTTTGTGACCAAATGTAGAACTGGTGGAGGCAGGCTGAACTAGATGGACCTAGGTCTTTTTTCAACCTTAGTAACTATGTAACTATGTAACTATGTAAGAAAACACTGCCGGCAGCCAGCAAAGGCGCTCAACACAGTGAAATCCTAGGTTCATTTGTGCCGCCCCTGTGCCAGCAGCCGGCGCTGCTCGGATCCGGACCTTCTGTGGGTGGCTCGAGGGTCTCTGGACCCGCGGGTCTCACGGTCACTTCAACTAAAAGGGGTTGTAGATTGGGGACTTATATGTACGTTATGGGTTCGTGACGCCACCCACGGTGTGTGGTGAAGAGGGACACCACCGCTGCGGTTTCGGGACACCCGGGGGAGATGTTATGCAGCGAGCTGTTAACCCCTCCGTGGGCAGGGATGGTGGCCCTGGGACCTGATGGCGCAGATTTAGAGGAATGACGACCACAGGCGGTGTTGGTGTACTCACTGTTGGTAAATAACACACGAGTCTCTGGTAAACCAAGGTGGTGGTGGCCGATGCCTTGGCCGGATGTACTCAGGGTCCCACACCACGCTACCATCAGGTGGACAGAAGTGGACAAACCACAGAACGGGGACCCCCAGTGTTCTATACCACGGGGACCCACTTACCAGAGACAGGTGCAGGGGAAGAAGGTACCAGAGAACCAAACTGGCACTGGGATGAAGGGGACCTGGAGGCGAAACCAGCCGGCCTGGGGCAACCAGTTAACATTCCAAAGTGAGTAAACCAGTTGCACTGAATACCTGTCTGGACTCCTTCTTCCGACCTTCACTGCACCATACACCCTCTGGGGCAAAACCCTACTTGCGGAGGGACTACCATACTAGCTGCCAATATCACCAGCCCCAGTAGAGACATTCTGCAGCAGCGGCTCCCTACACTTAGCCGCAACACCGCAAGTGGCGTCAGAAGTGAACATTATCTTATTCTCATTATCTTAGTCTCCCCTATAAATATCCCCATTACAAAAAGGGCCCAGGGCATGGAACAGGGTAACGGCCACCACCGTGATATTCCCAAGACGTATACTGCCCGGAACCGAGTACCCCATATCCCTGGGTGCGACATTTCGCATTAAGTACCAAGCAGGAGAGAGACATAATGTATCACTTAACTTTCTGGCGAAAATCAATTTTAAAAATTTAAGCAACCTTGAAAAAAAAATCAGCAAAATAAGAATGTTTTTAATTCTATTTAAAAAAAATAGAAGTGTTTATTGTTTATTTTTATCAATTAACAAAAGGCAACATGAATGAACAAAAGAGAAATCTAAATCACATCAATATTTATTTTGGCCGTCATTTATTGTCAAAACAGTTGCACATTGTTTTTGAAGGAACATGGCAGGGAGGTTTTTGCAAACATCTTGGAGAGCTGATTGATCACAGATCTTCTGTGGATGTCACTTGTGCAAATTCTTCTGTCTCTCCATGTAATGCCCAACAGACTCAATGATGATGGTGAGATGAGGGCTTTGTGTGGCCAAAACATCACTTCTGGACTCTTTGTTCTTCTTTACATTGAATATAGTTCTTAATGACATTGGCTGTATGTTTGGAGTCATTGTCCTACTGCAGAATAACATTTTGAGCAAATCATACACCTCCCTGATGGTATTGCATGATGTATATATAATTAACTGGCAGATAGAAAAGCTGAAGGGTAAAAACATCATCATGTATTATTAATGTTTACGTTTAATACAGGATGTGAAATGTTGGCAAATGTTAAATGTTAATCCATAAACTTCAAGAAAGTTCCCATATCAAAGTTGTCAGTGACTGGGACAGTGTCCAATGTGCGCAGTGCCATCCTGTGTGTTTAGGTATGCCGCCCATTTTAGTGCTTTATAGGCCTGCAACACACATCCGTGTTTCCGGTAAGTGTGTTTGGTACATTTTTGCACTTACCGGAGACACGTAGACACGGAGACCCATGTTATTCAATGGTTGATGGCACACACACGTAAAATCACACAGAACGTGTGTCCGTGTCGTAAGTACGTGTGTACGGTTTTCTACACGGACTACATGTCCGTTTTTGCCGGCAGCACGCAGGCACGGAACCGCTTTAGCCTATGCGTCCGTTCCTGCACGGACCGCACACGGAGTATGTCCGTGTTCAGCACGTATCGTCCGTGTTCGTTTTTAATCAAAAAATCTGAAACACTTGTTACCAATCTATTAGGTCAATTGTAGGCCATTAATTCTGGCGCCAAACATCTGCACGCCAGACAGCAGCTGGGCACCTGTCCTCTCACTGCAGCGGAACTTTGAGCTCAGAGAACACCACGGTTACTGATCATGGCACCCAGAATCGATACAGAGAGGCTGATTGGGGAAGTAGAGAGGTATCCTGAGCTGTGGGACACATGTGATGATGGCTACAATGACAGGTTGATGGTGGAACGAGCATGGATGTCTGTGGCTGAACAAGTATACCCCAGGAATGGATGGTCTCAATGCACCCCTGGAAGGAAAAATAGATATGGTGAGTACAGATATTTTCATTACTTCTGTCTTTACCTACATGTGCATATTCTGTAGGCAGAATCTAGGCATATTTGTATACTTTGTTTGGCATGTATTAATGGGCCTGACTCATTTTGAGCGACACTGGAGACTCACAAACAGGAGAGTGTTGTTTCTTGGGCTTTTTAAACTAATCCTTGTTGTTTTGTAGTAATGTCATCCTGTGTATATGGGTTGCAAAGCACTTCATGCATGTACAAAAGGCATTTCAAAAAGGCTAAAGCAGCATTCAAACATTTTTTTTTTTTATTTTTGTAAGGCTTTTTACAATGTGCTGTTAAGTGTCTATACATTAATCTTTTTTTGTTTTTTTTCCATGCATTACCTTGTTGCCACCATTTCTGTGATGTTAACTGTAAATTGTAGTTTGTATTGTACTAGATTTGTGTAACATATGGCACTTCATGGGTTTGTAGACATTTAGGGTCTCATGGCTAGAGCTGAGCGTGGTTCGCGGTTCGAGGTTCTCCAGTTCGCGGCTCGAGTGATTTTGGGGGCTGTTCTAGATCGAACTAGAACTCGAGCTTTTTGCTAAAGCTCGATAGTTCTAGATACGTTCGAGAACGGTTCTAGCAGCAAAAAGCAGGGCTTTTTACAGCTACAGTGTGCAGGAGCCATCGCTGGCAGCCTGCCAGAAGCTGGTAACCAAGCTAAACATCGGGTATCCAAGCAAAGCGCTTTGGTTAGTAACCCGATGTTTATCCTAGTTACGTGCAGGAAGCCCACACTTCCCTGCTCAGCTCACTCCGCCCCCTCCTGCACACGGCATGTACACACACACACTCACACACACACACACACACTCACACACACACACACACACACACACACACACACACACACACACGTCCCCAGCCATGCAGTCCACGACACTGACGTCCTCCTGGCACTCTGCACACATGGTCCCGCTCGGCTTACCTGCGGTGATGAAGTCCCGACCTCAGCGCTGTCACTGTCCTCCATGGCCGCCGCTTGTCACATCACCTTCTCTCGCTTCCGACCCGAGACTGACTAGCGGTGACGTCACGGGCCTCTCGCGATACTTGGTGTGAAGGCGCCGGTCATTGAACTCAGTGACAGGGGCTGTCAGCAGTGCAGGAGATCAGCGCAGGTAATGTACCTCGCTGACAGCAGCACTTGTCATCCCCCTGCAGTGACCTGGGCTGACCCATTGATGTTAGCTTAGGTCACTGCACTGCTCTCCCAGCCAATGGGGAACATCCTGCTCTTCATTGACTGGGACAGTGTGGATCGTCATGGCAACCCCTTGGATTACACCAGACCTGGATTTGATTTTCTTTCTAATAAATTGGTTAAAAAGGGAATGTATTAGGGAGTGTTTTTTCAAATAAAAATGTGTTTGTCGTCTATTTTTTTTTATTACTGACTGGGTTGGTGATGTGGGGTATCTGATAGACGCCTGACCTCACCAACCCCAGGGCTTGATGCCAGGTGACATTACACATCTGGTATTAACCCCATATATTACCCCGTTTGCCACCGCACCAGGGCACGGGATGAGCTGGGGCGAAGCACCAGGATTGGCGCATCTAATGGATGCGCCACTTCTGGGACGGCTGCGGCCTGCTATTTTTAGGCTGGGGAGAGTCCAATAACCATGGACCTCCCTAGTCTGAGAATATCAGGCCCCAGCTGTCTGCTTTACCTTGGCTGGTGATCCAATTTTGGGGGAACCCCTACGTGTTTTTTTTTAAAAATTATTTATTTAATTTAAAATAACAGCGTGGGGTGCCCTCAGTTTTGGATTACCAGCCAAGGTGAGGCTGCCAGCTGTGGTCTGCAGGCTGGAGCCGTCTGCTTTACCCTAGCTGGCTACAAAAATAGGGGGAACCCTACGTCATTTTTTTTTCATTTTTTTTGGCTAAATACAAAGCTAAGCACCCCTTAGTGCCACATGAAAGGCACCAAAGGGTGCAAAATTACAAAATGCAGGAGAGTGGGACATTATGTGTCTTTCTGCCATTATAATGACAGAAAAGACTGATATGAAGTGTACAAGCACAGGAAAATCACCAGAGCGCTCTACGCTGTGAAAAACAGTAGAAAATGGCACTGGAGTGAACATGTGACCGCCTCATGTAGGTTGAAGCTAAGGATCCTGGGTAAATTTATGTATTTTCCCTCCTTCAGTTTTTTTGCAGTACACAAAAAAAATGGAAGGCACACGGATGACAAACAGATGACATACGGACCGTCTACGGAACGGAAACGGATGCCACACGGACTGTTTTTTGCAGACCACAAAAATGGATCGGTCGTGTGAATGTAGCCTTATTCTGATCTGCCGTTTATAAACAGCAGGCAGAAATAAGTGAATAACGCCCCCCAGCGTCAGAAAATCTCCGGGGTTTCAGGGCTAGCTGAGACCCTGGAGATCATGATTCAGGACGGTTTTTCCGGTCCCCGCTCACGTGATCACAGGTATACACCGTATACCGATGATCACGTTACAGTAAATGACAGCGCCGGTAAAAAATTATTTATCTCCCATCTGGCATGAACAAACATGATAAATCTCCTCCCCGGTCCCCTCCGGTCCCCCGGTGTCGCCAAAGTGCCCCCCCTGATGCCCTCCCAGAAATCCAAGATGGCTGCGCGCACAGCAGCGCGCCGGCCGCATTCACCCTACTCCTCTGATTTCTATCGCATGTGCCATGACACATGCGACAGAAAACTCCTCTCCAGGCCCTGTCAGGTCACCCCATATAACCCCACCGGTGTTCCCCGATGTCCCACGGTACCTGTGCAGCGTTGATCCCCCCACGGCCCTCTCCTTCACAATAGACGCTGCCGCATGCACAGAGCGGCTGTCAGCTCAGCTTCCTGTGTTCAGACACAGTGAGTGGTGGTTATGCATCTGTAAGCTAAATGGGCGGCACGGTGGCTCAGTGGTTAGCACTGCAGTCTTGCAGCGCTGAG
The DNA here is from genome assembly GCF_048569485.1 of Anomaloglossus baeobatrachus. Taxonomy (NCBI): domain Eukaryota; kingdom Metazoa; phylum Chordata; class Amphibia; order Anura; family Aromobatidae; genus Anomaloglossus; species Anomaloglossus baeobatrachus. The sequence goes on along the minus strand of NC_134360.1, from coordinate 204,802,320 downwards.
GTCCTGGGTTCAATTCTCACCAAGGGCACCATCTGCAAGGAGTTTGTATGTTCTCCCCGTGTTTGCGTGGGTTTCCTCTGGGTACTCCGGTTTCCTCCCACACTCCAAAGACATACAGCGCTATGGAATTAATAATGCTATATAAATGAATAAATTATTATTTTTACTGCAATGCCCTGCTGATGAGGTAAGGAACATAATTGATCAGGAGAGCTATATACTACATTTCCAAATGGAGGGATTTGCTTTTATAGTTTCCCTGCTGAACGACTACCAAACATGAGAGTCCGTTATACGCCACAAGAAAACACATCTAAATAGCGAGCTCTGTTGTTAAGTATTCATTCAGCTGGATAACTGGACTTAAAGGGGTATTCCATCTCCAAGATCCTATCCCCAATATATAGTAGGTGGAATAGCAATAATATCAGCAAATACCAATATTTGGAAATGTAGAATAGTTCTCCTGATTAGGCATGCCCTTACCTCATGAGCAGGGCATTGCACCTTTGGTAGCAACCATTACGACATGGACTCTGCTGCTGTGGACCCGGGGAGAGTGAGTGCAGATTCATTGCACCCACACTCCTCACATGAAGGGTCTGCACTCCTAGAAAATGGGGGATACGTTCCCTGAGTGTCTCCCCCCCATATTCTAGACGGTCCAGAGTCGTCGTGGGACCCCTTTATTTTTTTTCTTACAATAAATTGGTGAAAGAGGAAATGTTTTGGGGACTGTTTTTTCAAATAAATTTCTTTTGTCGATTTTTTCTTTGTTAGTACTGACAGTTTATGATGTTGGGTATCTAATAGACGCCATGACATCACAAACTGCTGGGCTTGATCTCAGGTGACTTTACAGCTAGTATCAACCCGATTTATTACCCCGTTTGCCACTGCACCAGGGCACGGGATGAGCTGGGGTGAAGCGCCAGGATTGGCGCATCTAGTGGATGCGCCACGTCTGGGGTGCCTGCGGCCTGCTATTTTTAGGCTGTGAAGGCCCAATATCTATGGACCTTCCCACCCTGAGAATACCAGACCACAGCTGTTCGCTTTACCTTGGCTGGTGATCCAATTTGGGGGGGACCCTACTTTTTTTGTGTAATTATTAATATTTATAAAATAATTATAAAAAAAGAGCCTGGGGGACCTCCACATTGGATCCCCAACCATGGTAAAGCTGCCAGCTGTGGTTTTCAGGCTACAGCCATCTGCTTTACCCTAGCTTGCTATCAAAAATGGGGGGACCCAACATCATTTTTTTTTAACTATTTTTTAAATAGAAAAAAATAATGGGCTTCCCTGTATTTTGATTGCCAACCAAGGTAACGGCAGGCAGATGGGGGTGGCAACCCATAGCTGTCTGCTTTATCTGCGCTGAGAATAAAAAATACCGCGGAGCGCTACGTCATTTTTTTTAAAGATTTATTTTTACAGCACTGTGATGTCCAGCAATCAAAATACAGGGAAGCCCATTTTGTTTTTAGTTATTTAAATAAATAATTAAAAAAAATATATATGGGCTCCCGCTGCATTTTTTGTATTGCTAGCTAAGGGTAATCCAAGCAGCTACTGGCTGCTAACCCCCACTGCTTGGTGTTACCTTCACTGGCAATGGAAAATCCAGGGAAGCATTTTTTATTTTTTTTGCCAAAAAACTGCAAAAAAAGGACGTGAGCTTCGCCATATTTCTGTATGCTAGCCAGGTATAGCAGGCAGGTGCTGGAAGAGTTGGATACAGCGCCAGAAGATGGCGCTTCTATGAAAGTGCCATTTTCTGAGGCGGCTGCAGATTGCAATTCGCAGCAGTGGGGCCCAGAAAGCTCAGGCCAACCTGTGCTGCAGATTCCAATCCCCAGCTGCCTAGTTGTACTTGGCTGGACACAAAAATGGGGCGAAGCCTACGTCATTTGTTTTCTAATTATTTCATGAAATTCATGAAATAATAAAAAAAGGGCTTCCCTTTATTTTTGGGTCCCAGCCGGGTACAAATAGGCAACTGGGGGTTGGGGGCAGCCGTACCTGCCTGCTGTACCTGGCTAGCATACAAAAATATGGCGAAGCCCACATAATTTTTTCAGGGGACAAAAAACTTCTGCATACAGTCCTGGATGGAGTATGCTGAGCCTTGTAGTTCTGCAGCTGCTGTCTGTCTGTCTGGAGAAGAGCAGACAGCAGCTGCAGAACTACAAGGCTCAGCATACTCCATCCAGGACTGTATGCAGAAGTTTTTTGCCCACCAAAAAAATGACGTGGTCTTCGCCATATTTTTGTATGCTAGCCAGGTACAGCAGGCACCCACGGGCAGCCTCCAACCCCCAGTTGCCTATTTGTACCCGGCTGGGAACCAAAAATATAGGGAAGCCCGTTTTTTTTAATTATTTCACTTATTTCATGAAATAATTAAAAAACAAATGACGTGGGCTTCGCCCCATTTTTGTGTCCAGCCAGGTACTACTAGGCAGCTGGGGATTGGAATCCGCAGCACAGGTTAGCCCGAGGTTTCTGGGCGCCTCTGCTGCGAATTGCAGTCCGCAGCCGCCCCAGAAAATGGCGCTCTCATAGAAGCGCCATCATCTGGCGCTGTATCCAACTCTTCCAACAGCCCTGGAGCCGGGTGGCTTGTTGGGTAATCATGAGTTAATACTGGCTTTGTTTTACTAGCCAGTATTAAGCCAGAGATTCTTAATGTCAGGCACGTTTGACCCGGCCATTACGAATCTCCAATAAAGGGTTAAAAAAAAGAAACCACACAGAGAAAAAATACTTTAATAGAAATAAATACACAGACACATTAGAGACTCCATCTTTATTACCCCCTGTCAGCCCTCCACGATCCATGGTCTTCTGTCTTTCTCGTTCAACAAATGCAGCTCTGCTCCATCACTGCTGCATGAGGGAAGACGCTGCTTCCCGTGCAGCCTTCACTCCGTGAGAGATCAGTGCTGCTGGCTGCTGGCGGTGACAGACGCGTTACCATAGCAACAGGGCTCCGATCATGTGATTCCCGGAGCCGCGGTTAGCGGTGACGTCACTGCTAACTGCTTTGCTATGGCAACGGTGATCTCCGTTAATGACCGGCTGTGTCAGCCAGTCCCTAACGGAACGGGGAGTCGACCGTGTGCTAGAGCATGTCGCCGGTACACGGCGATACACAAAGGTGCACCGTTTACCGGAGAGTGCAATGACAGGTCCTACATGACGCGTCCTAGTCATGTGACCAGTCTGTAGCCAATGAGATAATAGCCACGTGACTGGTCACATGGCTATTTTGACGTCACGATAGGTCCTGCATCACTGCTGGCAGTTCTGGTCACCGGGAGGATTCAGCGATCATCGGATGGAATAGCGGCAGGAGACAGAGTGCAGGAGGGATCGCGGGGACCGGTAAGTGTTATGGCAATGTTTATTAACTGTATGTGTACATTTATAATGCGTTTTTATGTGTTTGTGATTGCCTCCCATTATATCCTATTGGTTCGAGTTCGGTTCGTCTTACATTCGCCGAACTGAACTCGAACGAGACCTCCGTTCGACGAACCGAACTCGAGCCGAACCACGGCTGGTTCGCTCATCTCTACTCATGGCTTACTGGTGGCATTTTTTTTTGTAAACCAAGTTGTAAGTGATAAATGATTATACATTGGTTTAATCTGTGTAAGGCCCGTTTCACACATCAGTGAAAAACACTGACGTTTTTCACTGGCGTGTAAAACACGCACATGCCCCTCCGTGTGCCGTGAATCACGGCACACGTGGGTTGTCTAAGTGCAATCCGGGCTCCGTTCTCCATGGCCCGTGATTGCACTTAGAAATCAACTCACCTGTGCGTGCTCCCGCTCTCCATGGTGCTGATCGCTCCCGCGGTGCAGCATCTGGCCGGCGCTGACCCCCGCAGCAGCTGCTTCCGGGTCGGCTGTGTCGTGCATCATGAATATGCGCGACAGTAATGAGCCGGCTCAGAAGCAGCAAGCTGCACGGGCTGCAGAGGACATCGCTGGAGCCGGGTGAGTAAAAATGATTTTTATTTTAAAAGTACGTTTTTTTCTGGCACGTGTTTCACGGACCACACCACTGCGTGGTCCGTGGGACATCAGTGATGCCAGAAAAAAATGGACATGTCTCCGTGCGGCAATCACGCACACGCAGGTACACCGCACGGAGACACGTGCAGTGAAAAATCACTGATGTGTGAGCAGACCCATTCATTATAATGGGTCTGCGTATGTCAGTGATTCTGGTACGTTTAAAAATAAGCACAAACGTACCAGAATCACTGACGTGTGAAACAGGCCTTAAGGTGAACTGGTTTACTTGGTCGTGTTAATTGTGTTATTATGTCACTATATGATTGTCATGGATTGCAGTATTAATCCACATGAATGTGTTAATCTAATTATTGAATAGTTTGGTAGACAAGATCTATGTGCCTTTTTTAATGGAAAATATTGTGTTCTTGATGTTGATATATTTTTTTTTTTGTGAAACAGTGGATCTTGTTAAACGCCGTTGGCGGTCTGCACGTGACCAGTTCAGAAGAGAATATAACCCAGTGCCAACCACAGCTGTAGCATCCAAAAAGAAAAAATGTGTCCATTATGCAAGACTCAGCTTCCTCATGCCCATTATGGAAATCCAAAAGTAAGTTTAAACCATCATATCACATGGCGGTTTTTATTAAATGCACACAGTAATTTTTTTTTTCTTTACACAAAAGTACAGAGGATAATCTAGAAGACAGTGAGGAGGCACAGTCAGCAGTCTTAACAGCTACAGCTACCTCTGCTTCCGAGATGGAGCCAACCTCCTACCAACCACCCCCAATCCCCAACACCAGCCAGCCAGACGCAGAAGAAATGTCATCTGATTTGGGTTTGGGAACAAGTCAATCCACTACTGTAATTCCAGGCCAGTCTACAGGTCAACAAAGTGGTCCTTCACCAGTTCTTACAGAGAGTAGTCCACAGCAACCAACAGGCCCACAGCCAAGAATAACAACTAATACCATGCGCACAATAGCCCAATCTATCCGTGGTCACAGACATAGGCGTTTTGAAGATTTACGTTCCCTGCCTGAGATTATTGATACAAGAATAATACACATGATGAACTCAGTGATACCAGAGAGTGCTGGAGAGAGATTTTGCCGCTCGCTTTCTCCCTCTCTTGCATTGGTCCAAGCTGATAGGCAGGACAGGTTAAGGGCGTCCTTAATAACACTGATATCTGCTACCCAGCGTGAGCCTGAACCCATATATTGTTTGGAAGTGATTGAGCAATGGAGAGCTAATCCACGTGGCCCACACACAAACACAATCCTACAAACTGTGGAAACCCAAACAGATGAACATTACTCAAATTCACAACTAAATACTGTAGTGCAACAAACACATATACAGTGGCCTTCTTATCTTTGGGAAGTGATGTACAAATTAGGCCAACAATTGTCCCACATCAAACTAGTACATTAATGATACAAAGGCCATCTCAACAGCCATCATTTAACTGACAATGCCCACAACAGACACCAATACAATCCTCTTTTAGCTATCCAAGTAATGTTAGTAATGTTCATAGACTACCTCAAATGATTCAACAACCAACATCCTTCCATGTGCCTAATAATCCTCAACAACAGTACTTTCAACATCAATCAACCTTATCCACCTAACTACACATACACACATACTCAGCCTCTTCCAACACATCAATATGTACCACCTACACTTGGTCTTCCATCTGCTCAAACAACTGCATCAATATTTGTTCCAAGTACAACAACTGTTACTAGTGGAAACACTGATCAGGCACTTACTACAACATCTAGTGTTGGCCAACAAACATATTCAGTAGGGGTAAATGCAATGGAGGCTACACAGGAAAGCATCACTAGCCTAGAGGATTTAGTTGACTCATAATGTGATTAAGTATGCATTGTTCAACATTTTGTTATGTTTTCAGGGTTATAGATGGTCTCAAAACATTTCAAAATGTTACACATTAATTACTCTATAAATGTGGCACCCTGGACAAGCCAGGACGTCACAGGTACTGCAACAACACACCCTATACCCCGGTTAGGAACATCAAGGTTAGACACAAATCCTTGTTGCCTTCCTCCAGGGGCTGATGTCCACACCAGGTGGGGCGGAGCAAGGCGGTTGGCTCCACCCACCGAGGAGTTCACAGTCCTGGAGGCGGGAAAAGGTGGGCAGTTGAGTTTTGGACTCGAGTCAGGGAAGTGGTAGTAGAGGAACTGACTGGCCGTGTCCGGGTACGTGGCCCGGGCACCTGACAGCAAGGTTGGCAGACGGTGGTGACCGTCTGCAGGAGAGGCCGATTGATGCACAACCGTGAGGACCGGGGACGGGCGGTGGCCCGCCGGTACCGAACTGGGGAGCGAAGAGAAGCCAGCACAATACGGCAGGGCCTACGGACCCCGACCAGGCTAGGAGTCGCCGTTAAACCGGTCAAATCCGTCAGCGACGGGAGTGAGTACCACCGTGCCGTCTGGCACTGCGCTGCCCCGTGACCCTGCACCTGGCCCAGCCCCGCAACCCACCTTCCGACCTCCACCACCGGGCCCCGGGACCACCAAACCCCCCTACCCACGGAGGGGAGAAAACATCTCAGCTGCTCCCTGTCAACGCTCCTGGGATCCCCGTACAGAACAGCGGTGGTGTCCCAACCTCACCACAAACCGTGCGTGGCGTCATGGACAATATCCCTAAACCAAACCCCCCCCTTCAATCACGGGCGAGGAGCGCCGCTCGAGTCCCTGGGATCCGGCCCACCGCTCGAGCCACCGACCGAGCGAGCAGCAGCAGCAGCCGGACCCGAGCAGTGGGTGAGCGCAGCGCCCTCCCCGCCCGCGACATATGCATGGGGAAATTTTTGACATTATGTTTCCAAAATTTAAACAGAAAGTTAATCTATCACTTCATAAACATTACCGGCCTGTAAGAATGTTGCCTTGCTCTGGACATGGTGTTTAGTCAATCCATTAGACAAAACTGTGTTTATAAAAAAAATGCACGCACATAAACTACTACACTAACATTCAAACACCTTTATTACTAAAAATCCACCCATTATGCAGTATCTGCATATGGTCTGGTCCCATACTTGTATTCCAACAGTGTCAAACAAATAATGTTTGCGTGACATTATTGCATAATACAGTATGGTGTTTTGTATGGGATTATGTCCCTGTCAAAATTCTTTATAAAAAATAATAGAATACAGTGTGTTTTGCAAAAGAAAAAAGACATACATAGGTACAATAAACAATCTGGACTACAATTTTTGAAAACATATAGCTTTTTTTGTTAATGCTCAGGTATATTCAGTAGTAATATCACTGTCAAAACAATATTTACTTAGTTTAAAAAAAAAAATAAAAAAAATAAACAATAGCTTATTGGTAGCTCAAACACAACAAAACAACAAAGTACACCAAACAATATACCTATATATGGTTATTTTCTCTTTTGTATTACATATGTGTTTGTAATTATGTAACCGAGATAACAAAATATATAACAATGTCAATTTTATACATGACTATGGCTATTTAAACTAAAATAATCTTTAACCCCATAGCGACGGCCTAACGTCTGAAGACGTCGGAAAAACAGGGTACTTATTCTGTTCCGACGTCTTGAGACGTCAGGCCGGAAAAAGCTTGTAGCGCCTCCCAGTGACGAAAAATTTCGGGGGTTTCAGCTACCGGGGGTAGCTGAGACCCCCAAGATTGTGAATCGGGGTGTTTTTTTTGGACCCCGATAATGTGATCGCCGGTATACACCGTATACCGACGTACACATAAAAAAAAAAAAATGGCAAATAATACTGATTTCTTTCTCATCTGACATGATCAAACATGTCAGATGAGAAAGAAATATAATCCTCTAGTGTCCTCAAAGCCCCCGGTATCGGAGAAATCAACCCCCCCCCACCCCCACCGGACATCCAAAATGGCGCCGACGCACGCCGAAAACTGCCGCCGCCGCCGGCTCTGCATTCATTTCCCTCCGATCTGAAATGATGAAACATTTCAGATCGGAGGGAAATGTCCTCCCCCTGACCCCTCCTCCGGTACACCGGAGCTCCCTGGACCCCGGAGCACCCTCCGGTTCTCCAGAGCACTCCGCCCTTCCCTCCTCCGGAGCGTGCAAGATGGCGGCGCACAGTAGCGCGCGGCCGCATTCATCCTGCTCTTTCTGCCGCATGTGACACGTCACATGCGACAGAAAAGTTGTCCCCAGGTCCCGCCAGGTCTCCCGCCGTCACCCCCCTCTCAGCCCCCGGTCTTCCGTTACCTGGCTGCTGCTCCGTCCCCGCGATCACTCCGCCTCCTCTGGAAAGCTGGCGGCGCATGTGCCGACAGCAGCTGTCAGCTGGATCCTTGCAAGCAGGGACGCTGACCGCGCTGCTTGCACATGCTGCTGTACTGTGGACCGGGGGAGAGTGAGTGCAGTAATCTGCAGCCACCCTCCTCACATGGAGAGCCTGCTGTTCTAGAAAATGGGGGGTACGTTCTGTGAGCGTGCCCCTCATATTCTGGAATGAGGTTACTGCAGGTCACTCTGTTCTAGGTTGGACCGGGGCAGTGTGAGTGCAGTATTCTCAGATTACTGCACCCACACTGCTCATGGAGAGCTTGCTCTTCCAGAAAATGGGGGATACGTTCCCTGAACGTGCTCCCCATATTCTAGAAGGTCCAGAGTCGTCGAGGGACCTCCAAAATGGATTACAGCGACCGGAATTTGTTTATTTTCAATAAATTGGTGAAAGAGGAAATGTTTCGGGGAGTGTTTTTTCAAATAAATTTTTTTTTGTCTTTATTTTTTTCTTTTACTGACTGGGTTAGTGATGTCGGGTATCTGTTTAGATGCCGTGACATCACTAACCCCAGGGCTTGATGCCAGGTGACATTACAGCTGGTATCAACCCCGTATATTACCCCGTTTGCCACTGCACCAGGGCGCGGGTTGAGCTGGAGCGAAGCGCCAGGATTGGCGCATCTAATGGATGCGCCACTTCTGGGGCGGCTGCGGCCTGCTATTTTTAGGCTGGGGAGAGTCCAATAACCATGGCTCTTCCCACCCTGAGAATACCAGACCCCAGCTGTCCGCTTCACCTTGGCTGGTGATCTAATTTGGGGGGGACCCCACGTTTGTTTGTTTGGTTTCTTTTTTTAAAAAAAAACGCCTGGGGAGCCCTCCAAATTGATCACCAGCCAAGGTGAAGCTGTCAGCTGTGGTTTGCAGGCTACAGCTGTCTGCTTTACCCTAGCTGGCTATCAAAAATAGGGGGGACCCCACGTCGTTTATTTTAATTATTAATTTTTTGGGGGGGCTAAATACAACGCTAGGCACCCTTTAGTGCCACATGAAAGGCACTAAAGGGCGCCAGCTTAGAATATGCAGGGGAATGGGACGTTATATTTGTTTGACATCTATCCATTCATCCATTGTAGCATTTTAGGCTGTGCGCCCACAATCGGGATTTGCAGCGTTTTGGGCGCAGAGTGTTTTCCCTGCATCCATAATGCTGCGTTGTACAGTAGAAGCACAGTGGAAGGATTTTTAGAAATCCCGTGCCCACTGGGCTTCTCTTCTCCGCAGCATACACTGACCTGTGGTGCAGCTTCCCGAGCCTCAGCATGTCAATTTATGCTGCGGAGACAACAGTGTTCTCTGCAGGTAGAATAGAGCTAAAGTCCACAGCAGCCTAAACCCAAATCGTGGGCATGGGCAGCTGCGTTCTCCCGTGGACAACACTCATATCTCTGCAGGATGGCTGACACTGTGTCCTAGACGCCGTGTCGCTGGATCATGGCCACATAGCCTAAAAGTGAGAAATTTGTTGCTACAGCAACATTTTTGTGAAGTACCTGTGGATTCAAAATGCTTACTATACTCCTGAATAAAATCCAATTTCCAAAATGGGGTCACTTGTGGGGGGTTTCTGCTGTATAGGTACCCAAGGGGCCCTGCTAATGTGACATGGTGCCCGCAATTTATTTCAACTTTTCCAGAATTCAAATGGTGCTCCTTCCATTCCAAGCCCTCCCATTTATCCAAACAGAGGTTTTTGGCCACATGTGGGGTATCCCTGTGCTCATAAGACATTGGATAACAACCTCTTGGGTCCACGGTTTGTTGTTGCCTCTTGAAAAAGTAAGAAATTTTGATGCTAAAGCAACATTTTTGTGAAAAAAATGAAAATTTTCAATATGGCAACCTTAAGCTTATCAAATTCTGTGAAGTACTCTTGGATTCAAACTGCTCAATATACACCTAGATAAAAGCCTTGAAGTGTCTTGTTTCCAGAATGGGGTCACTTGTTGGGGACCTCCACTGTTTAGGCACCTTAGGGGCTTTCCAAATGCAACATAGCGTCCGCTAATGATTCCAGCCAATTGTGCAGTCAAATGGCGCTCCTTCCCTTTTGAGCCCTGCTGTGCACCCAAACAGTTGATTTCCACCACACATAAGGTATCAGCATTCTCAGGAGAAATTGCACAATAAATCTTATGCTGAATTTTTTCCTTTTACACTTGTAAAAAAAAAGCTACCTGGTTGAAGTAACAATTTTGTGGTAAAAATGTATTTTTTTATTTTCACAGCTCAACATTATAAACTTCTGTGAAGCACCTGAGGGTTCAGGGTACTCACCAAACATCTAGATAAATTCCTTCAGGGGTCTATTTTCCAAAATGGGGCCACTTGTGGGGGACCTCCACTGTTTAGGCACCTCAGGGGTTCTCCTAATGCAACATGGCGTCCGCTATTGATTCCAGACAATTTTGCAGTCAAATGGCACTCCTTCCCTTCCGAGCCCTGTCATGCGCCCAAACAGTTGATTTCCACCACATATAAGGTATCGCCAAACTCAGGAGAAATTGCACAATCAATTTTATGCTGAATTTTTTCCTTTTATACTTGTAAAAAAAAAAGCTACCTGGTTGAAGTAACAATTTAGTGGTAAAAATGTATTTTTTTATTTTCACAGCTCAACATTATAAACTTCTGTGAAGCACCTGGGGGTTCAGGGTACTCACCAAACATCTAGATAAATTCCTTGAGGGGCCTAGTTTCCAAAATGGGGTCACTTGTGCGGGGTTTCTGCTGTTTAGGTACCTTAGGGGAACTCCAAATGCGACATGGTGCCCGCAATCTTTTTCAGCCAAATTTCCTTTCCAAAATTCAAATATTGTTCCTTCCGTTCCAAGCCCTCCCATTTGTCCAAACAAAGGTTTCAGACCACATGTGAGGTATCACCGCGCTCATAAAAAAGTGGGTAACAAACCTTGAGGTCAAATTTTTGGAATTACCTTTTGAAAAAGTGAGAAAATTTATGCTAAAGCAACATTTTTGAGAAAATTATTAAAATTTTCAATATGACAACGTAACGTTAACAAAATCTGTGAAGTACCTGTGGATCCAAAATGCTCACTATGCCCCTAGATAGAAGCCTTCAGGGGTCTAGTTTCCAAAATAGCATCACTTGTGAGGGGTTTCTTCTGTTTAGGTACCTTAGCGGACCTGTAAATGCAACATGGTGCCCGCAATCTATTTCAGCCAAATTTGCTTTCCAAAATTCAAATATTGCTCCTTCTGTTCCGAGCCCTCCCATTTGTCCAAACAGAGGTTTCTGACCACATGTGGGGTATCAGTGCGTTCATAACAAAGTGGGGAACAAGTTTTGGGGTCCATTTTGTTCTGTTATTTCTTCTAAAAGTGAATAAATTTGGGTTAGAGCAACATTTTTAGGTAAAATTTAATTTTTGCTTTTTTTCATTCCATGTTGCTTTTGTTCATGTGAAGCACCTGAAGGGTTAATAAACTTCTTGAATGTGGTTTTGAGTACTTTGGGGGGGTACAGTTTTTAGAATGGTGTCACTTTTGGGTATTTTCTGTCATCTAGGCCTATCGAAGTCACTTTAAATATGATGTGGTCCCTAAAAAAATGGTTTTGTAAATTTTGATGTAAAAATGAGAAATCGCTGATAAACTTTGAACTCTTCTAACTTCCTAACAAAAAAAAATTTTGTTTCCAAAATTGTGCTTATGTAAAGTAGACATGTGGGAAATGTTATTTATTAACTATTTTGTGTCACAGAAATCTCTGGTTTAACGGTATAAAAATTCAAAAGTTGAAAATTGCTAAATTTTCAAAATTTTTTCCAAAATTCAATTTTTTTCATAAATAAACGCAAAAAATATTGTCCTAAATTTGGTACTAACATAAAGTCCAATATGTGACGAAAAAACATTCTCAGAATCATCGGGATCCGTTGAAGCGTTCCAGAGTTATAACCTCATGAAGTGACACTGGTCAGAATTGCAAAATTTGGTCTGGTCATTAAGGTGAAAATTAGCTCCGTCACTAAGGGGTTAAACTGATTCCTCACTTGTAGACCATAAGAGGACAAATTGGTTCTAATAGTACCATTATTTACAAATGGGGCATTTAAAACAGGCAACTCTTCCATGTCTTCGTCATTGCTTTCATGTAATCTACAGTAATTACGTAACACTACTGTAGCATTTATGACAGGCTTGACGGTGGATGGTTGCAGTTGGATGGTGGTTTGATAAATGCGCCATCTTGAGGCCAAAATGCCAAAGGCACGTTCAACATAGCAACGTGCTATTGCCAAATTGCTATTAAATTGGGCTTTTGATCTGTCCAGCCCCCTTCTGGGATATGGACGCATCAAATGCCTAGACAAGGCAAACCCCTGATCTGCAACCATGACAAAAGGTAAAATAGGCCCATTAGTACCAGGCAATGGTCTTGGTGCAGGCAAACTTAAACTATCAGACATTAATCGTCTTGCTAAACGTGAGCTTCTGAAAATGCGCGCATCTGAGGCACTGCCATAGGCCCCAATATCAGCAAAAACAAAGCAGTAGTTTGTATCTACCATTGCCAATATAACGACAGAAAAAAATGTGTGAAAATTATAATATCTTGATGCAGAGTTAGGCCTGCGACACAGATCCGTGCCGCCGGTACGTGTTTGTCATTTTTTGCACGTACCGGTGGCACGGAGACACGTTAAGCAATGCTACCCTATTGTAGCAGGCACACACACGTAAAACCACACGGAACGTGTGTCCGTGTGCGTTTGTACGTGTGTGCGTTTTTCTAAACGCTGACATGTCAGTGTTTTCTCCGGCAGCACGGGTGTCACACGGCCCGCACCCGTACCACACGGGTGTAGTGTGGATGCGGTCCCGTGTGACACACGCCGGAGAAAACACACGTGTCAGTGAAAAAAAACAAAACATTTACTCACCTTCTCCAGCCCTCCTGTCTCTGCCGCTGCTGCCTCTTGCTGCCGACCGCCGCTCATTATTCTCATTTAATATTTACTTCACTGCCTGGCAGCAGCAGCAGCGGGGAGACGGGAGGGCTGGAGACCGAGGATCAGCACCACGGACAGCAGCGCAGACAGCAGGAAGGACCACGTGAGTATGTAAATTACCGGTTCTACGTGTGCTACGCGGATAGCACACGTAGAACACACGTGGCCCGCACGTACCAGAGACACGTACTTACCTTCACGAAACACGCAGGGGAAATACGTGTCTCTCGGCACGTGCGTGATTTTCACGTGAGTGTGGCAGAGGCCTTTGGTGGTTCCTTCACTCTAATGTGCTTTCCGTCAATGGCGCCAATACAATTAGGGAAAGATGTTTTCTCCAAAAATTCATCCGAAATGTGCATCCAATCCTGTGTTGTTGGCTGCTGCATGACATGATGCCTAAGGGTCTCCCATAGCACAGTGCAGGTATGCAGGATTATCTTGCCTATTGTAGACCTTCCCAATAAGAATTCGAAATGTAGACTGCTGATAGATTGCCCAGTTGCAAGGTAACTGAAATTGAAACAGAACAAGACATTACATTGTGTAATCATTACAGATTGTGTTCAATACAAATATTTGTGTCATGCAATGGCTGGCAACATACTCTGTATGACCATTATTTTATTGTTTTTGTGGTTACAACATATTTCTTGATATCTACTTTCCATATTGGAAACAAAAACACTGATCTGTTTAATAAACAAGATTGTTTGATGTTTCTCTCTTGTGTGTTATATCTTTTTAGCCATAGAATGGTATGGGTAAGCACTCAGACCATTATCATTGTTTACAATGATGTTATGTGGTCTATATTCATTTTCAGCACACATAGAACATAAAAAACCATAGTTTAGCTAAATGCATGCCTTTAATTTGTTATAAATTTTTCAAACATTTTTGCCAAACACATGAGTATACATAACAAAACCTACCGTAAAGTCACCAACAGTCGTTCCTCAGGGGAGATGCTGAGGCGCATAGAGGTGTCCTGACGCTTCAGACGATTATACACAAGGGCAAGGATGTTGTCAAATGAATTAATGGTGAGATGGCGGTAGGCTTGGAATTTGACAGGAAATTTCCGCATTTCGGCTTAGAGAATATTGAAATGCCCATGTGTTTTCCTGAGCTTCACAAGGGGGTGAATCCACATCCTTTTCTCCTGTGCTGGCTCTTCTTCAATCATATGTCGCCTAACCCCAAATCTCCTAGATATCAACCACAGCAAATACATGGTTGCTTCATTGGAAAGAGACATGTTAGAGTGTGTATGATGTGATAAAGAGCCCAAAAGCCTTGTTTTCACATGGTTTTTAAACAAAAAAACAAAATTGGGAAGTTAATTGTCCAATTAAACACAACTGGAGCACGTCATGATGGGTTAACAAGGTTATTAGTGGTAAAATACGGTTCTTACAAAACGGACCGCACACGGACAGCACAAGTGCGTATTTTATGACAATACGGACATCCCACATGTACACACGGCTCGCATAGGCCATCACACAAATGCCATACGTACCGGAGAAACGCCCCTAAAATACGGAACACGGACCCGAAAAACGGAACGTGTGACACGTACGTGTTTTATGCGGAAGTGTGTTTTTGGCCTCAACTAATGTAATGAGTGGTGCTATCCATGCCTCGAGCTTCACAATCTGCACAATGAAGATTGTCATGTTCTTTGTACTGTTCGGTCTCAGTCATCCTGTGCGTATGTCTATATGTAATATGCTAGATTGTAACTTACTGATAAAACATAGAGCTTACGTATATGCATGTTGAGCTAACTTATTTTTTTTGTATGTTATGGGACCCCTGACCCGGAGGGTAGTCACCCCGGTACCACTGGTGACTTGGCCTCGGCCTACTCTACTGCAGGCCCATCCTCCAATCAGCCTCTCCAGAGACTGCTTAAAGCAAAGAAGGGGGTTCAGGGACTATTTACAAGGCCCAATAGTTTATGGGTTGGCCTGCAAGTTCTCAGCCATTGACTTTGTATAAAACTGTAACCTTTAAAACTTCTTCATAACAAACTGCATGCTGTCCCAACGGGGAACTGAACTGTAAGGGTAGCCGGGAACCGCTACCTTAATACTCTTCTTCGGAACTTGATGGCGGTGGAGGGGGATAGGTGCACCTCTGGGTGTTTCTGCTCACCCTTCTCTTCACGTCAAGGGCGAACCACCCCCTCTCCCCGCAGTGCCGGGTGTACGTCACCAATTCACCGGGCTCAAGATCCTGGTCCAGATGTCCAATCGACAGGTGAGGGGCCACGTCCCGTCGGGACACAAAGATCTCCGCATCCAGGACCAGCTCGAAGATGAACCCCCATCCTCTTTGGGGATTGAAGTGCTGGACCTGGCCTTCGTATGTCGGGCCCCTCACCCGGAAGGTGGCATTGTGGAGGTTATCTTTCCCCGAATAAGTTCGGGACAGCACCTCCGTCTTCCTCTTCTCGCGGGCTGCAATCTCCCAGCTCAGCTGGCGTTGCTGCCGCTCCCAATACGGAGCGTCTGTGGCCTGCTCTGGTTCACTCTGCATGGGGGTTGGGCCCAGTCGGAGTCTCTCCGTGCCGGCTACGACCGGCACCTGTGGCATCGGGGGACCCCGCTGTGTCATGGCCTGCTCAGCTGCCTTGCAGCTGCTACCCCGCGGAGCCTCGGCTTGGAACCTGGGAGCGGCCAGCCGCGCCCACTGCGTTGGCATCCGGTTGGGAACCATCTCCGCCACGGCCGGGCGGGCTGCTGGGGCTGCGGTCATCTGGGGCACGGCTTTGTCCGGGATCGGTGGTAGGTCCAAGGTGGGACGGGACACCTTCTGGGCACTGGTTTTGCGCGGTGCCGGCTTCGGTGCCGGGGCGGTGACGGGCTGATTGTCGGCGGCTTCTCTGGGCTGGTCCTCGTGGGCCGGCGGCATGGGCACCGCTGCCAGTGTTGGTGGCAGCGGACCGAGCGGGGAAACAGTCACGGGTGCAGGCGGCGAGGGAGGCAGTACGGCGGGGAGGGGCAGACCGGGGCCTTCAGCCGGAATGGCCAGTCCCTGAGGGACACAAGGGCGTGGGTCGCTTACCCGCTCCGCCAACGCTGCCTCCACTTCGCGAATCCTCACAGCCGCGGCTATCTCGGCCATCCACCGCTTCACCAGACAGATCGCCTGGGCCGGGCCTCCACCCAGGCCGCTGCTCCTGGCTCGGGCTCCTCTACCGCGTGCTTGCTAGTAGGTGCGGCCATGCTATTTGGCTTGTATCCAGGAACAGGAAAGGTGGCAAGGTCCTGGAGTCCCTGCCCCCCATCTGCTCGGTCACATGCTGCAGAATCTTTACCCGCCCCCTTGGCTTTCTGTTGGCATTCCTCTTTTCGGCTGGTTAGTTTCGTTTTGCGACTTATGGCTTTTCTTTGCGGCTGTATTCCCAGGGGGTGGGGCTTCGTCTTTCGTGCTCTTTTCGTGGGGAAGATGACGCTGGACTGTAGTTTTTCATGCCAAAATGGCGACCAAAATGGCGACTTCTGAAAATTTTTGCAACGGATCACCGCTGATTGTCCAAAACAAGGCACACTTCCACAAGGTAAGTGGATGGGTAAGTATCCTGTTCGTGACGTAAGAAATTGAGGTGTGCCGCCCCCGTGCCAGCAGCCGGCGCTGCTCGGATCCGGACCTTCTGTGGGTGGCTCGAGGGTCTCCGGAAACGGGGGTCTCTCGGTCACATCAACTAAAAGGGGTTGTGGATTGGGGACGTATATGTACGTTATGAGTTCGTGATGCCACCCACGGTGTGTGGTGAAGTGGGACACCACCGCTGCGGTTGTGGGACACCCAGGGGAGATGTTATGCAGCGAGCTGTTAACCCCTCCATGGGCAGGGATGGTGGCCCCGGGACCCGATGGCGCAGATGCAGAGGATTGACGACCACAGGGGGTGTTGGTGTACTCACTGTTGGTAAATAGCACACGAGTCTCTGGTAAACCAAGGTGGTGGTGGCCGGTGCCACGGCCGGATGTACTCAGGGTCCCACACCCGGCTGGTGGTCTCTATCCTTCTCCTGCACTGTTTTTTGAGTGTATGACTTCCCCGTGTGTAACGTAGGAGTCCGCTCCCGGCTGGATGTGGCCCAAGGAGCCGTGCCCACAGACGCTGGCCCGTGAGATCTATGGGCCCTGGCGGTGACCACTTATCCCCTATTGGTGGGCTGTTGTCTTCTATGAGGGACTTTGGGTGGGACAGAACCTCTAGTCCTGGCCTCAATCGGTTAATTAACCAGCTCCAGTCAATTCTGGTTTCTGGCTTCAGGGTCTGAGTACCCCCCTTTGTGCTACGGTTTCCGGGTCGGTTCCCCGTGTCGGTACCGGCGGGCTACAACCTTGGCGTGGCACGCCTCGGTTCCACCGAGCCGTCTTCCCGTCTCCTGCTGATGGAGATCACCGTTTGTGTCCTAGCCAGCGGTACCAGGGCTCCAACCCTGGCACCTTCAAATTGAACTCTCACTCCTGCTGCTGGGACTACACCTAGCCCCAGCTCCTCTCAACTTGAACTCCAACACAAGACTGTTTAATTTCCTGCCCTGGGCTGTGTAAACCCATGGGTGGGTGTGCACCAACCGTCTGGCCACACCCACTGGTGTGTCTATCTGTCCCGAAGGGGGTGACTAGGCTTTAATGGTTGGCTGGTGTTCCTAAGTGTGGGAACGGTGTAGTGCAGGGGCCTAATTGTGACTACCTGGATTCTCCAGCGCGTCACACATTGCCCCCTGGGAAGTATGCAAATCAAAAGGGTCCGTGGAGCCTCTGTTAGGAGTCTCGACACGGAACATAGCCAGATATCCCTCCGGGAAGGACCTGGCCAAGGAGTGGCTCTTTTTAGGAGACCACCATAACCACCATATTAAGTGGCCCTTTTAGTCAATATCCAGCTCTTGACGAGTTTAAAGCTATGACAAGGTAAATACCAAGGCCAGGTATCCATCCACAGACAGCTGTTTCAGGGCATTGCCCATCATCAGTGTGGAGTAGGATTCTGGCCATTATATGCAACATGAAAGTCTATATTGATAGCAGAGAGAAAAAGTTATCTCCATACACACTTACCACTATTCTAACCCACTGAACAAAATCCACTATAGCCAGACCAATGTTCCAGTAATACCACATACATGACCCAGCCGCTCAAACATGAACAGCCAACATATAAATTAATCATCACATTGTGACGGAATAAGGACTTGTTCACATGAGTGTTTAATTTGGATGAGTGCAATTCCATAAAAAAGGCAATGTTATTCAATGGGGCAGTGCAGATCTATGTTTTTTTCTCAGCTGTATTTGGAGCAAGAGCAAGAGCATGAGAATAAGTTGCTGCATGCTGTGATTTCCCTACAAAATTGGTATAGTGTGAAAAAAAATGGAAAAGAAAAAATGGATACCTTATGGACCATCAGTATGGCATCTGATTTTTACGGCTACGTTATAATTCTGTAGGCTGGGAAACTGTAAATAAAAAAATAATAGCAGCTGAGTAAAAATATGGATTGCATATGGACAATACATGGATGACAAGAGAGAAAAAAATCATCGCACTTTTCTGGATAAGAATAGGTCAGATTTTTTTTATACGCTCATTATAACACTGCCATTTACATCTCCGCACTGTCCTGCTCACTCACCATTCTGGCCGCTTTGTAGTGACTGCTCAGTTCTCGTTCCCTGCTACCGGCTCTCAGGGACCGCGCATGCCACACAGTCCTCCTGAGAGCACACTTAACGGGTGTGCGCACCTATTCTTAAAGGGCCAGCACTGCCTAACCTGGAAGTGCCCCCCAACCTGATATGTTAAAGGAAACTTATCAGGTTTCCCTAATATTAAACAGCTACCAGCACATTATATCTTTTTTTTCTAAAATCCTAATGATCTTTATTCACTTCTCTCCTGCATGGTGCTCAGTGCCGAGGAGTTGGATTGACATCCACAAATCAACTTTGGTGTGTACTGTGAGCTTGCTAGCTCAACCCATAAATCAAAGGCAAAGAGTCACAGACATTGGGTAAATGACTTCACCGCAAGTGCCGAGGTTGGTACCTACATGTTTGTCTGATTGTTTGGTGTAGCACCCCTGAATCCTTCAGGGTGCTATAAGGTTCTGCATCCCCACAAGGATGCAAGGCCTACCCCCCTTAGAGACCCAGAACCCCAGTGCCGGTACCAACAAAAACCAAGGTAATCCCAGTTTTTCCCCAACAATCCCCCATACAATGGTACTTGGTATGCTATGGTAGCTAGGGTGGGACAAATGGATGGCCGCCTAGAGGTGGAGCCACTCCAGTCCACTAGTTGACCAGGTGGGAGGGGCAATCTGTGGAGAGTAGTCAGTTGAGAGTTGACAGGCGAGGAGTGAAGGTGGAAGCAAAGTGAAGTCCTGACTTGGGTTGACGGTGACCTGGTACCCAGGAGAAGTGGTTGCCAGTGGAGTAAGGTGGAATACTCCCAGAACTACGCACCGACGGGGTACAGGACCCTAGGACAGGAAAGAGCTTCAAGCCGACCTGTTAATACCTGCACAGCAAAGGAAACCATCAAGGACCTTGCAGACCCTAAAGAATCAGAAGTCTCAGTAGCAAAGGGAGAACCGGGGACAGGACCAGAGACTCCAACCCCACAGAGTTCACGCTACCGTCAGGTGGACAGAAGTGGACAAACCACAGAACGGGGACCCCCAGTGTTCTATACCACGGGGACCCACTTACCAGAAACAGGTGCAGGGGAAGAAGGTACCAGAGAACCAAACTGGCACTGGGATGAAGGGGACCTGGAGGCGAAACCAGCCGGCCTGGGGCAACCAGTTAACATCCCAAAGTGAGTAAACCAGTTGCACTGAATACCTGTCTGGACTCCTTCTTCCGATGCCCACTGCACCATACACCCTCTGGGGCAAAACCCTACTTGCGGAGGGACTACCATACTAGCTGCCAATATCACCAGCCTCAGTAGTGACATTCTGCAGCGGCGGCTCCCTACACTTAGCCGCAACACTGCAAGTGGCGTCGCAAGTGAACATTATCATATTCTCCCCTATAAATATCCCCATTACAAACCAGGTAACGGTCACCACCGTGACATTCCCAAGACGTACACTGCCCGGAACCGAGTACCCCATATCCCTTTGTGCGACATTTCGCATTAAGTACCAAGCAGGAGAGAGACATAATGTATCCCTTAACTTTCTGGTGAAAATCAATTTTAAAAATGTAAGCAAGCTTGAAAAAAAAAAAATCTACAAAATAAGAATGTTTTTAATTCTATTTAAAAAAATAGAAGTGTTTATTGTTTATTATTATCAATTAACAAAATGCAACATGAATGAACAAAAGAGAAATCTAAATCACATTAATATTTATTGTAACCGTCATTTATTGTCAAAACAGTTGCACATTGGTTTTGAAGGAACATGGCAGGGAGGTTTTTGCAAACATCTTGGAGAGCTGAGTGATCACGGATCTTCTGTGGATGTCACTTGTCCAAATTCTTCTGTTTCTCCATGTAATGCCCAACAGACTCAATGATAATGGTGAGATGAGGGCTTTGTGTGGCCAAAACATCACTTCTGGACTCTTTGTTCTTCTTTACATTGAATATAGTTCTTAATGACATTGGCTGTATGTTTGGAGTCATTGTCCTACTGCAGAATAACATTTTGAGCAAATCATACACCTCCCTGATGGTATTGCATGATGTATATATAAAGATCTGGCAGATAGAAAAGCTGAAGGGTAAAAATATCATCATGTATTATTAATGTTTATGTTTAATACAGGATGTGAAATGTTGGCAAATGTTAAATGTTATGTAACTAATCCATAAACTTCAAGATAGTTCCAATATCAAAGTTGTCAGTGACTGGGACAGTGTCCAATGTGCTTAGTGCCATCCTGTGTGTTTAGTTATGCCGGCCATTTTATTGCTTTATAAGTAATGTATGTATCGAGTGGTGCTATCCGTACCTCGAGCTTCACAATCTGCACAATGAAGATCGTCTTGTTCTTTGTACTGTTCGGTCTCAGTTATCCTGTGCGTATGTATATATGTAATATGTTAGATTGTAACTTACTGATAAAACATAGAGCTTACGTATATGTATGTTGAGCTAACTTGTTTTTTTGTATGTTATGTGTGGCTTTATTTAGGTTTCAACTCAGAAAAGGAGTTTCTTAAAGAATGTGTTACAGGTAAGACTCTTGAAAGGAAAAGTGTCAGCAATTAATTTCAAATTGCAATTTGAGCACATATTGTATATCTGAAATAACAAATACTAATATGTTGTTAGTCAAGTATAACTCATATCTTTACAATAGCAAATATGTACTCTTTAACAAATTAGGCTGTCTGCACACAATTAATTTTAGATGCTGCGCATTCACACTGCGTCAAAAATGCAGCTTCTTATAGCTCCTACAAAATGGATAGGATTTATAGAAATCTCCTGCCCACTGTGCTTTTTTCATACTCAGTATAAACTGACCTGCGGTGCGTTTCACATTTGCAACATGTCAAATTCTCTTGTGGGCACACTGTTTGTTGGGCAGATTAGATGCAGAAAAAAATGCAAGTACTCGGCGTTCCCGGGATAGTAATTTTCTCTCTGTCTCTCTCCTGCTCTCCCAGTCTCTGTCTGTCTCTCTCTCTCTGTCTGTCTCTGTTTGTCTGTCTCTTTCCCTGTCTGTCTCTCTATCTCTTTGTCTGTCTTTGTTTGTCTCTCTGTCTGTCTCTATCTGCTGTCTCTCTGTCTGTCTCTGTCTGTCTCTCTATCTCCCTGTCTATCCCTCTCTGTCTGTCTCTATCTGCTGTCTCTCTGTCTGTCTCTCTATCTCCCTGTCTATCCCTCTCTGTTTGTCTCTTTCCATGTCTGTCTCTGTCTACTGTGTCTGTCTATCTCTCTATCTCTGTGTCTGTCTGTCTCTTTCCCTGTCTGTCTATTTCTCCATCTCTCCGTCTGTCTTTGTCTCTCTCTCTGTCTTTTTGGCTGTCTTTTTTTGTCTGTCTCTTTCTCTGTCTGTCTCTTTCCCTGTTTTTCTGTCTGTCTGTGTCTTCCTGTCTTGGTCTCTTTCCCTGTCTGCCTCTTTCTGTCTCTTTCCCTGTTTGTCTGTCTATATCTATTTATTTGTCTGCCCCTTTCCCTGTCTGTCTGTCTGTCTCTATGTTTTTCTTCCCCTGTCTTTCTCTTTCCATGTCTGCTTCTTTCCCTGTCTACCTCTTTCCCTGTCTACCTCTTTCCCTGTCTACCTCTTTCACTGTATACCTCTTTCCCTGTCTACCTCTTTCCCTGTCTACCTCTTTCCCTGTCTACCTCTTTCCCTGTCTGTCTCTGTTTGTCTCTATTTTTCTGTTTCCCTGTCTTTCTCTTTCCCTGTCTTTCTCTTTCCCTGTCTTTCTCTTTCCCTGTCTTTCTCTTTCCCTGTCTTTCTCTTTCCCTGTCTTTCTTTTTCCCTGTCTGCCTCTCTCCCTGTCTGCCTCTTTCCCTGTCTGCCTCTCTCCCTGTCTGCCTCTCTCCCTGTCTGCCTCTCTCCCTGTCTGCCTCTCTCCCTGTCTGCCTCTCTCCCTGTCTGCCTCTCTCCCTGTCTGCCTCTCTCCCTGTCTGCCTCTCTCCCTGTCTGCCTCTCTCCCTGTCTGCCTCTCTCCCTGTCTGCCTCTGTCTGTCTCTGTCTGTCTCTTTCTCTGTATATCTGTCTGTGCCTATGTCTGTCTGTTTCTGCTGTGTCTGTCTATCTCTCCACAGAAATCTTATGACCTCACACATAAGCTTTTATACTAAGAATGTCCTTCATTGCTTATAGCAACCATTCAGAGCTCCTATTAATAACCTGTAGCTCTCAGATCCATTGACTTTAACGTAAGCAAGTTTTTTGGCAAATAACTGTACATTTTCCCCCCAAAACATAGTCTATGACTTTCCCTGAGTCACATGAGGCGTCTGTGCAAAATTTTGTGATTGTAACATTTTAGAGCTCAGGATGGGTAGAGGAGGAAACATTGCGGGCACAGCTCATCCTGAGCCTCCTGCTTCATAAACCAGTAGGGCTCAGGATGAGCAGAGAAGGAAACATTGCGGGTGCAGCTCATCCTGAGCCTCCTGATTCATGAACCAAGGTGCAGCTCATCCTGAGCCACCTGATTCATGAACCAAGAAGCCCAGGATGAGCAGAGGAGGAAACATTGCGGGTGCAGCTCATCCTGAGCCTCTTGCTTCATGAACCAGGAGGGCTCAGGTTGAGCAGAGGAGGAAACATCACGGGCGCAGAGATCTACGCATCCCCCCCACTTCTAGGGTTCTTACCCCCCAGACCCCGGCTTCTATTATAAACAACTCCATGCCCACGTGGACTTAGAAAAAGAATGTATATTCTAAACCTGCCTGCATTTTGAACACGCCCCCATCACAGGACAAATTACATCATACCTGGAAGGAGCCCATACATTCTAGCATTTACCTTATATTTTTACTGCACGATCTAGACGCACGCAGCTACGGAAGTGAATGTACAACCTGGAAGCAGCGGCCTACTTCGTTGAGTACACCGCTTGCGCTCCTATCCCCCCATCCCTTCCAACAACATTTTTAATCCCTGGATTCTGGTTCCCAGACTTATATTGGTACCGAATTCCGGACAAGAACTGGATTTAAAAAAAATAAATTAGCAGGGACCCACCAGTCCCGGTTATCTGCGAGTCCACCTATCTGTAGTTTTAAACCTTTTTCCTAATCAACTAACTGAATCTAAAGCTGGTGTCACACATAACGACGACGACAACGACGTCGCTGCTACGTCACCATTTTCTGTGACGTTGCAGCGACGTCCCGTCGCTGTCGCTGTGTGTGACATCCAGCAACGACCTGGCCCCTGCTGTGAGGTCGCCGGTCGTTGCTGAATGTCCAGCTTCATTTTTTGGTCGTCACTCTCCCGCTGTGACACACACATCGCTGTGTGTGACAGCGAGAGAGCGACGAAATGAAGCGATCAGGAGCCGGCACTGGCAGCTGCGGTAAGCTGTAACCAGCGTAAACATCGGGTAACCAAGGGAAGACCTTTCCCTGGTTACCCGATGTTTACGCTGGTTACCAGCCTCCGCTCTTGCTGCCAGTGCCGGCTCCTGCACTGTGACATGTGGCTGCAGTATGCATCGGGTAATTAACCCGATGTATACTGTAGCAAGGAGAGCAAGGAGCCAGCGCTAAGCAGTGTGCGCGGCTCCCTGCTCTCTGCACTGACATGTAGCTGCAGCACACATCGGGTTAATTAACCCGATGTGTACTGTACCTAGGAGAGCAAGGAGCCAGCGCTAAGCGCGGCTCCCTGCTCTCTGCACATGTAGCGACGTTATGATCGCTGCTTCTGCTGTGTTTGACAGCTAAGCAGCGATCATAACAGCGACTTATAAGGTCGCTGGTACATCACCGAAAATGGTGACGTAACAGCGACGTCGTTGTCGCTGTCGCTTAGTGTGACACCAGCTTAAGACGGCAGTTCTCAGCAAGGGATTATCTTTTGTACCCACCAGTGATTTTGATCTTCATCAAAGATCTTAAACTTTTTGCAATAAAAATAAAATGGCGCAAATATTTTAGCAAAAAGACCTGTGCAGATCTGGAAGTTCCAGAAAACCTTTTGAAAAATATTAAACTGCTCTATAGTCTCACCAAGGAGGACCCCACCAAGAGGGGTGATGATCCCATTACAGATTTCTAGAATAAGTGGCAAGATTTTTTAAATCTAGTGTTCAGAGACCTAAAATGTTTAAAAAGGGGCAATTTTACCAACTGTAATCTGTCTAGATCAGAAATACAAGGCTTCTGTAATTTAGAGCATAACTATCAGAACACAGTGAAACCCTCGGACTGTAAAATGTGCAAAGATAAAGAAAATTATAAGATACTACCCAACAATCCAACAAATGTCTTTTTGAATGAACTTAAGGCACCACTGACCATGGGCCATATGACTGGAATTCAAATTCTATTTTTTTTTTTAATTAAGAATCCCTACCACCAAAATTCCCTGTTATGGCAACTTTCTACTGTTTACCAAAAACCACAAGGGTCTTGAATAGAGCTGATCGAACGCCCCAAAAACTGGGACCTGCGGATCACTGACAGATTTACAAATAAGTCCGCTCCGCTCCGGAATCCGGTGCCCATATAAGTCGATGGGCACCAGAATCCGGATATTAAAAACGTCTGTGGAGGGAAAATGAGGGCAGGAGCGCGCGGTATACTCACTGAGGCTGTGTCATGGCGGCACACTCCTTCCGGGTCACGCTTTTACCTTCTGGGGCCAACAATTCAATATTCACTACTTTGCCAATCACAGCGGCAAGACGGGGAAAGCAGTACAAGTGGCTGCGTGCCAGTATGGTGATAAAAAATAAACAAATAAAACAATCGTCAGCACAGATATAGCTTGCGGCTGCAGCCCCAGCTGTCGGGCCATATCTGTGCTGTGTATCCTGTGCCCACAGTCACACGTGCGAGGCTTTGCCATGGCAGACTCTCGCGAGTCCCTAGCAAGTGTGGTCTAAGAGAAACTGCATGCGTTTTTTTTTTTTTTATTAAATAAAATAATAAAAAAAAATGACGTGCGGTTCCCCCTAAATTTCATCCCCAGCCAAGATAACACTGGCTGGGTGCTGGTATTCCAGCCCGCATCCGCCCGGTATTGGTCGCATCTATTAGATGTGACAATCCCGATGTAATACCGGCCCTTCCCGGTGGCGTGATGCGGTGCCAATCGGGGTAATGAGAGGTTAATAGCACCGCACAGGCGTCTATGAGATACCTGCATCACACAAACCTGTAAATAACAGTAAATAAACAAGACACAAAGAAAAATCCTTTATTTGGAATAAAATACAAATGCACGCTCCTTCACCCCTTTATTAACCCCCAACATAGCCTTCCAGGTCCGGCGTAATCCACACGAGGTCCAAAGCCTCTTCAGCTCTGCTACATCTGAATATCACAGCGAGAGGCCATAGAGAACGACCGCTCTCTGTGAGCTTCAGAGAATGAATGAGCTGCACAATGAGTGGTGACGTCACTCAGATAATTTGCGGTCACAGCTGGAGGTTCCCACAGTGCTTCAGACCTGTGATCGCAGGTAACCTGACCTCAGGTAGAGGTCACTGAGTTCACAGACTTGCATCTCCTAGCAGAAAATCACAGTTTTTTTGGCCAAGAGATGCAAATTTGGTGCTACTTTTTTTGCTGCGGTTTTTGCCGCATTTTTCTTCCAGGAGGTGCACATTTTTTAATTAATTTCTACCTGCTGGCAGAAATTTTTTTTTTTCATTTTTGGGCCAAGGGATGCGAATTTGGTGCTGAAATTTTTACACCATATTCCTGCATCCAATCTACACCTCCTGGTAAAAAAACGCGGTGTTTTGACGCATTTTTTTGCCGCGTTTTTTTGCCAAGTTTTTTTTGTCGCTTTTTTTTTGCCAGGAGGTGCACATTTGGTGCTGAAATTGTCTGCACCAGATTTCAGCACGCCATTTTCCCCTGCCGGCAGAATTTGATTTTTTTACTTTTGGGCCAAGGGATGCAAATTTGGTGCTGAAATTTTTACATCTTATTCTTGAATCCAATCTACACCTCCTGGCAAAAAAACCCAAAATGTGTTTTGCTGCCTTTTTTGCTGCGGATTTCACCGCGTTTATTTGCTGCAATTTTAGCGTTTTTTTTTGCCAGGAGGTGCACATTTGGTGCTAAGATCATCTAGAGACACATGCACGCTCCTGTCAGAAGAGTGCTGCTGTGTCGGTGATGTCAGACTCATGCGGGTCTGCCAGGCATGACATCACGCTGCACAGCCTGCCGTTCTCTGAACATGAGCGTGCATGTACCTAGAAACACATGCACGCTCCTGTCAGAAGTGTGCGGCTGTGCTGCAATGTCAGACTCGCGGGAGTCCCTCGCAAGTGAGACTGCGGCTTAAGAAAAACTGCATGCGGCTTTTTTTAAAAATGTAAATAAATAATTTAAAAAAAAACCCGACGTGCGGTCCCCCCTAATTTTCATCCCCAGCCATGATAATGCCGGCTGGGGGCTGGTATTCTCAGCCCGCAGCCGCCCGATATTGCCGCATCTATTGCATTACCAACTCTTCCTGTTGGCCTGGTGTGGTGCCAATTGGGGTAATGAGAGGTTAATAGCAGCACACAGCTGCTACTAAGCCCTATATTTGTGATGGCACAGGCGTCTATCAGATACCTGCATCACAAACCTGTAAGTGATTGTAAATGATCACACACAGAGAAAAATCCTTTATTTGGAATAAAGTACAAAACGCACCCTCCTTCACCACTTTATTAACCCCAACATCCTGCAGCTCTGGTGTAATCCACACGAGATCCCACAACGACACATCAAGCTCTGCTACATCTCAGAGCGAGCAGCCACAGAGAAGACTGCCAGCTCTAAGTGAAGCCTATTACTGAGTCGTGATAAGCGATGACTGTCACAGGCTGGGGGCGCGTCAGCCTGGAACCGATCACAGACGAGAGGACGGCCGGTGGGCGGGGAAAACACAGAAAGCTGTGTGTATGTGATTATACAGTACAGGAAGTGAATGCGCGACCCGGAAGCAGTGTGCCGCCATGACACTGAGTCTCGGTAAGTATGAAACTCTCACTTATTTCTCCTTTTCTTTATTTTTACTTTCATTGCCGAATCCGGTTCGTGCACCCGGAATCCTGCACCTAGGTCCGGCACCCTGATATCATTTAAACTGCGCGGATCCAGACTTTTATAGTCCGGATCTGCTCAGCCTTAGTCTTGACTCTTGAATAACTAAAAGGTAGACAAGGGGTGGGTAGTTGATACAATTCTGAAACCCTTTGTCACATCATTGAGTTCACAGGTCCATTACACCACAGACCTATTGAATAAAATTGAGGGATTAGTCTTAGAACTAAATACAGTCTTTTCAAGTATAGACGTAGAAGCTTTGTATTCCTCAATTCTCCATGAGAAGGGGAAAGAAGTCACTCAATACTTTTTGAAAAGTAGGGAACAATTCACACCATTTAGGCAGTTATAAATGGCTCGGAGATCACTAGTCAGGCTATCATACTGTTTCTGAAGTATCTTTGGGAAGTATAATCATGTACTAGGTGCTAAACAAAAAAATATATTATATTGAGACCTATTTATTAAGAAAAGAAAACAAAAGCTTGCATTTGTTCCATGACTTGCCAATCTCCACCTTTACCTTCTGGATTTTTACATTCAATGTTCTATTCAGCATTTCCACTTCCCAACTGCTCTGCGGATGGTAAGGAATGTGGAAAGCCTGCTATAAAATCTCCATAATGACCTCTGCTATAAAATATGCATGTTTAGTACTTCAGGAACCCCATTTTTACATACCACCTCCATTATCAGTTTTTCAGCAGTAACATAGTTTTCTGCAGTGGATATTCATCACATGAATGGTGGAAAGAAATGCACAGCATGCACAAACTCATATAAACCTACATGTGGTAGATGTATATGATCAATCTGCAATCTCTGGAATGGGTAGAGTGGACGAGAGATGTGTTTCTGTGATGTCTTTACAGTTTTTTCTAACATAACATAATCCCAAGGGAGGTGTCTCAGATAAACATGATTATTTCCCAACTATATCCCTATGTTCACCCTTCTACTAATATGGCTTTAAATATATTTTTTATATTTTTAATGATAGAAAGGGACCATACAAGGAAAAAAAATCGAGACTCTAGACCAAGTAGGTAACACACTATACAGCTTATAAACTACCCATTAGGCCTAAGCCACACGGCGCGAAAAACAGTGCGAGTGGAGTGCGATAAAACATCACATTCCCCTTGGACCAATTCTAGCCTGTGTGTCAGCACACATGAGCGATTTTTTTCTCAGCCCTAATCGGACTGAGAAAACAATCGCAGCATGCTGTGATTGTAATGCGAGACTCTTTGTCTCGCACCCATTCAAGTGAATGGGGCGAGAGAAAAATCGCACTGCACTCGTGGTACACTGGTGTACCGCTAGTGCAGTGCGACAATGGCAATAGCCGGCTACGCAGGAGACAGGGAGAGAAATCCCTCCCTCCCCTCCTGAGAGCCGGTCCGTCCCCCGTAGCTGAGGTCTGCTCGCACGAACGGACCTCAGTTGCAAGGACACACGAATGACACTCGGCTCTGCTGTACTGCCAGCATGAGCCGAGTGTCATGCAAGGGGATCGCAGTAGTCCCCGTGTGGCCCCAGCCTTAATGATAAACGCATAGCTAGGATCCTGCAGTCACTGCCAAACGCTGTTTGATCAGAGTACACTAAATCAGTGGACACCAAACAAATCTATATAAACCGCCACGATAACATCTGGTAGTATATATGCAGGTATGGACAGTAAGCTCTCACACACATGTATATAATAATGAACCCACACAGTTTAAATATCCTTAGTCCGCAACCTCATTTGGAGGCCATTAATGGCATAGAACTATATGTAGGTATAAACGATATGCTGTCAAAAACACGTATGTAATAGTAAACCCCTACAGATTAATATCCTAATTGATCCTGACAGTATGCATACAAATTAGGCAGGATGATATAAAATACATGTATATATATATACATGTGAACCCATACAGTTTAATATCCTTAGTGGTCCCCAACCTCTTCAGAGGCCACAAGCGATACACACCTGCATGTAGGTATGAACAAGACCAAGATACTTTCACAAACATGTATATAATAGTGGACCCATACAGATTAATATCCTAAAAGATCATCCAGGATAAAAAAAATAGATATTCCATTAGATACACAAAAACCTATGTCATAGGGAAGAGAAAAGAGAGGGAAAAAAAAAGATATTCTTTTCTTTTTTTTGTATTCAATTTCAATGATATCTCTTCCTCACTATATAACCACAGGTGAGTATCAAAAACTATTCAGCAGGTAAATAGGTTGTCAAAAAGTCTGTCCGATCATCTAAAATTGTTAATCCATGATATTAATAAACACTGCATAAATCCAATTCATAGATGTTAATCTTCAAAATCTGTCAGGTAATGCCGCACAGACCCAGCAAAGATAGGTAGATTTTTGAGACGATATAGATAAATCAGCGTCTAGTTCATAGATCTTCCATCTTAAATATTCCTCAGATTACATGCACCACGACGAGTTTCACCCCCAATATACACATTGGGGTTCATCAGGAGGCTTTTTTAGGTATATTCAACAAATATCTGTGGGAAAATAGATCCAGCATTTTTATAGATAGATCACAATGTCAGAAATGATTCCCCAAGAGCATCACAGAGACATTAGCATGATGTTTCCAAATGTTCTCCCCAGTTCATAGTGTAGTCACTCCCATCTCCTTCTCAAGGCAGACCAGCTGGCTGCCTCACAGCAAAAAAGAGCGTGTCGTGTCGGTAGACCACATACATAATGTATGTGGTCTACAGACACCAGCTGGTTTCTTCACTCCTTCCCCCTCACTTGCTTACTCACATTCTTTCAGTGTCCTACTTGTTTTCACTGTGCTTGTTCTAATAAACAGACATTTTACCTGAACAAATACAAATCAGACTACTTCCATCTAGGGGAATCTCAGCATTTAACATTCTTTTGCAATCAATTTCATTCACATTATCTGAACACTCTTCTTTTTGCTGTCTTTCCTTTGGGACTCTGTATCTATTTACTGTAGCAAGCTACCATACTTGCTCCACAAGCCTCCTCAACGCTTTTACCAATGCTAGTGTCGCGGGCGGAGGAAGGGACGCACGCTCGCTTCTGCGGTGCTCGGGTCCGGCGCTCCTGCGGTGGCTCGAGCGGCGGGCCGGATCCGGGCTCGAGCGTCGCTCCTCGCCCGGAGTGAAATGGGGAGATGATTGTTGGGATTGGTGGTGTGACGCCACCCACGGTTGTCGTGAAGTTGAGGGCACCACCGCTGCTCTATGCGGGAATCCCAGAGAACAGTAGAGAAGGGTGTTCAATCGCCGCGCCAACAGATCACTCGTTCAGATGATGAAGACCAATGTCACTTTATTTGCATATGGGTCTACGCGTTTCAGGAGCACCTGCTCCCTTCCTCAGGACCGTCAGGTTAAAAATAACATTTGGATGTTATTTTTAACCTGACGGTCCTGAGGAAGGGAGCAGGTGCTCCTGAAACGCGTAGACCCATATGCAAATAAAGTGACATTGGTCTTCATCATCTGAACGAGTGATCTGTTGGCGCGGCGATTGAACACCCTTCTCTACTGTTCTCTGTTATCTGCCACTGGGTGGCTGCAGCCGTGGATCGTGGTTTACATGCACATATAGTGGTTGTGACTGTCACAACCACATCAGGTGAGCAAGTTTACTCCCCTTTCCCCACCCCATACATATCGGGGTAAGACCCTATTTGCGCTTATTTGTCCACAGCTCCTTTCTATGCGGGAATCCCGGGAGCGTTGGTGAGGGAGAAGCGCAGATGTTTTCCTCCCCTCCGTGGGTAGGGGGTATTTGGATGGTCCGTTGGTGAGATGGAGAGGGCTGGCGGGGGCAGGTGCAGGGTGCGGGGAGGACGCGGTGCAGTGCCTGCCGGCACTCGAGTACTCACAGTCTGAATAAAGAGTCTGAGTCCGGATTGCAGTAAACGGCTGGATGGACGGCCTCCCACAGACGGCTGCAGCGGTCACTCCCGGTTGATTAGCGGTGACTATCTCTCCCTGCACCTGTACGGTTGTCTTGGTACCGGTGATTCCCACCGGTATCCCGCTCCCCAGCGGTAGTTTGGCTGAGGGAGCCCTCGTTTGCCCGCAGGCTCTGGCCCTGGGGACCCCAACGGTTGCGGTCGTTCTCTTCCCCTCACGGTTGGACGGTCGCCTTCCAGCGGGACCTGGATGCTGGGAAACCCCGGAGGCTCCCGCCACCAACGGATCCGACCCTTCTGTTCTGGCAGCTCCCAGCCTGGTCGGGGTCCGCAGGCCCTGCCGTGTGGTGCCGGCTTTCACTTTGTGTACCGGTCCGGTACCGCCGGGCCACCGCCTGTCCACGGTCCCTTTCGGTATACTCCGATCGGCCTCTCCTGCAGACGGCCACCACCGTCCGCCGACCTTGTTGATGTGTCTGGGCCACTTACCCAGACACGGTCACTACGTGGCTCCGCCACCACTTCCCCACCACTCAAGCTCCAAACTGATCTGACCTCTTTTCCCGCCTCCAGCACTGTGAACTCCTCGGTGGGAGGGGCCAACCACCTGGCTCCACCCCCACCTGGTGTGGACATCAGCTACTGGAGGGAGGCAACAAGGGTTTTGTTGACTGATCTCTCAGCCGGTGTGTAGGGTGCATGTGGTGTTGTTGTTACCTTGTGGCCCCTGGCTAGTCCAGGGCGCCACATTAGCACACATTTTCCTTATTTGCAGGTAGTGTCAAAGACACTTCAAAATCCTACATGTACCACAAATAGTCACAAAGACACAAAATCCTAAAACACAACCAGTCAACAGACTACAAGATACCCCTCTATTGAGTTGATCATACTCAACAGTCAAACAAGACACAGCAACTCTAGCAATCCTCCAAGTAGGAGGGCCATTATGTTTCACACTCACATTCCAATCTCATCACAAGCGCACAGTTCACAAAGGCATAGGTAAGTTTTCCCAGTCTTGGACCAGACTATTTAATGCAAAATAACTCATCCGGATTTGAGAGTGAACAATTAGGAAAGTAAGGCAAGTGTAAGGCGGGCTTTGCACGTTGCGACATCGCACGTGCGATGTCGGTGGGGTCAAATTGAAAGTGATGCACATCCGGCGTCACTGTGGACATCGCAGTATGTGAATCCTTTTTGATACGATTAACGAGCGCAAAAGCATTGTTATCGTATCATCGGTGTAGGGTCCAACATTTCCATAATGCCGCTACCGCGACAGGTATGATGTTGTTCCTCGTTCCTGCGGCAGCACACATCGCTGTATATGAAGTCGCAGGAGCGAGGAACATCTCTTACCTGCCTCCAGCGGCTATGCGGAAGGAAGGAGGTGGGCGGGATGTTTACGTCCCGCTCATCTCCGCCCCTCCGCTTCTATTGGCCGCCTGCCGTGTGACATTGCTATGACGCCGCACGACCCGCCCCCTTAATAAGGAGGCGGTTCGCCGGCCAGAGCGACGTCGCAGGACAGGTGAGTGCATGTGAAGCCTGCGTAGCGATAATGTTCGCTACGCCAGGAATCACAAGATATCGCTGCTGCGACGGGGGCGGGGACTATCCTATCGCGTTTGACATCGCAGCATTGGCTTGCGATGTCGCAACGTGCAAAGTACCCGTAAGAATAAGCATTTTACCTTATGCTGCAGCAATTATTACTTTTTTCTAAAGGATCGATTCTCACTCGAGATCTGGATTGTAGAATACAGTCTGTCCCGGGTTTCGGCACCAAATTCTGTGAGTGAAAT
The DNA here is from genome assembly GCF_048569485.1 of Anomaloglossus baeobatrachus. Lineage (NCBI taxonomy): Eukaryota > Metazoa > Chordata > Amphibia > Anura > Aromobatidae > Anomaloglossus > Anomaloglossus baeobatrachus. The sequence goes on along the minus strand of NC_134360.1, from coordinate 204,768,460 downwards.
ACACTCCTTCTACGCCTTTTGAGCTCCAAATTAATAAGATTTATTTTACAAGTGTTCGGGAAGTCAATACAGCACACACTGCCTATTATGTTGTACTCAAAGAATTCTCCTTTATTAGTACATGTGACCAGTTTATTTGGGTCACAGACAAAGGAAAAGCACCATCTGAACTATGAGCCAATAACAGCAGTAGGGATGTGAATGGAAATGTGAAACTTTCCTGCAAATCAGTATTAGCTGAACCCTATTACATCATTAGCTATAAGACAAGATAAAAACTATTAGAACAAAATGGATTCTGTTCTCTCACACCAGAGAGGGGAGGCAGTTGAAATAGATCCATCTTGAAACATGATGGATCTATCGTTTGAAGACTTTTTCACCATAGGGATTGAACAAACAACGCTCAACTTCTTTTTGTAAATAGGAATGAATAAGGTGAAATATAATTAGGTATAGTGGACGAAGAGTAAAGGTGCCATTTGCATAAGTTATTAGGATGCTAACCCCTGCGGATAGGGGCTAATTTACTTGGGGATATATTATGGAAACTAGGAAAACATGTCCCCACTTATCATCTTATTGTACAAATCAACATGTCATGAATAATATCTCTTGGACTGTTAATACAATATAAAATATCTCATTGGTATTTAAAAAGTCTCAAAGATTTTTTGCGTAACACCCATTAATTTACAATCTCATCATTCCAATGTTTAGATTTATTGTCTGCATTAAAACCAGTATTTAATTACGAGTCATGTTTGATAGACGAGTGCAATCGCAGCATGTCCCAATTTTTTTCATCAGTCCGATTTGAGCTGAAGAAAAACTTGCTGATCTGCTCTGCCTTATTAACTAACATTAGTCTGAGCGCAGTGTGATTTTTTTACTCTCACAATGCACTTGTCCATTTTACGCACCATTGTGAGATAACCTTTCAGGTATGCTCATACTGGCGTATAAAATTCGGTCTCATTCTCATCCATTAAAGAAGGACGAGTGAAATCCGTTTGATGTTCCATATATCATGCTAGTGTGCGATTTTTGTAATTTTTTTTCTTGCCTGGCATTCGTATGCCATGAGTTCTCTCAGCAACTATTATTCTACAATCATTTACAGGACCTTTTAGTGTTCTATGCAACAGAATGATGGTGTATCCTTAAAAAATGGATGGCATACAAATGGTATGTGTGCCATCAGTTTTTTTTTTCTCTCACACTCATAGACTTGCATTGGTGAGTCTCATCCGTTATACGTGGCCATACCCAGCATGCTGCAATTTTTTTTCCCTCAGTCCGGTTTGAGCTGAGGAAAATCTTGCAGATCTGACCTGATTCATTGATTAACATTGGTCTGACTTCAATGCGATTTTTTTTCTCACGTTGCACCAGTCCGTTTTATAAGTCAGTGTGAGAGAGCCCATAGCCTCATCTTCTTCCCTTTATGGCTTTTATCTCATATTTTCAGCTGTAGATGTTTCTAGGAAAGATCCTTTATTTTAGTTTCATGGTTTGAATATTTATTTTGAGTATGGTGCTATTAATTTTAGCACATTCCACACCTTTCTCGGGCCACTGAGTTAAGTTCTCGATCATGTTTTGTAGGATGTGGAAATTGAGGTCTTGGATACGGCTGATGCTCTGACTAAAGACATCAACTTCCTTACGCGGCTATATGAACAGGTACGTTATACTTTATTATTTGTTTGCTTGCATTTATGTGTAAAGGTTTATGAGATTTTGGTATTCCTTAGCATATTAACAACAGTTTAATTACATTTCCATTGTAACCTACAGGAATTACGCGAACTTGACGCTCAAATTTCAGACGTCATAGACAAGCCGAGCAGAGCAGAAGCTCAGTCTGTGTACCAAGACAAGGTAAGTGCAGATTTCGGAATACATGAAGGCCACTAAAACAGGATGGCTGTATAAAATGTTCATCAGATTATGTGCTCAGTCTCTTTCTTTGACCACAGATTAAAGATCTGCAAGCTTCTTCTGACCAACAAAATGAAACTCTGCTCAACATCAAGATTGAGATCTCAGAACTAAGCCGTATATTTCAGGAACTTCAAGCTGAAACTATATTTTTGAAGAGACAGGTAAATGTGTAGATACGATGGATGTCACTGTCATTATTTGATCATGTATAGATTCTTTTTATTGTGGGCATAGACTGTGACCAACAAATGCTGCTAAAGAATGTGGACATATAGGATTTAATACACTCATTTGCAAGAAATACAGTTTCATAAAACAGCGAAACCATAAAATATCTCCACCAAATTGTTCTAAAATATTGTTTCTTACTTTTCTTTTTTTTTTTTTTTAAAACAAAACAAAAAAAACCACCAAATGTCAGATATCTTTTGGTCAAGCAGAAGGTCGTGATGAGGTTGCCCAGAACGCTGCCCGTGCAAATCTGGTAAAGTTGGAGGCTGCTCAACAAAATAATAAACAAGAGATGGCACGTCGGGTCTCTGAATACAATAAACTGTTGAACGCCAAACTATCCCTGGATATTGAAATTGCCATCTACAGGCAACTGCTGTAAGAAGAGAAGATTAGGTAAAACTTACAGGGATGGTATTATATTATAAGTAAGACGCAAACTGAAGAGCACTCCATGATTGCCTCACGAAGACTACCGTATTTTTCAGATTATAAGACGCACTTTTTCTCCCAAAAATTTGGGAGGAAAATGAGGTGTGCGTCTTATAATCCAAATATAGCTTACCAAGCGGTGGTGGAGCTTGGTCACAGGAGGCAGGGGACATGCTGCGGTCGGTGCGCTGTGTTGTGGGCTTGCGACAGGTGGTGTGCGGTGCTGTGGACTATGCTGCAGGCGTTGCTCTGTGCTGCGAGCTGTGAGGCAGGGGCCTCCATTCTGAAAATGTTGGCGGTGTGGGATTCAAATAATGGCGCCTGGAGTCGGTGTGGCGCCCCTGTGGCTTCAGGCACCACAGGTTACTGCACCTCACCCGAGGTGCAGTATTCATCTCGGATACGGAGGAGGTTATCGCCGGTAAATCACCACAACCATCCAACATAACACGGGAGCTCTTCCACTGGGACTGGGCTAGGGTAGGTGCTAGGGCGGCCATCATGAGGTATGGGACCTCTTCCTCACTAGTTCAGTAACCCGGGAGGCGGGGAACCAACAGGGGAAGTTAGGAGCCATCTCACACACTACAGGCAGGTAACACCAGACAGCATCCGGGTCAGGAACGGACAAGCAAAGACAAGAGTAGCAAGGGGCCTGTAGCCTGGAGCTGGAGGCTCGACCCGGGTTCTTAGGAAGAAGGGGGATCCCAGGGTTCGCGGGGAGTGCAGCAGGCACCCGTGACCTGTTCCACAGCCCAGGAGCTGGGGTGGAGGGACACCATCAGTAAGGACACAGAAAAAAATGTGATGCCCTGGCCTATCAGGTCGTCACAGGGTATTGTGCAAACTGCCCTTCTTCACAGTATCCACTACTCCTTGGTTACGGATCCTGGTCCTTTGGTGTTGCTAACAGCTTAGCCAGTCAAAATCCTAGGAACACTTTACACCATACCCACCAGACACACCATTGGGGAACCCGAAGGGAATAGGGCCGCCCACATGGGGGGTTGGTAGGTAGAAGTGAGAATGTGACAAGAGAAGTGAAACAGGAGTGAAAGGAGTAGGAGGTGGAAAGTGACTGTCTGAGAGGGAGAGGTCACTGTTCCGGAGCAGGGCTCCTGGAGTTTACTAGGTGGCAGATATTGGTTTGGGCCTGGTAGGAGCTGGAACCCCGGTCGCAGGGGATCGCGTCAAGGGGCACGGACTGCCGAGGAGGGCAGCCGGAGGCCTTGAGCCATCACAGGGCAGGGGCCAGGGCACGACAGGGTACGTGGAGCCTAGGCCGGGAAGTAGCTTCACGCGTCCTGGTAATTTACCCGACGGGGGTGAAGACTTCAAGATTCATCCCCAACCCGCTCCAAAATCGGGGTACTAGCGCACCGATGAGATAGGACTTTCCCAAATACAGTGCAAAGAAATCCTACGCGTGAACCCTGAGAGCAAGCTCACTCCGTAAGCCATACGAGTGAGCGGGACCAGAAGAGTTTTAAGTAGAGTTGAGCGCGGTTCGCGGTTCGAGGTTCTCCAGTTCTAGGCTCGAGTGATTTTGGGGCCTGTTCTAGATCAAACTAGAACTCGAGCTTTTTGCAAAAGCTCGATAGTTCTAGAAACGTTCGAGAACGGTTCTAGCAGCAAAAAAACAGCTAATTCCTAGCTGGCTTTCCGCTGTAATAGTGTAAGTCACTCTGTGACTCACACTATTATGACATTTCAGTGTATAGTGTGCGTGAACAGCGCCTTCAGATCACTGCTGTTTGTATAATGGCGATCGCCATTTTTTTTTTTTCTTTCCTTGTCTTCCTTCCCTAAGCGCGCGCGTCTTGTGGGGCGGGCCAGCATGTCAGCCAATCCCAGACTCACACACAGCTAAGTGGACGTTTAGCCAGAGAAGCAACGGCATGTGTGATAGGATGTCCATGTCACATGTCCCTGCATTATAAAACCGGACATTTTCCTCCAGGACGCCATTATCTCTTCTGCGTCCTTGGTGTCAGACATCACTGGCGCAGCTCCGTCCTGAGTCCTATCGCTGATACAGCTGTATGCGCTCCATACACAGCGCTGGACAGCATAGGGATAGCACTTTCCATCAGTCCTTTTAAGGGCTCGTACGGGCAGGGTCAGAGTTAAGGTGACAGGTCCTGAAAACAGCGACAGCGTCTGTGTAGCAAAGGTCAGGGATTTCGTCGCTGCATTTCCCCATTAGGAGGGAATAGAAAGGCAGGCTTCCTTTCCTCTACCCAGAGCCCCACAATCCTGGCACTGTACCCTCCTGTCCTCTGCACACTCCAACTCATTATAACTAAGCCATTATACTAGCAAACACTCAGTGTACCTAGTGGCATCCTAAACGTGGCTATTGGACTTTTGTCTAGTCCCACTAGTGCAAAGACATTTGCAGCACCTCTGCCTGCATTGCACACTCCAACTCATTATAACTAAGCCATTATACTAGCAAACACTCAGTGTACTTAGTGGCATCCTAAACGTGGCTATTGGACTTTGCTATAGTCCCACTAGTGCAAAGACATTTGCAGCACCTCTGCCTGCATTGCACACTCCAACTCATTATAACTAAGCCATTATACTAGCAAACACTCAGTGTACCTAGTGGCATCCTAAACGTGGCTATTGGACTTTTGTCTAGTCCCACTAGTGCAAAGACATTTGCAGCACCTCTGCCTGCATTGCACACTCCAACTCATTATAACTAAGCCGTTATACTAGCAAACACTCAGTGTACTTAGTGGCATCCTAAACGTGGCTATTGGACTTTGCTATAGTCCCACTAGTGCAAAGACATTTGCAGCACCTCTGCCTGCATTGCACACTCCAACTCATTATAACTAAGCCATTATACTAGCAAACACTCAGTGTACCTAGTGGCATCCTAAACGTGGCTATTGGACTGTTGTCTAGTCCCACTAGTGCAAAGACATTTGCAGCACCTCTGCCTGCATTGCTCACTGCAACTCATTATAACTAAGCCATTATACTAGCAAACACTCAGTGAACCTAGTGGCATCCTAAACGTGGCTATTGGACTGTTGTCTAGTCACACTAGTGCAAAGACATTTGCAGCACCTCTGCCTGCATTGCACACTCCAACTCATTATAACTAAGCCATTATACTAGCAAACACTCAGTGTACCTAGTGGCATCCTAAACGTGGCTATTGGACTTTGCTATAGTCCCACTAATGCAAAGACATTTGCAGCACCTCTGCCTGCATTGCACACTCCAACTCATTATAACTAAGCCATTATACTAGCAAACACTCAGTGTACCTAGTGGCATCTTAAACGTGGCTATTGGACTTTTGTCTAGTCCCACTAGTGCAAAGACATTTGCAGCACCTCTGCCTGCATTGCACACTCCAACTCATTATAACTAAGCCATTATACTAGCAAACACTCAGTGTACCTAGTGGCATCCTAAACGTGGCTATTGGACTTTTGTCTAGTCCCACTAGTGCAAAGACATTTGCAGCACCTCTGCCTGCATTGCTCACTGCAACTCATTATAACTAAGCCATTACACTAGCAAACACTCAGTGTACTTAGTGGCATCCTAAACGTGGCTATTGGACTTTGCTATAGTCCCACTAGTGCAAAGACATTTGCAGCACCTCTGCCTGCATTGCACACTCCAACTCATTATAACTAAGCCATTATACTAGCAAACACTCAGTGTACCTAGTGGCATCCTAAACGTGGCTATTGGACTTTGCTATAGTCACACTAGTGCAAAGACATTTGCAGCACCTCTGCCTGCATTGCACACTCCAACTCATTATAACTAAGCCATTATACTAGCAAACACTCAGTGTACCTAGTGGCATCCTAAACGTGGCTATTGGACTGTTGTCTAGTCCCACTAGTGCAAAGACATTTGCAGCACCTCTGCCTGCATTGCTCACTGCAACTCATTATAACTAAGCCATTATACTAGCAAACACTCAGTGAACCTAGTGGCATCCTAAACGTGGCTATTGGACTGTTGTCTAGTCACACTAGTGCAAAGACATTTGCAGCACCTCTGCCTGCATTGCACACTCCAACTCATTATAACTAAGCCATTATACTAGCAAACACTCAGTGTACCTAGTGGCATCCTAAACGTGGCTATTGGACTTTGCTATAGTCCCACTAATGCAAAGACATTTGCAGCACCTCTGCCTGCATTGCACACTCCAACTCATTATAACTAAGCCATTATACTAGCAAACACTCAGTGTACCTAGTGGCATCTTAAACGTGGCTATTGGACTTTTGTCTAGTCCCACTAGTGCAAAGACATTTGCAGCACCTCTGCCTGCATTGCACACTCCAACTCATTATAACTAAGCCATTATACTAGCAAACACTCAGTGTACCTAGTGGCATCCTAAACGTGGCTATTGGACTTTTGTCTAGTCCCACTAGTGCAAAGACATTTGCAGCACCTCTGCCTGCATTGCACACTCCAACTCATTATAACTAAGCCGTTATACTAGCAAACACTCAGTGTACTTAGTGGCATCCTAAACGTGGCTATTGGACTTTGCTATAGTCCCACTAGTGCAAAGACATTTGCAGCACCTCTGCCTGCATTGCACACTCCAACTCATTATAACTAAGCCATTATACTAGCAAACACTCAGTGTACCTAGTGGCATCCTAAACGTGGCTATTGGACTTTGCTATAGTCACACTAGTGCAAAGACATTTGCAGCACCTCTGCCTGCATTGCACACTCCAACTCATTATAACTAAGCCATTATACTAGCAAACACTCAGTGTACCTAGTGGCATCCTAAACGTGGCTATTGGACTGTTGTCTAGTCCCACTAGTGCAAAGACATTTGCAGCACCTCTGCCTGCATTGCTCACTGCAACTCATTATAACTAAGCCATTATACTAGCAAACACTCAGTGAACCTAGTGGCATCCTAAACGTGGCTATTGGACTGTTGTCTAGTCACACTAGTGCAAAGACATTTGCAGCACCTCTGCCTGCATTGCACACTCCAACTCATTATAACTAAGCCATTATACTAGCAAACACTCAGTGTACCTAGTGGCATCCTAAACGTGGCTATTGGACTTTGCTATAGTCCCACTAATGCAAAGACATTTGCAGCACCTCTGCCTGCATTGCACACTCCAACTCATTATAACTAAGCCATTATACTAGCAAACACTCAGTGTACCTAGTGGCATCTTAAACGTGGCTATTGGACTTTTGTCTAGTCCCACTAGTGCAAAGACATTTGCAGCACCTCTGCCTGCATTGCACACTCCAACTCATTATAACTAAGCCATTATACTAGCAAACACTCAGTGTACCTAGTGGCATCCTAAACGTGGCTATTGGACTGTTGTCTAGTCCCACAAGTGCAAAGACATTTGCAGCACCTCTGCCTGCATTGCACACTCTAACTCATTATAACTAAGCCATTATACTAGCAAACACTCAGTGTACCTAGTGGCATCCTAAACGTGGCTATTGGACTGTTGTCTAGTCACACTAGTGCAAAGACATTTGCAGCACCTCTGCCTGCATTGCACACTCCAACTCATTATAACTAAGCCATTATACTAGCAAACACTCAGTGTACCTAGTGGCATCCTAAACGTGGCTATTGGACTGTTGTCTAGTCCCACTAGTGCAAAGACATTTGCAGCACCTCTGCCTGCATTGCACACTCCAACTCATTATAACTAAGCCATTATACTAGCAAACACTCAGTGTACCTAGTGGCATCCTAAACGTGGCTATTGGACTGTTGTCTAGTCACACTAGTGCAAAGACATTTGGCGATAACATGCACTCAATTGACATGTCAATTGTTTTTGCCATTTGGGTTTTGCACTGCAAAGCTGAGTTTTTGACCAAAGTTCTGCAACAAAAAGGCTGCAGTTTGAACTGCATAGTGCGGACAAGAAACCCAAATTCCCATAGACTTTGCTTGAAAAGCAGAACACAACCATTTTGGCATTAAACGCTGCAGTTGAAAAAGCAGCAAAAAAGCAGGTAAAAAGCAGGTAAAAAGCAACGTGCGGACATAGCCTTAGCCGAACATCTCTGCTGATCAGATTAGCAGACATATGCAGGGAATTCAGTGGGTTCACCTCCGGAGCCGCAGTAACTGTAGGGAGGCAACCAAGAACATACCAGTACATCCTTGATCGTTAAGGCTAGGTTCACACTTCCATTGTTTTGCATCAGTCACAATCCGTCGCCTTGAGGAATTACGGTATCCTGCAAAATATTTTGCAGGAATCCAGTTTTTCCCCATAGACTTCTATTAGTGACGGATTGCGACTGATGATGCTGCGTTGCATCCGCTGCATCGCGGTCAGTCATTTTTTAACTGACCGCTGGGCGGGAGCAACGCAGCCTATAATGTTTTTTGAGCGGCGCAATCCGTAGGATTTTCCTGCGCATGCTCTCTCTGGCTCCCTGCACCCGTAACCAGGATACACATCGGGTAACCAAGCAATGCGCTTTGGTTAGTTACCCGATATTTACACTGGTTACGTGTGCAGGGAGCCAGCGCTAAGCAGTGTACGCTGGTATCCAAGATAAATATCGGGTAACCAAGCAAAAAGTGGTTTGCTTTTAGTTACCCGATATTTACCCTGGATACGTGTGCAAGAAGGCCGACATTTCCCCACTCGGCTCCCCCATCCTGAAGTACACACACACACTCACACACTCACACACTCACACACACTCACTTGTCCCCAGCCCTGCAGTCCCCGCGGCACTGATGTCCTCAGCGCCACGGCCCCGCTCGGCTCCGCCATCCTCACACAACGGAGTCCGACAATGATTTCTGTTCTTTGTCATCCGTTGTACAACGCATCAGTCACATGCGTCAAGCAACGCATGTGACTGATGCAAAACAACGTAAATGTGAACCTAGCCTAAGGGGTTAATAACCTTATTGATAGCAGCAGATGTTGTAATTGCAGGAATTTCAACAGGCGCTCATATTCAATACTGAATAAATTGAGACGTTTTGATGATTTTACACCCATATTTTCATAGTATATAATTAAAATGTCTCTAAATCTTGCGATTTTTGTAATTCCACTACTTTTCCTTCTAGCTGCTGCAACTTAATGGAAATGTATATTTGTTTAATAGAAAGATGTGTTTCACTTTGATTTTTAATATTTTTTGTTGTGAAACACATTTTACACAATTTACCAGATTTTTTTTTGCTAGGATTAGATTTAACTGGAACACATTTTGGCTTCCGAGGAAGAAGGCCCCCTAGAATGTCTACACCAATACTGCCGTGTCCAGAGCCTCCACCAAGAAGGGAATCTAGAATGCCTCCAGGAAGAATGAAGCCTTCAGCGCCTCCACCAAGAATGCTGGCTACAATGCTTCCATCAACACTGTCGCCTCCTGCTCCACTGAGAATATTGATCTAAATACAAATCAGACACACCCGAAACATGGAGTAAATATTTCAGGAAAGTAATGCAGAGACAATTGTAAGATACATAGTAGCAATTTAACACAAAAATCAAGTTTCCTTGAATTTCAAACAATTAATTTTTCTGCAGAAGCTTTTCAAGACAGAGTAGCAAAGTTCTGACAACTTCTACATTACCTCTAATTTATAGCACTAATGAGCCATTCAGGGACAGATTACATATTAGGGAATTGCATTTACAGCAACTCCATAATATTTACCTATTACAAAGATTACTTCCTATTTGTATAATTTTGGTTTATAGGGAAAAACAAATTGTATAATATGCTCCACAACACAGTTCTCTTCAAATAATAGGCAATTAATAATGTGATCCCAGAAAACCCGCATGATATACAACGGCCCAAATTCATCAATGTATTTTTGACAGAAATTAGGCGTGACAAATTAAGTAAAATATTTGCGCAACTCGAGTTTGCTCATAAATGTGGCAACTTATGGTGTTTTCACACAAGTTTTGCCCAGTTCCACCAAAATGGACAGTTATAGGGTGGGATGGGGACATAACACCACAGCAGGGTGGGACGGGGACATAACACCACAGCTTGTCTACTTCATGATGAGCTGTGGTGCTCCTTAAACCAGAAATCTTACTCCAATCCTTGACTGGAGTAAGATTTGGGGTGAACGGCATGGAGGTACTCACCACTTCTCAGACAAGACCTATTTATTAAGAGGATTACAACTCTTAATGAATCAGGAGCACCAGACTCCACCATGCCCCTCATCAAGACTGGCGGTGTTTATTGGACTATGTCAGAAAGTGAATGGAGACACATAACTGATAATTTGTAGTGGTCAATAAAGTCACAGATTTCTAGGAGGAATAACAGAAGAATGGCAAAATGGAGAGCTCTGAGAAAAAGTCTCCAGAATTGCTATACCGTAATTTTCGGATTACGAGACGCAATTATCCTCCCAAAAATTTTGGGAGGAAAATGAAATATGAGGGGTGCGTCTTATAATCCGAATGTAGTTTACCAGGGGAGGTGGAGAGAGGTCACAGGAGATGCTGAGGGCTGTGCTGTAGGCTGTGAGGCAGGGGCTGCCATTTTGAAAATGTCGGCCATGCGCGGCTTCAAATAATGTCACCCGGAGTCGGCGCATGCACAGATGGAGCTCTCGGCTCAAGACCTCATCTGTGCATTCACCGCTTCCGGCCCATTGATCCCTCTGCAGCGGATTTAAAGAAACTGGCGCCTGGAGGTGGCGCATGCGCATATGAGATCTCTGCTTGTCATTGAGCCGAGAGCTCCATCACCGCACGCGCCAACTCTGTACACCATTTCTTTGAAACCCGCACCGCCGACAGTTTATGGATGCTCCTGCCACCTCACAGTGCCCGCAGTGAGCATCTGGGACACCTGCTGCACCGCCCGCAGCTTCACCCTACTCCAGCACCGCCCCTGACTCTTGTGACTCTGCTCAACCACTGCTACAGCCTTCCCTCCAGTAAGACAACACCAGATTAGAAGACAGACCCCATATTTTTTTTTTCTTCTTTAAATTTGGGTGCGCCTTATAATCCAGTGTGTCTTATATAACGAAAAATACGGTATTATGCAGAGCACAGGTAATACGAAAAGCAGACGAGTCCAGACAGCTGACATTATATGCAACACAATACAACAGTAATCGTTCTTTAGCCTCTTTTATTTTGTACAATCCTAATCTCTATATTTTCTTATTTATAGTGATGGTAATGCGGGCGTCACACGAGACGATCTATCGTGTGATATGTCGTCGGGGTCACGGTTTTCGTGACGCACATCCGGCATCGTTTGCGACGTCGTTTCGTGTGACACCTACGAGCGTCTCAGAATGATTGCATATCGGTAACAAATAGTGTATCATTTACACGTCGTTTATTTTTAAAAAATCATTTATTTTTCTTTGCGCCGGTTGTTCATTGTACCCGGGGCAGCACACATCATTCTGTGTGACACCCCGGGAACGATAAACTGCGGCCGCCGGCAATGCTGAAGGAAGAAGATGGGCGGGATGTTTACGTCCCGCTCATCTCCGCCCCTCCGCTTCTATTGGCCGGCGGCTGTCTGACGTCGCTGTGACGCCGAACATCCCTCCCCCTTCAGGAAGAGGATGTTCGCCACCCACAGCGACGTCGCTCAGCAGGTAAGTACGTGTGACGGGGGTTTAATGACTTTGTGCGACACGGGCAGCGATTTGCCCGTGACGCACAAACGACGGGGGCGGGTACGATCGCTCGTGCGATCGCACGATAGATCGTATCGTGTGACGCCCGCATAAGAAAGGGGAAACAAATATTAAAGAAATTAGCTTTGAAATGGTGACAAATTGTATAAAATAACACTTACCAAAGGGCATAGTACTCCTTTGTCCTTTAGATTACCCTGTAGTAAAATAACATTGTTACATTGTATGGTACTCGGTATAGTTTAATATTCTACCCATTTCTAGGTAAATTATTAGTTTTATTATGCTTTAATCTGTGCACCATAACGAAAATGTAAAATCTAATTATTCAGCTAAATACTTTTGAACAAGTTATACATTAAAGTATCTCATCTGCTTGTGGAAAATATACAAATGCATCCTGCTTGCTTCTGCGCCTTTTCCTACCACACTTTTTCCTTCCACTCAACTTTCCATTAATATGCTTGGATACAGCACTCTGTGAACAGCCAGCTTCTTTAGCAATGACCTTTTGTGACTTACCCTCCTTGTGGAGTGTATCAATGACTGCCTTCTGGACATTTGTCAAGCTAGCAGTCTTCCCCATGATTGTATAGCTTACTGAACCAGACTAAGGGACCATTTTAAATGCTTAGGAAGCCTTTGCAGGTGTTTTGTGGTATTTATTGTAATTTTCTGAGATAATGACTTTTGTGTTTTCATTGGCTGTAAGCCATAATTATCAATATTAACAGAAATAAACACTTGAAATAGATCACTCTGTGTGTAATAACTCTATATAATGTATATGAATACTACTGTGCTCACTAGATGGGAGTGGGGTTCAGGAAAAGTGGTTATACCTGAGTAGAGATATGTGGCTGTAGAGATAAATGAAACACCTGAGAATTAATAATGATAAAAAAATCAATATGTATTTTATTACGTATTACATTTGAATAAAAATGTATCAGGGTGATACACTGAGTGGAGCTTAGAGGATTCACTTCAGTTCTGTGTGTACCAACTGCTCAGTGTCACTCTTTTATCCCTTTTTAGTGATGTCCCCAATTTGTATGTAAAAATTCTTTTAAATATAAAGTCACGCTCCCGGGGTCACGGTGCCACTTATCTCGGCGCCGCTCCTTACTCACCAACCCGGTCCCTGTGCGCTCTTTGACCACGACTGATGCTCCCGCTCTCCTCAGCCTCCTCCGTGCTCCCTGCTCCTCGTGCCCGCCGTCTCGCTGGAGCCCCGGACTCTGCCTCCAGCTCTCCTGCGTCTCCTCCTGCACTGATATCCGGCTCCTGGGCCTCGCACATGCACACTAAGGCGCAGGCGCGCTCCCTCACCTTCTCTTAAAGGGCCAGCGTCTCTGAAACAGGATATGGCTGATAACAGGTACAGGGTATATAAAACTTCCTTCTCCATGTGGGCGGTGCCTGTTCAACGTGTACTAGTAGCCTCATCTCTTGTGCTAGGTGTTCCGGTCCCTCTGTGTCACGTACCCAGGTTAAACCTGACTCTACCCACAAATCCCGACTGCCAACCTGTGTGTGTCCAGCCCACCGGTCTTCCAGGAGATTCATCGGTGACGATCTGCTGTGGATTCCATCACCTTCCGTCAGCCTGTACCCGTAGCCGGTTTTGGACTCCAGCCGGTATCATCTGTCTGCACCCTCGCTGATCCTGAACTCCGTCTGTGACCACCAGTCAGCACCTGTACCCGGTTCCGCTCATCCGTCCCGATTTCCTTCAGGCTACTTCTACCCTTGGACCAGCCTCCCTATCCTGGAGATCCACGGACATCTTAAGGATGCTAACCTGTGTCACTGTTGTGTCTCGGCTGCTGTGCATCTAGGCCCTCTGTGGTGGCCGCCAGACAGCCCCTGTATAGGGGTCCGTTCCTGGTAGTCTCTCTGGGAGAGTCCAGTGCACGGTCCCGTGGATCCTCCTTTGCACCGAACATTACAATATATATATATATATATATATATATATATATATATAAAAATACATATTTTTTTTTAGTTTTAAATACCAGCCCCTGGAATACTCATCTATTATCCCCTTCTGAAAGGACACATCTAGGAGGAATAACAAATCAGGTATCCATACCTATTACTAGTAGAATCATTCTATTAGTTTTAGTGACAGTATATAACTTTTAACCATCACTATTCCAGGGTCTTTTTACATTCTATCTACGCAAGCCACAAACTTAAAGCCCTCCTATATTTGGCATAAGGTACCTACAGTTAGGTTGCCTTTATTTTATAGAGATTCTATATATTGTATCCTCTAACCTAAATTAGATTATTTTAATGTACATTATCTTTTTATTTCAGGTACTCTTTTTAGGTGTGCTTTTTCTGTAACTACACCTTTCTACTTACCTTTTCAATAGTTACGCCTCCTCCAACAAAACCGCTACCTTCAAGTAAACTCCATTTCCATGCAGACCCTGTACATCTGTTAGCACAGGTACAGGTATACTCACTCTTGTTTATTTATTTTTTCAATTTTGACAGGTCTTAGGCTATGTGCACACGTTGCTTTTTTTCCAGCGCGGAAAAAAACGCACCCTCTGGCAGAGGGGAGAATTGTAAACAATGCTTTTTGAGAAAAACGCATAGAAAACGCATGCGTTTTTCATGCGTTTTTCATGCGGTTTTCATGCGTTTTTCATGCGTTTTTTTAGGTGTGTTTTTTAAGACTTGTCAGTGTTAATAAAGTTGGTTGAACACAGACCTTTGGAAAAAAAACCCTGTGATGTCATTTCCTTCTTCTCCACATTCTGTTTGGCAGATCACGCACATGCGGGTACGCCGCACGGAGACACGTGCAGTGAAAAATCACTGACGTGTGAGCAGACCCATTCATTATAATGGGTCTGCGTATGTCAGTGATTCTGGTACGTTTAAAAAAAAGCACAAATGTACCAGAATCACTGACGTGTTAAAGAGGCCTAAGGCTATGTGGCCATGATCCAGCGACACGGCGTCTAGTACACAGTGTCAGCCTTCCTGCAGCTGCCCATGCCCACGATTTGGGTTCAGGCTGCTGTGGAGCTCTATGCTACCTGCAGAGAACACTCTCGTCTCCGCAGCATAAATTGACATGCTGAGGCTCGGGAAGCCACGCCACCGGTCAGTTTATGCTGCGGAGAAAAGAAGCACAGTGGGCATGGGATCTCCAAAAATCCTTCCACTGTGCTTCTACTGCACAACGCAGCGTTATGGACGCAGGGAAAACACTCAGCGCCCATAATGCTGCAAACCCTGATTGTGGGCACACAGCCTAAAAAGCGTCAATGGATTTTATGGATGTCAAATATATATAACGTCGCCTGCATATTCTAAGCTGGCACCTTTAGTACCTTTCATGTGGCACTAAAGGGTGCCTAGCTTAGTATTTATCCAAAAAAAAACAACAAAAAACAATGAAAAAAATGGCGTGGGGTCCCCCCTATTTTTGATAGCCAGTCAGGGTAAAGCAGACAGCTGTAGCCTGCAAACCACAGCTGGCAGCTTCATCTTGGCTGGTGATCAATTTGGAGGGCTCCCCAGGCTTTTTTTTTTTATTTATAAATAAAGAATTAAAAAAAAAATAACGTGGGGTCCCCCCAAATTAGATCACCAGCCAAGGTGAAGCTGACAGCTGGGGTCTGGTATTCTCAGGGGGGGAAGAGCCATGGTTATTGGACTCTTCCCAGCCTAAAAATAGCAGGCCGCAGCCGCCCCAGAAGTGGCGCATCCATTAGATGCGCCAATCCTGGCGCTTCGCCCCAACTCATCCCGCGCCCTGGTGCGTTGGCAAACGGGGTAATAAATGGGGTTTATACCAGATGTGTAATGTCACCTGGCATCAAGCCCAGCAATTAGTGATGTCACGGCGTCTATCAGATACCAGACATAACTAATTGACAGTAAACAAAAGCAAAAGAAAATGACAAAAAAATTTTTATTAGAAAAAACACTCCCCAAATCATTCCCTTGTTCTCCAATTTAATCAAAAAATTTGAAAAAAATGGGTCCGCAGAAATCTATTTGGACGTCCCACGTCGCCTCTGGACCTTCTAGAATATGGGGGCACGCTCAGGGAACGTATCCCCCATTTTCTAGGAGGACAGACCCTCCATTTGAGGAGAGTGGGTGCCAAAAATTTGCACCCACTCTCCCCAGGTCACAGCTGCAGAGTGCCGAGCAGCCAGCACAGCTCACACTGAACACAGTGCTGGCTGTCAGCTGCTCTGCACATGTGACCGGCCAGCGTGCACTGTGAAGGAGGAGGGGACCGCGGGGGATCAGCGCTGCGACCGGACAGGTAAGGGGGAATACCGGGGGAATAGGGGGTGACCGGGCAGGGCCTGGGGGGCATTTTTCTGTCGCATGTCTCAAGGCACATGCGACAGAAATCATAGGAGCAGGGCGGCCGGTGCGCTACTGTGCGCGCGGCCATGTTGGATTTTCGGGAGGGGGGTCGGGGTCGGGGCGGGCACTTTGGGCTTTCCAGGACTTTGCCAGGAAGTGAGGTCAACAGGAAACCTCTTGACCTCACTTCCAGGTAAATGCCTGCGTTCTGTGTGCTGACAAAGCCCGCGGACCGCAACAAAAAAGCAGCTCACTGCGGTGTAGCTGCGTTCTGACCCCACATCATTGATTTAATGGGAGAGAGAACGCAGCCACAACGCACAAAAGAAGTGACATGCTGCTTTTCTTTCCGCACCGATTTTTGGCATCCAAAACGCTGCGTTTAGAAAAGCAGCGTGTGCACTGATTTTTCGGCTTTCTCATACACTTTGCTGGGAAAGCTGAACGCATGCAATTTGCCACTGAAACGCTGCGGTTCTAAACGCAGCGTTTCCGCGGTAAAAAACGCAACGTGTGCACACAGCCTTATGCCTTTCAAGCCGGTTTTCTATTACCTATCCGAATACCCGACTCAGTGTATCACTCTGAGACATTTTTATTAAAATTTCATATTTAATAAAATACATATTTACAGTACAGACCAAACGTTTGGACACACCTTCTCATTCAAAAAGTTTTCTTTATTTTCATGACTCTGAAAATTGTAGATTCACATTGACGGCATCAAAACTATGAATTAACTCATGTGGAATGAAATACTTAACAAAAAAGTTTGAAACAACTGAAAATATGTCTTATATTCTAGGTTCTTCAAAGTAGCCACCTTTTGCTTTGATTACTGCTTTGCACACTCTTGGCATTCCCTTTATGATCTTCAAGAGGTAGTCACCGGAAATGGTTTTCACTTCACAGGTGTGCCCTGTCAGGTTTAATAAGTGGGAATTCTTGCCTTATAAATGGAATTGGGACCATCAGTTGTGTTGTGCAGAAGTCTGGTGGATACACAGCTGATAGTCCTACTGAATACACTGTTAGAATTTGTATTATAGCATGAAAAAAGCAGCTAAGTAAAGAAAAACGAGAGGCCATCATTACTTTAAGAAATGAAGGTCAGTCAGTCCGAAAAATTGGAAACTTTGAAAGTGTTCCCAAGTGCAGTGGCAAAAACCATCAAACGTTACAAAGAAACTGGTTCACATGAGGACCGCCCCAGGAAAGGAAGACCAAGAGTCACCTCTGCTGTGGAGGATAAGTTTATCCGAGTCACCAGCCTCAGAAATCGCAGGTTAACAGCAGCTCAGATTAGAGACCAGGTCAATGCCACACAAAGTTCTAGCAGCAGACACTTCTCTAGAACAACTGTTAAGAGGAGACTTTGTGCAGCAGGCCTTCATGGTAAAATAGCTGCTAGGAAACCACTGCTAAGGACAGGCAACAAGCAGAGGAGACTTGTTTGAGCTAAAGAACACAATAAATGGACATTAGACCAGTGGAAATCTGTGCTTTGGTCTGATGAGTCCAAATTTGAGATCTTTGGATCCAACCACCGTGTCTTTGTGCGATGCAGAAAAGGTGAACGGTTGGACTCTACATGGCTGGTTTCCACCGTGAAGCATGGAGGAGGAAGTGTGATGGTGTGGGGGTGCTTTGCTGGTGACACTGTTGGGGATTTATTCAAAATTGAAGGCATACTGAACCAGCATGGCTACCACAGCATCTTGCAGCGGCATGCTATTCCATCTGGTTTGCGTTTTGTTAGACCATCATTTATTTTTCAACAGGACAATGACCCCAAACACACCTCCAGGCTGTGTAAGGGCTATTTGACTAAGAAGGAGAGTGATGGGGTGCTACGCCAGATGACCTGGCCTCCACAGTCACCAGACCTGAACCCAATCGAGATAGTTTGGGGTGAGCTGGACCACAGAGTAAAGGCAAAAGGGCCAACAAGTGCTAAGCATCTCTGGGAACTCCTTCAAGACTGTTGGAAAACCATTTCCGGTGACTACCTCTTGAAGCTCATCAAGAGAATGCCAATAGTGTGCAAAGCAGTAATCAAAGCAAAAGGTGGCTACTTTGAAGAACCTAGAATATAAGACATATTTTCAGTTGTTTCACACTTTTTTGTTAAGTATTTCATTCCACATGTGTTAATTCATAGTTTTGATACCTTCAATGTGAATCTACAATTTTCAGAGTCATGAAAATAAAGAAAACTCTTTGAATGAGAAGATGTGTCCAAACTTTTGGTCTGTACTGTATATTTTTATCATTATTAATTCTCAGGCGTTTCATTTATCTCTACATCCACACATCTCTACTCAGGTATAACCACTTTTCCTGAACCCCACTGCCATCTTGTGAGCGCAGTGGTCTTCATATAGTATTGCTATTAACCCTGATAGGTTTACGCCGACCCTGCCAACTACCTGCAGCTCCTTGTAGATCCAGCACTCCGACAACCAACCCCCCCCCCATTCTTGAGCAATAGTGTCCATCTTTTAAATATCTACAGTGCCTTGCGAAAGTATTTGGCTCCCTTGATTTGTTCAACCTTTTCCCACATTTCAGGCTTCAAACATAAAGATAAAAAAAAAATAATTTTATGGTGAATAATCAGCAACAAGTGGGACACAATTGTGAAGTTGAACAAAATGTATTGCTTATTTTAAACTTTTGTAAAAAATAAAAAATTGAAAAGTGGGGCGTGCAGTATTATTCGTCCTTTTTACTTTCAGAGCAGCAAACTCACTCCAGGAGTTTATTGAGGATCTCTGAATGATCCAATGTTGTCCTA
This sequence comes from Anomaloglossus baeobatrachus, assembly GCF_048569485.1. Classification (NCBI taxonomy): domain Eukaryota; kingdom Metazoa; phylum Chordata; class Amphibia; order Anura; family Aromobatidae; genus Anomaloglossus; species Anomaloglossus baeobatrachus. Next base: position 204,749,033 of record NC_134360.1, on the reverse strand, counting down.
AATGACTGATGATGATAAATATAATCCACCTGTGTGTAATCAAGTCTCCGTATAAATGCACCTGCTCTGTGATCGTCTCAGTGTTCTGTTTAAAGCATAGAGAGAATCATGAAGACCAAGGAACACAACAGGCAGGTCTGTGATACTGTTGTGGAGACGTTTAAAGCTGGATTTGGTTACAAAAAGATTTCCAAAACATTGAACATCCCAAGAAGCACTGTGCAAGCGATCATATTGAAATGGAAGGAGTACTGACCAGTTATGGGATAGCGTCTTTCTTTATTTACACAAGAGTCCCATTCCTGGAGCTATTTCTGCTCTCGGTCATGTATTTTACAAATTCTTGCTAAATTGTATATTGTTGCAAAGTGCTTTTCTGATTTATGATATGTGCACATGTTGAGTTTTTGCAGCCATAACAACCTGAGTGTGGGAAGAAAAAATGCTGCGGAATATATGCGCCTTTTTACGCGTTTTTTATACATTATTATATGAGGCTTTTTTTTCTATTCGTTTGAATGGGTGAAAAATTCTGCATTAACACTGAAGAAATATACATGCTGCAGATATAGAAATAATGCTTTCATGATTCAAATCTGCAAGGAATTTTTTGATGCTCGGAGAAAAAAAGGCTGCAAAAACACAGAATATGAACAAATCTTTACAATTCTGGAGTAATCATTTACTTTATCCTGTACCTATCTGTTTCATCTACCTACCCGGCCTATATAAACTGTCTAGTCAGTCATTTCAGATGCCTCCATCTGATGCATACTACCCAGTGCCACTCAAGCCAGATTATCTAATGGTCCCTCTTCCTCCATAGCCTCTTCCCACCTCTCCGGTGACTCCAGAAATCATGGAACATAGAACCTTCTATCTCTTGTCACATAATAACCCAAATCTCTTGCATATTATAAGACAACACGTTAATTACCAATATGAGTAAATACAGAGATATCAATTATATAGAAAAGTAATTTAAGAAATACTTACAGCTAGAGATGTACCGGTAACAGTGCACTGCATTAGAGGAGTAAGAAGATCGCGTAATTTCTTAAACAATTCTTCCTGTAAAATATGTCATGTTAGTTGCACAATTTGCACCTGTCGTCTACATCTTCCTAACAAACATTTAAAAGATTGGAAAAATGCAGGTGGTAACAGCACAGCAGCTATAGGTGCAAAACAGTAAGGTATATTAACCTTTTTGCTATATTACAGATACGGTATGTCAGGAGGAATCGTAAGGAGTGGGCTGGGAAATGGCCTTTAGTAGGTTATCTGTCTATAATAATTAATTTCCCGGATATAGAGTTGAGTACCTAACTATTCGTACTCTCTATACTCATAACGAGTACTGTCTACTACTCCCCTATTCATTCCGAATAGCATGTGCAATGCAAGTCAATGGGGGAAACTCGCAATATAACGAGTAACCCGAATGCCGTACTATTCGTGAGAATAGCGAATAGTGCAGCATTCGGGTTACTCGTTACATTGCGTGTTTTCTCCATTGACTTGCATTGCACATGCTATTCAGAATGAATATGCGAGTATTAGACAGTACTTGTTATGAGTATCGCAAGTACTCATCGCTAGCCGGGAATAATAAATGTGACACCCCTGGACTACTCAGGGCGTCACAGGGTACTGCACTTGCTGCTCTTTGGTGTAGAACTCAACCCCCCATGGTTCTGGGTTCCCAACCTATAGTGCTGCCTCCATCCATATCCAAATCCCAACCACACCTCACACCACATCCTGTCAGACACACCAGTGGGCTGCTTAGCTGGAATAGGGCCGCCCACCAAGGGGACAGGCAGACTGGTGGGAGGGAAGTAGAGGAAGAACAGTGGTAGCTCTCGAGTAGTGAGGAGCTTGTTGTCAGAATCTGCTTTGCGGCCGCAGCATCACTGACACTGCCTGAGTGAGTACATAGTCCTCCCCCTGCTTCCAATCAGTCCTGCGCTCCCCTACACCAGCGTTCCACCATCCAGAGTCCTGGGGCCTCCCCTACCCGTGGAGGGAACGTCATCTGGCTGCCCCGCTCCATCTCCCCCAGGTACTCCCATCGGCTGCAGCAGTACTCCCCTTACCGCGAACCACGGGTGGCGTCACGAACTCTCTCTCCCCTGTAAATAGCCCTCTTTTCATTTGAGAGTGGCCACGAGCCTCCAGGTCCAGAGACCCTCGAGCCACAGCAGCAGACCCCGGATCCGAGCGGTTCGACCACTGCAGGGGCGGGAATAATACTCTGGAATCTGAAGAGTTAGTTTGGACACACCTTCTCATCTCTAGAACAACTGTTAAGAGGAGACTTTGTGCAGCAGGCCTTCATGGTAAAATAGCTGCTAGGAAACCACTGCTAAGGACAGGCAACAAGCAGAAGAGACTTGTTTGGGCTAAAGAACACAAGGAATGGACATTAGACCAGTGGAAATCTGTGCTTTGGTCTGATGAGTCCAAATTTGAGATCTTTGGATCCAACCACCGCGTCTTTGTAGAAAAGGTGAACGGATGGACTTTACATGGCTGGTTCCCACCGTGAAGCATGGAGGAGGAGGTGTGATGGTGTGGGGGTGCTTTGCTGGTGACACTGTTGGGGATTTATTCAAAATTGAAGGCATACAGAACCAGCATGGCTACCACAGCATCTTGCAGCGGCATGCTATTCCATCCGGTATGCGTTTAGTTGGACCATGATTTATTTTTCAACAGGACAATGACCCCAAACACACCTCCAGGCTGTGTAAGGGCTATTTGACTAAGAAGGAGAGTGATGGGGTGCTATGCCAGATGACCTGGTCTCCACAGTCACCAGACCTGAACCCAATCGAGATGGTTTGGGGGTGAGCTGGACTGCAGAGTTAAGGCAAAAGGGCCAACAAGTGCTATGCATCTCTGGGAACTTCTTCAAGACTGTTGGAAAACGATTTTCGGTGACTACCACTTGAAGCTCATCAAGAGAATGCCAAGAGTGTGCAAAGCAGTAATCAAAGCAAAAGATGGCTACTTTGAAGAACCTAGAATATAAGACATATTTTCAGTTGTTTCACACTTTTTTAAGTATTTCATTCCACATGTTTTAATTTATAGTTTTGATGCCTTCAATGTGAATCTACAATTTTTAGAGTCATGAAAATAAAGAAAACTCTTTGAATGAGAAGGTATATCCAAACGTTTAGTCTGTACTGTATATATAATATATACATATATATATATATACATATATATATATATATATATATATATATATATATATATATATATATGTTTCTCTATATGTTTTTATATAACCACTATATACCTACATATAAGGAAAAGTATGCTTACTCAAGTGTTGTGAATACTGTCTGGTAGAGCTCCGCTCTTGGACTACCTTGGATTCTGTTCCTCAGTTCTACACACCTGGTTGGCAGCTCAAACCTTGATTTTGGATATAGGCGTTGTAACGCCTGCCTGGATCCACAGACTCAGACGGGCTGTAATGGACAGGCTAGAGGGAAGCCACACACCAAGCAGGACCCCCAGAACACTGAAACCCTTTAACCCCTATACAGGGATTTGGAATTACACAGGGCCCTGGAGATCACTACCTGTGGAAGGCTGCCGTCCGTTGAGAGTAGTCAGGCAGGGTCAAACCAGGAATAGTAGAACAGGGACAGAATCGGCAGGCAAGGACGTAATCAGAAAACGTAGCAGAGGTCAAATCCGGATCGGGCAGTGAGGTACAAAAACAGCAGGTAGGAGGGTAGTCAGAAAACACGCAGAAGTCAGCACACAAGAATCACTAAACAGAATAGGGCGAACCAGGAGCCAGGAAATCAGAACTATCTCTGGCAGAGGTCAGCAGTCATGAGAGGAATTAATAACGGTGTGGTGTCATCCCATTGGCTGTAGCTGAATGATGGCAACTTCAGCTGGAAGACACACACCACCTATAATCAGCCAGTGGTACTGCAAATCCCAAGATAAACCAGCCCAGTGGATGATCGGAGCCTGCGCCCACCGGTGCCGCTGGCATCAAATCCTCTCCCATCACCAGCACCATCCACTGCAGGATCATGGTGTCGCCTGGCGATCGGAGTAGAAGTGGCTGGAGTGGACTACGATGGTGACGTAACAGGCTTGTGCTAACTGTTTGTCTTTGCCAGTTGTATGAAATTCCTGAGACTATAGGAATCTGTCTCTTCTCCTCCTGGCTTCCCCGCTATCAAGCTAAGCTAAGTTCTTGGTTTTGCTTCAGACTTTTGTGTGTTATTTGCTTATTGCTTCTGTGAATTATCTCTAAAGGTTTTTTGTACTGTATCCTGTTTTGTTTGTGCCTTCAGATTAGGAAGATTTATCTTCCTAGTCAGTCTATGCTATTTATCTTAGCGAGGGTTAAGGCCCCGTCACACTAAGCAACATCGCTAGCAATATCGCTGCTAACGAACAACTTTTGTGACGTTGCTAGCGATGTTGCTGTGTGTGACATCCAGCAACAACCTGGCCCCTGCTGTGAGGTCGTTGGTTGTTGCTGAATGTCCTGGGCCATTTTTTAGTTGTTGCTCTCCCGCTGTGAAGCACAGATCACTGTGTGTGACAGCGAGACAGCAACAACTAAATGTGCAGGCAGCAGGAGCCGGCTTCTGCGGAGGCTGGTAACCAATGTAAACATCGGGTAACCAAGAAGCCCTGTCCTTGGTTACCCGATATTTACCGTTGTTACCAGCCTCCTCCGCTCTCACTGTCAGTGCCGGCTCCTGCTCTGTGCACATGTAGCTGCAGCACACATCGGGTTAATTAACCCGATGTGTGCTGTAACTAGGAGAGCAAGGAGCCAGCGCTAAGCATTGTGCGCTGCTCCCTGCTCTGTGCACATGTAGCTGCAGCACACATCGGGTTAATTAACCCGATGTGTGCTGTAACTAGGAGAGCAAGGAGCCAGCGCTAAGCATTGTGCGCTGCTCCCTGCTCTGTGCACATGTAGCTGCAGCACACATCGGGTTAATTAACCCGATGTGTGCTGTAACTAGGAGAGCAAGGAGCCAGCGCTAAGCATTGTGCGCTGCTCCCTGCTCTGTGCACATGTAGCTGCAGCACACATCGGGTTAATTAACCCGATGTGTGCTGTAACTAGGAGAGCAGGGAGCCAGCGCTCAGTGTGCGCTGCTCCCTGCTCTCTGCACGTGTAGCTCCGTGCGGTGGTAACCAAGGTAAATATCGGGTTGGTTACCCGATATTTACCTTAGTTACCAAGCGCAGCATCTTCCACGCGGCGCTGGGGGCTGGTCACTGGTTGCTGGTGAGCTCACCAGCAACTCGTGTAGCGACGCTCCAGCGATCCCTGCCAGGTCAGGTTGCTGGTGGGATCGCTGGAGCGTCACAGTGTGACATCTCACCAGCAACCTCCTAGCAACTTACCAGCGATCCCTATCGTTGTTGGGATCGCTGGTAAGTTGCTTAGTGTGACTGGACTATTAGTCGGCAGGGTAATTGTTAGGTTTTTTTCCTACAGTTTCACCAAAGTTTTGTACGGATTGTGAATGTGCGAGTATAAGATTACTCTTCCTTTTTGCACATTCCGTGTAGGAAGTTTGATAGGGTTTTTATGCCGACCGCAAGAGTTCCGTATCCTGTCTTTCGTATTTAGTATAGTGTGGCCTCTCTTTGCTCCATCTTGCTCTTTCTGTGTATGTCTTTTCATCTTTGCTGACAGTCTGTACATGTGGGAGGCTGCCTATTCTCTTTGGGGGAAATCTGCTCTGAGGCAAGATAGTTTCTTTCCACTTTCTGACTTGTAGGTTATGTAGTCCTCTGGCTGAGTTTGAGGCATCTAGGTTGTTAGGCATGCTGCCCAGCTACTTCTAGTGTGGTGTTAAGTTCAGGGCTTGCGGTCGGCACTTTATTACCTACGACTCTGGTGAATTATGTTCATGGTAGTCACTTAAGGGGTGGTGCACCCATATTTTTTATTGTCTAGTTCAATATTATATTGAGAAACAATGTTTCTCTCAAATACCTTATGTTGGCAATAGTGCCTGTGAGAGGCGCTATTGCAGACCACTGTTCCCGCTCCAGTTACGTCTCCGTCAAGTGCTGCCTCGTCACATCCGTGCAGCCGGCTGTATTCTTCCTCACTCACTGAGCTGTGAGCGGTGTTTCACTGCTGTCACAGCCCATCTGCTCCCTGCTCTCCCTCCTTCCCCTCCCTTCTCCCTCACAGCACAGCACAGCGCGTCGTGTCTCTTGCTTGCAGCGAAGAATACAGCCGGCTGCACGGATGTGACGTGTGCAGCACTTGACGGAGACGTCACTAGAGCGGGAACAGCGGTCTGCAATAGAGCCTCTCACAGGCACTATTGCCAACACAAGGTACTTGAGAGAAACATTGTTTCTCAATATAATATCGATCTGGACAATAAAAAATATGGGTGAACCATCCTTTTAACATCGGCTCATAACACTCAAGGTCACCAGCTGGACTGATACAAAGCAACGGAATGGAGATGTGATAAGAAAGACTGGCTATCTGCGCAAGTGCAAGAAACATTGCAAGAAATGGATTCAGAACATAGGAGGCATCGCAGAGGAAATTCCAAAATAGATAGATGTCACATACTTTTTACATATTTTTTAATATAAACAATGACATATACTTAGGAATTTTACTAAAAGATTAACCCTTAATTTTTCTATAAAAGGCTGGTAAAATTAAAAGCATGTCACTCTTGTGCAACTACCCTCACTGTGAGAGGGTTTAAACCAGATATTTGTTCGGTCTAAATTCCTTTTCCGGCACTTAGTAACTATTAATCAGCGATTTTAGCAGACATTCACTGTAAAGAAGGTTATTTCCGAAACAATGGAATTTCTCTTTGATAGTTGGTGCCAGTGACTCGGATCGCTCCAGGAAGGAACGGAGATTTAGGAGACAGACACCGGACGTACTTGTGGTGACTGTGGGTTGCCCAACTCGGAACCTGATCAATTCCAACGGACTGCGGTAAGAGTTTTGATTTATAATCATTCTCTTATCTGTGTCCTTGGACAGCTTTCATTAGGCTGGCGAAGTCTGGCCGGTCCTGTGAGTCTATCTCTACAACTGGATTCCCTTCCTCCTGGGCGACCTTAAAGAATCCGAAAAGGTTGTAAGTGTCTGTCTGCTGAAATAGTTCTCAGGGATATGTCTAGCTAGTTGTGTTTTCTGACACCGGTTTTTGTTTTTTTGTTTTTTGGGGGTTTTTTTTCTGTGTGAATTTTATTGTCTAGATCAGGTACACTTGATTGGTAGTAGTGGCAGACTTAAATGTCATAAGGCCCATTCAAGGTATACGCCCTTGCTATAGACGTCAGGCTAGCTGTCTTCCGTAGTATTGGGAAAAGACCTATCAAGGTCCTGGTTGGGTGTCCCCCTGAGTGGACACAGGTGCCCCCCTGAGTGGGCACGGGGTTAGGTTTACGTGTGTCCCCCTGAGTGGACACAGGTGTCCCCGTGAGTGGACATGGGTGCCTCCCGAGTGGGCACAGTGTTAGGTTTCTGTTTCAGAATTCACAACTAGTTGGAAAATTCCCCAACAAATGGACGCCTTTAAATCCATTTTTACGTCCAATGGTGGCTTAAACCCCGGACACATGAAAGCAAAAGTGACAAAATGAAAAGTTGATGCTAATTTGCAATATGCCGGAATGTGGTAGATTACAATATGAATAATGGAATAAGGCATTGAAAAAACAGAAGGGAACTTTGGAAAATGCAGGATTACTTGAGACAGCCCAAGCTTGGTATAGAGTAGCCTGCACAATTGTAAAAGAATGTTATATGTGAAGAAGGAAGTACGTGATAAGAAAGACAATGCATTGTGTTATGCTTACTACACGTTTTTGTCACAACCATCACCTTATAATGGCGTCGCTAGTCCACATTCTTGGACCTGCACACACTGTCTCCAGTAAAACCCTCCCAAACCTTTATTCTGTGTCTTGTTGAACGGCCCGCCCCTCGCCCACACCGTCCTTTATTTGCACACCCTCTGATGTCAAGCTGCCTTCACTCAGTGACGTAGTTACCTGTTACGAGGGGGACCCGGGGAAGCGTGCCAAGATGGGAAATGGACAGCTTCCGCCGGTCAAGGTCCACTGTGCGGTGTAAGGGACCGCTGCTATGGTCAGGAAAGAGTGAGCGGGTTGCTACTAGTGATCGTCTGGAACGTCACAGACGATCTATGTACACCGGTCCGCCCTAACCCGTGAGGGTTGTATGGCTCGGGGCTTCTCGTACGGTGTACCTGTTGCACGGGGACGCACAGAGGTGCCTACGCACGTGTGCCAGCGGGAGTCACAGGATATGGCACGAGGGTAGCACAGAGGTGCCCACGCACGTGTGCTTTCAATAACCAGGTGAGTCCGGTGGAGACTCGAGGAGCTCACCTGGGACAGGAACACAGCCTGTTGAAGGAGATACTGCCGGAGCAGCAAGGCAGGAACACGGCCTGCAAACCAGGTGCTGCCTGAGCAGCAAGGGCAAAGCCCACGAAAGACAATGACGTCTGTACAGTGGCGTGGCAGCACGCTGCCAGACATCCAAACATAGAAGGACGGTCGCGCACTGCCATGATGGCAGGGGGAGCTTTTAAGGAGGTGTAGCTCCACCCAAGGGCGGGCGCGAGATGGGCGTGACTCAATCAGCGTTCGTGACGTCCTGGCCCAGCCAGTCAGGATTCAGCACATCACCAGCCTCGTCATGGGGCCGTGTGATATCAGTGAGCGAATCAGAAGACGTCACGTGGAGCACATGCTCATCCTCCTGCCTCTGGGTCATAAAGGCGGGATCCCCGGTTTCACAATGTGCAGAGACATGGGAAGTCTTGCTGCTTCCCTGAGCATCTATTCTTTGCACACTGCGCAACTTCCCAGAGCCTCCATGATGCTGAGCAGGAGAGCTCGTGGCAGGCAAGGGATGGGAGACCGCTCCATTCCCTGCAAGGGGAGAACCACTAGGTGTCACCCTTCTGCTGTGTCTCAGAGAAGGCAACTCCTGCAGACTGCGCAGTCTCCCAGACCTTTGGTGCTGCTGAGCAGTAGGGCTCGTGGCTGACAAGGAATGGGGGACCACCTCATTCCTTGCAACAAGAGAGCCACGACGTGTAACAGTTACCCATGTGGCAAGCTCCTCCCCAAACGGCCATCTTGGTACACCCAATGTGCAGAGTACACTCAGTCCCAACCATGTTCCCTTATATCCATTACTGGCAGCTGATGGAAGTTACTACATTCCTCCAGAACATGTAGCAGCCCTGTTCCCACACTTACCCTCCCCGGAAAGTTTTTTGATACTCCTGCTATTAAAAATGTTTTCTGCAAAAGACGTGATGTTATTGAACCCGGTGAGACTGTCCCTGATCCCGGCCTACCAGCTGCCCCTCCTGAGGAAACAGGTCCTGATCCCCAGACCCCCAGTCGGCTGATACCTGCCGTAGTGACCTTCTCCACTCCTAACTGTTCCTCATTAACTATAAATGAGGATATTCCTGATCAGAGGGACACCCTCCCAGTTTCAGAGGTGCCCAACATCTGGGACCCAATCATGCATTCTGAAATATGGACCAATACTATCCTTACAGTAGACATAGGGCCTATAGAGATGCAAAGACTCTCTGCTATTGTCAATTCAGCCAACTCGTCCCTCCGCCATAGTGGGGACTAGCTATAGTACAAGCAGGGGGGCCAGAAATACAATCTGACTGTCACTCCATCACAAGGAAAGAGGGCAAAATCCAACTCACGGACCTGGCTGGACCAGGAAATCTCCGTTGTAATATGAGTATACATGCAGTCGGACCAATGTATGACCCTGACAACATCAGTGCTGTGTGGAGGATCTACAGTTGACGATATCCCATGTACTTGAACTGATCAGGAAGAAACTCCTCCAATCCATTGCCATATCTGCAACCAGCTCCCAGTCATTTACTGCAGCCAGAATGTATTTCCACATCATCACCCCCAGGGGCATCGGATGAATTACTGACTGGCCTACCAGCACCCCCTGTTGTCATGCTCCCACTAACCCTAAAGGGTGAAACCATTCCGGACCCTAAACCAGAAGAACCTAAGTATGTCCTCTTTACCCTAGTCTGAGTGAATAGCCTACTCAAGAGCATTAAAATAAATCCTTTATTAATTATTCTAAAAGAGGAATCCACTCCCTCGAATAAATTCTCAATTCACAAAGCCTTCACCATGTGTAATCAGTGCGTGCCCATTTCATGCCGCTTTTAGAACGTCATGGTGGAGGCCACTAGTTCAAAAACAACTAAATAAACCAACATAATAAACAAACACAATATGTTTATGCCAGATATGGATTTTTGGTCCAATTTGATAGAATAAACTAAGGCATAGAAACTAAATAAACCTAACAAAAATTCACCATGTTCTTATAATGGTACTGACAGCGGTCAGATACCGCGATTATTGGTACATGTTAGGCATATAGCCGAATTGGTTCAAAGACAATGAACACACTAGTTCAAACAACTAAATAAACCAACAAAATAAACAAACACAATATGTTTATGCCAGATATGGATTTTTGGTCCAATTTTGATAGAAAAAACTAAGGCATAAAAACTGAATATACCTAACAAAAATTCATCATGTTCTTATACATGGTACTGACAGTGGTCAGATATCACAATTAGATAAACATGTTAGGCATATAGCCGAATTGGTTCAAAAACAAAAGAACATACCAACGTAATAAACAAACACAAGATGATTATGCCAGAGCACGGACAATAGTCCGACTTAATAGAAAAACTAAGGCATAAAAACTAAATATACCTAACAAAAAATTGCATCACTTGTTATATGATACTGACAGCGGTCAGATACCACACTTATAGACAAATGTTAGGCATATAGCAGGAATGATCTCACCAAATCCTTCCACAGATAGTGGGCAGGCAGTCTCTCCTTTTGGATTCCTGGGTTCAGTATGCTAGTCCGGCATTCACTCTCCCTGTCCAATCAGGAGGCCATAAAACAACAAATTACCTGCCACCCCAAACTCCCGTCCTAACAAGGACGGTCCACATCTAATGCAAGGTTGGACCCCTAGGCTGACCCTGTTTCCGTCCCGACGCGTTTCGTCCACATTGACTCCTCAGGGGACATATTAGAAATACACCAGGTCCTCACTGCCAGCCCTCACATGTCACAGATGTCAAAGGAAGCTGGCTCGTACATAATGGGGTCTTTTAAACATGGCGTTAATGTGGCTCCTCCAATCAGGAGGGACATCTCACCTGATGTTTTAATTACATTAGTATTATGTAGATAGTGATGTAATCCACTTAGTATTCGGCACATGTGGAGCAGCAATCCATGCTGCTCAGCGTGCGTTCCATCCCAAGAAAGAAACCGCCCATAACTGTCAATAGATAGAGATAATAGGAGGAGAGGAACATCTCCTCCCCCTCCACAATACGTCACCTCAATACGTCATCTGACCCATAATACACTGGCGTCTCACATAGAGGAAATCCCCGGCACGCAGAGACACGTGGTCAGAGGGGAGGGGGTGGTTCTCCCTCTCCCACTCAGAGCAGTACTTCCTCCTGCGTCGCCCAGGTTTGCGTTCCACGAGCGTTCCACCCAGGGCACGCCCCCGGAAATGACCGCTCATGGGTAAGAGGAGGGTCCTACTCCATCTCCGTCAGAGGTTGCTTCTCCATATTCCGTCCCCCAAGCTTGCGCTCCACGAGCGTTCCACCAAGGGAACGCCCCCGGGAGCGCGTGTCCAGAAGGAGACATAATAATATCCGCCCCATTGAAACTCCATTAACCGGGAGCCCAGTCACTCTTACATAATAGAAGAACACACGCCCCCAAACCGGGGGCGACTGAGCAAAGGGGCGGATAGCCTTTTTTAACCCATCACAGAGTTCTCTCTGTCAGATCATAAGGTATATGTTAGAAGGTCCGCATATTATTATCTTAGGCATCATATCGACAATGCGAAGCAGCAGATCATTCCAAATATAAAGTCTCCAAACAAAAAGGAGGCCAAACCATCCCAAATGCTGCACACCAGGGGGTGAACCAGCCATGCAGACATCGCATACAGCTGGACAGCTGCTCACTCCACACGGGCCGCATCATCATGAGATGGTGGCCTCACATATAGGGGACCTCACAATATCAATAGGAGACACCTTCCATCAGTAATATCACATAATGCAAGGGACAGCCAGTGAAAAAAATCCTGGTTTAACGGGTACCCAGAAAATATATAGGGCGTATTCCAGGAGGTTTCTTGAGGGGAATTAAATGAACCCAGGTGCCCTGGGTGGAACGCTCGTGGAACGCAAACCTGGGCGACGCAGGAGGAAGTACTGCTCTGAGTGGGAGAGGGAGAACCACCCCCTCCCCTCTAGCCACGTGTCTCTGCGTGCCGGGGATTTCCTCTATGTGAGACGCCAGTGTATTATGGGTCAGATGACGTATTGAGGTGACGTATTGTGGAGGGGGAGGAGATGTTCCTCTCCTCCTATTATCTCTATCTATTGACAGTTATGGGCGGTTTCTTTCTTGGGATGGAACGCACGCTGAGCAGCATGGATTGCTGCTCCACATGTGCCGAATACTAAGTGGATTACATCACTATCTACATAATACTAATGTAATTAAAACATCAGGTGAGATGTCCCTCCTGATTGGAGGAGCCACATTAACGCCATGTTTAAAAGACCCCATTATGTACGAGCCAGCTTCCTTTGACATCTGTGACATGTGAGGGCTGGCAGTGAGGACCTGGTGTATTTCTAATATGTCCCCTGAGGAGTCAATGTGGACGAAACACGTCGGGACGGCAACAGGGTCAGCCTAGGGGTCCAACCTTGCATTAGATGTGGACCGTCCTTGTTAGGACGGGAGTTTGGGGTGGCAGGTAATTTGTTGTTTTATGGCCTCCTGATTGGACAGGGAGAGTGAATGCCGGACTAGCATACTGAACCCAGGAATCCAAAAGGAGAGACTGCCTGCCCACTATCTGTGGAAGGATTTGGTGAGATCATTCCTGCTATATGCCTAACATTTGTCTATAAGTGTGGTATCTGACCGCTGTCAGTAATATATAACAAGTGATGCAATTTTTTGTTAGGTATATTTAGTTTTTATGCCTTAGTTTTTCTATTAAGTCGGACTATTGTCCGTGCTCTGGCATAATCATCTTGTGTTTGTTTATTACGTTGGTATGTTCTTTTGTTTTTGAACCAATTCGGCTATATGCCTAACATGTTTATCTAATTGTGATATCTGACCACTGTCAGTACCATGTATAAGAACATGATGAATTTTTGTTAGGTATATTCAGTTTTTATGCCTTAGTTTTTTCTATCAAAATTGGACCAAAAATCCATATCTGGCATAAACATATTGTGTTTGTTTATTTTGTTGGTTTATTTAGTTGTTTGAACTAGTGTGTTCATTGTCTTTGAACCAATTCGGCTATATGCCTAACATGTACCAATAATCGCGGTATCTGACCGCTGTCAGTACCATTATAAGAACATGGTGAATTTTTGTTAGGTTTATTTAGTTTCTATGCCTTAGTTTATTCTATCAAATTGGACCAAAAATCCATATCTGGGGTAAACATATTGTGTTTGTTTATTATGTTGGTTTATTTAGTTGTTTTTGAACTAGTGGCCTCCACCATGACGTTCTAAAAGCGGCATGAAATGGGCACGCACTGATTACACATGGTGAAGGCTTTGTGAATTGAGAATTTATTCGAGGGAGTGGATTCCTCTTTTAGAATAATTAATAAAGGATTTATTTTAATGCTCTTAACTATACCTACCAATTGGGATTGCTGTATTACCTGAATAGCCTACTCACTCAGCTACCAGACCCGGAGAAGCAGCCTATGCCTTTCTACAGAAGACTTCAGGTAATCTGTACAACCTATTCTGCAGTTTGGAAGGATCTATCCAACTTAGCAAGCATCAAAATCGGTACTGTATGTTACCCAATCATTCAATCTGCTCTTGACTAGAGCACTCTGGATTCAACGGAGGATTTCAGATCTGGAGTCGAGTTCTGCTGCCAAGTCCAAGCATGAGCAAAAGATTGCCTAGTTGACTCCTCCACCAATATCACCAACGTATCCCAAGAAGACAATGAGTTGGCTGAAAAATTCTATATGAGATTATTCACTTCCTTTGGTGATCAAGGCTATGACATGTCTGTCTCATTCCAACATGTTCACTTCATAACGTCTTTTGTCAAAGGACTTAAGGACTCTATCAGATCGAAAATTCAAGATACCAGACCCAAATACCCGGAGCTCACCACTAAACAGGTTCTCCTCATTGCTAAGTCCATTCAGAAGAAATATGCCTCCACCAGTTCTACCTCTAATACTACGTCGCTTATGAATAATGCCCCTGTTAACCAAGACCAACAGACCCAATGCCAGATGTACCCTCCTCTTCAAGTATACTCACCTCAACAAACATATCGAGGTGGGCCCCAGCAACGCCTCCCACCCAGGAATATAAAAGATACTATGTGTTTCAGATGCGACAACTATGGACATGTCAGAAGAAACTGCAGGACTCAAATGCAGGAAGCACTCCCTGCCGGAAACAGTGATGGCCCGCAGAACAACTACAGCAACCATTCACAACAAATATCCCGTCCATAGAAAATCAGCAAGACTGTGTCAAATGCTTTTAAAAATATAATTGTCACCAATACTCCTTCTAAATTAGGCCCCATATCGACAGTATCTCTTGATGTTAATGGGCAAACCATGCCTTTCCTGGTTGACACAGACGCAGCCAGACCAGTTATATGCCTCCAGAACTTAGAAGACCTATCTTTGCTACAAAAGAAACTTAGAGCTTCTATTGTATATAATGAAGATGGGATGCACTTGTCTATGTCTGATTCTCTGACGCCAGAAGATGCCTGCCTTGTTGAAGCCGCCCCACTCCTCTTCATTGTTACGGCACCGTCTCCGATATCGGAATACTGTTTCAATCAAATCCCTTCAGATTTCTGGTCAAAAAAGCAAAAATGACATTGCACATGTGGAGCCCCAGGATCTGGTTGCCACAACAGTGTTGCCCCCTCAAAAGGGTTAATACTGAGTCTGGAGGTAATTGGGGAAATCATTGGCCAGTAAGTTCAACATCCAACACAGTTTCTCCCTCAGGCCAGCAGAGGGAGCTCTGAACCTGGAGTTCCAGGGAGCATTCCTCAAGCCTGACCTGAGGGAGGAGTTAGTGTGCAGTCTGTGAGGGAAGTTTGGAGAGTGAAGACACAGAGTAGTGCTGTCCTGTGGACTGGGGCCTGGAGCTGAAATAGCTTGGCCCAGTGAAGCAGGATTGGCAGAGAGGCACAGAAGAGAATTAGACATCGGAGTTTGTGGTTGCCAGGGCGTAAAACCCTTCCCTGGTAGTCGAATCCGAAGGGTAGGAGGACTGCAAGTCCCCAAAGCAACCTGAAGGTAAAGCTGCATCACCAAGGCCCGGTGTGGACTCCAGCAGAGAAGCATCAGAGAGGGCCTGCACAGCCTACCACACAGGTAGAGGGACGTACCACCGGTCCCAGCAGCAAGACGGCCATTGCTAATTCAGAGTGCAGGGTCCTATGAAAGTAAAGGAAGAACAGGGAGTAGGCCTCATACTCAGCTGGCCAAAAAGAGCACCCCAGTTACTTCCAGGCCGGCCGGAGCCCTCTACCACCTGTAACGGTCTCCCAGGACTAACCGTATGCACAGTAAAAGAGGAGAAGGTAAAAAGACTGTTGTTTGTGTCCGGTCCTTTCACCGCCCTGTCGGCCCTGCACTACACCGCAACTACATCGACACTTACAAGCACCAACTGTTGCCCCGGGGCACCGCTCCACCTGTGGGGAGCAGTAACACCATTGCTGCCGTTCCATCACCCCGGAGGCCTCAAACAGCAGCGGCGGCTTAATAGCCTCAAACCACAGGTGGCGTCACGAAAATTATAAACTTTAATCACCCCCAACACGGAAGCCATTATATTAATTGACTCCCGCCAGGGTCACGGAGTCGGGCCCCGCCACCACTGACGACCCCCCGACTAGTCCGGCCCGGCACCGGGTGTCCCATAGCCCTGGGGTGGGCGAGTCACACACATTGCAGTTTCATCTGTACAGATTTTCCTATAACCAGGAGCCACTATACATCGATTACCTCAATATCCCCTGAAGACCAACCAAGACAAATGCCTTGAGGAACAAATCCAATCTCTCTTTGCAAACGGTGCCCTGATACGATATGTCTCTCCTCCCAATACCCCTCTCTTTCCGGTAAAGAAAGAAGACTGCCAAGAGAGAACCAGAAAGAATGAAAAACGAAGATATTACCCTAAGTCACCCTGTCACTATCCTTGTCCCACATGATCTCAAAGCTATTCTCGAACAAATTCAACAGAAGAATATCTCCTCGTAAAGGAATACAAGACTCCAGTGCGCCTTGCTCCTGCCCTCCAATGTTACGCCCCAGTGCTGTAGTACTCTCAATGCATCGACTCGGCTTCATTTTTCAAGGGGAGATTACTTCTCTACATGGGATATCCTCTCCAGACCTGTGGACATTGACCATGAAGACCAAGACACCCAGGAACATAATTGCTTTAAACTTATGCGATCTGAGTGCTCCCACCTGCCCACAGCTACAGAGACACCATTGCCAGATGCTGATCTAACTTTCTTTACAGATGGGTCACGCTACGCGGATGAGACAGGACAGTTTCACACAGATTACTCTTTTATGGCGCCTCCGGATATCATTATTGCGGAACCATTGCCTTCACTCAAGTCAGCACAAAAAGCCAAACTGACGGCCCTCACTAAAGCCTGCGAACTGGCGGAAGAAAAAAAAAAAGCTAATGTCTACACAGACTCCAGATACACGTCTCTGTGGGCACTACGAGGCTACAAAAGAGCCAGTGAAGCACCCATAAAGAACTCTGAAGCTGATGAAGCATTGATCACAGCTCTCAAACTACCAATGGCCGTGTCAGTCATAAAAAACTAAAGTATACGGGAAACTAAACACATATGATTAGGAAGATACTCAAGCATTTATTCTGATACTTTAATCTAACTGGGATAAAAGTGCCCTGTTATCACGGCTGGTGAGGGTTCCAGTGGTCGGATGGCCACCGATCAACAGTTTAACCACTACTTTCTGGAAAATATGCGCCTTTTTACATGTTTTTGATACATTTTTACATGAGGCTTTATTTCCTATTCGTTTGAATGAGTGAAAAATTCTGCATTAACACTGAAGAAATATACATGCTGCAGATATAGAAATAATGCTTTCATGATTCAAATCTGCAAATAATTTTTGGATGCTCGGAGAAAAAAAGGCTGCAAAACACACAATATGAACAAATCTTTACAATTCTAGAGTAATCATTTATTTTATCCTGTACCTATCTCTTTCATCTACCTACGCGGCTTATATAAACTGTCAGATGCCTCCACCTGATGCATACTAACCAATGCCACTCAAGCCAGATTATCTAATGGTCCCTTACCTCACACTGAAACCAAAAGACCTTCCTCCATAGCCTCTTCCCACCTCTCCATATGACCCCAGAAATCATGGAACATAGAACCTTCTATCTCTTGTCACATAATAACCAAAATCGTCTTACATATTATAAGACAACACGTTAATTACTAATATGAGTAAATACAGAGATATCAATTATGTAGAAAAGTAATTTAAGAAATACTTACACCCAGAGCTATAACAAAGTTCCGCAGTAGAGGAGCAAGAAGATCGCCAAGTTGCTTAAACAATTCTTCCTGTGAAATATGTGTCATGTTAGTTGCACAATTTGCACCTGTCGTCTACATCTTCCTAAGAAACCTTTAATAGATTGAAAAAATGCAGGTGGTAACAGCACAGCAGCTATAGGTGCAAAACAGTAAGATATCATTAACCTTTTTGCTATATTACAAATATGTCAGGAGGAATCATAAGGTTCGGGGTATAAGAAATGGCATTTAGTAGGTTATCTGTCAATCATTGGCCGGGAATAATACTCTGGAATCTGAAGAGTTCAAAAGCATTTATATAAGTGATCAAGAGATCACCTAGAAGAAAGTTTCAAGTGAAAAATGCCAGAAAAATAGCAGTAGAGAATACACTGTTATTGATATCATTCTTAAGGCAATTACCAGTCCTGCTACCAATGGTGGAACATATTGGATGATTTTTGGTCATATGACTGGACCAATATACAAATAAGTAAAGAGATATTTTAAAATATGGTTAATTATACAACGCGTTTCGGCTCAGATGTTTTATCCTTCAGCCTTCTTCAGGTATAATTGTGAGAAAAAAGATGTATAGATGTATTTTTTCTCACAATTATACCTGAAGTAGGCTAAAGAATAAAACATCCGAGCCGAAACGCGTTGTATAATTAACCATATTTTAATGTACAAATATCTCTTTACTTATTTGTATATTGGTCCAGTCATATGACCAAAAATCATCCAATATGTTCAACCATTGGTAGCAGGAGCACCGCAAGACTGGTAATTGCCTTTGGAACTTCTTTCACTAAGTGGACCTGCTAAAGGGCTCCTCTATAGTATCCAGTGCGATTGCTGCATACTGCACCATTATCCTATTGGAAAGTGGATCAACTCCTCTTGGATTATTCCAGGTTTTCTAACCTCTGAACCACTATTTCAACACCTTTATATATAAAAAACTCACTACACTCAGATTGGCGCCGCGTTTGTCTCTTTCTATCTTCCCTTGTCTCCAGGGCATTTTTTCAATTGATATCATTCTTATTGAGCGTCCTAAAGGGGGTTTTACACACTATGATATCATTGCCGATATCGCTAGCATGCGTACCCGCCCCCATTGTTTGTGCGTCACGGGCAAATCGCTGCCCGTCGTGCACAAAATCGCACTCCCTCGTCACACGGCTTATCTGCCCTGCGACGTCACTCTGCCCGGTGGTTCGCCTCCTTTCTAAGGGGGTGGGTTATGCAGCGTCACAGCGACGTCACACGGCAGGCATCCAATAGAAGTGGAGGGGCGGAGATGAGCGGGACGTGAACATCCCGCCCACCTTCTTCCTTCCGCATAGCCGGTGGAGGCAGGTAAGGAGATGTTCGTCGCTCCTGCGGTGTCACATATAGCGATGTGTGCTGCCGCAGGAACGAGGAACAACATCGCTAATGAGAGGTAAATGATTTTTGGTTTTAGGACGACCTCTCCACGGCAAACGATTTTGGCCACTTTTGCGATCGTTTTAGGTCGCACAAAAGTGTCACTCGTCACCCAGACGATAAAACATTAACAATATTGTAGCGTGTAAAGCCCCCTTAAGTCTTCTCAGTGAAAATGCTGATGATTAGAGATGAGCCACCACGCTAATGTTCGAGTTCGGTTCATCGAACTTGGGGTGTGTTCGTAGAACGTTCGTCGAACAGTCTCGAACACTCTCGAACACCATTGAAAACAATGGCAGGAAAACACAAACACGTACAAACGATGGGTAACCATCGCGACCGATGCCGGAACCTCTGTTGACAGAGCGCTTACGTCAAAGGCAGGAGCCACTTCTCTCTGATTGGCCAGCGTGCTGCCTTTAAGTAGTGTCTGTCAAAGGAAGTCCCTCCCTCGTCGCGATGGTTACCTGATACACATAGTTCGCCGCTACAGGATGTGTATCGGGTAACTATCGCGACGAGGGAGGAACGTCCTCTGTCAGACGCTACTCAATGCAGTGCGCTGGCCAATCAGAGGCAAGGCTTCTCCCTTTTGACGTCAGTGCTCTGGCAGCGGAAGTTCCGGCATCGGTCACGATGGTAACCTGATACACATCTTGTACCAGCGAACTGCAAGTCCCAGGAGGCCGGCGATGGAACGGAAGGTAAGGTGAGCATAATATGTGTGCGTGCGTGTGTGTTTGTGTGTGTTTGTGCATGTGTGGAATGGCACAATAGGACACCAGGATGGGACATTAAACAAGTTGTGGAAGGAATTGTCTGCATTGCAATGATTTCCTATGGTAAATCTTGCTTTGCTAGACGAGTAACTTGGTTAACAAGCACACTCCCAGAACGGATTGTTCTTGTTAACCAAGGTTTCACTGTATTAACATTGAATGACAGTATTACTGTGAAAAGCCAGTTACGCTTTTGGTGATCGAACCGTTATCGAACATAACCTTGAACTGTCGAACTTGAAGCTAATTGTTCGCGTTCATCGAACGACTCGAACATCGCCTGAAACAGGTCGAATTTGAGATTGGCAAACAGTTAGATTCGAACACTGCACATCTCTTCTGATGATTTGACCAAGAGACTTTCATTTCACCTGCTTTTATTTTGCATCTCTAAGGCCATATTCAGAGCTAGCTCGGCATGTCTGCCACATATGTTGCTGCAAACGTGACAAATCTGTAGCAAAATCAGCTATTCATTTAATGCAATGGAAAGCATGGAATCAATCACAAAATTTCCCAGCACATTCTGTAGCTTTGAAGACAGGTAACTTGCTCTTAAAGAAAATGTTTCCATCAATGCGATATCTATAATTCTTTATAAAGTTCTATGATGAAAGGTTTGCGCCAGCTCTCAAAGTTAACACCTATCCATATGTTAGGTAATCTCTCTCTGATTACTGGTGGTCTCATGACTGTAATCCCTTCAAATCTCCAGAATGATGAGAACCTTGACAACCATCACATTAAACTTTCAAACAACACTTTTTTTCATGTCAGAATCTATAGAATATATATATATATATATATATATATATATATATATATATAAAAATGAAATACCGCAGGTTTCATTCTGGCAGTTGAGTGTCAAAATTTCCTAACACTTTCTATTGTCTGATGAAAAATAAATGATGATCTGTTCGATGGAGAGGTGAAAACTTGCCCACAATCTTCAGAATGAGGAGTTCTTATTCCCATTACAAAATGGAGTGGCATGTAGTTGGATGTTCAACCCCTGCTCCATTCATTATTTATGGGGCTGATGGAAAAATCAAAATGTATCACTCGGAAGCCCCTTAGGGAATGATTAGAAAGATACTCAAGCATTTGTTCTGACGCTTTAATCTAACTGGGATAAAAGTGCCCTGTTCTGACGGCTGGTGAGGGTCCGAGTGGTCGGATGCCCACCGATCAACAGTTTAACCACTACTTTCTGGGAAGGTGCTGATTTGTTTACATTGCACAATCTCTGTAGTCTGCTCATTAGGCCGAGGCCACACGGGGTTATGTGCGAGTCCTTGCATGACAATCGGCTCATGCTCGCAGCATAGCGGGATCCGAGTGTCATGCGAGGGTCATGCGACTGTGGTCCGATCAGACCACAGCTGCAGAAGCTGCAGAGGCTGCAGAGGGAGGGGGGGTGGGGCGGCGATGAGGAGGGGAGGGCCAGCGCTGCAGAGGAGAGGGGGGATTTCTTTCCCTATCTCCTCCGTTGCCGGCTGATGCAAGAATCGCACTGCTCTCTCGTTACAATGGTGTAACGCGAGAGTAGTGCAATGTTTCTCTCACCCCATAAACTTTCATGGGTGCGAGTGGAACAGAATCGTGTTCCACTTGCAGCATGCTACGACTGATTTCTCGGTCCGATTAGGGCTGAGTAAATAATCGCTCATGAGAGCGGGCACATAGAGTAATATTGGTCCGAGTGGAATGCAATTTTTTATCGCATTCCAATTCCACTCTCACAGTTTTTCTCGCTGTGTGTCCTAGGCCTTATCATCACAATTGGTTATGGTCACGACCCCCTCTGCACAAGTCAAAGAACATTACCAGGAATCATCTAACAAATGTAATTATATAAATAACACAAATGTGATTTAAAAAAATATTCATAGACAATATTAAACTTTATTTGTAGACATCTCAAGAACAGAACAAGGAAATATTTTCATACCACTGTATCTTTGGTTCCAAGAGCATCATTCGCAAAGCAACCGATATTTTGCTGAAATACAAATAAATAAAATATTTGTTATGTTTTTGTAAACATTCCACACTATTCATTTATTTATAATGATACTATAACTCCGTTTATGTTTACGCTTGTGTCATGGTTTGTCTTTATTACAGAAACACTACAGGTACTATTAGTACTTGACAGATTCCATTGTTGGATGTTATTTTATACCATTCAGTATGAAAAATAGTGCTGCATAAAAAATCTTCCAGTGAAATCTGAAGGAATAAGCAACATAGACTCCAAATAATTGTAAAATTTACAGAAAATTTAATAATTTACCCTAATATTCTGGGTCTGTGTCGCTTGTTTTATATAGTAACCGAGAGTGTCTGTAAAAATGTAATTTTTTATCTATTTCCGGTATATTTTTTTGTTGATTGATGAGTCCATCAGCAGTTGTTCTCTTATTTATTATATACAGTATTGTTTCTGTTCCTTACTCACAGAGACATACTGCACCATTGCTATGAAGCTATACAACATTAGTATTTTCCCATGCAGTTATCACAAGATCTTAGTTCACGGAAAGTTTTACAGCACAAATTACGATCAGTAGTAGCAGCAAAAAAGCACAGAGCTCCCCCTAGTGGTGTCTCCAGGATGAGGAGTTTTATCGTGCGCTGTGTAAGGGGATGTAAAGGACTTGGAAAATTATCAGTCCACTCATTTCAGTTGTCTGGTATAAATTGTTCACTCCAATCTTGATGATGATGAGGGGGTGCGCTGGATTCAGACATGCCTGATTCACAAAGAAGCACTTGTGGTGATTTCAATGTCAATTCTGTGTGATTCGTTGCTTGTGGATTGACAGGTCTATTGTTAGCATAATATTAAGAGATACTTATTGGATAGCATTGCTTTTAGACTCATGCGATGAAAGCAAAAGGGAAGAATTTGTTTCTATTTCCAAAGGGAGGACCTATGTACTTAGTATGGTACAAGTTTCACCAAGCAAGTGCTTGCCACCCACATTTCTGCTCACAAAACCTCTCTCTGCTTCTCAAACAGTCTATGGCTTCTCAAACAGTCTATGCCCCACCAGCTCTGACAGCACTAATGCTATAACGAAAATAATGTTTATGGGACATGATGCACCAGAAGTTTTTTCTTCTGCTGCATCAACTTGATGCACATCAGCAAACAGATGCACCGGCTGACCTTCCAGGTTCAGTTGTACTGGGCAGTGCTGTTTCTCCACGAGATACCTGTATCCCTGATCCCATGGTCATCAGATTGGAAAAGTGGCGAGAATTTGTCTAGTTTGACATTGTTATACTGCCTTGTCCAGCTGCAGGAGGTGGCGAGCCGTGCTCACTCCTACGTGGAGATGTTATTGTAATGAAAATAAAATGTATATAAAGGTATGGTGTATAATATAGGTTGCAGCAGAGCTGAATGGGCACGGTGTTCGGTTACACCTAGTGTGTCGCCCACTTGCAGCGGTCGCCTCCGGGACTTCACTCAACCTTCTGGGACACCATAGGGACTCCACTTGATTACTGCTGGCAACAGGTATGTCAGGTCATTTACTTCTGAGTCGTGATGCCACTCTCGGTTTGCGGTCAGGTGAGGAATGACCGCTACTGCAGTTTAACGAGCGTCTGGGGCTGATGAGATCTGCAGTTAGATGGTGTGGCCTCCCAAGAGTGAGGCTGGCCCCAGTGGCTCGGGTGTATGTGTGTGGAACAACAGGTCACTGAAGATCTCAGTCTCAGTTCAAAATGTCTTTCAACTTATTTACTCACGTTCAGCTGGTTTTGTGAGATAACCCGGACGATACTAAGATAGACCAGAGGGAACCAGGTATCCTTCAGGCTGTCATAAGGGTGACCGCTAACTCGCCTACCTAGCACTTGTTGTTTTCAGACAACCCCTGACTTAAAGTACCGTAGGATTCATCGAGGCAAGTCACAACTGCCTTTTCTCCCCTTTCTGGCCCGTTTGCTGACAGCATGGATAAAGGTGGATAGCTGCAGGTGTCGCGGGCGGGGAGGAGGGTGTCAGCACACCGCGCTCACCCCTTCTGCTCGGGTCCGGCAGTTGCTCCTGGTGGCTCGAGCTGCGGGCCGGATCCCGGGGTGTCTCGAGCGACACTCCTCGCCCGTGAGTGAAAGGGGGGTGTTTGTTGGGATTATAGTTCGTGACGCCACCCACGGTTGTGGTGATGGCACCACCGCTGCTCAGTGTGGGGGTCCCGGGGATGGTGATTGGAGCAGCCAGGTGTTGTGTTGCCCCTCCGTGGGTAGGGGTTGGTGATCCCGGGGCCCGGTGAAGAGATGTGAAGTGTAGGGCCTGGAGGGCGCAGGGACGCGGGGGCAGCACTGTGCCGTGCGGCACTGTGGTACTCACTCAGCCTGAGACACGGACACAGTTTGTACGGTAAACCAACGGCTGGTAGGACGGTCCCACAGACGGTTGCACCTGCACTCCCGGTAGTTAACGGTGTTGTCACTCTTCCCTGCACCTTGTGTTCTGATGGTGGTAGCGGTGGATTCCCTCCGGTTACCCGCTCCCCGACTGCAATCTGGGCCGGAGGAGCTCTACACTTTGCCCGCAGGCGCTGGCCCTGGGGAAACTGGTGCCTTGGCGGTGGCGGTGTCTCCCCGATAATGGTCGGGCTGTTGCCGTCAATCGGGACTTTGTTGCTGGGAGATCTACGTCCCCTTCACTAACGGATTTAGCAGTTCTGACGACTCCTAGCCCTGCTGGGGTCCGAAAGGCCCCTGTCCTGGTGCTGACTGTCCTTCGGAACACTGCTCCAGACCACCGGGCACACAGCCAACGGGGTCCTTCCAGGAACCTCCGAACCGTCCCACTCCGGACAGCCACCGTCGTTGTCAACCTTGCTGGTTCCGTCCGGACACACAGTCACGGACCTTCAGGCTTTTCTGTCACTTTCTACTTTCTCCTTTCTACTTTCACTCCGTGTTGTTTACTCTAGCCCTTCACTGGACTTCACTCTTGCCCTCCCTGGGCTTTCTTCCTGGTAACTTCCTGCCTCCAGATCTGTGAGCTCCTTGGTGGGCGGAGCCAACCGCCTGGCCCACCCCCTGGTGTGCATCAACAGTCTCTGGAAGAGGGCAACAAGGGTTTGTGTTTTGACTGTGGTGTTCCTACCTGGGATGTGGGGTGTGGTGGTGTTGTGTCCTGTGTCCCCTGGCTTGCCCAGGGCGACACACAGGCTCGATCCTCCTTATGGCCCCCCTCGTTGCTGCTGATGCTCGGACTCTGTGTTGTTTGGTGTGGAACCTCTAGTCCCACCACCTGCAAGATTTAGCAGACCACTAAATGGATGTCTGGCTCTAGGGACCTGTTCCCCGTGCGTGCTTCATTACCAGGAGTCCCCGTACTCAACTGCCTGTCCTCTCTCTTCTGCAGGAGTCTTTCAGGCTGACTGTGTGGCAATGTACTACCCCGCCAGCAGCCACTACATGTGCAGGGTCTGACTAGTGTGTTTGCTCTCCTGCGTCTCCACTTCAGACTGGCTTCCTCCAGCTCCTCTTTCTGACTGCCACTGCAACCTAGTTTCCAGCCTCTCTACCGCACCACTAGCTGAGATGTGGATGCCACGCCCCCTCCTCTGGGTCTGCCCAGGGGTTCCCTCTAAGGTGTGTGTGAGACCTGGTCACTATGTGTCTGTGTGTACACACCCTATTCAGCCTTTAGGATTACCTGTTTGCACTCACCCAGCATGAGTGCAGTACTGAGTGGTGCCTGACCAGGTCAGGGGCGCAACACTAGCGGCCGCAGTTGTAGTAAGGAAATGTA
Source organism: Anomaloglossus baeobatrachus (assembly GCF_048569485.1). Lineage (NCBI taxonomy): Eukaryota > Metazoa > Chordata > Amphibia > Anura > Aromobatidae > Anomaloglossus > Anomaloglossus baeobatrachus. The sequence goes on along the minus strand of NC_134360.1, from coordinate 204,723,230 downwards.
TTGATTATATGCTAAGAATACTATAAATGCTGTGTAATGTGTAATGTAGAATGCTGGCCCCTCGTGCTGTTTCAGGTGGGAGATATAGTGTGAGGAGTCAGGAGTATGGTAGGTAAAGGGTTAAGGATAAGGTAGGATGTCTTAGTGCAAGTGTAACTAGGGACAAAGTTGTACAGGAGTGGGAAGTTAGTTAGTTAATAGGACAGAGCAGGAACACAGGAAGAGCAGTAGAGTAGTTATCAGGGAGACAGAGACAGGAAGGAGGAATGAGTAGAGAAAGTTTAGAAACAGAGAGGAGTTTGTAGTTAGTTAAATGGCCTGAGCTGAAGTGTACAGACAAAGCCCTGAGCTAGGGTCTGTCCACGAAGGGAGAAATCCTCCCATGAGTCAAGACCTCACCTTGCGGAAAGGCTGTAGAGCAGTTTTTCTCAACTCCAGTCCTCAAGACCCACCAACAGATCATGTTTTCAGGTTTTCCTTAATCAGGTTTTCAGGCTTTCATTAATGTTGCACAGGTGATGGAATTATTCCTTGTCTAATATTGAGGAAAACTTGAAAAAAGGATCTGTTGATGGGTCTTGAGGACTGGAGTTGAGAAACACTGCTGTAGAGCATCCTGGGATCGGTGGGACATTAGGGTAGAGAGATCACTGATGGGACCCTGAACTAGTCGGGGGCTGCTACACATCCGAGGGCCTGAGTGAGACACTGCAGCCGCTATAGCGCCCCTGAAGCCATGAGGAGCTACAAGGTACTGCATCCTGTCAAAGATGCAGGGCCTACCCCCAGGAACCCAGAAGACCAGTGCTGGTAACAGCAAAACACATTTTAATCCCTGTTTTTCAATTCCCAAAGACTGGTGACAGACTAGGGTTGGACCCAATGGATGGCCACCTTGGGGTGGAGCCAATCCAGTCCACTAGATGACAACCAGGGAGGAGGGGTCAGACAGTCAGTAAGTGGAAGTGAGGGGAGACGGACGTAACCACACTGACAGGAGAGTGTAAGGGTGACCTGAGGACCCAGGCGTTTGGTTGCCGGTGGAGTACATGGAGTACTCCCGGAACCATACCGCCAACGGGGTACAGAATCCTAGGTCAGGCAAACACTTCAGGCAGACCTGATAAAACCTGCTCAATGAGGGGACCATCCAGGACCTCACTGACCATAAAGTTCGGGACACAGTAGCAACGGGAGAATCGGGAACAGGACCAGAGATACCGTCCGCACACGGTACAAGCTACCTGTTATACAGACTAAGACTGAACGAAAACCAGGAGGGGACCACCAGACGCTTCAAGCCAAGGGGACCCACCAACCAGAGACAGGTGCAGGGGAAATAAGCCATCAGGTTACCAAACCGGCACTGGGACAAAAGGGACCAGTGGTGAGGACCAGCCTTCCTCTGGTTACCAGCCATAACAACGCTGTGAGTAAAGCAACCAGTTACACTGCAATCCCTTGTGCGGCCTACCTTCTTTCCGCGCCCAACAACATCATCTATCACCTGGGGCCGGTCCTACTTGCGGAGGCCCCAACATCCAGGCTGCCACCAACACCAGCCCCAGTGGCGGCTCCACTTAAATAGCCGCAACCCGCAAGTGACGTCACGACAAAAACTTTTACTTCATTTCCCCTGTAAAGAACCCCCCTTTTTGGAGCGACCCTAGGGTCACGGAACCGGGCAACGGCCACCCACTGACATCCCCGTAAATATATGGCCCGGGATCGAGTACCCCATAGCCCTGGGGCGACACACCGCACGAAAAGGACACAGGGGAGGAAGCTTACATAGGACTCAGCAGCTAGAGGATAGTGTCCAGGGTGAGTGCCAGGAAGAGAGATGTTACCCCCATAGGAAAGCAAAAATAGCACGAATGGTCCTAAGGGCCTAAAATACGGAAGAAGCGTAATCTACAATAAAATGGTTCCTGTTTTGTTTACCAGAGACTGGTGTATGCTTTGAATCGCCCTCCCCGTCTATGACGAGAACCCCACAAGTAAAGAGGATAGTAACACTGAATGTAATGACTAATGCCTCGTACCCTAATGGGAGCACAACCCGGACTTACACATTTAATGAAGCAAGGGGGAGTTCTGCCGGCCATCACCCGCTTCCCCTCTTCACAGTTTTCTCTATTCTGCTGTAAACAGGGGTAGTCACTGTGGCATGTGGCATTCTCACACTCTACATTTGTGAAAATTAATTTAGCATGCATCCATTGAGGCATTCTTGCACTCTACATTTGTAAAAATGAATTTGGCATGCATCCATTGACATTTTCACACACCTATAGCTGATGCAGCAATTACCACAGCTACTATACAGCCGCTCCGCTCCGGCCTGTCCATCCTGTTCTATACTGTACTGCTGCTGAGAACTACCCTGCACCTGCATCTCTGTCTAGAAAATGGCTGTCAATGGAGGAGCATGTGACCACACCATGTGATCAGCCTCCTCTGTAAAATGTCTCACATGGCAAAGCTGCATTTCTATTGTACGAGGCTGATTAACTTGTCTGGTCACATTTTCCTTCACCAGCAGCCATTTTATGAACAGAAGTGCTGTTCAGTGTGAGGAATGTTGCACTGACAAGGGAAATTGGCAAATAAGTAATTATTTTTTGTTTTTAAAATGATTAACAGTGTGTTATTACATGTCACCACTGATCACCATCCGGCTAACTATTGAGGTCACTGTGACATTAGTAAAGCTGTGTTTGCATTATAGGGCTTGAGATTAATTGTAAACAGTCCTAGGAGACCCCAGAGTGTTAAGGGTACTTTACACGCTGCGATATCGGTACCGATATCGCTAGCGAGAGTACCCGCCCCCGTCGGTTGTGCGTCACGGGCAAATCGCTGCCTGTGGCGCACAACATCGCTAACACCCATCACACGGACTTACCTTCCAGCGACGTCGCTCTGGCCGGCGATCCGCCTCCTTTCTAAGGGGGCGGTTCGTGCGGCGTCACAGCGACGTCACACGGCAGCCATCCAAAAGCAGAGGAGGGGCGGAGATGAGCGGCCAGAACATGCCGCCCACCTCCTTCCTTCCTCGTTGCCGGTGGAAGCAGGTAAGGAGATGTTCGTCGTTCCTGCGGTGTCACACATAGCAATGTGTGCTGCCGCAGGAACGGCGAACAACATCGTACCTGCAGCAGCAACGATATTTTGAAAAGGAGCGACGTGTCAACGAGCAACGATTTTTCACGTTTTTGCGCTCGTTGATCGTCGCTCCTTGGTGTCACATGCTGCGATGTCGCTAACGGCGCCGGATGTGCGTCACTAGCGACGTGACCCCGACGATATATCGTTAGTGATGTCGCAGTGTGTAAAGCACACTTTAGGCCATGTGTGCACATTCAATATTTGTGCACATTCTATATTTGGTGATTTTTTTTTACTTCAGTATTTGTAGCCAAAATCAGGAATGGGTGATAAATACAGCAGTGCCCATGTTTCTATTCTACTTTTCCAATGATTGTTCCCCACTCCTGGTTTTGGCTACAAATTCTGAGGTAAAAAACTCACCAAATACTCAATATGTGCATGTGGCCTAATAGACATTTTTTTCAGTGAAAATGGAGGCTCTGGTGAAGTTTTGATTTACTACAAATTTATCTTTTGTTCCAAATTATGTTAATTCTTTGGTATTTTAGAAAAGTTACTCAGGCAGCACGGTGGCTCAGTGGTTAGCACGGTGGCTCAGTGGTTAGCACGGTGGCTCAGTGGTTAGCACGGTGGCTCAGTGGTTAGCACTGCAGTCTTGCTGTGCTGGGGTCCTGGGTTCATAATCCCACCAGGAACAACATCTCCAAGAAGTTTGTGTGTTCTCCCCATGTTTGTGTGAGATTTCTCCCTCACTTCAAAGAGATACAGATAGGGAATGTAGATTGTAAGCCCCAATGGGGACAGTGATTATCAGGTCTGTGGAGTTTGCGCTATATAAGTGAATAAAATATAAATTAATTTTAAAAATCTTTTACTTACAATGAGTAGAAAGAGGTCGTTTGTAGATAAAGCTGTTAAATCATTCTAGGAATAATGAACAAAAAGTAACATTATAAATGATGTGAGTTCTCAGCCTTATTCACCATAGTGAGGTCTGTGGAGTTTCTGCAAGGGCGTCCATCACAGTACCAGACAATCGAGGGCAGCTTGCTGCATTAATTTGTCCAGTATTCTTACCAGAATCTTCAGCATCGGCTCCTAACAGAGGCCCTAATGTAGAAGTGATCACAAAGGGAACCAGACAGTGGACAAATGCTGCATGAACCACGGACAGCAACAATGGCTCCATCATTTCAGCCAGGCAAGTTTTATTCAGAGAGACATTTGAAAGCCACATTGGCAACTGAGCCATAAGGTGGCATTTAAGAATTTCTGATATATTCTAGTTGTTGTTCAAGGACCATGTACCAAATGTCAGGTTCACTTTAACACCCAATTCACACATCTGCATATTTAGTCAGTATCTTAGCCACATTTGTAAGGCCTCATTCAGACGTCCGTTTTTTCCACATATGAGAAACGCGTGACGATTTTTGAATCAGACTTTGATCTCAGTGTGGTCCAAATATCATTACTTCTCTTAGAAAAAAAAGGGAAATTTTCAGTCAGTGAAAATCAAACCATATTCAGATGTCATCCTATTGCAGTCCGCTTTTTCACGGACTCATAGACTTGCATTTCTGATTTTGACTCAACCCTCAGATCACAATCGACTGTATCTATGCGATTTTCAGTTTGCATGGTTCATGAAGTCACGGACATGTGAATGACCCTATAGACTATCATACAGTAGGTACAAGTGCGGTCCAGGAAAACACACTCGCACATGAAAATCGGATGTCTGAATGAGGCCTAAGCAAAAACATGGAGGGGCTTTAAAAGTCAGAAAAGGAGGGAATTTTTCCACCTGTAGGGTCTATTTCTGGTTTGAGCTTACAAATACAGATGGAAAATACTGACGGGTGATTCCCTATTCATTAGTTTGGTTCTGTCATTACGCTGTGGAATATGCACAGATTTTTCGGAACCAAAATCACTTTTAGAGAATACTCTATACATTTTTGTATATGCCTCATTTATTCCTGTCTTAGTTGATGTGCCATGTCTGGACTGTTTGTCATCTTGATTCTTTCTTTCCCTCTCTGATATGGTTTCCCTCAGGCTGGGGATACATGGTGACTTTGACTACAACATAAGTTGTGTCATTATATATTGTGGCACAATATATGAGAATGGCATATCCTCAGCAACCTAATGTAGATTACATTGCCATAATGCAAAGATCTCTTTATATTGTTTTTGCTGCCATCTAACCTGGAGAGGAGTTTAGAGCTCACTGAGCTTTCTCTGGCTGGGGCCAGTGATATGGAGGAGGGTGGAGGTGGGGAAGATCAGGACCCAAAGGTAGGTAGCTGGGTAACAGTTAGAAGAAGCGGTAGGGGGAAAAGTGTCAGGGAGCCTAGTCCTGACCTGGCACAACCTAGTAAATATGCCTGTTTGGCTGATATTAGGAATGAAGGGCCAGGACTAGGGTCACTACAACAGGACGTTGCTCCTAGCAACCAGTAAAACGACTGCTGTAGGAAGGAGGGAAATAGGAGTGCAGCAAAGTCCAGACAGATGTTAGTGGCAGGGGACTCTATAATTAGGCGGACAGACAGGGTCATCTGTCGCCGAGACCGTGAATGCCGAACAGTGTGTTGTCTGCTGGGTGCTCGGGTTCGGCATATTGTGGATCAGATAGAAAGATAGCTGGGTGGAGCTCGGGAAAACCCAGCGGTCATGGTGCACATTGGTACTAATGACAACGTTAGAGGCAGGTGGAAGGTCCTTAAAAATGATTACAGGGAACTAGGAGAGAAGCTGAAGTCCAGGACCTTCAAGGTGGTGTTTTCAGAAATACTACCGGTGCTACGAGCGTCACTAGAAAGACAGCGGGAGCTTAGGGAGATTAATACGTGGCTTAGAAATTGGTGCAGGAAGGAAGGGTTTGGGTTCATGGAGAAATGGGCCGACTTCTCAGTCGGCTACAGGCTCTACGGTAGGGTCGGGTTGCACCTCAATAGGGAGGGTGCAGCTGTGCTGGGGGAGAAAATGGTCAGACGGATGGAGGAGCTTTTAAACTAGGATCTGGGGGGAGGGAGGGTAGTGCAGCAAATAAGGGGATAGATACAGCAGATAGAGACAGCGAGACGGTAGGGGTCAGTAAAGAATTAGGGGGGGGATGGGACATGCAAGGAACGTAGGGAGGCTAGGAGTAATAAAGGTATTAATAGTATTTAATGTTTACTGGCAAATGCAAGAAGTCTTGCAAACAAAATGAATGAATTGGAGACTCTTATGTCAACCATGGATTATGATGTGGTGGGCATTACGGAAACCTGGCTGGATGAAAGCCATGACTGGGTGACAAACATACAGGGTTATACTAAATTTAGGAAGGACAGGAAAGACAAAAAAGGTGGTGGGGTGTGTATATTTATCAAATCTAACCTAAAACCTGTGTTGAATGATGACATTGGGGGGAACTGCAACAATGTAGAGTCAGTATGGGTAAATGTACATGGGGAGGGGAATAATGGAAAAATGCTAATTGGAGTTTGCTATAAGCCTCCTAACATACCTGAACAAAGAGAGGGTGAAATTCTGGAACAAATTGAAAAGACAGCTAATAATAATCGGGTTCTTATTATGGGGGATTTCAACTATCCAGACATACAGTGGGACATAGAATCTTCTGGTTGTGCTAAAAGCTGTAAGTTCTTATCTACTATTCAAGACAATTTCCTCTCTCAGATGGTAGATGAACCGACAAGGGGAGATAATTTGCTAGATCTGGTCCTGTCAAATAGACCGGATACAATTTCAGATCTACAGGTCCGGGAGCACTTGGGCACCAGCGATCATAATATGGTAAGCTTCAAAGTAATATTCAATATAACATTTCAAAGGGGAAATGCTAAAACCTGGAATTTTAGGAAAAGCTAATTTCTACAAATTAAGGGAAGAGCTTAAATGTGTAGATTGGGACAAAGTCATGCAAACTGGGGATACCGAACATAAATGGGGTACGTTTAAGGATATGCTACTAGAGTCCTGTAAAAAACTTATACCCTCTGGTAATAAAATGTCCAGGAATAAAAAGAAACTACTATGGATAAATAAGACTGTACAAAGTATAATAAAACAAAAACAAAGGGCGTTTAAAATCTTAAAGGCTGAGAATACAGAAATAGCATTTCAGAAGTATAAAGACATCAATAGGAAATGTAAAAAAGAAATTAAACAAGCAAAACTAGCTACTAAAACAAAAATCGCCAATTACATTAAAATAAATCCCAAAATCTTTTATAAATACATTAATGCGAAAAGGAAAACAAAGGATAGTATTGACCCTTTAAAATATAATAACATGTTAGTTATAGAGGACAAACAAAAGATTGAGATATTAAATAGGCATTTCTCATCTGTATTCACTAGAGTTGAGCGGATCGGCCATAAATCGGGTTGTCGCAGAAGTCCGGATCCGATTCGGAATCCGCGGCCATGTAAATCATTGGGGAGCCGGATCCGGGAGAAGAGAGAGAGAGAGCGAGAGCGAGAGTGAGAGAGAGAGAGAAAAAAAAACAAAAAAAAACGGATCCGGATCGTGCACCCCGAATCCCGGGTACTGGTCATACTCGGATCGGGCTCTCAAACCGTGCGGATCCGGATTTTGCGGATCCGGGTCTGCTCAACACTGTTCATCAAGGAACTGACTGTACCAGGGATCATTCAACAAGTGAAAAATCAAAGTTCACCACCCGATATTATTAATTTAACACAAGAAGAAGTACGCCTGCGTCTCAGTAAATTAAAACATTGACAAATCCCCAGGGCCAGATGGCATTCATCCACGAATATTGAGGGAATTGAGCTCCGTAATCGACAGACCGCTGTATCTCATCTTTTTAGACTCGCTTGTAACAGGGTTGGTGCCTGAGGATTGGAGGATTGCTGATGCGATACCAATATTTAAGAAAGGTAAGAGGGTAGATCCAGGCAACTACCGTCCAGTGAGCCTGACATCAGTAGTATGCAAAATTTTTGAGGGCATTTTAAGGGATGACATGCAAAAATATATTGCAGAAAATAATATAATAACTGACAGACAGCATGGATTCATGAAAGATAAGTCGTGTCTAACCAACCTGTTGGGGTTCTATGAGGGGGTAAGTGCAAACTTGAATATTGGTAATGCAGCTGATGCGATTTATTTGGACTTTGCAAAGGCATTTGATGCTGTACCACATAATAGCCTTATACTGAAGCTCCAGAAGCAAGGACTAGGGGAAATTATATGCAACTGGGTAAGGAATTGACTAAAAGATAGCAAACAAAGAGTAGTCATAAATGATACATACTCTAAATGGGCTATAGTCAGTAGTGGGGTGCCGCAGGGATCTGTGCTAGGACCGATTCTTTTTAATCTCTTTATTAATGACCTTGTGGATGGGATTGATAGTAAAGTGTCAGTCTTTGCTGATGACACCAAACTATGTAGGATATTAAAAACTGACCTTGATAGTACAATATTACAAAAAGATCTGGATAAGATGTCAGAATGGGCAGATACTTGACAACTGAGATTTAATGTTGATAAATGTCAAGTAATGCACCTAGGACGGAGTAATCCTATAGCTACGTATACATTAAATGGAAGTAAACTCGGGACTACAGAACAGGAGAAGGACTTGGGTATTCTCATTACAAATAAGCTGAGCAGCAGCACTCAATGTCAAGCAGCAGCTGCTAAAGAAAACAAGATTTTAGGGTGTATAAAAAGAGAGATTAGATCCCGTGATCCCAACGTATTGTTACCCCTCTATAAATCACTTGTAAGGCCACATCTGGAATATGGGATCCAGTTTTGGGCTCCACATTTTAAAAAGGACATTCAGAAGTTAGAGTCAGTTCAAAGTTGGGTAACTAGACTACTACAAGTAATGGAGGCCTCATATATGATGACAGGTTGAAAAAGTTAGATATGTTTAGCTTAGAAAAAAGACGTCTCAGAGGAGATCTCATTTATATGTATAAATACATGTGTGGTCAATATAAAGGACTGGCACATGACTTATTTCTTCCAAAGACAATACTAAGGACCAGGGGGCACTCACTGCGAGTGGAAGAAAAACGATTCCGACAGCTAAATAGGAAAGGGTTCTTTACAGTTAGAGCAGTCAGACTGTGGAATGCCCTACCACAAGAGGTAGTAATGGCCGATACTATAACAGCTTTTAAAAAAGGGCTGGATGATTTCCTCAGTACACAAAACATTGTTGGTTATAACTGACTTAGGCGGGGTTTACACGTTGCGACATCGGTAACGATATATCGTCGGGGTCACGTCGTTAGTGACGCACATCCGGCGCCGTTACCGACATCGCAGCATGTAAACCCTAGGAGCGACAATCACCAATCGCAAAAACGTCAAAAATCGTTGATCGGTGACACGTCGCTCCTTTTCATAATATCGCTGCTGCTGCCGGTACGATGTTGTTTGTCGTTCCTGCTGCAACACACATCGTTGTATGTGACACCGCAGGAACGACAAACATCTCCTTACCTGCCTCCACCGACAATGCGGAAGGAAGGAGGTGGGCGGTATGTTACGTCCCGCTCATCTCCGCCCCTCCGCTTCTATTGGCCGGCCGCTTAGTGACGTCGCGGCGACGTCGCTGTGGCGCCGAACGCACCCCCCCTTGAAGGAGATATTGTTCGGCAGTCACAGCAACGTCGCAACGTCGTGAGCTAGACATTTCATTCTGTGAATCCCCCTGACTGTGTGTGTCATGTTGGGACCCGGTCGCTCTCAGCCCTTAGCCACATTGAGGCCTATTTTAGACCCATGGTAAGGTTTTAATATTAGAGAGTGTAGGTACTATCCCAACTGGGTACACCTTGGCGTTGGTGGGATAGCTTTATGCTTTTTTTGATCAAAAACAGTGTTTACTAAGTACCCTATGTTTATATGCACTATGCTTTTATTTAGTTACAGCAGGGTATGTTTTCCCCTTGGTTTCTCTTTGTCTAATGGCCAGTGTGAACATGAGCTCACAAGCTCCATGTATACCATCTCATACTCCGGCTCACTTTTTTGTTTTTATGTAGTTTTTTTGTATTCAGTACAAATGGGGTGTGGCCCTCCCTCTTGGTGAGCTAGACATTTCATTCTGTGAATCCCCCTGACTGTGTGTGTCCTGTTGGGACCCGGTCGCTCTCAGCCCTTAGCCACATTGAGGCCTAGTTTAGACCCATGGTAAGGTTTTAATATTAGAGAGTGTAGGTACTATCCCAACTGGGTACACCTTGGCGTTGGTGGGATAGCTTTATGCTTTTTTTGATCAAAAACAGTGTTTACTAAGTACCCTATGTTTATATGCACTATGCTTTTATTTAGTTACAGCAGGGTATGTTTTCCCCTTGGTTTCTCTTTGTCTAATGGCCAGTGTGAACATGAGCTCACAAGCTCCATGTATACCATCTCATACTCCGGCTCACTTTTTTGTTTTTATGTAGTTTTTTTGTATTCAGTACAAATGGGGTGTGGCCCTCCCTCTTGGTGAGCTAGACATTTCATTCTGTGAATCCCCCTGACTGTGTGTGTCCTGTTGGGACCCGGTCGCTCTCAGCCCTTAGCCACATTGAGGCCTAGTTTAGACCCATGGTAAGGTTTTAATATTAGAGAGTGTAGGTACTATCCCAACTGGGTACACCTTGGCGTTGGTGGGATAGCTTTATGCTTTTTTTGATCAAAAACAGTGTTTACTAAGTACCCTATGTTTATATGCACTATGCTTTTATTTAGTTACAGCAGGGTATGTTTTCACAATTTTTCCCTTGGTTTCTCGTTGTATGTGACACAGCAGGAACGACAAACATCTCCTTACCTGCCTCCACCGACAATGCGGAAGGAAGGAGGTGGGCGGTATGTTACGTCCCGCTCATCTCCGCCCCTCCGCTTCTATTGGCCGGCCGCTTAGTGACGTCGCGGCGACGTCGCTGTGGCGCCGAACGCACCTCCCCTTGAAGGAGATATTGTTCGGCGGTCACAGCAACGTCGCCAACCAGGTATGTGCGTGTGAAGCTGCCGTAGCTATAATGTTCGCAACAGCAGCAATCACCTCATATCACATGTGCGACGGGGGCGGGTGTTATTTCGGTCGACATCGCTAGCAATTGCTAGCAATATCGCAGCGTGTAAAGCCCGCCTTAGTGACCAAATGTAGAACTGGTGGAGGAAGGTTGAACTAGACGGACCTAGGTCTTTTTTCAACCTAAGTAACTATGTAACTATGTAATGCTTGACAGTGATAGATCTGTAACATAGAACTTCTATCTTCTGATGTGTACAGAAATGTCAGTGTCTCATATCTGATCTATATGATGTGATGTATATAAAGCAGTCTTGGAGTCTCCTATGTGGTGTATATATAGCAGTTTCAGTGTATCCTATTTGATATAAACACAGCAGTCTCAGCGTCACCTAATTGATGTATAGGGCTGGGTCTTAAGAGTGCTTTACATGCTGCGACATCGCTAACAATTGCTAGCGATGTCGAGCGCGATAGCACCCACCCCCGTCGTACATGCGACATTTGGTGATCGCTGCTGTAGCGAACATTATCGCTACAGCAACGTCACACGCACATACCTGTGCAGCGACGTCGCTGTGACCGCCGAACAATCCCTCCTTCAAGGGGGAGGTGCGTTCGGTGTCACAGCGACGTCACCGTGACGTCACTAAGCGGCCGTCCAATAGAAGCAGAGGGGCGGAGATGAGCGGCCGGAACATGCTGCCCACCTCCTTCCTTCCGCATTGCCGGTGGACGCAGGTAAGGAGATGTTTGTGGTTCCTGCGGTGTCACACACAGCGATGTGTGATGCCGCAGGAACGACGAACAACATCGTACCTGCAGCAGCAACGATATTAAGGAAAGGAGCGACGTGTCAACGATCACCGTTTTTGGACGATTTTGCGATCATTGATCGTCGCTCCTTGGTGTCACACACTGCGATGTCGCTATCGGCACTGGATGTGCGTCACTAACGACATGACCCCGACGATATATTGGTAGCGATGTCGCAGCGTGTAAAGCACCCTTTAGTGTCTGATATGTGATGTGTATACAGCATTCTTAGTCTATCCAATGTGATGGATATACACCTGTCTCAGTGTATCCTATGGGATGCATACATCAGTCTTAGGCGGGCTTTGCACACTACGACATCGCAGGTGCGATGTCGGTGGGGTCAAATCGAAAGTGACGCACATCCGGCGTCACTTGCGATGTCGTAGTGTGTAAATCCTAGATGATACGATGAACGAGCGCAAAATCGTCGTCATCGTATCATCGCTGCAGCCTCCGACATTTCCATAATGCCGGGGGAGCGACAGGTACGATGTAGTTCCTCGTTCCTGCGGCCGCACACATCGCTGTGTATGAAGCCGCAGGAGCGAGGAACTTCACCTTACCTGCCTCCCGGCTGCAATGAGAAGGACGGAGGTGGGCGGGATGTTTACATCCTGCTCATCTCCGCCCCTCCACTTCAATTGGCCGCCTGCCGTGTGACGTCACTGTGACGCCGCACGACCCGCCCCCTAAGGAAGGAGGCGGGTCGCCGGCCAGAGGGACGTCGCACGGCAGGTATGTGCGTGTAAAGCTGCCGTAGCGATAATAATCGCTACGGCAGCTTTCACTATATATCGCACGTGCGACGGGGGCGGGACTATCGCTGCAGCATCGGTAACACATTGTTACCGATGTTGCAACGTGCAAAGCCCGCCTTAGTGTTTTGTTTGTGATGCATATACAGCTGTCTCAGTGTCTCCTATGTGATGTATACAGCGAAGTCTCAGTGTCTCCTTTGTGATTTATATACATCAGCCTCAGCGAATCCCATGTAATGTATATACAGCAGCCTCCGTGTCTTTTATGTGATGTATATACAGTGCTGGCCAAAAGTATTGGCACCCCTGCAATTCTGTCAGATAATACTCAGTTTCTTCTTGAAAATTATTGCAATCACAAATTCTTTGGTATTATGATCTTCATTTAATTTGTCTTCAATGAAAAAAAAAAAACATTGTCATAAAGCCAAATTGGATATAATTCCACACCAAACATAAAATGGGGGTGGACAAAAGTATTGGCACTGTTTGAAAAATCATGTGATGCTTCTCTAATTTGTGTAATTAACAGCACCTGTAACTTACCTGTGGCACCTAACAGGTGTTGGCAATAACTAAATCACACTTGCAGCCAGTTGACATGGATTAAAGTTGACTCAACCTCTGTCCTGTGTCCTTGTGTGTACCACATTGCGCATGGAGAAAAGAAAGAAGACCAAAGAACTGTCTGAGGACTTGAGAATCCAAATTGTGAGGAAGCATGAGCAATCTCAAGGCTACAAGTCCATCTCCAAAGACCTGAAAGTTCCTGTGTCTACGGTGCGCAGTGTCATCAAGAAGTTTAAAGCCCATGGCACTGTGGCTAACCTCCCTAGATGTGGAAGGAAAAGAAAAATTGAGGAGAGATTTCAATGCAAGATTGTGCGGATGGTGGATAAAGAACCTCGACTAAAGGGGGCTTTACACGGTAGCGATATCGCTAGCAATTTGTAGCGATAGCAAGCGTGTAAGTACCTGCCCCCGTCGCGCATGCGATTTTTTGTGATCGCTGCCGTAGCGAACATTATCGCTACGGCAGCGTCACACATACTTACCTGGTCGGCGTCGTCGCTGTGACTGCCAAACAATCCCTCCTTCAGGGGGGAGGGACGTTCGGCATCACAGCGACATCACTGCAACGTCACTAAGCGGCCGGCCAATCAAAGCTGAGGGGCGGAGATGAGCAGGACGTAACATCCCGCCCACCTCCTTCCTTCCGCATTGTGGCCGGCGGCAGGTAAGGAGACGTTCCTCACTCCTGCGGTGTCACACATAGCGATATGTGCTGCAGCATGAGCGATGAACCACCTGGATAAACAACCCTTACCGATTTTTGAGTTTGGGACGACCTCTCCATGGTGAACGATTTTCACCCTTTTTGAGGTCGCTTAAGGTCGCTGGTCAGTGTCACACGCTTCGATATCGTTAATGACGCCGGATGTGCGTCACTAACAACTTGACCCCGACGATCAAACATTAACGATATCGTAGCGTGTAAAGCCCCCTTTACATCCAAACAAGTTCAAGCTGCCCTGCAGTCCGAGGGTACAACAGTGTCAACCCGTACTATCCGTCAGCGTCTGAATGAAAAGGGACTGTATGGTAGGATACCCAGGAAGACCCCACTTCTTACCCCGAGACATAAAAAAGCCAGGCTGGAGTTTGCCAAAACGTACCTGAGAAAGCCTAAAACGTTTTGGAAGAATGTTCTCTGGTCAGATGAGACAAAAGTAGAGCTTTTTAGGAAAAGCCATCAACATAGAGTTTACAGGAAAAAAAAAAAGAGGAATTCAAAGAAAAGAACACGGTCCCTACAGTCAAACATGGCGGAGGTTCCCTGATGTTTTGGGGTTGCTTTGCTGCCTCTGGCACTGGATTACTTGACCGTGTGCATGGCATTATGAAGTCTGAAGACTACCAACAAATTTTGCAGCATAATGTAGAGCCCAGTGTGAGAAAGCTGGGTCTCCCTCAGAGGTCATGGGTCTTCCAGCAGGACAATGATCCAAAACACACTCCAAAAAGCACTAGAAAATGGTTTGATAGAAAGCACTGGAGACTACTAAAGTGGCCAGCAATGAGTCCAGACCTGAATCCCATAGAACACCTGTGGAGAGATCTCAAAATGGCAGTTTGGAGAAGGCACCCTTCAAATCCCAGGGATCTGGAGCAGTTTGCCAAAGAAGAATGGTCTAAAATTCCAGCAGAGCATTGTAAGAAACTCATTGATGGTTACCGGAAGCAGATATTCGCAGTTATTTTGGCTAAAGGTTGTGCAACCAAGTATTAGGCTAATGCCTGCTTTACACGCTTCAATAAATCTTTCAATCCGTCGTCGGGGTCAAGTTGTAAGTGACGCACATCCTGCATCGTTCGTGACGTATTTGCGTGTGACACCTACGTGCAATCAAGATTGAACGAAAATACGGTGATCGCATACACGTCGTTTATTCCTCATACATTGGACGTTTTGTTGTCTGAACCTAGTCAATTGAAACGTGTGACATCCCTCATACGATTTTGATGTCTGAGGCTTTGTGCGCAGGTGTGCGTTCTGCACCGCAGCTTAAAAAAGGTCTGCTTCAGAGCGCAGCTGAAAAGCTGCGTTCTGAAGCGCCTCACAATGTCTGTCATTCACTAATCTCTGTCAGTCCGTCACTATCTCTGTCCCTCTCTCTCTGTCCATGTCAGTCTATCCCTCTTACCCCCTCTCTCATACTCACCGATCCCCGATCACCGGCGCGGCGCTGCACGGCATTCACACTGCTCCGGCGGCTTTTACTGTTTTGAAAAAGCCGGCCGCTCATTAAACAATCTCGTATTCCCTGCTTTCCCCGCCTATGATTGGTTACAGTGAGACACGCCCCCACGCTGAGTGACAGGTGTCACACTGCACCCAATCACAGCAGCCGGTGGGCGTGGCTATACTGTGCAGTGAAATAAATAATTAAATAATTAAAAAAAACGGCGTGCGGTCCCCCCCAATTTTAAAACCAGCCAGATAAAGCCATACGGCTGAAGGCTGGTATTCTCAGGATGGGGAGCTCCACGTTATGGGGAGCCCCCCAGCCTAACAATATCAGTCAGCAGCCGCCCAGAATTGCCGCATACATTAGATGCGACAGTTCTGGGACTGTACCCGGCTCTTCCCGATTTGCCCTGGTGCGTTGGCAAATCGGGGTAATAAGGAGTTATTGGCAGCCCATAGCTGCCAATAAGTCCTAGATTAATCATGTCAGGCGTCTATGAGACGCCTTCCATGATTAATCTGTAAATTACAGTAAATAAACACACACGCCTGAAAAAATCCTTTATTATAAATAAAAAACACAAACATATACCCTGGTTAACCACTTAATCAGCCCCAAAAAGCCCTCCATGTCCGGCGTAATCCAGGATGGTCCAGCGTCGCATCCAGCGCTGCTGCATGGAGGTGACCGGAGCTGCAGCAGACACAGCCGCTCCGGTCACCCACACAGCAAATGAAGACAGCCGCGCGATCAGCTGAGCTGTCACTGAGGTTACCCGCGGCCACCGCTGCATCCACCGCTGGATCCAGTGACAGCGGGTAACCTCAGTGACAGCTCAGCTGATCGCGCGGCTGTCTTCATTAGCTGTGTGGAGGTGACAGGAGCGGCTGTGTCTGCTGCAGCTCCGGTCACCTCCATGCAGCAGAGCTGGAAGCGACGCTGCATCATCCTGGAGTACGCCGGACAAGGAGGGCTTTTTGGGGCTGATTAAAGTGGTGAACCAGGGTATAGTTTGTGTTTTTTATTTATAATAAAGGATTTTTTCGGGCGTGTGTGTGTTTATTTACTGTAATTTACAGATTAATCATGGAAGGTGTCTCATAGACGCCTGACATGATTAATCTAGGACTTATTGGCAGCTATGGGCTGCCAATAACTCCTTATTACCCCGATTTGCCAACGCACCAGGGCAAATCGGGAAGAGCCGGGTACAGTCCCAGAACTGTCGCATCTAATGTATGCGGCAATTCTGGGCGGCTGTTGGCTGATATTGTTAGGCTGGGGGGCTCCCCATAACGTGGAGCTCCCCATCCTGAGAATACCAGCCTTCAGCCTTATGGCTTTATCTGGCTGGTTTTAAAATTGGGGGGGACCGCACGCCGTTTGTTTTAATTATTTAATTATTTATTTCACTGCACAGTATAGACACGCCCACCGGCTGCTGTGATTGGGTGCAGTGTGACACCTGTCACTCAGCGTGGGGGGCGTGTCTCACTGTAACCAATCATAGGCGCCGGTGGGCGGGGAAAGCAGGGAATACGAGATTGTTTAATGGGCGGCCGGCTTTTTCAAAACAGTAAAAGCCGCCGGAGCAGTGTGAATGCCGTGCAGAGCCGGGGATCGGGGATTGGTGAGTATGAGAGAGGGCTGCTCAATTCACTTACTGAGGAGTTTAGCGGTCACCGGTGAGTCCTTCACAGGTGACCGCTAATCAGGACGCGACACAGACAGAGCCGCAGCATGACAATGAAGTTGGGTGAAGTTCACCCGAGTTCATTCTGATCGTGCGGCTCTTTGTGTGTCTGCTGTCATCTGCCATTCATCTCTGCTACATGGCTGTCTGTGTCTGCTGTCAGCGGCCATGTAGCAGAGCTGAATGGCAGATGACATAGTAAAAACGCATCCCTACACATTACACACGCTTGTCAAGTCAATAAATAAAAAAAAAAAAAAGGGTGCCCAATGCATACGTCACAGAACACATGATCTAAAGGATCGCACACAAAATTGATCAATTTAACATAGACTACTAACGCACGTGTGACAGCA
Source organism: Anomaloglossus baeobatrachus (assembly GCF_048569485.1). NCBI lineage: Eukaryota > Metazoa > Chordata > Amphibia > Anura > Aromobatidae > Anomaloglossus > Anomaloglossus baeobatrachus. The sequence goes on along the minus strand of NC_134360.1, from coordinate 204,705,704 downwards.
AATGAACGACCTACGTGCAATCTCATTCAATCGCATATGCAACCTGGGCGTGTCACATCGCATACGAGATCGCACACCTAATTGTAAGGTGTAAAGCTGGCTTAAGAGTGCCAATACTTTTGTCTGGCCCATTTTTGGAGTTTTATGTGAAATGATCAATGATTTGATTTTTGTTTCATTCTCTTTTGTGTTTTTTCATTGCAAGCAAAATAAATGAAGATAATAATATTTGTGACTGCAATCATTTTCAAGAAGAAACTGAGTATTATCTGACAGAATTGCAGGGGTGCCAATACTTTTGGCCAGCACTGTAGCAGGGTCTCAATGTATCTTATGTGATGTATATAAGAGCAGTCTCAGTGTTTCCTTTATAATTTATACACATCAGTCACAGTGTATACTCTGCGTTGTATATACAGCAAAGTCTCAATGTATCCCATGTGATGTATATAAGAGCAATCTCAGTGTATCATATTTGAAATATACACAAAAGTCTCAGGGTCACCTAACTGATGTTTACGGCAGGGTCTCAGGGTCTCTTATGTTATGTGCATACAGCTGTATGTGAACCCTATGTGATGTCTACAACAATACAGCAGAGTGTGGAGAAAAAGAAGTAGTATCGAGAGCTGCTAGGAGGATACGTTAATATATGTGCTGGACTGCTTGTAAGATTTTCGATCTCAAGACCTACAGTATATTGAAGTGGGGGGAGGGGAATGTAAAGATGTAACTGAAATGGGTTAAAAGGAAAATAAAGCAGTGAAAATATGGATGGAGAATAAGCACTGAATAAGCAAAATAAAAGACAAAAAAATTACGAAACTACTTCTTTAATCTTATTTTGCACCATTCTATTCACATTCTTACCTTACAAAACAGATCATCTAGCTTCGTAATCGTGGATGGTAAAAAGTCCTTCAATAAAAATATATTTACATATAAATATTAAACATTTATATTTGGAGTTTCAAAAATATATTTGAAAGGACACGTATAATATTAATCCTAAATGTTTTTGCAACCAACATAATTAATGTTTGCAAACACATTCAAATGGGCTGAGTTTGCATACATTAATGCTATGTTGTGGCGTTGGGCTTTTGGTGAGTTTCTGATGCTGCATATTTCTCATTTGTCAAAAACGTGGCGTCTTACAGTTCCAGCAAAGTGGATGAATTCATAGAAATCTCCTGCCCACGGCGCTTCTTTTTTACTCAGCATAAACTGACCTGTGGTGCGTTTTTCACATCCGCAACATGGCAATTTCTCTTGCGGTTATGCAGAGTTTCTATGTCTATTTTCCCAATAGACTTCCTATTAGATGCAGAAAATCCGCAGCTAAAAACTAACATGAGTGGCCGAAATATATAAAAAACCAATGCAATCTGCACCTACAGTAAGTATATCAATAATGTTTTGTCAGAGCCAAATAGCAGCTTTATTTAAAGCATGACACACCAAAAAGAGACAAACACGCAGAGGCAAAGGCATGATAAAACACATTAAAAAAAAAACAAAAAAAACCCAAAAACCAAAAAAACTCCAATGAAAAAACCGCAATAAACCTAACTTATGAAATAAGTGGAGAAATGCTACAGAGATTCTGCAACAAGAAAAACTCACCAAAATCTCATCGTGGGAACGTATTGGTATGTTTTGTTTTAAACAAAGATGCTTTGTTTTTGATACTTCCTCGACCTTGGCTTTCACAAAACTTTATTATGCATGTGCTTTTCTTAGGGTATGTGCGCACGTTGCTTTTTACCTGCTTTTTTGCTGCTTTTTCTTCTGCGCTGTTTAATGCCAAAATGGATGTGTTCTTCTATTCAAGCAAAGTCTATGGGAATTTGGGTTTCTTGTTCACACTATGTTGTTCAAAATGCTGCCTTTTTGTGACCGAACTTTGGTCAAAAACTCAGCTTTGCAGTGCAAAACCCAAATGGCAAAAACAATTGACATGTTGCTTCTTTGAAAAGCTGAGTTTTTGACCAAAGTTCTGCCTCAAAAAGGCAGCATTTTGAACAACATAGTGTGAACAAGAAACCCAAATTCCCATAGACTTTGCTTGAATAGAAGAACACATCCATTTTGGCATTAAACAGCGCAGAAGAAAAAGCAGCAAAAAAGCAGGTAAAAAGCAGGTAAAAAGCAACGTGCGCACATACCCTTACCTGTTTTTTTCTGTATCTAATGCAAATATATGGGGAAAATCTGCAAATACAAGTGCATCTCAATAAATTAGAATATCATCAAAAAGTTAACTTAGTTCAATAAGTCAATACAAAAAGGGAAACGCCTATATTATATAGAGTCATTACACACAGAGGGATCTATTCCTATATATTATATAGAGTCATTACACACAGAGGGATCCTATATCTTATATAGAGTCATTACACACAGAGGGATCAATTCCTATATATATATATATATATATATATATATATATATACCGTATATATATACTAGCTGTACTACCCGACTTCGCCCGGGGTTAATAACTGTTAACAAAATAGAATTTATTAACAAAAATGTATTCTGCACACAAAAGCCACAAAACAAATAGATAGAAATGTAATTATTAAAAGGCAAAAACTAAGCTAATAGAAGCATTTCACAATATATATTTCAACACCACAGATATTCCACACAGATTTAACTAAATTGGCCAAGTAATATGCTCCGTCTGTCTCTTTCCAGGTCTGTCTCTTTCTAGGTCTGTCTCTTTCCCCGTCTGTCTCTTTCCCCATCTGTCTCTTTCCCCATCTGTCTCTTTCCCCATCTGTCTCTTTCCCCGTCTGTCTCTTTCACCGTCTGTCTCTTTCACCGTCTGTCTCTTTCACCGTCTGTCTCTTTCACCGTCTGCCTGTCTCTGTCTGTCTCTTTATTTGTCTGTCTCTATCTCTCTGTTTCTTTCACCATCTGTCTCTATCAAGGTCTGTGTCTTTCCCCATCGATCTTTGTCTGTCTCTCTGGTTGTCTCCTCCTTCCCTTCTCTGCCTGTCTCTGTCCCTGTCTGCATGTTTGTCTGTCTCTTTCCCCATCTGTCTCTTTCCCCATCTGTCTCTTTCCAGGTCAGTCTCTTTCCAGGTCAGTCTCTTTCCAGGTCAGTCTCTTTCCAGGTCAGTCTCTTTCCAGGTCTGTCTCTTTCCAGGTCTGTCTCTTTCCAGGTCAGTCTCTTTCCAGGTCAGTCTCTTTCCAGGTCAGTCTCTTTCCAGGTCTGTCTCTTTCCAGGTCTGTCTCTTTCCAGGTCAGTCTCTTTCCAGGTCAGTCTCTTTCCAGGTCAGTCTCTTTCCAGGTCTGTCTCTTTCCAGGTCTGTCTCTTTCCAGGTCTGTATCTTTCCAAGTCTGTTTCTGTCTTCTCTTTCCAGGTCTGTCTCTTTCCAGGTCTGTTTCTGTCTGTCTCTTTCCAGGTCTGTCTCTTTCCCCGTCTGTCTCTGTCTGTCTCTTTCCCCGTCTGTCTTTGTCTGTCTCTTTCCCCATCTGTCTCTGTCCGTCTCTTTCACCGTCTATCTCTCTCTGTCTCTTTCACCGTCTGTCTCTGTCTGTCTCTTTCACCATCTGTCTCTTTCCACGTCTGTCTCTGTCTCTTTCACCGTCTGTCTCTCTCTGTCTGTCTCTCTCTGTCTCTCTGTCTGTCTCTGTCTGCCTGTCTGTCTCTCTCTTTGCCTCTCTCTATCCATCTCCCCACCGACATCTTATTACCTCACATATAAGCTTCTTATACTATGAATGTCTTTTGTTCCTATAGCAACCAATCACAGCTCCTACTAATAACCTGTAGTTCCAGGTTCCTTTTACTTTAATGGAGGCTTGTTTTTTGGAGAGTAACTGTAAAGCACGGGGTTAAATTTTCCTGTCAAAACATAATCTATGACGTTCCCTGGGTCACATAAGGTGTCTGTGCAAAATTTCGTGATTGTAAATGCGACGATGCGGATACACTTTTCGTTTCACTTTTTCCACATTATGTAGATGGGGCAAAATTGATTGGTAAATTGGAACACGCGGGGTTAAAATTTCGCCTCTTGACGCTCTCGGGGTCCAGACGTGTGAGTGTGCAAAATTTTGTGGCTGTAGCTGCGACGGCGCTGCCCGGGATAGTAACTGTCTCTCTGTTTCTCTCCCATTCTCTGTCTGTCTAGACAAGGTAACAGCAGCCAACCACATTTAAAACCTAGTCACCTCCCTCAGAGCTTAATGGTCACACCAGGGGGTGGAGCCAGGCAGTTGGCCATGCCCACTGAGGAGTCCAGAGGGCCTGAGGCAGGAAACACAAGGGCAGTTGTCAGTTGTCAGTGGAGTTGAGAGGAGGAGTGTGCAGCAGGCCTGTGGTGACAGGTCTGCAGCGAAAACTGACAGGTGTGAGGGTCGTAGCCCGCACACCTTGGCTAGGAGGCAGGCGGTGGCCTTGCCTGCAGGAGCCGGGAAGACGGCCAGGTGGAACCGTAAGGGACCGGGACAGGGTAGTGGCCCGCTGGTACAGAGCCGGGGAACCGACTGGAAACCGGAGCACCAGGGGGGTACTCAGACCCAGAACGAGGCCCAGAAGCCACTGCACCACATCGAATTCACTGATTTAGGTCTGGACTTTAGGTCCATTCCCATCCCAAGTCCCGACAGAAGGCAACAGCATATGGAAAGCCACCGCACAGGCAGAGAGATCCCACGGGCCAGCGCCTGCAGGCAAACGGACTCCACCGACACATACACAGCCAGGGAGTGGACTCCCGTTGCTGAGGCACAGGCAGTCTACACAAACATAACAAGGTGCAGGAGAAAGGCCAAGACCACCAACCCGGGTGGGGGACAAGACGCAGCCGGCTGCGGGCACCGACCACCATCAATTTTGTTCACCAGAGACTTGTGTTTGTCAATAATCGTGAGTACCACAGTGCCATCTGGCCGCGCACCGCCCTGCACCGCCCAGCCACTACTCTCCCCAAGCGGGTCCCGGGGCCACCATCCCTGCCCACGGAGGGGTTAACATCTTGCTGCACGACAATCTCCCCCGGGTGCCTCCGTAACTGCAGCGGTGGTGTCTACACCTTCACCACGTCCCGTGGGTGGTGTCACGAACTCAAACACGGCTCCGGCCATACACCTACCTAACCACCCCCCATCAAGATCGCCAGCAACCCCTTGCAGAGCGACGTGACCGCTAGGTCCGGAGGCGCTCGAGCCACCCACCAAACGAGCCCAGACCCGAGTGCCTCGGCTGCGGCCGAGCATGGGGCGGTACATAATGACTCTATATAATATATACGAATAGATCCCTCTGTGTGTAATGACGCTATATAATATATGCATTTCCCTTTTAGTATTGAATTACTGAAATAAATTAACTTTTCGATGATCTTCTAATTTATTGAGATGCACCTATAGCATACCCATGCGGAAAATTGACAAGTTGCAGATTGAAACAGCCTTGTGAAGTTTTTTTACCTAAATACGGATGGAATTTTTAAATTCTAAAAGTAAACAAAACCATGAACAAAAATAATTTTCATTGATCCTGAGATTTATTGTAATTTGATATCTGGGAGTTGAAAAGAGATTTAGCCCAGTTATGAAGAAATTTTCATGGAGCTGCAAGAAACTTTCTTTGCCCAGTGCTGCATCAATACTGTAGGTTAGGCTGATAAAGCAATTAGCAGGTTAATATATAGTATATTTTCAACATACTATATATTAACCCCTTCACGACCGGCCGATTTTTCGCTTTCCGTTTTTTTTTTTTGCCATTCTTTTTCTGAGAGACGTAACTTTTTTACTTTTCAGTCAATATGGTCATGTGAGGGCTCATTTTTTGCGGAACGAGCTGTACTTTTAAATGAAAACATCAGTTTTACCATATAGTGTACTGGAAAATGGCAAAAAAATTCCAAATGCAGAAAAATTGCAAAAAAAGTGCGATAGCACTATGGTTTTTGAGATATTTTATTCACTGTGTTCACTATATAGTAAAACTGATGCGTGGGTGTGATGCCTCAGGTCAGTGCGAGTTCGTAGACACCAAACATGTATAGGTTTACTTTTATAAAAGGGGTTAAAAAAAATCGGAAGTTTGTCCTAAAAAAGTGGCGCACGTTTTATGCCATATTCCGTGACCCGTAGTGTTCTCATTTTTCGGGATCTATGGCTCAGTGACAGCTTAATTTTTGCGTCTCGAGCTGACGTTTTTAACGGTACCATTTTTGCGCAGATGCTACGTTTTGATCGCCTCATTGCATTTTGCGCAAAAGTTGTGGCGACAAAAAAACATCGTTTTGGCGTTTGGAATTTTTTTTACGCTACGCCGTTTACTGATCAGATTAATTGATTTTATATTTTGATAGATCGGGCGTTTCTGAATGCGGCGATACCAAAAGTGTGTATATTTTTTATTTTTTTAACCCTTTAATTTTCAATGGGGCGAATGGGGGGTGATTTGAACTTTTAGGTTTTTTTGTTTTTTTTTAATTTTTTAAAACTTTTCTTTTTAACTTTTTTTTTTATTTTACTAGTCCCCCTAGGGGGCTATTGCGATCAGCAATCCGATCGCTCTGCAGTATCTGCTGATCACAGCTACACAGCTGTAAACAGCAGATACGCTCTCTTTCTCTTTTGCTGTGCCGCTGGCACAGCGAAAGTGAAAGCAAGTCAGGTGTAGTACAGGAGTCATCACATGACCCTGTGCTACCATAGCAACTATCGGAAGTCACATGATCGCGTCACGTGACTTCCGGTATCGGGCGGTAAGTAAAAGTTTACCGCGATCGCGCTTATAATGGCGCTGTCACGTATTGACAGCACCATTTAAGGGGTTAATCGGCACGAGCAGATAACGATTCTGCTCGTGCCTAGCAGGCACACATCTCAGCTGTGAAAATCAGCTGAGAAGTGCGTCGATCGCGGCATGCTGCCGCCGGAGGACCGCGGCAGTAACATTATGACATTTAGGACGTAATTTTACTGCCCGCGGTTGTTAAGGGGTTAATGGACAGGTTAATATTGAATATAATATACTCTACTAATATATAGGGGCTGGCGTCACATGTGCACACAGGTCTTCTCCTGCACAGGTAAATACTTGATATTTATCATGTCTCCAATTGGGCGTTTTTTGTATATACCTGCTCTGGATATCTCTGTATAACAGGCCATATAAGTGATACCTTGTGCTGTAAATATACATTTTCTTAGAACTTTTTTTCACAATATATTTACAATGTATATTACAGCTATTACCACTGTATATATCTATGTGAGTGTTACTAACAGTACATATAGTCTTGACCCTTGACACTGCCGATGGTCAGCACTATATGTATTACTTTTTAAAACACCACATATTAAGGCTTTTTGTTATCACATGATTGCTATATATACTATACCTGTGAACACTTGAGTCTAAATTTTTATGGTACTTTATATCTTTTTTATAGCAAAATAATTTAACAGCTATTCAGAATACCAATGCAGTGATACCTGTTCCTGACTTTTTAATATTTACACATATGATGTGATCACTAATAAAATTTGTTATTTTTTTTTACCAAATCGGTTTCTCTTAAGGGGGCTTTACACGCTGCGATATCGCTAGCGATATCGCTAGCGAGCGTAACCGCCCTCGTCGGTTGTGCGTCACGGGCAAATCGCTGCCCGTAGCGCACAGTATCATTAGGACCCGTCACACGGACTTACCTGCCTAGCGACGTCGCTGTGGCCGGCGAACCGCCTCCTTTCTAAGGGGGCGGTTCGTGCAGCGTCACAGCGGCGTCACTAAGCGGCCGCCCAATAGAAGTGGAGGGGCGGAGATGAGCGGCCGTAACATCCCACCCACCTCCTTCCTTCCTCATTGCCGGCGGCCGCAGGTAAGCTGTAGTTCGCCGTTCCCGAGGTGTCACACGTAGCGATGTGTGCTGCCTCGGGGATGACGAACAACCTGCTTCCTCAACAATCAACAATTTTACAAAAATGAACGACGTGTCAACGATGGACGATTTGGTATTTTCCATCGTTATCGGCCGTTCGTTGGTGTCACACGCAACGACGTCGCTAACAATGCCAGATGTGCATCACAGAATCCGTGACCCCGGCGATATATCGTTAGTCACTGCGTGTAACGGGGCCTTTAGCATTTTTTGTTCTAAAAATTTGGTGCCTTGTTACTATCTCCGTAGGTTGGTTACATCCATTTGACCCACACACTATTTGAATATATATATTTGTTATCTCACATTATAAAATTTATAGTGTTGTGCATGGTCGTGGTTTTCTTTGATCAATCTCTGTATGTAATATATAATGCAGTAGTATAAATAAATACATATCTACAAAGAAATATATGTAACTGATAAAAAAAATAATGAAATATATCAATTCTTACATACATGTAATTAATGTATGTGTATGTGTGTGTGGGTATGTATATATATATATATATATATATACATATATACATATACAGTTATGGCTGAAAGCGTTGGCCCTTGGAATTGTTCCAGATAAATACATATGTTTTGTTATACACATGGCTATATTGGAACAATGCAAAAAAAAGGCAAATTTGACACAATTTTAGACATTACCCCAGAATGGGCAAAAAATTGTTGGTACCTTTCCAAAATTGTGGATAAGGAACTTTGTTTAAAGCATAATGCTTGTTTAAATTCACCTGTGGCAAGTAACAGGTGTGGGCAATATTAAAATCCAGGAGTGGACATGTAATGTTACATGGACAGGTGCTACTGTGGCGCCCCTGACCTGGTCAGGCACCACTGAGTACTGCACCCATGCTGGGGACAGTACAATACAGGTAATCCAGAAGGCTGACCGAGGTGTGACTACACAGGGGCATAGTGATCAGGTCTCACACATGTACCTTTGAGAGGACCCCTGGGGATCCCAGGAGGGGGCAAAGCCTTCACCTCCACTGGAATAGTGGAGGGGGCCAAAAGCCTCCATCTCCACTCAAGGGGTGTGGTAAGAGAGTCTGGTTGCTAGGTGGCGTAGGCAGGCACAAGAGGGAGAAGGAGGAGAGGAGTCTGAAGCAGGGTGGAGAGGAGTGAGGAGCATGGAAGAGGAGCTCTGACAGGAGCAGCAGTGCAGGTCCCTCGAGTGAGCCGGTTCAGTGTGCAGTTCAGGGGAGAGCAGGAGCAGACCCCTGGGGCTGTTGCAGTCTGACAGCGTCCGCGCAGTGGCTACCGACGGGGGAGAACGGTCACCTAGTAGTGCTACCCGAAATCCATCTTCAGCTAAAGAGAGAGCAACGGAGTGGGAAGTAAGGAGACTGCTAGGGAGAACCAGGCCCAAACGGGCGGCAGATCCCGGAGCGGGGATAGATCCACCTTTCCTTGCTAAACCTGCCGGTGTGGGGCCCTCAAAGCCCACACCACAACACTACAGAGTCCGCAGCCACGTAGCCACAGTTAGGGCCCATAGTTCACAGGAGGCAAGCAGCCGGAGTGTCCTGGTCCAGGCTACAAGCAAACGGGCCAAAACGAAGGGGAGAGAGGCTTCAGCAACTTCCCTGGGTGACCCCCATAGGAACTAAAAGTCGGGGTTACCCCAAACCACCAAGGGCTAAGGAAGGCGAGTCGGTAGTCACCCTCATCAGCCAGCCTGAAGGACACCTGGTTCCAGCCTGGTTCATCCCAGCTACGCCCGGGTTACTCACTCTGCCACCTTCTGTGAGTAAAACCCCTGAAAGACATTCTGTTTGTGTGGAGTTATTCTGCGCCTTGTGGTTCTACACACCTACACAGGGCCCTGGGGCTTGCCTCACTCTCAGGAGGCTATTACAACCGACTGCACCCACCATCAGCCCCAGGCATCCCTTAATCTGCAGTGGCGGTCCCCACTGACCGCAATTCTGAGAGTGGCGTCACGACAAATAGAAGATCTCCTACCTGTGACCAGATCCAGCTGCGTGGAGTCCCTGAAGGTAATGCACCGACACAGCGTTTGTGGGGCTTCACACTACTTCTGCCGCTGCACAGGTGCCCAAAAGGTAAGGGTGCCCATTTCTACCTCTAAGGCTCGTTTCACACGTCAGTGAAAAACACAGACATTCTTCACTGACGTGTAAAACACGCATATGTCCCTCTGTGTTCCATGATTCATGGCACACGGTGGCTGTCCATGTGCAATACGTGATCCGTTATCCGTGATTGCAGATGGACGTATGTTCACCTGTCCCTGCTCTCCATGGTGCTGAAGTCTCCAGCTCTGTAACGTCCGACCACTGGTCTCTGCAGCTACTTCCGAGTCGGCTCTGGCTGCATTCATGAATATTCATGAGCCGGCCAAGAAGCTGCAGTAAGCGGAGGCTGCACAGAGCGTTGCTGGAAAGGTGAGTTGAAAATGTTTATTATTTTAAATGTCCGTGTTTTTCTGGTATGTGTTTCACGGATCACACCACTGCGTGATCCATGAGACATCAGTGATGCCAGACAAAAACGGACATGTCTCAGTGCGGCAATCACGGACACGCATATACGCTGCACGGAGACACAGTCAGTGAAAAATCACTGATGTGTGAGCAGACCCATTCATTATAATGGGTATGCGTATGTCAGTCATTCTGGTACGTATAAAAAAAAAGCACATACGTACCAGAATCACTGATGTCTGAAACAGGCCTAAAGTAGGTGGAATTGGGCATGTTGATGAGCTTTTAGACTGCAAAGCGCCCATATATTGTTCTTGCACAGGTGCCCTTTTCTGTCTTAAAAGTGCTTTATATGCTGTGACATCACTAACGATATATCGTCAGGGTCACGGCGTTTGTGACGCACATCCGGCGTCGTTAGCGACATTGCAGCGTGTGACAGCTAGAAGCGACGATCAACGATCACAAAAACGGCAAAAATCGTTGACGTTGGATCGTTGACACGTCACTCCAAATCATAATGTCATTGGTGTTTCATTACGCAGTCTGTTCGTCGTTCTTGCAGCACCACACATCGCTGTGTGTGACACCACAGGAACGACGAACATCATTATACCTGCGTCTTGAGGAAGGAAGGAGGTGGGCGGCATGCTCATCTCCTCCCCTCCTCTTCTATTGGGCGGCCGTTTTGTGACGCCGCTGTGACATCGCTGTTATGCCGAACGCACCTCCCCCTTGAAGGAGGGATTGTTCGGCAGCAACAGCGTCGTCGCTGAACAGGTATGTGCGTGTGACGCTGCCTTAGCAATATTGTTCGCTACGGCAGCGATCACCACATGTTGCACGAACGACGGGGGCGGATGCTATCGCTCGCGACATCGCTAGCAATCGCTAGCAATCGCTAGCGATGTCTCAGCGTGTAAAGCACCCTTTACTCCACCAGTGTTAAAATCACAGATAAAAAGAGAAGTTAACGCAATCTTTGCGTTGTCTGTCTGTTTGTGCCACACTAAAGGGCCATTTACACGCTGCGACATCGCTAACGATATATTGTCGGGCTCACGGTGTTTGTGACGCACATCAAGCGTCGTTAGTGACATCGCAGCATGTGACACGTACGAGCGACCTAAATCGATCGGAAAAGAGGTAAAAATCGTTGGTTTTGGAAAGGTCGTTTATTTACCAAAAATCGTTGTAAGTGCAGTAACGAGGTTGTTCCTCGTTCCTGCGGCAGCACATATCGCTATGTGTGACACCGCAGGAAAGAGGAATATCTCCTTACCTGCGGCCGCCAGCAATGAGGAAGGAAGGAGGTGGGCGGGATGTTACGTCCCGCTAGTCTCCGCCCCTCCGCTTCTATTGGGCGGCCGCTTAGTAACGTCGCTATGACGCCGAACAAACCTCCCCCTTAGAAAGGAGGCGGTTTGCAGGTCACAACGACGTGGGTAGGCAGGTAAGTATGTGTGATTGTTCCTAACAATGTTGTGCGCCACGGGCAGCGATGTGTCCGTGACGCACAACTGACGGAGCGAGATCGCAGCGTGTAAAGTACCCTTAAGCATGGAGAACAGAAATTTGAGAAAGTTGAGAAGAGAACTGTCTGAGGACTTGAGAACCAAAATTGTTGGATATCAACAATCTCCAGGTTACAAGCCCATCTCCAGAGATCTTGATTTTCCTTTCTCCACCGTGCACAACATAATCAAGCAGTTTGAATGAAATACAAATCTATGGCAGGAGACCCAGGAGGACCACACTGCTGACGCAGAGACATAAAAAATCTAGACTGCAGTTTGCCAAAATGTCCGTGAGTAAACTAAAATCTTTCTGGGAAAGTATCTTGTGGACAGATAAGACCAAGATAGAGCTTTTAGGTACAGCACATCATTCTTTGGTTTACCAAAAACGAAATGAGGCCTACAAATATGGTGGAGGTTCAAATAAAGTGGAGTCAAATATGGTGGACGAGAAAAATGGGGGGGAGCCAGCACTGCCTGTGAATGGGATGCAAGTATGACAAAATAAAAAGTGTAACATTCACAAATTCATTCCTACTGTATCAATTCAATGAGATTTTTGGCAAATAATTGATCAATGATTTGAGCCCCCCTGCCCCGTCACGGCAAATCTCTATAAGGGGGGTCCCTACACTACAGTATATAATATACATGCGTACCATGTGGTCTCGTGTGATGTGCAGGACCATATAGGAACACCACCTACCTGAGAAGTGTCAGAACCGCTCCCATGCTGCATGGGCTGACAACTGCGAATAGAGAGGCAGTCCAGGTGCTTGCCACTAGCACAATGTCTGAACTAGCCCCCACAGTGTCAGACCAGCAGACATGGATGAAGGGCGGAACAGCCCCAGGCAGGTGGTGCTTAAGTATTAATGCCTATGGAACAGGAGGCGGTGGCTGCATGTGAACAGGCACCAAACATAAATTTTGATGGTGACAGAAGGAATTTGCAAACCACACTGGGCGTGCGCGGCATGGCGGTGGTCAACCGCCTGACCAGTAAACGAGAAAAATGTTCCGCCCTTCATCCATGTCTGCTGGTCTGACACTGTGGGGGCTAGTTCAGACATTGTGCTAGTGGCAGGCACCTGGACTGCCTCTCTATTCGCAGTTGTCAGCCCATGCAGCACGGGAGCGGTTCTGACACTTCTCAGGTAGGTGGTGTTCCTATATGGTCCTGCACATCACACGAGACCACATGGTACGCATGTATATTATATACTGTAGTGTAGGGACCCCCCTTATAGAGATTTGCCGTGACGGGGCAGGGGGGCTCAAATCATTGATCAATTATTTGCCAAAAATCTCATTGAATTGATACAGTAGGAATGAATTTGTGAATGTTACACTTTTTATTCTGTCATACTTGCATCCCATTCACAGGCAGTGCTGGCTCCCCCCCATTTTTCTCAAATATGGTGGAGGTTCAAAGATGTTTTGAGGCTGTTTTGCTGCCTCTGGCACTGGGTGCCTTGAATGTGGGCAAAGCATCATGAAATCAGAAGATTACCAAAGGATTTTGGGTGTGAATGTAGTGCCCAGTGTCAGGAAGTTGGGTTTGTGTCCTAGGTCATCGGTCTTTCAGCAGGACAATAGCCCCAATACATACTTCAAGACCCTCAGAAATGGATGGAAAAAAAAGCCATGGAGGGTTCTGAAGTGGCAGAAATAAGTTCAGATTTAAATCCCATTAAACACCTGTGGAGAGAGCTTGAAATTGCTGTTAGGAGGATGCAACAGTCAAATATGAAAGACCTGGAGCGGTTTGCTAAAGAAGAGTCCAAAATTCCAGTTGAGCGGTGTAAGAAGCTTGTTGATGATTATAGGAAGCAATTTATTGCAGTAATTTATGACAAAAGGTGTGCACCCAAATATTAAATTTTGTCTTGCCCATTTTCGTTGTTTTGTGTCAAATTATGTCCAATTTTGGCTTTTTTTTTGTTTTGTTGTTTTTTTTTTTGTTATTTTAACACAAAAAGTAAATAAACATTTATATATCATATATTTTATATAATATAGTGGTATAAATGTACCTATGGATATATTTATAAATAAATATTTCACTGATAAAAATAATCAGAAAAAATTAAATATAGGTTCACAAATGTGTAAACAAGGATTTTACCGTAAGAATATTAGCGGCACAGGTTGAAAACAAAGCCCCACTGGTCTGTGAAAGAAAAAACATATTAATCATTATGTAGATTCTGTTTTCAGTAACAATGCATTTTGCATGTCCATTCTTTTTAGACTTTCCACTATGTGAATAAATCATTAAAGGGAACCAATCACCAGGATTTTCGTATATAAGCTAAAGCCAGTGCTATACTGGCACTATCAGGCTGATTCTATACATACCATTAGTGGGCAGCTCGGATGGTTACGCTTTCAAATCCAAGAAAGGGAAGTTTAAAAATTCGTAAACCTTTTGAGTGACAGTTGCACCGAAGCAGGTAATAGCAGGGTGGGTTATGCATATGGATTCCTGTCCCCCTGCCGCTTGTTCTCTCTGTCCTCTTTGCTAATTTTTCTATTCACGAAGATGGCGTCAGAGTTGGCGGCTGCGCATAGTGCCTATCTCCAGCACCATCTTTGTGAAGCATGTGTTACCCCCTATTATTCTATTCTTGTGGCTGAGAGGCCGGCGCATGCGCCCTCACTTCTTCAGCTCTAGTTGTAACCGCGGGAGCACGTGCGGTCACAACAGGAGTGGACAACAGCTGATCATAGCGATTAGCTGCAGAATAGGACACCGTGCCTCCCCCGGACACCGTGCCTCCTCCGGACACCTGGTAACAAGGGGTAACAAGGGCTTCACAAAGATGGCGCCGGAGATAAGCGCTATGCGCAGGCGCCAACACCAACGCCATCTTAGTGAATAGAAAAATTAACATAGAGAACAGAGAGGAAGGAACAGGCGGCGGGGGGCTGGAATCCTTATGCATAACCCACCCTGCTATTATCTGCTGCGCTGCAATTGTCATTCAAAAAGCTAACAAATTTTAAATCTTCAGTTTCTTGGATTTGAAATCCTAAATATCCGAGCTGCCCACTAATGGTATGTAGAGAATCAGCCTGATAGCGCCAGTCTAGTATAGCACTGGATTTAGCTTATATACGAAATTCCTGGTGATTGGTTCCCTTTAAAAGTGAAAAAGATGTTGAAAAAATGTCACTCAGTGTCTCTCTGCAAAGTAACATTATGCTAAACTATTTAACGATATTGTATAAAGTTCTTATTAGAGATGAGCGAACCGGTCGCGGTTCGGCTCGAGTTCGGTTCGCCAAACGGGCGTCTCGTTCGAGTTCGGTTCGGAGAACGTTCGACGAACTGAACTGAAACCGCATAGGAAACAATGACAGGCAATCACAAACACATAAAAACACCTAGAAAACACCCTCAAAGGTGTCCAAAAGGTGACAAACAACTCACAACACAACACAAACACATGGGAAAGTGACAAGGACATATACTCATGCAAAAAGAAAAGAGCTGGACAAGGATAAAGAGGAGGAGACACAGATATAGGCATGCCACGCCCTTCTAAAATCATGTAAAACACCGCAAGGTGACTCCAAGCGGAGTCTCCCTTTTTTCCAAAAATTGGGCCACACACACACCCCATCAGTGGCAGCACTTGTGCCCCAGTTGTACACTTCACAGCTAGATTTGCATCAAGCACATTCAAAAATAGGCCATACTTAACCGTCCCCAGGATGACACCGGGGTAGGTAGCAAAGTCTTTCCTGATCCCAGTGCTGTGCATCTTGGATCATTTTTAAAAACACAGCAAGGGTTACTCCAAGAAGAGTCTCCCTTTTTTCCAAAAATTGAGCCACACAGACACCCCATCAGTGGCAGCACTTGTGCCCTAGTTGTACACTTCACAGCTAGATTTGCATCAAGCACATTCAAAAGTACGCCATACTTAACCGTCCCCAGGATGACACCGGGGTAGGTAGCAAAGTCTTTGCTGAACCATGACTTGTTCATCTTGGCTCCTTTTAAAAAACACAGCAAGCAAGGGTTACTCCAAGCGGAGTCTCCCTTTTTTCCAAAAATTGGGCCCCACACACACCCACCCCTTCAGTGGCAGCACTTGTGCCCCAGTTATACACTTCACAGCTAGATTTGCATCAAGCACATTCAAAAATTGTCATACTTAACCGTCCCCAGGATGACACCGGGGTAGGTAGCAAAGTCTTTCCTGATCCCAGCTCTGTGCATCTTGGATCATTTTTAAAAACACTGTAAGCAAGGGTTACTCCAAGCGGAGTCTCCCTTTTTTCCAAAAATTGGGCCACACACACACCCCATCAGTGGCAGCACTTGTGCCCTAGTTGTACACTTCACAGCTAGATTTGCATCAAGCACATTCAAAATACACAAGCATTTACTCTCCCCAGGATGACACAGGGGTAGTAAATTCCTTGTGGATCCATGACTTGTTCATTTTGATGAACGTTAGTCTGTCCACATTGTCACTGGACAGACGCGTGCGCTTATCTGTCAGCACACACCCAGCAGCACTGAAGACACGTTCAGAGACAACACTGGCAGCTGGACACGACAAAATCTCCAAGGCGTAAGTGGAGAGCTCTGGCCATTTTTCAAGATTTGAAGTCCAAAATGAGCAAGGCTCCATTTGCAAAGTCATGGCATCGATGATCATTTGGAGATACTCCTGTATCATCCTCTCCAGCCACTATGTGTCAGACTTGTTGTCTCTGGTGGCCTTGCAAAGGAGGGTCTAAAAAAATTATGAAAAGATTCAATAAAATTGCTGTTACCAGCACCAGATACGGTGCTACTGGTACGGGTAGACTGTTGAAGATGATGAGACCATCCCATGTTTGTCAAGTTACAACTGGGAGATTCACTCCCTGCACCTGCACGGTTGTTTGGTGGAAAAGCCGATCTAAGATCGAGTAACAGCTTCTGCTGATACTCCTGCATACGTGCGTCCCTTTCTATGGCTGGAATTATGTCACAAAATTTGGACTTGTACCGGGGATCTAATATTGTGGCAAGCCAGTAGTCATCATCACTTCTAATTTTGACAATACGAGGGTCATGTTGGAGGTAGTGCAGCAAGAAGGCACTCATGTGTCTTGCGCAGCCATGCGGACCAAGTCCACGCTGTGTTTGTGGCATAGAGGTGCTAACCGTTCTTTCTTCCTCTGACATCTCCCCCCAACCTCTTTCAACTGAAATTTGATCAAGGTCTCCCTCATCCGCTGAGTCTTCCATGTCTATGCACAGTTCGTCCTCCATTTCTTCATGTTCTCCTGCACCTTCCTCAACATTTCGCCTGCTACCATGCGCCCTTGTTGATCCCTGTCCCCCATGGTCCCATGCCTGCCGAGTTGGTGATGATGAACGTCTGGACCTTGGTGATGTTGTTGTGTCTTGCGCATATGAATCCTCCTGTAGTTCCTCCCCTTCCTGTTGTCCCACCCCCTGACTCCGAATAGTGTTTAGCGTGTGCTCCAGCATGTAAATGACTGGAATTGTCATGCTGATAATGGCATTGTCAGCGCTAAACATATTCGTCGCCATGTCGAAACTGTGCAGAAGGGTGCATAGGTCCTTGATCTGAGACCACTCCATCAGGGTGATCTGCCCCACCTCTGCATCTCGTTGGCCCAGGCTATACATCATGACGTATTGCACCAGGGCTCGGCGGTGCTGCCACAGGCGATGAACCAGCAGCCCAAAAGACTTCTGGAGCGATGCAAGTCGCTCAGCTGCGGCAGTTGAACGGCAGAAGTGAGCAGACAGTTTTCGTGCCCTGTTCAGAAGGCCATCTAGGCTGGTATAGTGTGTTAAAAATTGCTGGACAACAAGGTTCAACACGTGAGCCATACAAGGCACGTGTGTCACCTTGCCCAGGTGAAGGGCCGCACTCAGGTTTGCAGCATTGTTGCACACGGCCTTACCAGGCTGCAGGTTGAGTGGAGACAACCATTTATTAAACTCAGTCTCCAGAGCTGCCCACAACTCAGCCGCTGTGTGACTCCTATTTCCAAGACATGTCAAGCTAAAGACCGCCTGATGCCGTTGCGCTCTGCTGCCAGCATAGTAATGAGGGGTGCGTGATTCCTTCTGCACAGTGAGAACGCTGGTGGCCTGACCAGGCAGGCTTGGGGCGGAGGTGGAGGACCCAGATGAGGTGGAGGAGGCAGAAGCAGTGGCGGAACTTGGACAGACAGAGGATTGACACACAAGTCGTGGGGACGGCAAGACTTGTGCAGCAGACCCTTCACCATCTATCACCATAGTTACCCAGTGCCCAGTCAGCGACATGTAACGTCCCTGTCCATGCTTACTGGTCCAAGTATCGGTGGTGAAATGCACCCGTTCACACACAGAGTTTCTCAAGGAAGCGGTGATGTTGTGTGCGACATGCTGGTGTAGCGCGGGCACACCTTTCTTAGAGAAGTAGTGGCAACTGGGCATCTGGTACTGGGGCACAGCGACAGACATAAGGTCTCTATAATCCTGTGTGTCCACCAGGCGGAAAGGCAGCATTTCGGTAGCCAAGAGCTTACAGAGGGATAAAGTCAACCTCTTAGCTTTGTCATGGGTCGCAGGAAATGGCCTTTTATTTGTCCACATCTGAGGGACAGAGATCTGGCTGCTGTGTGTAGACAGTGTTGAGTAGGGTGTCCCTGGAAAAATGCAGGTTTGTGAGGAAAGTGCAGGCATAGACATGATGTTGCCTTCATCCAACGTTGGTGCTATCGATGTCTGAGAGAGCTGTACACACGCACTTGCTTCCCCTTCCAAACCAACTGATGACCTACCAAGCAAACTTCCTGTTGCGGTTACAGTGGTGGAAGTTGTGCATGGAAAACCAGGTGTGACAGCTGTCCCCACAGTCCTAGAAGATGAAGAGCGCGCGGATGCACTGGAAGGGGCAGGCCATGGATGGTTCGCTCCGCTAGGCCGCATTGCAGCACGGTGAGCTTCCCACTGGGACATATGATATTTATTCATGTGACGATTCATGGAAGAAGTTGTCAAACTGCTGAGGTTTTGCCCTCTACTAACAGAATCATGACAAATTTTACAGATCACATAATTTGGGTGATCTTTTGCTATTTCAAAAAAGTACCAGGCTAGGCAAGGCTTAGAGGGCATGCGACCTGCTGATCCACGCCGACTAGTGCTCAGAGGCACAGTGGTGGCTGAGGATGCAGTTGTAGACGTGCTACCAGTGCTCCGACTCTGTCCAGGAAGGTGCAAGGTAACTTCGTCGTCAGTTGCATCCTCCTCCACCGTCTCTATTGACCTCCTTGAGGGCCTGACTGTGGGTTGACAGTAGGTGGGATCTAGAACTTCCTCATCAATTGTTGTGTTTGCACTCCCCTCACCCTCAGACCGAGCCTCTTCTTGCCCTGACCGAATATTTAAGTCGTCATCCCAATCTGGTATCTGCGTCTCATCGTCATCAGTATGTTCCTCATTGTCTATAACAACAGGTGTTACAGTTTGTGAAAAAGGTTCAACATTATGCTCAGAATCTTGGTCCTCACGGCCTGAATCAGAGTCACAAAGGTTCTGGGCATCACTGCAGACCATTTCCTGGTCTGTAGTCACTGTAGCTTGGGAGCAGACCTCTGATTCCCAGGCTATAGTGTGACTGAAGAGCTCTGCAGACTCAGCCATCTCAGTTCCACCATACTGTGCAGGGCGGATGGAGACTTCAGAGCTGGGAGAAAGCAAGTTTGATTGGGATGACAACTCAGAGGACTGGTGTTTTTTGGATGCGGTAGTTGAGGTGGCGGAGAGGGCACTTGTTGGACCACTTGAGATCCATTCAAGCATTTTCCTTTTTTGGCCATCATCTACCTTTGTTCCAGTTGTTCGTGTCCGTAAAAAAGGGAGCACATCGAATTGTCCACGGTAAGTAGTAGACATCTTACTTTTGCTGGAAGATGGTCTATCTTCAGCAGATGTTAATGGAGCTTTGCCACCTTCCCCACGGACAAACCCTTTTTTTCCTTTTCCAACACGCCTCTTCCCCTTTCCACCAGCATCTGTCATTTTGCCACTCATTTTGATTGCGACAAGATTGTGCACTTAAAATGTGGTAGTAAAAATTGAGAGGTGGTGTAGATTTCAGCGGTGGTCTATCTTTATTAACAGCAGAATAAACAACAATAACTATCCCTGACAAGGCAACTACGGCCCTTAAACTGGCAGCATAGTTTGCTAGTATAATGGCTTAGTAACAATGAGCTTGAGTGTGCAATGCAGAGGTGCCGCACATAGATTTGCACTAGTGGGACACTAATGGAAGTCCAACAGCCACTTTTAGGATGCCACTAAGTTTAATCAGTGTTTGCTAGTATAATGGCTTAGTAACAATGAGTTTGAGTGTGCAATGCAGAGGTGCTGCACATAGATTTGCACCAGTGGGACACTAATGGAAGTCCAACAGCCACTTTTAGGATGCCACTAAGTTTACTCAGTGTTTGCTAGTATAATGGCTTAGTAACAATGAGTTTGAGTGTGCAATGCAGAGGTGCTGCACATAGATTTGCACCAGTGGGACACTAATGGAAGTCCAACAGCCACTTTTAGGATGCCACTAAGTTTACTCAGTGTTTGCTATTATAATGGCTTAGTAACAATGAGTTTGAGTGTGCAATGCAGAGGTGATGCACATAGATTTGCACCAGTGGGACACTAATGGAAGTCCAACAGCCACTTTTAGGATGCCACTAAGTTTACTCAGTGTTTGCTAGTATAATGGCTTAGTAACAATGAGTTTGAGTGTGCAATGCAGAGGTGCTGCACATAGATTTGCACCAGTGGGACACTAATGGAAGTCCAACAGCCACTTTTAGGATGCCACTAAGTTTACTCAGTGTTTGCTATTATAATGGCTTAGTAACAATGAGTTTGAGTGTGCAATGCAGAGGTGATGCACATAGATTTGCACCAGTGGGACACTAATGGAAGTCCAACAGCCACTTTTAGGATGCCACTAAGTTTACTCAGTGTTTGCTAGTATAATGGCTTTGTAACAATGAGTTTGAGTGTGCAATGCAGAGGTGCTGCACATAGATTTGCACCAGTGGGACACTAATGGAAGTCCAACATCCACTTTTAGGATGCCACTAAGTTTACTCAGTGTTTGCTAGTATAATGGCTTAGTAACAATGAGCTTGAGTGTGCAAAGGGCAGGAGGGTACAGTGGCAGGGTTGTGGGTCTGGGTAGAGGAAAGGAAGCCTGCCTTTCTATCCCTCCTAATGGAGAAATGCAGCGAGGAAATCCCTGACCTTAGCTACACAGACGCTGTCATCTTGTGTAGCTGTTAAAATCTGTTTTCACGGACCTGACTGTCACCTATGGCTCTGACCCTGCCGGTATTAGCCCTTAAAAGGACTAATAGAAACTTCTATCCCTATTCTGTATAGCGCTGTGTATAGAGCGTACACAGCAGTATCGGAGACAGGAGCTGCGCCAGCGGTGGCTGACACCAAGGAGGCAGAAGTTAGATAATGGCGTGCTGGAGGAAAATGTCCGTTTTTATAATGCGGTGACATGTGACATGGACATCCTATCACACATGCCGTTGCTTCTCTGGCTAAAAGTCCACTTAGCTGTGTGTGTGTCTGGGATTGGCTGACATGCTGGCCCGCCCCACTACACGTGCACGCTTAGGGAAGGAAGACAAGGGAAAAAAAAAAAATGGCGATCGCCATTATCCATACAGCAGTGATCTGAATGCGCTGTTCCTGCACATTATACGCTGAAATTTCATAATAGTGTGAGTCACAGAGTGACTTACACTATTACAGCGGAAAGCCAGCTAGGAATGAGCTTGTCTTTTTGCGGCTAGAACCGTTCTCGAACGTATCTAGAACTATCGAGCTTTAGCAAAAAGCCCGAGTTCTAGTTCGATCTAGAACAGCCCCCAAAATCACTCGAGCCGCGAACTGGAGAACCTCGAACCGCGAACCGCGCTCAACTCTAGTTCTTATCATTAAAGGATAATTCCCATGTATGCAAATGATCAACTTTCCACAGGACAGGTCAAAACTTGTATATCACTGGGCCCACCACTGGAACCCACCGATCCTGAGTACCTGCGTTCTGACATACCCCTCTAATGGAGTGAAGAAGCTGCCCACACTCCGCCCTGAAGATATAGTGATTATATAACACATTGCTATATATATATATATATATATGTATAAATGTTGTTTTTATCTATTTGGTGCCCAGAAATAGTTACACAGATTGTACATTCTGAAGTAAAGCAAAGATTAACAGACAGCAGGATTCTGTATCTCAGTCCGCAGCCAATCAAAGATAAAGGGAAGGAGGAGGTCCTTATCCCAGGTCAGGAGGTCTAATCAATGGTGCAGAACATTGTTCAGGGGGAGCAGTAGGTCAGGTGGCCTAAAGAGAACTAAGCTAGGTAAGATCGTTATCTCAGGCAAGCAGGCCTTAGGCTGGTTTCACACTACGTTTATTTAACATGCGTCAGGAACGTTTTTTTGCTGCAAAAGCGGATCCTGCTTTTACAGCAAAAAACGCATGCAAACACATCTGTTATTTTGCAGGATCCTGTCACTGGATGTTTAGGGGCGGGCATTGGAGTCATGTGATCGGGAGTGAGGGGAACTAGACTGGGAGCCGGCTTCTGACAGCTGCAGACGCTGGTAACCAAGGTAAACATCGGGCTTGGATACCCGATATTTATCTTGGTTACGAGTGTCTGCAGCTGCTAGGAGCAGGGCTGTCTGCACACGTAACCAACGTAAACATCGGGTAACTAAGAGAAGTGGTTACCCGATATTTACCTTGGTTACGAGTGTCCGCAGCTCTCAGGTGGGAGAGAGAGGGAGGGGAGGAAGGGGGAAAGACAGAGATAGAGAGAGAGAGTGAGGGAGGGAGGAGGAGAGAGAGACAGATCACGCGAGACTGGTTTCTGGGCATGCTCAGTAGAGCAAGCAGGATCCTGTCTATCAGCACGCCAGCGTTCACCTGCGTTTGCGTGCTGTTTAGTCAGGATCCGGTGACATGCAGTATTTGGACGCAGCTCAAAAACGCTACAAGTAGCGTTTTTGAAAGATGTTAAAAAACTGCAAGTCGCTGGATCCTCACTATAACGCACGCAAACGCAGGTGAACGCATGTTAACGCGAGTCCATTGCAAATGCATTGAAGTGAAAACGCATTTGCACTGGATCCGTTTTTCCGCTAAAAAAACGTTATGGACGGATGTTAAATAAACGTAGTGTGAAACCAGCCTTAGGCAAACAATTATCTGTACTCGATATAAAGCTAGAGCCATATAGGGATACAAGTTCTCCTATGGAGATCTGAAGATGCAGTGGTACAGCAAGGAGAATGGAGCACTCATCAAATGGTCCTTGAGATTACTAGTAAGGAATCTTAATTGTGCACCTCAGCCAGTGGGGTCCTCACAAATCAATTATGAGTTAAGAGTGGCTGTGAGGGTGCGTAGCAACACACCCCGACCTGTATGGTCCTCACAGATGGAGTTTGCCATGCTGGTTCCCTGGACTGTTGTAACATGTGATGGAAGTAGTGTACATCCAAATGTAACTGTAAAGTTCCTTTCTCTGGATTGTACAGAGGAAGAATTGGTAAAGGTAAAGAGCTGTGCCCGCTATCTGATATATACACTTCTCATCAATTTTTTGATCAGTAAGAAGTCTATTTTTGAACTTTGGTATTTCTTTTTTAACTCTACCTCATCTGGTCCTGGCCTGACTCCATAGGCAGTATGCGGTCTGCTGAGATGTATCCCCAAAATAATAGCAGCTCACATACCCAGCCAGGACCCCCATTTTACTGTAATGTGGTGGGGCTTGGATGATGTGCACCTCGGCCACGGCTATCCCCGTCCGACCTGTTACACCATTTGGAATGCAGCGGTAGTGTCACGCTCCCCGGGTCCCCTGCCCTGCTCCCCGGCTCACCTGCCACGCTCCCCGGCGTCTCTGCTTCTCTCCCCGGTCTCCAGCCTCCATTGCCCGCGGTCTCCAGGCGTCCTGGTCCCCGCTCCCGGCGTCTGTCGGTTACACAGCCCCAGCCCGGCTCCTCTGCTTCTTCCTCACCGCTCCCTGCCCTGGCTTCTGGCACCCGGGCCGCGCGCATGCGCATTAGGGCGCGCGCGCGGTCATTGACCCTTTCTTAAAGGGCCAGCGTCCACTGACAGGAAATTAAGCACACAGGTACAGGGTATAAAGGGGATTAGTGTCCAAGTGGGCGGGGCCTGTTCTTCGTGTTTCCCAAGCTAGGAGTCAGGTCTCCTTGTGTTCCTGTGAGATACTCACCTCTCTCTCTTCTAGAGCCGTTCCTGCCTCGCCATCCGGTCCTGCCGAATCCAGAACCCCGAACGCTGACTATCTGCCATCCTGTCAGTCCGTACCACCTCTGATCTCTGCGGTGACCCGTCCTCTCGCTCCATCGGTTCCGGACTCCGCCTGACAACATCTCGGCCTCCGAACCTGAGCTCCGTCACCCGGACTACCATCTCTGACTCCGTAGTCCCAGGGACTTCACCGTTCTACTCTTGTACACGGACTGTCCTGCTACCCGTAGTGCTCCGGCTACCGGACCCCTTGCCTTCATCAAGGAGTTCGGTCCAGTGGAATCACCTCCTGGGTCTGCCCGTCCACCTGGCCCTAACAGTAAGAACAGGCCATGGATCCCGCCGAAGCACTAGCAGCCTTGCAGGAGGAACTCACACGCCAGCGTGAGACTCAGACCCGCATGCTGCAATTCATGTCTTCTGTGGACGCCCGCCTGAACACGCTACAAGCGTCAGTTACATCTTCAGCATCTCGGGCTTCCACTAGACAATCCACGGCTCCAGCCTCCGTGTCAGCCTCTCCGGATGCTTCCAGACTTCGTTTGGCCTCACCACCCCGGTACGCCGGAGATCCCAAGACCTGCAGG
The DNA here is from genome assembly GCF_048569485.1 of Anomaloglossus baeobatrachus. Lineage (NCBI taxonomy): Eukaryota > Metazoa > Chordata > Amphibia > Anura > Aromobatidae > Anomaloglossus > Anomaloglossus baeobatrachus. Next base: position 204,680,857 of record NC_134360.1, on the reverse strand, counting down.
GGATTCATAAACCAATGCTCCCTCCATTTCACGCAGCTGCCGCATTTGTTTGCCTCCGACCAAGCCAAGGTCGCATTCATCATGTCCCATCTAGAGGGTGAGGCACTGGCGTGGATGAACCCCTTGTGGGAAAAGGAGGATCCTGTGACCAAGAACATCCAGGAGTTCCTGCAGGCATTTCGTGGCACCTTTGACGAGCCCGGACGCGCCTCCGCGTCTGCCTCGTCTCTTCTCCGGTTACGTCAGGGAACTCTGACGGTGGGTCAATACGCCATCCGTTTTCGCACCTTGGCTTCGGAACTCGGGTGGAACAATGAGGCTCTAACCGCCGCCTTTTGGGAAGGACTCTCGGGTCGAATTAAAGATGAGCTGGCTGGCCGTGACGTACCGACCACCCTGGACGCCCTGATTACCCTAGCGACTCGAGTGGACATTCGCTTTCAGGAGCGATCCAAAGAAGTGTCCCGTGAGAGACGTCCGATACGGCATTCCTCTCCTCTGCAGAAGCCCGCCGTACTTCAGTCCACGGCATCTGGTGTCTCCGTCCACGAGCCCATGCAGATCGAGAGTGTGCGGCAGTCTGAACAACGCCGAGCAGAGCGGCTCGCCAAGGGCCTCTGCTTCTACTGCGGAGAGGGCACACACCTGCTACGCTCCTGTTCAGAGAGGCCGGGAAACTCCAAAGCCTAGGGTTGGTAGGAGAGGCCACCCTAGGTGCTGGGACTCTCTCAGACCCGGTTATGTGGACTGTTCAAGTGGCAACGGGAGAGACGCGGTTCACTGCCGAGGCGTACCTCGATTCTGGGGCAGCAGGCAATTTCATCCAGCAGGCCACGGTGGACAAGTACCAAGTGCCTGTTACTCCACTCGAAAAACCCCTCGTGATTGCCTCTGTGGATGGGAGACCCCTCTCTGACACCATCTCCTGGATCACCAGGCCGGTCGAACTGTGTATCGGTGCCCTGCACACCGAGAACATCGCTCTCTACGTCCTCCCACACATGTCCCATCACATCCTGCTGGGACTCCCCTGGTTACGGACACACGAACCGTCAGTCAGCTGGGGCACTGGTGAAATCACCCGATGGGGCTCCTCTTGCCACGAGAGATGTCTGAAGAGCATACAACCCATCCGACGGCCTCCGGTTCCAGAGTCCCTACCGGGACTGCCCTCGGCCTATTGGTCCTTCGCGGACGTCTTTGACAAAAAGGAATCTGAGGTACTTCCGCCACATCGTCCTTACGATTGTGCTATTGACCTGCTCCCGGGAACTACACCACCTCGAGGACGGATATATCCGCTGTCTCCTGCCGAAACAAGGGCCATGTCTACCTACATCACGGAGAACCTGGCAAGGGGATTTATTCGGAGATCCTCCTCTCCTGCTGGAGCAGGCTTCTTCTTCGTTAAGAAGAAAGAGGGCGACCTACGCCCATGCATAGACTACCGGGGATTGAACCAAATCACCGTGAAAAATAAGTACCCCCTGCCGCTCATCCCCGAATTGTTTGATCGGCTTAGAGGAGCTCGTGTGTTCACCAAGTTGGATCTTCGGGGTGCCTACAACCTGGTCCGCATCCGCTCTGGGGACGAATGGAAGACCGCGTTCAATACTCGCGATGGGCACTATGAATACTGTGTGATGCCCTTCGGCCTGTGTAACGCACCAGCAGTCTTTCAGGAATTGGTGAATGACGTGTTCCGGGACCTTCTCTACATCTGTGTGGTGGTGTATCTTGATGACATCTTGATCTTCTCTCCGGACCTCCAGACCCACAGAGAGAATGTGCAGTTGGTTCTACAACGACTGAGGGAAAATCGGCTGTACGCCAAGTACGAGAAGTGTGTCTTCGAGCAGTCTTCTCTTCCCTTCCTGGGTTACGTTATCTCCGATACCGGACTGCAGATGGATCCGAAGAAGGTCTCTTCCATTCTTAACTGGCCCCCTCCTTCTGGACTGAAGGCAATCCAACGCTTTCTGGGATTCGCAAACTACTACCGCCAGTTCATCCCTCACTTCTCGGCTCTAACTGCTCCTCTCTCCGCCTTGACTAAGAAGGGGGCTAATCCAAAGGACTGGTCACCTGCGGCCGACGCCGCGTTTGGCTCTCTGAAGCGGGCATTTGCCTCCGCCCCTGTGCTCCACCGTCCGGAGTTAAACCGACAGTTCACCTTGGAGGTGGATGCCTCCTCTTCGGGAGCCGGAGCAGTGCTCATGCAGAAGTCCTCCTCCGGGAAGATGGTGACTTGCGGTTTCTTCTCCAAGAGCTTCTCAGCGCCTGAACGCAACTACACCATCGGGGACCGAGAGCTATTGGCAGTCAAACTGGCTCTGGAGGAATGGCGCTACCTTCTAGAGGGAGCAGTGTACCCCGTAATCATTTACACGGACCACAAGAACCTGGAATACCTGCGGTCCGCTCAGCGACTGAACCCACGGCAAGCCAGGTGGTCCTTGTTCTTTGCCAGGTTCGACTTCCAGCTCCATTTCCGACCTGCGGACAAGAATGTACGCGCAGATGCCTTGTCCAGATCATTCCTGCCAATGGAACAGGAGGAGGAGTCATTCCAGCCCATCATCTGTCCTAGTAAAATCATTCCGGTGGCCCCTGTCACCCTGGCCCAGATACCGCCCGGGAAGACCTATGTCTCTGAGACCGACAGGCAAAAAGTGTTGCATTGGGGCCATGCCTCGAAAACAGCCGGCCATGCTGGTCAGAAGAGAACATGGAGTACGATTGTACGTCATTACTGGTGGCCATCCCTGCGCACGGACGTCGCTTCTTTTGTCTCAGCCTGCTCCTCTTGTGCCAGGAACAAGACGCCCAAACATCTGCCATATGGCCGTCTTCTGCCTCTGCCTATACCCTCCGTTCCGTGGCAACACATTGCAATGGACTTTATTACGGACTTGCCCCTGTCCTCCGGACACACAGTCATATGGGTCGTGGTGGATCGGTTCTCCAAAATGGCTCATTTCATCCCTATGGCTGGACTGCCCTCTGCCCAGGAACTCGCGGACGCCTATATACAACACATCTTCCGCTTGCATGGCTTTCCATCACACATTGTGTCTGACAGAGGAACTCAGTTCACCTCTCGCTTCTGGAGGGCTCTCTGCAAACATCTGGGAGTGACTCTGGACTTTTCTTCAGCCTACCATCCTCAGTCGAATGGCCAAGTGGAACGAGTCAATCAGATCTTGACCTCCTTCTTACGTCACTACGTCAACGCCCATCATGACGACTGGTCCACGCTTCTTCCTTGGGCTGAATTCTCCCATAACCACCACGTCAGTGAGTCCTCCTCCAGCTCTCCCTTCCATGTCGTTTACGGACTTCAGCCTTCCGTCCCATTGCCTGTATCCTCTTCCTCGGATGTCCCTGCTGCTGATGCTGTAGCCCGTGACTTTGCAACGATTTGGGACTCTGTCAAGGCGTCCCTTGGACGTGCTTCCCTGCGGATGAAGAGACACGCAGACAAGAGGCGTCTGGACCCTCCGTGTTTCTCTCCAGGAGATCTCGTCTGGCTTGCTTCCAAGTACGTCCGATTGAAGCTACCATCCTACAAGCTGGGTCCTCGCTACATCGGGCCGTTTAAAGTCCTCAGCAAGATCAATGAGGTCTCCTACAAGCTGCAGCTCCCGGCCACGATGAGGATACCCAACTCCTTCCACGTCTCTCTGCTCAAGCCGGTTGTCCTTGGTCCCTTCTCCGCTGCTGCCAGTTCGGCTCCTCCTCCAATTGCCGATGATGACATCTATGCGGTAAGGGATATCGTGGCCATGAAAACTGTACGGGGCCGACAGTTCTTCCTGGTGGACTGGGCAGGGTATGGTCCTGAGGATAGGTCCTGGGAGCCCCGGGAGAATGTGGGTACTCCTCTGATCCGTGCCTTCCTGTCCCGGTTGCGGGGAGGGGGGTGTGGGGGGGGTACTGTCACGCTCCCCGGGTCCCCTGCCCTGCTCCCCGGCTCACCTGCCACGCTCCCCGGCGTCTCTGCTTCTCTCCCCGGTCTCCAGCCTCCATTGCCCGCGGTCTCCAGGCGTCCCGGTCCCCGCTCCCGGCGTCTGTCGGTTACACAGCCCCAGCCCGGCTCCTCTGCTTCTTCCTCACCGCTCCCTGCCCTGGCTTCTGGCACCCGGGCCGCGCGCATGCGCATTAGGGCGCGCGCACGGTCATTGACCCTTTCTTAAAGGGCCAGCGTCCACTGACAGGAAATTAAGCACACAGGTACAGGGTATAAAGGGGATTAGTGTCCAAGTGGGCGGGGCCTGTTCTTCGTGTTTCCCAAGCTAGGAGTCAGGTCTCCTTGTGTTCCTGTGAGATACTCACCTCTCTCTCTTCTAGAGCCGTTCCTGCCTCGCCATCCGGTCCTGCTGAATCCAGAACCCCGAACGCTGACTATCTGCCATCCTGTCAGTCCGTACCACCTCTGATCCCTGCGGTGACCCGTCCTCTCGCTCCATCGGTTCCGGACTCCGCCTGACAACATCTCGGCCTCCGAACCTGAGCTCCGTCACCCGGACTACCATCTCTGACTCCGTAGTCCCAGGGACTTCACCGTTCTACTCTTGTACACGGACTGTCCTGCTACCCGTAGTGCTCCGGCTACCGGACCCCTTGCCTTCATCAAGGAGTTCGGTCCAGTGGATCCACCTCCTGGGTCTGCCCGTCCACCTGGCCCTAACAGGTGGTCACACATGTGCCGTGTACTCAGCTATACTCAGTAATTCGATCACAGGCCACCTCACAATTCCAACTAATCACTCCAGAGCTGCATTTTAATGTGGAGTATCACTTTAATTATTTTATATAATATATTTATATTCTATTATTATAAAGAACAGGAAAATAGTACATCCTTTCAATATATTACATTCTATATTACTACTTTCTTCTTTCTGTATAGTCAAAAAATACTTAAGATACCAGAAAAATACTCTGTCAATGTAAAATTGTGTCCTTACCAGTTTGCAAAACGCATCTGTCAATCCAGGAGCTATACGTAGTGCACCCTGCAATAACAAAGAACACATGACGTTGGCATAGTGGAGTCCTGGTGACCCCTTAACTGCTACCATACCCCCACCCCCAATACTTAACCCCTTATTGAAATGACCACAGACACATAATTGGATAAAATGGCCACAGCAGCCTTTTATTTAACATAACTTATAATAACATTTATAAAACAGGGGGTTGTGGTCCTCGAAGCTCAAACAATCTGGTGATCACCCAATACTCCAATCCTACCTTCCCCCTCAACCCCATTACTCCCAGCCGCAACCACAAACTCGGGAGCACCAAACAAATATGAGGGGGAAGGGTTAAACCACCAAGCACGGGAACCGACCCCACCAAGCCGATGTTCCCCCATGATCACCAGACCACTCCCCAACCAGTAATTAACGGGGGGGATTCCACCTCCATTGGGACCCCCCAATCCAATTTTCACCAACTTCGAGGACCCCACCCCCACCACCACAACGAGAGCGCTTTGACCCCCTCAAACGCTCGAGACCCCCCCTCTACCGGACAATGCCATGGCCCGCTCAATACCCTCCTGAATCCCCAAAGTCCACAAATCTGTCCCCACTGCATTCAGGTGAACCCCATCTGCCAACCAGTAATCCTGATCCACCGCCTCCAAATCAAAATGACGGACCGCCACCCCCCCATTCCTCACTACAAAACCCGAAATGGCCCGATTGATTTTTATACGGGTCTTATTCAGCCTTTCAACTGACCGAGCCCTACGCCATGTCCGTCTCGGGACAATCTCTGACCAGACCGTCCGAAGTCCTGGTACAGCCACCCACAGCCGAAGTAAATCATGTTTTATATCTCTGATCAACTCCCGGCCCGCCACCATTCCCACATCATTCCCCCCAACGTGCAATACCAGAATATCCGGCGCCCGGTCCAATCGCATTGCCCTGTGCACCTCGGGCAACACCCGCATCCACCGCATGCCCCGGATACCCAACCACCGGAGTACTGCCACATTTCGTGCAAAGCCCAGCTGACGACCCTCCGATCGGATGTCTGCCCGGATCGCTGCCCAGTGCACAAAGGAGTGGCCCAATATCCAGACCAAACGGGAAAAGTCCCCTGCAAAGGAAGACAACAAAAACATTACAGTACCATACCATAACACAACAAATCCAAAACTCCCCACCTCATAGGCCATGCTAAGGGCGCACATAACTCAAATATCTCCTGGATTCCCACCGACCTATCCTCCGTACTATCTCCGGACTCAACCCGCACACGGCCGCCTCAGTTGCTGCTCCAATCCTAAAAGAATGAGGCGCATAACAACCAGGATCCAGGCCAAGACCTTCCACACACCTCCGGAAAATTGCCCGAAACTGATAATTCGACAAGAAAGAACCATCCTCATGACAAAGCAACGGCCCATCTACCCGCGGTCGCAACCCCTTAAACTCCCGCAAACACCGCACCGGACACATTGCCGATTCCGCCACCATCCCCAGTAACACCCGCCGTCCTCTGCCGGATTGATCCGTCTTGGACCTCCGGAGCCAAAATTCCACGCTGGTGTCAGATAAAAGAACATCTCGCGCCTGAATCCCCCCGGAACCTTGCCGACTAACCGCCACCAATTCCCCAATCCGGAGCGCCCCGAAAAACGCAAACGAAAACGCCAGCCGAAACAAAATAACCTCAAAAACAGACGAACACACCGCACTCAGGTGGGCCCCCATTCGCTCCAAGAGAGCGAAAGACACTGGCCTCCTTCTATCCCCACAACTCTGCCCCCGGCGAAACCCCCTCAACGCCTGCCGCACCAAAAAGTTTTTCGTCAAATCCGGCCTATTCCGCAACTTAAAACCAAAGGCCAGGCCCGCCACCACCCGACCCACCTTCGCCTGGGACCAACCCCATGCCGACCACCGCCCAATCCACAAGAGTAACACGCCTACCTGATCCTCCACCGACCGAATCAAACCAAAAGACTGCACCCAAGCCTCCCATTGCTGCCACGCCTGCTGATAAGCCGTCCAAGTCGCCTCTGCCAACGATCCTTTGATCAAATGTCCAACTGCCCTCATACCACACTCCAAAGTTCGAGAGGGCACTGCAATCCCACGGCCATCGCCCCCGGCGCCAATTCCCTGAAGCGATCCCACTGGAAACGAGAGAGAGCATCAGCAATAGAGTTCAACACCCCCGGCACATGCGACGCAGATACACAAGCATTGATGGACAAACAGGCCAGCACTAATCTCCGCAAAACTTTAATCACCGGAGGGGAGTTGGCCGAGATATTGTTAATTGCTAACACGACCCCCATGTTATCACAGTAAAACCGCACCCGCCTGTTCCGAAATTGCTCCCGCCACAGAGTCACTGCCACCAAAATAGGAAAGATTTCCAACAGCACCAAATTCTTCACCAGCCCCGCCGACCGCCAAACCTCCGGCCATCCCTCTGCACACCACTCTCCTCCAAAATAAGCCCCAAAACCCTGACCCCCAGATGCATCGGTAAACAAGTCCAACTCCGAATTACCCACTAGAGGCTCCATGAAGAGGGACCGCCCGTTATAGTCCGCCAAAAATCGTCCCCACACCTCTAAATCCGCCTTGACGTCGGCTGACAGACGCACAAAATGATGAGGCACTAGCACCCCCGCAGTGGCCATCGCCAGCCGCCGTGAAAAAATCCGCCCCATCGGCATCACCCGACACGCAAAATTGAGTCTGCCCAGCAACGATTGCACCTCCCTCAGGGAAAGCTTTTTGACCCTCAGCGCCCTTGCTACCTGTTCCCTGAGAGCGACCACCTTATCCGCCGGTAACCGAAACTCCCACTTGTCCGAATCAATAACAATGCCAAGAAAAGAAATACATGTCCCCGGACCCTCTGTCTTCCCCGGCGCCAATGGGACTCCAAAACGCTGAGCTACCCACTCGATCGTTGCAAGCAAACTCTGGCAAACCCCCGCATTACCAGGACCAACACAGAAAAAATCGTCTAAATAGTGAATAACAGACTGCAAACCCGAAACATCCTTAACCACCCACTCCAAAAAGGAACTAAATGCCTCAAACAATGAACAGGACAACGAGCATCCCATGGGCAGGCATCTGTCAACAAAATAATTCCCTTCCCAAAAACAGCCGAGCAAGCGTACACTGTCCGGATGAACCGGCAACAACCGAAATGCGGATTCAATGTCCGTCTTAGCCATCAAAGCCCCCCGTCCACACCGCCGCACCCAGGCCGCCGCTTCATCAAACGACGTATACACCACCGAGCATAGCTCAGGATCTATACCATCATTCACCGATCCCCCCCCCCGCGGGTAAGATAAGTGGTGAATCAGGCGAAACTTGTTCGCCTCCTTCTTCGGCACCACCCCCAATGGTGAAACCACCAGATCCGGAAAAGGCGGGGACCGAAAAGGCCCCGCCATACGCCCCAAAGACACCTCCTTTTCCAACTTCTCCCGTACCACCTCCGGATGCTGGCTTGCCGACTGTAAATTCTTAAAATGCCCCTGCCCCGGACCTGCTCCAGAAGGAATGCAAAAACCAAATTGAAAACCCCTCGCTAGCAACTCCGCCTCCTCCCTCCTAGGAAACCTATTTAGGTAAGGGAGCATCTCTCGAAGCTTCACTGGAGTCTCCCCCTTTTGAATTACCAGGCCCCCCCTTGACCCTGCTACGTCGGAAACACTTTGACGCCCCGTGATTGGTGCCGCTACAGTGTGAGCAGTGGTGTTTAAACTTACACTGCTCCCCAAACTTGCACTGGCCCTCGTTGAAGAGCCAGCAAAGCCCTGCTTTCTGCACTCCTGGCTGACCTCCGGCTCCCCCGCCGGCCTGCTGGCCGTACCGCCCCCCAGCCTGGCCGGAAGCCCCGGCCGCCCCTGGAAAGGATTGCCCATACCGAGTCGGTGCCATGACCCGCAACCAGAGCCCAATATCCTTCTGGTCCCATCTTATGGACGGCCGAATGGCTTTCCGCTGACGAAACTGTTCGTCGTACCGCAACCAGGCCTGCCCCCCATACACCCTATAAGCTTCCCCTATAGAATCCAAATAGCAGAAAAGGTGCGAACAGTTGTCCGGCGCCTTTTCCCCTATTACACTGGCTAAAATTGCAAACGCTTGCAGCCAGTTTGTAAACGTCTGAGGGATCAACCGCCACCGCCGCTTCTCCTCATCCTCTTTTTTGTTGTCGTCTTTCTTGGGCTTGTCCAAATTAAATTTCTCTAACGGCAACAAAGAGAAGATTTCCACATAATCATCCCTCCAAATTTTTTCCCTAACTTCCTTCTTTAAATGCGAGCCCAGCGGCCCCTCAAAACACACGTAAACCTCCCCCCTCGCCTTATCATCCAAATGAATCCGATCCTTGTCTTTTTCCGTCTGCACAGAAACCGACACTGGCTCGGACCCCCGCCGTACCTCCGCTGCACTCGCTGCTGCCACCCCCACACCCGGGACCCCAGATCCCACCCACGCCGACGCACAACTTCCGACACTCCTGCTCCCTTCTAGCCGCGCCAACAACTGCCTGACCTCCGACAAGACCTCCACAACCCCTAATGACCCCGGCGGAGCCGCCTGCCCCTGAGCCATCCCAGCCCCAGCCAGACCCACTGCACTACCTAACACATCATTAGTCAAAGAAGACAAACAAGACACAGAGCTGTACTCACCAAGCTGCGCAGGAGCTGTGATCCCGCCAGCCGTCAATCCCGAATCCTGCCGTCCAGCCGTCCCTGGCGCCGCGTCCCTCTCCTGTCTGAAGTCCTCCACAGGTCCGATCGGCGCAGGTAACCTCGGATCGGTCGGTCCCGAGCCCAATCCAGGTGGTCCACGCACCGCCGCTCCTGGATCCCGACCACCAGGCTGCTGCTGAGACCCAGAGCAGTCCTGCCCTGGCCCGCCGACCTCCTGCCAGGGATCCCGCCGTCCGTCCTGCGTTTCCCGTGCCGTCCAGCCAGGCCGCCCGACCGGAACCTCGCCAGTGCGGCCCGCCGCATCCTCCAGGTCCTCTTGATGCCAGGTGGCAGCAGGCCCCTCCCCCATACCGGGCCGAGGCCTACTAACCACCGCTGACCTCAGCCGCGGACGTGAATTCCTCCCGGCGCGGAGGGGGCTCCCGAAGCTGGACACCTCCCCCACCGCCGGAGGGTCCCTGATGGGGCTTCCCCGCTGCCGCTGAGGCCCCGCAGGCACTGCACCGGACCGCCCCGGCTCCAACCGCGGCCTGCGAGCAGGACGCGCCTGCCCCGTGGCCCGCCCAGAACCGCCGGGAGAGAGGCGCTCCGGAGGCCTGGACCTGCGGCATGGCCGCCCCCTAGCTGCAGGAGGGACCTCCGCGGCCGGCCCCGGAGCCCCCCCCGACCGCCGACCGCAACGAGCGGGCCGCGCCTGCGGCCCAGCCGGGGCAGACGCAGATGCACCCGACACCACGCCACCGGCCAGCACCGCCCGCAGCTGCTCCTCCAACCAGCCGGAGGGATGGCGCCGGGCCGCCCCCCGCAGCTCCTCCAGCAAAGCATCCATAGCAGGTAATAGAACGGGGTTTTTTTTTTTTTTTTTTTTTTTTTTAACAGCAGCGTCCAGCAGTGACAACTACTTCAGCTGCAGCCGCAGCAATGCCAAGCTTTTCCCCGCTCCTAGCCTAACGGTCCCTAAACCCCCACCCCTCTCTCTCTTCACCCTATCCCCCCTAGCCACGTCATGCCGGCCTCCACCTACCCCCTGGGGAGGGGGTGGAGGTTCCAGCCGGGCACTAGATAGTTGAGGATTGTGTTTTTTCATTGTTTTGGTATTATATGAATGCTGTTTGTATATTTCAAGATCATCATAATCTTGTGAGTAACTGATATCCAGTTGGAATCTGCAGAATTCATTAGAAACAACGAAGGTAAATAAATTGGAAGTCTTGTACTATGATTGTTGAAATGTAGTTAGACATATCTGGTGTAACTGCAGCCTGAAGCTAGGAGGGCCCTTTGCTTCTCACCTTACTTCTGAGCAAGGTAAATAACAAAAATTTTGGACTAGCGAAAGAAAATCAGTAGCTCAGAGAAAGTTCGTCCCCAAATATATTCTTGTAAGAAGCTTCATGGAGGACAGATACGGGCATCAGTCGTCTTCTTCCAATGGACCCTGCATTCTGGTAAAGAAGTTGCCCTCTACTCGGACAACCCCTTCTCAAATCTGTATGTTTCCCCATTTAAAATAATAAAACTGATACTCACCGCTGGTGCCGGTGCGGTTTCAGCAGTGTGGGCACTGTCTTTTCTGACGATCGGGTAAAAGTGTGACGTAACGCCATCCCGCTGGCCAATCAACAGCCGCGTCACTCTCCCCAACGTCGGACAAATTGCTGACATCCGGAGTAAGTGAGCGCTGCTGCTCTCGCTTCCTCCAGATGTATGTGTTGTCAGTCTAGCGAATAACCCCTTTAAGAGCTCCACGCATCTTTTTTCAGATATCTCAGTTACACCTCCACCATGCTGGATATGGTAAAAAGTTTCACAGTTGTTGCAATAATAGTACTTTTATTTTTGTGATATTCATAAGGTGCAGTTCTGACAGGATTCTAAAAATTGTGGCGAAAATATTGCTGTTTTGCGGCAATTCAGAAATCATGGCAATTTCTGCCTTTACAGAAATGTTGACAAAAATAAAAAATAAAATAAAATAAAAAGGAACAAAAAGGTTTTTTTGTGAAAATCTTTTCAAAACGCAGAACTTCACTGTATTATGTGACAACACGTCCGTGAAGCACAGATTGCATTTATAGCATAAGATCTGGCTTTACTGCTCGTCCCACCAAACTGGGCTAACTGCTTCCATTTGTACCTATAATGCAGTTACTCTGGTGGGGGATCAGGCTCTTCCGATCTGAGCACAGCCAAAGTTTCACAGACTTGTACAATGGGCCTTAGGCCTCTTTCGCACATCCGTGCAAAACACACGTTTTGCATGGTTCATGGTATAGGTGCGTATGTGTATGTTTGTGTCCACGTGTGTGTTCAGCGTGTTCTATCCCTTTGCTGAAACTGACTCAGTTGCCCTTAGCAACCAATCAGATTCCACTTTTCTTTCTTCACAGACTCTTTGGAAAATGAAAGGTGGAATCTGATTGGTTGCTAAGGGAAACTGAGTCAGTTTCACTGTACACCATGTTTGATAACCCTATCACGCATACTGTCAACCTACTTTTGGACCACCCTATATATATAAATACCTCCATTTATGTATAAGGTAGAATTTATTTTGTTTTTTCACAGTGTGCGGCTGGAATTTTTTCTCATATTTATACAACATCCAGATACACACCTGTTCACATTGTAAAGGTGCTGCCAGTACGGTTTGAACGCAGGTGAATACCAGCGTGGGAAACCAGCAAGGGAACCCCTGTTTCATTCTGTTTTTTTCTATTGTATAATGCATATAACAGGGAGTGATGCTCTGTTTGTTGGATTTGCACTTCAGATCTTGGCTGCTTCAGTAGCCTCCTTTTTGTTCACCAGCTGATCTTGTAGGTTTTTAAAACCCAGAGAAGATGCAGTGTAGTGTATGACCCAGCAAAGAAGGTTGCCGTGAAGGGGCGCTGGGCTGGTATTACAATAGCCATTCTAATATTCTATATACCTCCATTTATGTATAAGGTAGAATTTATTTTGGTTTTTCACAGTGTGAGGGTGGAATTTTTTCTCATTTATATATACACACTGTATATATACTGTATATACTGTGTATATATCTATATATATAATTGCCTTATTCTGTCTGTCTGTCTTGCACCAAAATTACGTCATTACAGTGACAACCGTCGCATTGGCCGCTCGGCTCGGCCAGGCCATGCCCCCCCGCACTTATTGGCCGCTCGGCTCAGCACGGCCACGCCCCCCGCACGCATTGGCCGCTCGGCTCGGCCACGCCCCCCGCATACTGTGCCCGCTCGGCCCGCCACGCCCCTCGCACACTGTGCCCGCTCGGCCACGCTCCCCACACGCTGTGCTCACTCAGCCACGCCCCCCGCATGCTGTTCTTGCTCGGCCACGCCCCTCGCACGCTGTGCCCGCTCGGCCACACCCCCGCACACTGTGCCTGCTCGGCCATGCCCTCCACACACTGTGCCCGCTCGGCCACGCCCCCGCACACTGTGCCCGCTCGGCAATGCCCCCCGCACACTGTGCCCACTCGGCCATGCCCCCGCACACTGTGCCCACTCGGCCACGCCCCCCACTTTGCCTGCTCGGCCACGCCCCCCGCACACTTTGGGCACCTATACACCTCCCCCCAGGACTACTCCACCTATTATCCTCCTCTCCCGCCAGGACTACTCCTCCAACACACACACACTGCACAAAACATACCTCCCCCCAAAACACACACATACACACCCACACAAACCACGCAACACACACAGCACCGCACACACACCCACACAAACAGCGCAACACACACAGCACCACACACACACAACGCTGCAGACACACAGCGCTCCACAAACAATGCAACACACAACGCAACACACAAACAACACCTCTCTCACACACCCCCACACCTAGACAACACCCAGAACATACAGCGCCCTACACAAACACTTGGCAACTACACACAACAACATCTATATATATATAACAAAAATCATACATTACCTACACAATAGATTCTAGAATAGCTGATGCATTAGAATTGGGCCACCTTCTAATATATATATATATATATATATATATATATTTATATATATATATAAATGTGACTCCCTGGCAAAATAAGGTAGTCACAAATAGGCCCCCGCATTATACCGTTCCCTCACTAGCAAACACACAGCCAACCAGAAACCCTAGTCACCCCCTCTTAGGGAAAGTTAGAAACACCAGTGGGCATGACCGCCCACCCAGGGGTCTAGATAGCCCAGGGCGGGAAAACAAGCAGTTAAGCTTTAGTTGAGTCTGAAGTTCAGTTTGGAGAGGAGTGTGGGCTGGAGCTAAGTGTAGCTCCAGCAGGAAAGTTCAAGTTGAATGGTACCAGGGTAGGAGCCCTGGTGCCACTGGCTAGGAGGCAGACAATGGTCTCCGTCAACAGGAGATGGGAAGACGACTCGGCAGAACCGAGGTGGACCGGGACAGGGTTGTAGCCCCCTGGTACCGACACGGGGAACTGAACCGGAAACTATAGCACAAAGGGGGGTACTCGGACCCTGAAGCCAGAAACCAGAACCAAGCAGACTGGTTAATTCATCGATTGAGGCCAGGACTAGAGGTCCTGTCCTACCCAAAGTCCCTCATAGAAGACAACAGCTCACCGATAGGGATAAGACTAAGAGGTCACTGCCAGGGCCCATAGATCCCACGGGCCAGCATCTGCGGGCACGGCTCCTTAGGCCACATCCAGCCGGGAGCGGACTCCTGAGTTTCACACTAGGAAAGTCCACCTTACACAAGCAGTGCAGGAAAAGGATAGAGATCACCAGCCGGGTGATGGACCTGAATGCAATCGGCCACCATCACCTTGGTTTACCAGAGACTTGTGTGGTTTATTAACCGTAAGTACACCAACACTCCCTGCGGTCGCTATTAGAGATGAGCGAACCGGTCGTGGTTCGGCTCGAGTTCGGTTCGCCAAACGGAGATCCCGTTCGAGTTCGGTTCGTCGAACGTTCGACGAACCGAACTCGAACCGCATAGGAAACAATGGCAGGCATTCACAAACACATAAAAACACCTAGAAAACACCCTCAAAGGTGTCCAAAAGGTGACAAACAACTCACAACACAACACAAACACATGGGAAAGTGACAAGGACATATACTAATGCGAAAACAAAAGAGGTAGACAAGGAAAAAGAGGAGGAGACACAGATATAGGCATGGCACGCCCTTCTAAAATCATGTAAAACACCGCAAGGTGACTCCAAGTGGAGTCTCCCTTTTTTCCAAAAATTGGGCCACACACACACCCACCCCTTCAGTGGCAGCACTTGTGCCCCAGTTGTACACTTCACAGCTAGATTTGCATCAAGCACATTCAAAAATATGCCATTCTTAACCGTCCCCAGGATGACACCAGGGTAGGTAGCTAAGTCTTTCCTGATCCCAGCGCTGTGCATCTTGGATCATTTTTAAAAACAATGTAAGCAAGGGTTACTCCAAGCGGAGTCTCCCTTTTTTCCAAAAATTGGGCCACACACACACCCACCCATTCAGTAGCAGCAGTTGTGCCCCAGTTGTACACTTCACAGCTAGATTTGCATCAAGCACATTCAAAAATACGCCATTCTTAACCGTCCCCAGGATGACACCGGGGTAGGTAGCAAAGTCTTTGCTGAACCATGACTTGTTCATCTTGGCTCCTTTTAAAAAACACAGCAAGCAAGGGTTACTCCAAGCGGAGTCTCCTTTTTTTCCAAAAATTGGGCCCCACACACACCCACCCCTTCAGTGGCAGCAGTTGTGCCCCAGTTGTACACTTCACAGCTAGATTTGCATCAAGCACATTCAAAACTACGCCATTCTTAACCATCCCCAGGATGACACCGGGGTAGGTAGCAAAGTCTTTGCTGAACCATGACTTGTTCATCTTGGCTCCTTTTAAAAAACACAGCAAGCAAGGGTTACTCCAAGCGGAGTCTCCCTTTTTTCCAAAAATTGGGCCACACAGACACCCCATCAGTGGCAGCACTTGTGCCCTAGTTGCAAACAGGATGTTTTGATTTGCATCAAGCACATTCAAAAATACACCATAATTTACCGTCCCCAGCATGACACCGGGGTAGGTAGCTAAGTCTTTCCTGATCCCAGCGCTGTGCATCTTGGATCATTTTTAAAAACAATGTAAGCAAGGGTTACTCCAAGCGGAGTCTCCCTTTTTTCCAAAAATTGGGCCACACAGACACCCCATCAGTGGCAGCACTTGTGCCCTAGTTGCAAACAGGATGTTTTGATTTGCATCAAGCACATTCCAAATCCACAAGCATTTACTCTCCCCAGGATGACACAGGGGTAGTAAATTCCTTGTGGATCCATGACTTGTTCATTTTGATGAACGTCAGTCTGTCCACATTGTCACTGACCAGACGCGTGCGCTTATCTGTCAGCACACACCCAGCAGCACTGAAGACACGTTCAGAGACAACGCTGGCAGCTGGACACGACAAAATCTCCAAGGCGTAAGTGGAGAGCTCTGGCCATTTTTCAAGATTTGAAGCCCAAAATGAGCAAGGCTCCATTTGCAACGTCATGGCATTGATGTTCATTTGGAGATACTCCTGTATCATCCTCTCCAGCCGTTGACTATGTATCAGACTTGTTGTCTCTGTTGGCCTTGCAAAGGAGGGTCTAAAAAAATTATGAAAAGATTCAATAAAATTGCTGTTACCAGCACCAGATACGGTGCTACTGGTACGGGTAGACTGTTGAAGATGACGAGACCGTCCCATGTTTGTCAAGTTACAACTGGGAGATTCACTCCCTGCACCTGCACGGTTGTTTGGTGGAAAAGCCGAGCTAAGATCGAGTAACAGCTTCTGCTAATACTCGTGCATACGTGCGTCCCTTTCTATGGCTGGAATTATGTCACAAAATTTGGACTTGTACCGGGGATCTAATAGTGTGGCAAGCCAGTAGTCATCATCACTTCTAATTTTGACAATACGAGGGTCATGTTGGAGCTAGTGCAGTAAGAAAGCACTCATGTGTCTTGCGCAGCCATGCGGACTAAGTCCACGCTGTGTTTGTGGCATAGAGGTGCTAACCGTTCTTTCTTCCTCTGACATCTCCCCCCAACCTCTTCCAACTGAAATTTGACCAAGGTCTCCCTCATCCGCTGAGTCTTCCATGTCCATGGACAGTTCATCCTCCATTTCTTCATGTTCTCCTGCACCTTCCTCAACATTTCGCCTGCTACCATGCGCCCTTGTTGATCCCTGTCCCCCATGGTCCCATGCCTGCCGCGTTGGTGATGATGAACGTCTGGACCTTGGTGATGTTGTTGTCCCTTGCGCATATGAATCCTCCTGTAGTTCCTCCCCTTCCTGTTGTCCCACCCCCTGACTCCGAATAGTGTTTAGCGTGTGCTCCAGCATGTAAATGACTGGAATTGTCATGCTGATAATGGCATTGTCAGCGCTAAACATATTCGTCGCCATGTCAAAACTGTGCAGAAGGGTGCATAGGTCCTTGATCTGAGACCACTCCATCAGGGTGATCTGCCCCACCTCTGCATCTCGTTGGCCCAGGCTATATGTCATGACGTATTGCACCAGGGCTCGGCGGTGCTGCCACAGTCGCTGTAACATGTGGAGAGTCGTATTCCAGCGTGTCGCCACATCGCATTTCAGGCGATGAACCGGCAGGCCGAAAGACTTCCGGAGCGATGCAAGTCGCTCAGCTGCGGCGGTTGAATGGCAGAAGTGAGCAGACAGTTTTCGTGCCCTGGTCAGAAGGCCATCTAGGCCGGGATAGTGTGTTAAAAATTGCTGGACAACAAGGTTCAACACGTGAGCCATACAAGGCACGTGTGTCACCTTGCCCAGGCGAAGGGCCGCACCCAGGTTTGCAGCATTGTCGCACACAGCCTTACCAGGCTGCAGGTTGAGTGGAGACAACCATTTATTAAACTCGGACCGCAGAGCTGACCACAACTCCTCAGCTGTGTGACTCTTATTCCCAAGACATGTCAAGCTAAAGACCGCCTGATGCCGTTGCGCTCTGCTGCCAGCATAGTAATGAGGGGTGCGTGATTCCTTCTGCGCAGTGAGAATGCTGGTGGCCTGACCAGGCAGGCTTGGGGTGGAGGTGGAGGACACAGATGAGGTGGAGGAGGCAGAAGCAGTGGCGGAACTTGGACAGACAGAGGATTGACACACAAGTCGTGGGGACGGCAAGACTTGTGCAGCAGACCCTTCACCATCTATCACCATAGTTACCCAGTGCCCAGTCAGCGACATGTAACGTCCCTGTCCATGCTTACTGGTCCAAGTATCGGTGGTGAAATGCACCCGTTCACACACAGAGTTTCTCAAGGAAGCGGTGATGTTGTGTGCGACATGCTGGTGTAGCGCGGGCACACCTTTCTTAGAGAAGTAGTGGCAACTGGGCATCTGGTACTGGGGCACAGCGACAGACATAAGGTCTCTATAATCCTGTGTGTCCACCAGGCGGAAAGGCAGCATTTCGGTAGCCAAGAGCTTACAGAGGGATAAAGTCAACCTCTTAGCTTTGTCATGGGTCGCAGGAAATGGCCTTTTATTTGTCCACATCTGAGGGACAGAGATCTGGCTGCTGTGTGTAGACGGTGTTGAGTAGGGTGTCCCTGGAAAAATGCAGGTTTGTGGGGAAAGTGCAGGCGGAGACATGATGTTGCCTTCATCCAACGTTGGTGCTATCGATGTCTGAGAGAACTGTACACACGCACTTGTTTCCCCTTCCAAACCAACTGACGACCTACCAAGCAAACTGCCTGTTGCGGTTACAGTGGTGGAAGTTGTGCGTGGAAAACCAGGTGTGACAGCTGTCCCCACAGTCCTAGAAGATGAAGAGCGCGCGGATGCACTGGAAGGGGCAAGCCGTGGATGGTTCGCTCCGCTAGGCCGCATTGCAGCACGGTGAGCTTCCCACTGGGACATATGATATTTATTCATGTAACGATTCATGGAAGAAGTTGTCAAACTGCTGAGGTTTTGCCCTCTACTAACAGAATCACGAGAAATTTTACAGATCACATAATTTGGGCGATCTTTTTCTATGTCAGAAAAGGACCAGGCTAGGCAAGGCTTAGAGGGCATGTGACCTGCTGAGCCCCCCCGACTAGTGCTCAGAGGCAGAGTGGTGGCTGATGATGCAGTTGTAGACGTGCTACCAGTGCTCCGACTCTGTCCAGGAAGGCGCAAGGTAACTTCGTCGTCGGTTGCATCCTCCTCCACCGCCTCTGTTGACCTCCTCGACTGCCAGACTGTGGGTTGACAGTAGGTGGGATCTAGAACTTCCTCATCAATTGTTGTGTTTGCACTCTCCTCACCCTCAGACCGAGCCTCTTCTTGCCCTGACCGAATATTTAAGTTGTCATCACAATCTGGTATCTGCGTCTCATCGTCATCAGTATGTTCCTCATTGTCTATAACCACAGGTGTTACAGTTTGTGACAAAGGGTCAACATTATGCTCAGAAACTTGGTCCTCACGGTCTGAATCAGAGTCACAAAGGTTCTGGGCATCACTGCAGACCATTTCCTGTTCTGTACTCACTGTAGCTTGGGAGCAGACATCTGATTCCCAGGCTATAGTGTGACTGAACAGCTCTGCAGACTCAGCCAGCTCAGTTCCACCATACTGTGCAGGGGGGATGGAGACTTCAGAGCTGGGAGAAAGCAAGTTTGATTGGGATGACAACTGAGAGGACTGGTGTTTTTTGGATGCGGTAGTTGAGGTGGCTGAGAGGGCACTTGTTGGACCACTTGAGATCCATTCAAGCATTTTCCTTTTTTGGCCATCATCTACCTTTGTTCCAGTTGTTCGTGTCCGTAAAAAAGGGAGCACATCGGATTGTCCACGGTAAGTAGTAGACATCTTACTTTTGCTGGTAGATGGTCTATCTTCAGCAGATGTTAATGGAGCTTTGCCACCTTCCCCACGGACAAACCCTTTTTTTCCTTTTCCAACACGCCTCTTCCCCTTTCCACCAGCATCTGTCATTTTGCCACTCATGTTGATTGCGATAAGATTGTGCACATAAAATGTGGTAGTAAAAATTGAGAGGTGGTGTAGATTGCAGCGGTGGTCTAGCTTTATTAACAGCAGAATAAACAATAATAACTATCCCTGACAATGCAACTACAGCCCTTAAACTGGCAACATAAATTGCTAGTATAATAGCTTTGTAACAATGAGCTTGGATGTTCAATGCAGACGTGCTGCAAATATCTTTGCACTAGTGGGACAATACAGAAGTCCAACAGCCACTTTTAGGATGCCACTAAGTTCTCTCAGTGTTTGCTAGTATAATGGCTTAGTAACAATGAGTTTGAGTGTGAAATGCAGGCAGACGTGCTGCAAATATCTTTGCACTAGTGGGACAATACAGAAGTCCAACAGCCACGTTTAGGATGCCACTAAGTTCACTCAGTGTTTGCTAGTATAATGGCTTAGTAACAATGAGTTTGAGTGTGAAATGCAGGCAGACGTGCTGCAAATATCTTTGCACTAGTGGGACAATACAGAAGTCCAACAGCCACGTTTAGGATGCCACTAAGTTCACTCAGTGTTTGCTAGTATAATGGCTTAGTAACAATGAGTTTGAGTGTGCAATGCAGGCAGACGTGCTGCAAATATCTTTGCACTAGTGGGACAATACAGAAGTCCAACAGCCACTTTTATGATGCCACTAAGTTCACTCAGTGTTTGCTAGTATAATGGCTTAGTAACAATGAGTTTGAGTGTGCAATGCAGGTAGACTTGCTGCAAATATCTTTGCACTAGTGGGACAATACAGAAGTCCAACAGCCATGTTTAGGATGCCACTAAGTTCACTCAGTGTTTGCTAGTATAATGGCTTAGTAACAATGAGTTTGAGTGTGCAATGCAGGCAGACGTGCTGCAAATATCTTTGCACTAGTGGGACAATACAGAAGTCCAACAGCCACTTTTATGATGCCACTAAGTTCACTCAGTGTTTGCTAGTATAATGGCTTAGTAACAATGAGTTTGAGTGTGCAATGCAGGCAGACGTGCTGCAAATATCTTTGCACTAGTGGGACAATACAGAAGTCCAACAGCCACTTTTATAATGCCACTAAGTTCACTCAGTGTTTGCTAGTATAATGGCTTAGTAACAATGAGTTTGAGTGTGCAATGCAGGCAGACGTGCTGCAAATATCTTTGCACTACTGGGACAATACAGAAGTCCAGCAGCCACGTTTAGGATGCCACTAAGTTCACTCAGTGTTTGCTAGTATAATGGCTTAGTAACAATGATTTTGAGTGTGCAATGCAGGCAGACGTGCTGCAAATATCTTTGCACTAGTGGGACAATACAGAAGTCCAACAGCCACGTTTAGGATGCCACTAAGTTCACTCAGTGTTTGCTAGTATAATGGCTTAGTAACAATGAGTTTGAGTGTGAAATGCAGGCAGACGTGCTGCAAATATCTTTGCACTAGTAGGACAATACAGAAGTCCAACAGCCACGTTTAGGATGCCACTAAGTTCACTCAGTGTTTGCTAGTATAATGGCTTAGTAACAATGAGTTTGAGTGTGCAATGCAGGTAGACTTGCTGCAAATATCTTTGCACTAGTGGGACAATACAGAAGTCCAACAGCCATGTTTAGGATGCCACTAAGTTCACTCAGTGTTTGCTAGTATAATGGCTTAGTAACAATGAGTTTGAGTGTGCAATGCAGGCAGACGTGCTGCAAATATCTTTGCACTAGTGGGACAATACAGAAGTCCAACAGACACTTTTATAATGCCACTAAGTTCACTCAGTGTTTGCTAGTATAATGGCTTAGTAACAATGAGTTTGAGTGTGCAATGCAGGCAGACGTGCTGCAAATATCTTTGCACTAATGGGACAATACAGAAGTCCAACAGCCACGTTTAGGATGCCACTAAGTTCACTCAGTGTTTGCTAGTATAATGGCTTAGTAACAATGAGTTTGAGTGTGCAATGCAGGCAGACGTGCTGCAAATATCTTTGCACTAGTGGGACAATACAGAAGTCCAACAGCCACGTTTAGGATGCCACTAAGTTCACTCAGTGTTTGCTAGTATAATGGCTTAGTAACAATGAGTTTGAGTGTGCAATGCAGGCAGACGTGCTGCAAATATCTTTGCACTAGTGGGACAATACAGAAGTCCAACAGCCACTTTTATGATGCCACTAAGTTCACTCAGTGTTTGTGTGGCACCCTGGACAAGCCAGGGGCCACAGGTAACACCACCACCACACCCCACACTCCCTGTAGGTACATCGAAGTCAGAACACAAAACCCTTGTTGCCCTCCCAGGGGCTGATGTCCACACCAGGGGGTGGAGCCAGGCGGTTGGTCTCCACCCACCAAGGAGTTCACAGTCCTGGAGGAGGGAAAAGGGTCAGTCTAGTTTGGACAGTGAAAGCGTGAGGAGCAAAGTGTAGTAGTGGAGCAACTGACTGACAGAGTCCGGGTGTGTGGCCTGGACTGGACAGCAAGGTTGGCAGACGGTGGAGACCGTCTGCAGTGGAGGCTGATTGGAGTCCACCGTAAGGACCGTGGATGGGCGGTGGCCCGGCGGTACCGGACCGGTACACAAAGAGAAGCCAGCACCAGTGGCAGGGGCTTTTTGGACCCCGGCAAGGCTTGGAGTCGCTGTGAATTTGCCGAATCCGTTAGTGAAGGGGACCTCCTGGGTTTCCAAACAACCAAGTCCCGATAGAGGGCAACCGTCCAACCGTGAAGGGGAGACACCGCCACCGCCAAGGGCAACAGTTTCCCAGGGCCAGCGCCTGCGGGCAAAGAGGGGCTCCTCCGGCCCATATCCAAGTCGGGGAGCGGGTTACCGGTGGGAACCCATCGCTACCAACCAGAAGCTTAGGTGCAGGGAGAGACAGTCACTACCACCTACAGGGAGACAACAACCACAGCCATCTGTGGGACCCGTCCATCCAGCCGAGTGTTTTACGAAGAACTGTGTCCTGATTGCTGGCGTGAGTGAGTACCCCCGTGCCGTGCAGCACAGCGCTGCCCCTGCGACCCTGCACCTCGCCAGGCCCCGCAACCCGCCTGCCATCCTACCTACCCCATCACCGGGCCCCGGGACAACCAACCCCCTACCCACGGAGGGGAGAACTACCAACCAAGCTGCTCCCTGTCACCGCTCCCGGGATCCCCGTACAGAGCAGCGGTGGTGTCACCAAAATTACCACAACCGTGGGTGGCGTCACGGACAATATATCCAATCCCCACAATCAAAACCTCCCTTTTCACTCACGGGCGAGGAACGCCGCTCGAGTCCCCGGGATCCGGCCCCACCGCTCGAGCCACCACCGAGCAGCAGCAGCAGCAGCCAGACCCGAGCAGTGGGAGAGCGCAGCGTCACCTCCTCCGCCCGCGACAACTTGGCGTCACGAACAAGATCTTACCGCTCTGCCGTCTGGTAGAGGTGCGCCTTGTGACCGCCGGAGGTGTCCGGCCGAAAAATTTGAGAAGCCGCCATCTTGGGCGCGAAGAATTCCCGCTCGAGCGTCTCGTCGAGCAGTAGAGGCGCGAAGGCCAAAACCCCGCCCCTGTAGAGGAGGAACCGGAAAGAGGCTGAAGCAGACGGAATGGCGGCTGGCCGCATGTGAGCGCCGCTATAAAGGCAGGGACGCCATCTTGTTCCTGGGAGAGGCTGCCAGCAACATGTATATGCCATCCCGAAGCACCGTAGCCCCCGCGCCTGGAACCGCGGCGTGGGTGGAGATCCGGACCGCGCAGCTCTACCAAAGGCTGCAGGTCAAGATGCAGCTCCTCATGGAGGAGTGGGAGACCGACATGGCAGAAGTCATAGCGACCGTGCGGAGACGCGAGGAGGAAGTATCGGCAGGGAGGGTGAGTGATCCACGCCCCGGTACCCCTAGTGGGTCGGTCATCAAGGCTGCGGGGCCCGGTCCCAACCCGCTCGCCCTGCTACCTCCCTCGCTACCAATCTCGGCTGTCGTGACCCCGCCACTAGGCCCGCTACCACCGCAACCGGTAGCGATACCCAGCATGTCCGCCCCAGTGGACCGACCTGTAGCTGGAGCCCGCAGCCGACCGGAGGTGCTGCCGTGGAAAGCTCCGAAGCCTAAACCGGAGGCATCTGCAGAGAGTTCCCCCGAGCCGGAGCCGGCGGCCCGCTCTGTGCCGAAGGCCCAGCAGAGGAAAGCCCCTGTGCTCATCCCCCACACCTCGGCTGAGGTTGCGCCGGGTTGCCGCTCCAAGGCGGCGTCCAAGGCTAAGTCACTGCGGGACCTTCCGCCCAGATCACCAGCAGTGGGCAGTGTCCAAAAGGTCTCGCGGGGCCCGACCCGTGCGCCGGAGCTCGCAGCAGCGCCATACTGGGATAGGGAGCCGGTACCGTTGGGTCTGGGAATCGATGAGAGGGAAAGGAAGAAGGCGGAGTTGGTGGCCCGTGCAATCCGGGAAAAAGAGAACCTCTGTCAAGCAACTTTCCGGGTCCGGGGCCCGCTGTATGAGGGGCAGGTGAGGCGGTTTGATGTCCGCCGGGGCTATGGTTTCATCTATGAACCGGGCCTGGAGGCCGAAGTTTTCATAGCCTGGCGGGATGTTAATGCTCACCTGCCAGAAGAGCACCCTGGCCGCAACCTGATGCCAGGGGACTTGGTGCAGTATACCCGGCACTGCGGGGAGAGGGAGTGGTTCGCGCTGGATACAAAGCTGAGGGGCAGTCAGGAGGCCCGTGTGAGCACCGCGCCCCTTCCCCAAAGTGATGCCGAAGAATCTGAGCAGGGCAGCGGAGCACCGTTGTCACCATCCACGTTGGGACCACCAGTGTGTGTTTAAAGTTTGAAAGTTGAAAAATGAGAATGAGTAATTGATGAAAAGTAACCTGATTAACTGCTTGATTGAACCGGTCGTTGCCGGCACCGTTGTCCCCGTGGGGACCGTCTAAAGTTTTACATAAGAAACTACTTATGAACATGCCTGAGAACTTGCAAGGCAACCACAAACTTGTGGCCTGTAAATAATTATTTTGTTATGGCTTTACCGTTACCGCCTCCGGAGAGGCAGGTTGGAGGAAGGGCCCGCAGTGGAGCAGGCTGGGGCCCAGCCACCACCGGAACCGATGGGGATCCTCTGGATGGGAAGGACAGATCCCGCTCGGGTAACTTGGTGCTGGACTGGGGTCAAGGCGAGCTGCCTGTTTTCTTAGGGGCAGCATCAGGGCCAGGTTGCTTGGGTGGGAGAGAGCGGAAGCCGTAATCGTTAACCGTTTAGTAACGTTTAAGAAAGTGCCTCCCGATGTGGGATGATGTTACTATACTTGTATTGTGTTTTCTTACCTTTTTTTACAGTTAAAAGAAAAATAAAATCGGTGATGGACGAGCAGCCCGAGGACGGTCTGCATTTTGCTAAGAGGGAATGTGGCGCCCTGGACAAGCCAGGGGCCACAGGTAACACCACCACCACACCCCACACTCCCTGTAGGCACATCGAAGTCAGAACACAAAACCCTTGTTGCCCTCCCAGGGGCTGATGTCCACACCAGGGGGTGGAGCCAGGCGGTTGGTCTCCACCCACCAAGGAGTTCACAGTCCTGGAGGAGGGAAAAGGGTCAGTCTAGTTTGGACAGTGAAAGCGTGAGGAGCAAAGTGTAGTAGTGGAGCAACTGACTGACAGAGTCCGGGTGTGTGGCCTGGACTGGACAGCAAGGTTGGCAGACGGTGGTGACCGTCTGCAGTGGAGGCCGATTGGAGTCTACCGTAAGGACCGTGGACGGGCGGTGGCCTGGCGGTACCGGACCGGTACACAAAGAGAAGCCAGCACCAGTGGCAGGGGCTTTTCGGACCCCGGCAAGGCTTGGAGTCGCTGTGAATTTGCCGAATCCGTTAGTGAAGGGGACCTCCTGGGTTTCCAAACAACCAAGTCCCGATAGAGGGCAACCGTCCAACCGTGAAGGGGAGACACCGCCACCGCCAAGGGCAACAGTTTCCCAGGGCCAGCGCCTGCGGGCAAAGAGGGGCTCCTCCGGCCCATATCCAAGTCGGGGAGCGGGTTACCGGTGGGAACCCATCGCTACCAACCAGAAGCTTAGGTGCAGGGAGAAACAGTCACTACCACCTACAGGGAGACAACAACCGCAGCCGTCTGGGGGACCCGTCCATCCAGCCGAGTGTTTTACGAAGAACTGTGTCCTGATTGCTGGCGTGAGTGAGTACCCCCGTGCCGTGCAGCACAGCGCTGCCCCTGCGACCCTGCACCTCGCCAGGCCCCGCAACCTGCCTGCCATCCTACCTACCCCATCACCGGGCCCCGGGACAACCAACCCCCTACCCACGGAGGGGAGAACTACCAACCAAGCTGCTCCCTGTCACCGCTCCCGGGATCCCCGTACAGAGCAGCGGTGGTGTCACCAAAATCACCACAACCGTGGGTGGCGTCACGGACAATATATCCAATCCCCACAATCAAAACCTCCCTTTTCACTCACGGGCGAGGAACGCCGCTCGAGTCCCCGGGATCCGGCCCCACCGCTCGAGCCACCACCGAGCAGCAGCAGCAGCAGCCGGACCCGAGCAGTGGGAGAGTGTGACGCCCTGGGCAAGCGAGGGGTCACAGGTCACAACAACACACACACCCCACATTCCCTGCAGGTACACCAGCTAACCAGAAATCCTTGTTGCCTTCCTCCAGGGGCTGATGTCCACACCAGGGGGTGGAGCCAGGCGGTTGGTGTTCACCCACCAAGGAGTTCATAGCCCTGGAGGCAGGAAGAAGCAGGCAGATAGAGTGTGGAGTTTGAAGAGAATGGAAGTCTAGCTGAGGGCTAGAGAGGAGTTCAGCCAGGGAGGAGGAGGTGGAAGGAAGTGAAGTGTAGTGGAGCTGAAGAAGAAAGCTGAAGTGACAGAGAAGTGAAAGTAGAGAAAGTGCAAAGTGGCAGTTTAGTACAGCCTGAAGTGGTCTGAGGCTGTGTGCCTGGACAGAGACAGCAAGGTCAGCAGATGGCGGAGATTGTCTGGAGTGGGACTGTTTGGAGGTTCCTGGAAGGACCGCGGACGGGTGGTGACCCGGCGGTCTGGAGCAGCGTGCAAAGGACAGTCAGCACCAGGGCAGGGGCCTCTCGGACCCCGGCAAGGCTAGGAGTCGCCAAATTTGCCGAATCCGTCAGTGAAGGGGACGTAGATCCCCCAACAACCAAGTCCCGATTGAAGGCAACAGCTCAACCATTACAGGGGAGACACCGCCACCGCCAAGGCACCAGTTTCCCCAGGGCCAGCGCCTGCGGGCAAAGTGTGGAGCTCCTCCGGCCCAGATTGTAGTCGGGGAGCGGGTAACCGGTGGGAATCCATCGCTACCAATAGACGTAACATAGGTGCAGGGAAGAGTGACCATCACCGCCAACTGCAGGGAACCGCAGCACCGTAAACCGTCCGAGGGACCCGTCCAACCAGCCGTTTGTTTACCGAGAACTGTGTCGTGGTTATTGGCTGAGTGAGTACCTCCGTGCCGCAAGGCACAGCGCTGCCCCCGCGTCCCTGCGCCCACCAGGCCCTGCATCCCACATCTAACCCCATCACCGGGCCCCGGGATCACCAACCCCTACCCACGGAGGGGCAACACAACAACTAGCTGCTCCCCCACCATCACTCCCGGGATCCCCACATCGAGCAGCGGTGGTGAAATCACCACAACAGTGGGTGGCGTCACGGACAATAAACAATCCCCACACCCAAACAACCCCCTTTCACTCACGGGCGAGGAGTGCCGCTCGAGAACCCCCGGGATCCGGCCCACAGCTCGAGCCACCATAGAGCAGCGGCGGCCGCCGGACCCGAGCAGAAGGGGT
Source organism: Anomaloglossus baeobatrachus (assembly GCF_048569485.1). Lineage (NCBI taxonomy): Eukaryota > Metazoa > Chordata > Amphibia > Anura > Aromobatidae > Anomaloglossus > Anomaloglossus baeobatrachus. The sequence goes on along the minus strand of NC_134360.1, from coordinate 204,653,328 downwards.
GAGCGCGGTGTGCTGACACCCTCCTCCCCGCCCGCGACAACTTGGCGTCACGAACAGGATCCTACCGCTCTGCCGTTTGGTAGAGGTGCGCCTTGTTACCGCCGGAGGTATCCGGCTGAAAAATTTCAGAAGTCGCCATCTTTGGCGCGAAAAGTTCCCGCTCGAGCGTCTTCTCGAGTAGCAGAGGCGCGAAGGCCAAAACCCCGCCCCAAGAGAGGAGGGGCCGAAAAGAGCTAAGGGGGACGCGATGGCGGCTGGCTGCATGTAACTGCAGCTATAGAAGCAGGGACGCCAGGACTCTGCAGCAGTATTGGGTTCCTGGAAGGCACGAGTGCCAAGATGTACCACCCTACTCCCAACGAGGAAGTCCCCGCGCCCGGCATGGCGACGTGGTTGAGGGACCGGACCGTCCCGCTGAGTAACCGTCTGCAGGCACATATGCAACTCCTCCTGGAGGAGTGGGAGACCGACATGGCAGACGTGGTGGCTGCTATGTGGAGACGCGAGGATGAAGAGGAGTTGGAGGAGCGGGTAAGCGACCCACGCCCCTGTATTCCTGAAGGATCGGCCGTTGGAGCTGAGGGGCCCGGCCGGCTTCCGCTCACCCTGCCTCTCTCCCCGCTACCCGTGCTAGTTGCTGCCGCCCCGCCATTAGGCCCGCTACCTGCCCAACCGGTAGCGATACCCTGCCCAGCCGCTCCGGCGGACCAGCCGGATGCAAGCGTCCAAGACGGTCCTGAAGTGCACCAAGGGGAGCCGCTAGAACCGCGGCCCCTTAACAGCGTGGTGCCTGAAGTCCCAGTAGAGACTGTACCAGACCCTGAGCCCGGAACCGTGGCCTGGATGAAGGCTCGGGTGATTCAGTTCCACCAGCGTCAGCAGGAACAAATCCTCCGGATGATGGAGCAGTGGACCAACGAGGTGGAGATGCTGATTACAGCTGTCCCGATGTACGGAGAGGGAACGGATGTAGCAGAGTCGACTGGTGACCCACGTCCCTATGTCCTACCAGGACCGGCCGCTGCGGCTGAGGGGCCCGGCCTAGTCTCGGCCTATGCATCACCCTTGCCGTTACTTATGGGGCGCCTCAGTGTAGACTCGCCTGGTCTGCTATTCCGTGCTACTGCCGAGGGATCTGAAGTGTTGGATGCTGGAGGCCAGGAGGCTGCGGCAGCTGGCGGTGACCCGCCTGACGTAGGAGCCCCAGCGGTTTGTCATACCCCGGGTACCGGTGAAAATGGGTACCGGGTACCCCTGTCTCAGCCGGCATGTCAGTGCATGTTGGGTGTGCTGGTGGAGGGGGATGGAGCTGCCCTAGCTGAATATCTGGAGTAAGGGCCGCGGATGCCCTCTGCAACAGTCCCCGTTGGGACCACCACTGAGTTTGTGTTTGAAAGTTTGAAAAATGATAAGAAAATGATTACCGTGTACTTCACCTGATTGTCTACAGTGATTTGCAACCGGCCGGAGCCGGCACCGTTGTCCCCGTGGGGACCGTTTAAAAGTTGTTTTGCATGGGAACTATCCATGGACAAGCCCGTGAACTTGCAGGGCAACCACAAACGTTAAGTGGCTTGTAAATAAGTTGTTTGCCGTTACCGTTTCCGCAATTGCCGCCTCCGGAGAGGCAGATTGGAGGGAGGGCCCGCAGCAGAGCAGGCTGGGGCCCAGCCACCACAGGAACCGGTGGCTACCCTCTGGAGGGGAAGGACAGATCCCGCTCGGGTAACTTGTGCTGGACTGTGGGTCAAGGGGTGCTGCCTGGGTTTTAGGGGCAGCATCAGGGCCAGGTTACTTGGGTGGGAGAGAGCGGAAACCGTAACCGTAAACCGTTTGAAACCGTTAGTAATGTTTAAGAATGAACCTCCCGATGTGGGATGATGTCCTAAGTTGTTATGTTACCGTTTTTTCTATTTTACAGAAAACAAAAAGGAAAATAAAACCGGTGTTGGACGGGCAGCCCGAGGACGGTCTGCGTTTTGCTAAGGGGGAATGTGACGCCCTGGGCAAGCCAGGGGTCATAGGTCACAACAACACACACACCCCACATTCCCTGCAGGTACACCAGCTAACCAGAAATCCTTGTTGCCTTCTTCCAGGGGCTGATGTCCACACCAGGCGGTGGAGCCAGGCGGTTGGTGTCCACCCACCAAGGAGTTCATAGCCCTGGAGGCAGGAAGAAGCAGGCAGATAGAGTGTGGAGTTTGAAGAGAATGGAAGTCTAGCTGAGGGCTAGAGAGGAGTTCAGCCAGGGAGGAAGAGGTGGAAGGAAGTGAAGTGTAGTGGAGCTGAAGAAGAAAGCTGAAGTGACAGAGAAGTGAAAGTAGAGAAAGTGCAAAGTGGCAGTTTAGTACAGCCTGAAGTGGTCTGAGGCTGTGTGCCTGGACAGAGACAGCAAGGTCAGCAGACGGCGGAGATTGTCTGGAGTGGGACTGTTTGGAGGTTCCTGGAAGGACCGCGGACGGGTGGTGACCCGGCGGTCTGGAGCAGCGTGCAAAGGACAGTCAGCACCAGGGCAGGGGCCTCTCGGACCCCGGCAAGGCTAGGAGTCGCCAAATTTGCCGAATCCGTCAGTGAAGGGGACGTAGATCCCCAACAACCAAGTCCCGATTGAAGGCAACAGCTCAACCATTACAGGGGAGACACCGCCACCGCCAAGGCACCAGTTTCCCCAGGGCCAGCGCCTGCGGGCAAAGTGTGGAGCTCCTCCGGCACAGATTGTAGTCGGGGAGCGGGTAACCGGTGGGAATCCATCGCTACCAATAGACATAACATAGGTGCAGGGAAGAGTGACCATCACCGCCAACTGCAGGGAACCGCAGCACCGTGAACCATCCGAGGGACCCGTCCAACCAGCCGTTTGTTTACCGAGAACTGTGTCGTGGTTACTGGCTGAGTGAGTACCTCCGTGCCGCAAGGCACAGCGCTGCCCCCGCGTCCCTGCGCCCACCAGGCCCTGCATCCCACATCTAACCCCATCACCGGGCCCCGGGATCACCAACCCCTACCCACGGAGGGGCAACATAACAACTAGCTGCTCCCCCACCATCACTCCCGGGATCCCCACATCGAGCAGCGGTGGTGAAATCACCACAACCGTGGGTGGCGTCACGGACAATAAACAATCCCCACACCCAAACAACCCCCTTTCACTCACGGGCGAGGAGTGCCGCTCGAGAACCCCCGGGATCCGGCCCACAGCTCGAGCCACCATAGAGCAGCGGCAGCCGCCGGACCCGAGCAGAAGGGGTGAGCGCGGTGTGCTGACACCCTCCTCCCCGCCCACGACAAGAGCGCAGCGTCACCTCCTCCGCCCGCGACATTTGCTAGTATAATGGCTTAGTAACAATGAGTTTGAGTGTGCAATGCAGGCAGACGTGCTGCAAATATCTTTGCACTAGTGGGACAATACAGAAGTCCAACAGCCACGTTTAGGATGCCACTAAGTTCACTCAGTGTTTGCTAGTATAATGGCTTAGTAACAATGAGTTTGAGTGTGCCAAGGGCAGGAGGGTACAGTGGCAGGGTTGTGGGTCTTTGGGTAGAGGAAAGGAAGCCTGCCTTTCTATCCCTCCTAATGGGGAAATGCAGCGACGAAATCCCTGACCTTAGCTACACAGACGCTGTCATCTTGTGTAGCTGTTAAACTCTGTTTTCACGGACCTGTCACATATGGCTCTGACCCTGCCGGTAGTAGCCCTTAAAAGGACTGATAGAAAGTGCTATCCCTATTCTGTACAGCGCTGTGTATAGAGCGTACATAGCAGTATCGGAGATAGGCGCTGTGCCAGCGGTGACTGACACCAAGGACGCAGAAGAGATAATGGCGTCCGGACGGGCATATACTCGTTTTTATAATGCAGGGACATGTGACATGGACATCCTATCACACATGCTGTTGCTTCTCTGGCTAAAAGTCCACTTAGCTGTGTGTGTGTCTGGGATTGGCTGACATGCTGGCCCGCCCCACTACACGCGCGCGCTTAGGGAAGGAAGACAAGAAAAAAAAAAAAAATGGCAATCGCCATTATCCATACAGCAGTGATCTGAATGCGCTATTCCCGCACACTATACACTGAAATTTCATAATAGTGTGAGTCACAGAGTGACTTACACTATTTCAGCGGAAAGCCATCTAGTAATTAGCTGGTCTTTTTGCTGCTAGAACTGTTCTCGAACGTATCTAGAACTATCGAGTTTTAGCAAAAAGCTCGAGTTCTAGTTCGATCTAGAACAGCCCCCAAAATCACTCGAGCCGCGAACTGGAGAACCTCGAACCGCGAACCGCGCTCAACTCTAGTCGCTATCCCCTGCACCAAGCCACTGGGCCCCGGGGCCACCATCCCTGCCCACGGAGGGGTTAACAACTTGTTGCACAACATCTCCCCCGGGTGCCCCATAACAGCAGCGGTGGTGTCCCACCTCACCACACACAGTGGGTGGCATCACGAACTTACTACGGCCTAGCCCGTACATCTACGTCACCCTATTAATTCGGCGCGTCCGTGAGACCCCCGGGTCCGGAGACCCTAGAGCCACCACCCCAGAAGGCCCGGACCCGAGCAGTGCCGGCTACTGGCACGGGGGCGGCACATATATATATATATATATATATATATATATATATATAGGTACATAGATAGATGGAAAATTCTGTTTGCTCCATGCAGGGACTTTTGTATACACCTCAATACCTTTATAATAATACAGTAGATTGCAGGAATAGCAGGAGAACTGCAATATTCTGTTAGTGTGGTGGGAAGGTATTAGATGGGTCCTGGATCTTTCATTTAAGATATTTATGGTTTATCATCAGAAGTTGCTACACTTTATAGATATGGCTACCGTGGTTCAGGCAAGTTACTTTCTTGAGAATTGGGTCCCATTGTACATAGGTGGCTGTACATGCAATGCTCTCTCTATTTATTGGTTTAAGAATTGCAAAAATTGAAGATTCAATTTGATCCTCTTTTCCTATCTCAAGATAGACTTTGGTCCCAACTGATCCCAGCAAAATACCTGGAAATAACCTTTAATTCCTTGCTAATTATATTATTTCTCCAGCCAGATTTATTTTTCCATTCTTTTTTGTATTTGTACTAAACCAAGATCTAAAATGGAATCTTCCTTAGATGCTCCCCTGTAGGACATAATATAAAATATGCACATGATCCTCTTTCATTTTAATATGTTATCGATATTATCTTACAAGTGTTGCATTTGTGCCAAGTATTTCATCAAGGTGACATCCATACTGTCCCTATTAAGGAATCAGAAGAAAAAATATAAAGTGAAGTTCAGGCTTTGAATGTAAATTAATATAAATTTACTGTAATTACATTATTTTTTCCTATAGCACAAGAGTTTCTTTTACAGATAGGTGGGTTTTTCAGGCGGTTTCCGCAGCAGAAGCCTGAACAATACATCGTGTGCACAATTCTCAGGGATGTTTTCCCATCAGAAAAAGCTCAAACCAATTAACATACTATCTTACATATTACCAGCATTACTATGTAAAAACGACTTGCTGTGCACATGTTCAGGCTTTTGAAAGTCTTTTACCTACTTTAGGTTTCTAAAAATGTAAAGCAGCTGAAATAAGTAACATGTCCATTCTTCTATGTTCTTTTTTTTTTAATACAAATCAAAGCAAAAGGTCAAAATAAAAATCCACCCCAAGATGCCCAGATGTTGTTGGAAGCTTTCTGTCTTTTGTCTTAATTGTTGCTTAAAAAAATCATTAGCATCTACCTTATTATACAATGGAATGAAGAATAAAAATAACTGGAAAGCGACAGTAAAGAAGACATTAAAAAAAAAAACATGGGAAAAACCGGTAGTGGACAAAACCATGGGAAAGAAGGGAATTTTGTTTACTTACCGTAAATTCCTTTTCTTCTAGCTCCAATTGGGAGACCCAGACAATTGGGTGTATAGCTATTGCCTCCGGAGGCCACACAAAGTATTACACTTAAAAGTGTAAGGCCCCTCCCCTTCTGGCTATACACCCCCAGTGGGATCACTGGCTCACCAGTTTTAGTGCCAAAGCAAGAAGGAGGAAAGCCAATAACTGGTTTAAAGACCAATTCAATCCGAGGAAACATCGGAGAACTGAACCATACCACATGAACAACATGTGTACCCGAAAAAACAGAAAAACCCCGAGAAAACAGGGCGGGTGCTGGGTCTCCCAATTGGAGCTAGAAGAAAAGGAATTTACGGTAAGTAAACAAAATTCCCTTCTTCTTTTTCGCTCCTAATTGGGAGACCCAGACAATTGGGACGTCCAAAAGCAGTCCCTGGGTGGGTTACCTCGTGATAGGGCCGTCAAACAGCCCTTTCCTACAGGTGGGCAATCGCCGCCTGAAGGACTTATCTACCTAGGCTGGCGTCTGCCGAAGCGTAGGTATGCACCTGAAAATGCTTGGTAAAAGTATGCAGACTCAATCAGGTAGGTGCCTGACACACCTGCTGAGCCGTAGCCTGGTGCCGTAATGCCCAGGATGCACCCACGGCTCTGGTAGAATGGGCCTTCAGCCTTGAGAGAACCAGAAGCCCAGTAGAACTGTAGGTTTCAAGAATTGGTTCCTCGATCCCCCGAGCCAGGGTGGATTCAGAAGCTTGCGACTGTTTACGCCGACCAGCGACAAGGACAAAGAGTGCATCCAGGTGGCGCAGGAGCGCCATGCGGGAAGTAGAACCTGAGTGCTCTCACCAGAACCAACAGATGCAAATCCTTCTGAAATTGATGGACTGGACGAGGACACAAAGAAGGTGAGGTGATATCCTGATTGATATGAAAGTTGGATACCACCTTAGGGAGAAATTCCGGAATCGGACGCAGAACTACCCTGTCCTGGTGAAGGACCAGGAAGGGAGATTTGTATGAGAGCGTTGCTAGCTCGGAAACTCTCCTAAGAGACGAGACCGTTACTAGAAGGCCACTTCCCGAGAAAAGCGGGAAGGGAGACCTCTTTCAAAGGCTCGAAAGGCGGCATCTGGAGAGCAATTAGAACCTTGTTCAGATCCCAGGGCTCTAACGGCCGCCTGTACGGAGTGCTGAGAAGACAAACTCCCCGTAGGAACGTGCGTACCTGAGGAAGTCGTTTCTGAAAAAATACAGATAGCGCTGAGACTTGTCCCTAAAGGGAACTGAGCGACAACCCTTTTTCCAACCTAGATTGCAGGAAGGAAGGAAACATAGACGATGCAACCGGCCAGGGAGAAACACCCTGCGCCGAGCACCGAGATAAGAATATCTTCCACGTCCTGTGGTCAATCTTGGCGGACGTTGGTATGCTAGCCTGTCTCATGGTGGCAACCACGTCCTGAGGTAATCCTGACGACACTAGGTTCCAGGACTCAAAGCCACACCATCAGGTTGAGGGCCGTAGAATTCAAATGGAAGAATGGCCCTTGAGACAGCCAGTCTGATTGGTCTGGTAGTGCCCCCGGTTAGCCTACCGTGAGGCACCACAGAACCGGGAACCACAACATCCTCGGCCAATCTGTAGCAACGAGGATGGCGCGGCCGCAGTCGGTCCTGATCTAACGCAGCACTCTGGGCAACAATGCCAGAGGTGGCACATAAGGTAGCTGGAACTGCGACCAATGCTGAACTAAGGCGTCTGCCGCCAGAGCTCGATGATTGTGAAACCGTGCTATGAAGCTGGCACATTGTTGTTGTGCCGTGACGCCATTAGATCGACGTCCGGCCTCTGTCAGCGGCGCCAGATCTCCTGAAACCCGTCCGGGTGAAGAGACCATACCCTTTCGGCCACACCCCGGCGACTTAGGAAGTCAGCTTCCTAGTTTTCCACGCCTGGGATGTGAACTGTGGATATGGTGGATGCCGTGTCTTCCACCCACATCAGAACCTGCCGGACTTCCTGGAAGGCTTGCCGGTTGCGCGTTCTTCCTTGGTGGTTGATGTATGCCACCGCTGTGGAGTTGTCCGACTGAAGTCGGATTTGCTTGCTTTCCAGCTGCTGTTGGAAGGTTTGTAGGGCAAGATACACTGCTCTGTGTTCAAGAACATTGATCTGAAGGGTGGACTCTTGCTGAGTCCACGTACCCTGAGCGCTGTGGTGGAGAAAAACTGCTCCCCACCCTGATAGACTCGCGTCTGTCGTAACTATCGCCCAGGATGGGGATAGGAAGGACCTTCTTTTTGACCATGAGGTGGGAAGAAGCCACCACCGTAGAGATTCCTTGGCCGCCTGAGAAAGAAAGACGACTCTGTTGAGGGAGGTCGACTCCCCGTCCCATTGGCGGAGAATGTCACATTGTAGTGGACGCAGATGAAACTGCGCGAAAAGAACTGCCTCCATTGCTACCATCTAACGTAGGAAGTGCATGAGGCGTCTTAATGTGTGCGACTGGTTCTTAAAGAAGAGATTGCAGCCCGTAGTGAATGCTGTTTGTCTAGCGGAAGCTTCACTATCGCTGAGAGAGTATGAAACTCCATGCCTAGATATGTTAGCGATAGGGTCGGGGTCGGATCTGACTTTAAAAAGTTGATGATCCACCCAAAACTCTAGAGAGTCTCCAGCGCAACGTTCGGGCAGTGTCGGCATGTTTCCTAAGAGAGTGCCTTGACAAGTAGATCGTCTAAATATGGGATCACAGAGTGACCCTGAGAGTGCAGGACTGTGACTACTGCTGCCCTGACCTTGGCGAAGACCAGTGGGACTGTCGCTAGCCGGAAGGTAGAGCTACGAACAGAAGGTGTTCGTCTCCTATAACGAAGCGTAGAAACGCTAGTGCTCTGGATCAATCGGCACGTGTGGATAAGCATCCTTGATGCCTAATGATGCTAGGAAATCTCCTTGGGACATTGAGGCGATGACATGGCGGAGGGATTCCATCCGGAACCGCCTGGTGTCCACGAGCTTGCTGAGCAGTTTTAGATCCAGAACGGGACGGAACGGCCCGTTCTTATAGGCACCGCAAATAATTTGGGGTAAAAACCGTGACCTTGTTCCTGAAGAGGAACGGGGGTCATCACTCTTTCTGCCTATAGAGTGCACCCTGTTTGCAGAAGAGCAGCGGCTCGGCCGGGAGGTGGAGAAGTTCTGAAGAATCGAGTTGGAGGACGAGAAGTGAGCTCTATCCTGTACCCGTGAGACAGAATGTCTCACACCCAACGGTCATTGACCTATGGCAGCTAAATATCGCCAAGGCGGGAGAGCCTGCTACCGACCGAGGATGCGGAGAGAGGAGGCCGCAAGTCATGAGGAAGCCGCCTTGGAAGCGGGTTTTCAGACTGTCTCTTTTTTGGGCGTGACTGAGCCCGCCAAGAATCTGAGCTCCTCTGATCCTTTTGAGTCCACATTGGACGAGGAAAAAAGGGACCTGCCCGAGCCTCGAAAAGACCGAAACCCCGACTGCCTCCTGCTCTGTTGGGGTTTGTTGTGTCCGGGCTGAGGAAAGGATGAATCCTTACCCCTGGACTGTTTAATGGTTACATCCAAACGCTCACCAAACAGTCGGTCAGCAGAAAAAGGCAACTGGTTAAGCACCCTTTTTTGGAAGCAGAATCTGCCTTCCATTCACTTAACGAGCAGACCAGGCTCTGCTTAAAAACACGGAGTAGCGGAGGCTACTGCCGCACGGTTCGCAGAGTCTAGGGCAACCTGAATCGCGTAAGAAACAAATGCAGACATTTGAGAGGTTAAGGATGCCACCTGCGGCACAGATGTACGCGTAACCGTGTCAATCTGTGTAAGACAAGCTGAAATAGCTTGGAGTGCCCCAAGGGTGAGAATGCTGGAGCCAACGGTGCGCCGACAGCCTCATAGATGGATTTAGACCAGAGAACCATCTGTCTGTCAGTGGCATCTTTAAGTGCAGCTCCATCTCCCACTGCAACTATGGATCTAGCTACAAGCCTGGAGATTGGAGGATGCCGCTTGGGACACTGGGTCCAGTCCTTGACCACGTCAGGGGGCAGGGATAACGTGTATCCTAAGCCGTTTGGAGAAGCGCATATCTGGATAAGTGTGGTGTTCCTGGACTGCCTCTCTGAAGGCAGAGTGGTCCAGAAAAATACGTGAAGCTGACTCCTCCACTGGAGGAGCTGGGTGAGAAATAACCAACATTCTATTGATGGACGCTATAAGATTATTCACTATGGCGTCACCATTAGGTGTATCCAGATTGAGAGCGGTCTCAGGATCAGAATCCTGAGCCGCTACTTCCGCCTCATTACACAGAGAGTCCTTCTGCTAGGACCCTGATGAAACCGAGGGCCGCTCATAGTGAGCCCGCCTAGGCTGTCTGGGACTGACGTCTGTGCAGAGCCGTGACTCTGGGATGCGTGTGACATTCCCGGAGCTGTTAGTTGTTCACACTGAGGGGGGCCATGGATCAATGATTCAACAGTGCCCATGTTGTGAGAGACATGTCCGGACTGCTAGGCTTCTAGTATCATAGCCATAGTCTCAGAAAATCTGTCAGTAAATACTGCAGACACCGTCCTCATCCTCTGGCCATTAGCAGAGACTCCGGCTGAGTTGGATACCATGGGGGTCTATGTAACCTGCCGGCCGTATAGCCGTACATGCTGTACCGGCTGCATAGAAAAACATGTGGTTCTGCACCTTTGTTTTACACAGAGAATATGCTGATAACTCCTCCGCACAATCCAGGAGGGTATATACAACGTGCGACCAAACAGTGCAATGTATATAGTACAAGCATATCTATAAGTGCATTTCTGCACTAGTGGGGTTAGCACCACAGGTGCTGCTTAACGCCTGTTGCAGCGATTGTGTGACTATCAGAATGCCAGGGTCTTCCACACTTGTCTCTGTATCGTATAGAAACTGACACTAATGGCTGCCGGCGTCCTGTGTAGAGAAGGAAGCCGTGGGCGTGCCTGAGAAAGTGCGGGAATCCGGTTTCACAGTGCACACAGTGAGAGGGGTGGAGTATGCAAAACATACTCCAGCTCTCAGCGCTGCTGTGCTATGCAGCGTCACGCCCCTACCCTGACTGTCAGGCCTGTGGGCGGTAACGAAGGGAGACTAGGCCCAGAAGCCGGGGACTCGAGTTAATAAGCGCGGCCGGCATATCAGTGCTGGCCGGCGCGGAAGTCCCCGGCGCACCACAAATCCCAGCGGCGCCTTAAATAAAAACGGCAGCGGCGGTTAGCGCGGTAGTCACCCAATACACTAACACACCCAGCAACGCTGTGGTGTGCGATGGCACTAGTGCGGACAGCGCCGCTGTCCCTGGCGCACTAACACACCCAGCAGTGCTGCCGTGTGTCTGCGCGGTCCCCACAGGGACACAGAGTACCTCCATGTAGCAGGGCCATGTCCCTGAAGATACTCCGCTCCATGTCCAGCAGATACCAGGGGCTGTGGATGGAGCACGGCCTCAGTGCCTGGAGACCGATAGAATCCCACTTCACCCAGAGCCCTGTAAAAAGGGATGGGGAAGGAAGCAGCATGTGGGCTCCAGCCTCCGTACCCGCAATGGGTACCTCAACCTTAACAAACACCTCCGACATGAAGTGGGGTGAGAAGGGAGCATGCTGGGGGCCCTCGTATGGGCCCTCTTTTCTTCCATCCGACATAGTCAGCAGCTGCTGCTGACTAAACAGTGGAGCTATGCGTGGATGTGTTGCCTCCTTCGCACAAAGCACAAAACTGGTGAGCCAGTGATCCCACTGGGGGTGTATAGCCAGAAGGGGAGGGGCCTTACACTTTTAAGTGTAATACTTTGTGTGGCCTCCGGAGGCAATAGCTATACACCCAATTGTCTGGGTCTCCCAATTAGGAGCGAAAAAGAAATGCTCAGGAAACAAAAAGAACACACAAAAGACACTTTAGAAAACAACATTAGAGTTTCCTAAAGTCTTCTAGTTGAAAACTTTGACGGATTTGCCCAAGTAGAAAAGATGACGTGTGCACATACACAGTAAGATACTTGAAGATCTCAGGGCTTTGTCAGTAAAGCCTGCTTTACATGCTACGATTCTGCATACGATATCGTATGCGATCGTAACCGCCCCCATCGTATGTGCGGCACGTTCAATTTGTTGAATGTGCCGCACAAACGATTAACCCCCGTCACACATACTTACCCGTCCATACGACCTCAATGTGGGCGGTGAATGTCCACTTCCTGGAGTGGGAGGGACGTTCGGCGTCACATCGACGTCACGTGGCAGCCGGCCAATAGAAGCGGAGGGGCGGAGATGAGCGGGACGTAAACATCCCACCCACCTCCTTCCTTCCGCATTTCTGGCCGGGAGCCGCAGGACGCAGGTAAGATCTGTTCATCGTTCCCGGGGTGTCACACACTGCGATGTGTGCTACCCCGGGTACGATGAACAATCTGACGTTCAATTCATGAGGAATGAACGACGTGCGTGCGATGAACGTTTTACTGTTCATTCGCAATCGCATGTAGCTGTTACACACTACAATGTACCTTACAATGTCGGATGTGCGTCACTTACGACGTGACCCCGCCGACACATCGTAAGATATATTGTAGTGTGTAAAGCGGTCTTTACAATCAGGATCCAATTACTGCATGGGTGATATGTTGGGATACATTATTTTTACATTATCATAATGAGTTTTTGGTGACTTTGACATTGTGTATTTAAAGTGGTGCAAAGAGAATCCGGGCCGTGGCGGTGGCAGACTAGTCAGAGCTCTCCTTATAGTTCACGGTTGGCTTTTTATATTGCGCTTTCTGTCCAATGCCGCAGCATTTCAGAGAAACACATAACTGTATGCATCTTGCAGCCTGACTCTGATCCATGCGGCCCATAGTTTGGAAAGCATTAGTGATGAGCGAGTACTAAAATGCTCGGGTGCTCGAGGCTCGGGCCGAGCATCCCAAAATACTCGTGTACTCGGCCCGAGCACCGAGCCCAATGTTATCCTATGGGAGACCCGAGTATTATTCTGAAATGACCCCCGGCAGCATGTAGAAACCATAAAACTGTAAATTAAAAAAAAAAACGTGTGTGTGTGTGTAAGCGTGCATATATATATATACACGCGGAGTGGAGTGCGGGAGGGGCCGTAGCCGAGCGGGGAAGTGTCGGGCTAAAGGCACGGTCATGCTGTGAGGGCCGGCCAATCACTGCAATTCCACAACTAACAGGGCTGTGGCATTGCGGTCTGCCAGCCAATCCCTGCATGAGGGCTGGCTCTCAAAAGAGCGCCAACATGAAGACCACGAGTACAGCACGAGTATCTCGAGATTACTCGGTCCCCGCCGAGTAGCCCGAGTACAGTGATACTCGTGCGAGTACCGAGTAGTAACAAGCATGCTCGCTCATCACTAGAAAGCATGAATCAAGTGACAGGTATGATACCCTAGTAGAGATATACCAAGTCATTATTGTACCCGCTAAACAGTTCCCCATAGAGTCAAACAAGGGGGTAGCTGAACCCAAGCTCATACAATTTCATTCCAGTTACAGTATATATTCTCAGCCATTCAGCTGCTCAGAAGAAGGTCGTCACATTATGTCATTGATTTAGGTAAGAAAGCAAACCAGCCACATGCTGTGCTTCCCCGAAATAAGATAAAATCTTATCTTATTTTTGGCTCCAAAAGATGTGCTAGGGCTTATTTTCAGGAGATATCTTATATTTTATTTTTGTTACATGTTGCCCCATTGTGTTGCTGTAAGACCCAGAAAATGTATATTCACATACCGGCTGTTAATGCAAAATAAATATTCACCAGAGGGGTGGGTGGGGAAGGGGTGAATATTAATTTTATGTTAACAGTGGGCGTGCGACTATAAATTTTCCGAGGCAACGTACAGCAATAAAAGTTACATATTCTGAAAGGACTGGACAAGCCATACTTCAGGATACTATTAGTATGATGAAGTGCAACTAGGGCTAATTTGTGGAGTAGAGCTTATATTTTAAAAATATTCCAAGAAGGACAAAAATCCTGCTAGGGCTTATTTCCAGGAAAACGTATATCTAAAAAATAGATCCGTAAAGATAGATACCAGCACAATTAACATATGTATATATATATATATGTGTGTGTGTAAATATGCGCTAAACTGAGGTTATTATTAGACTGAAAAGAGGTGTGTTTTTTTATTTCTTATTTTCCTGTAAAATGTCTAAAAAATAATACTTTGACATATAGAATTTCAAAACAATAATTTAGAACAATAATTTAACCTCTTCACGACACATGACGTACTGGGTACATCATGGATCATGTCAGGGTAATCACCGCCGGCTGCTGCGGTGAGCCGGCGGTGAGTCCTGCACATGTCAGCTAATTTGAACAGCTGACATGTGTGGTTTTCGTGTCTATTAACCCCTTAGATCGTGCTGTCAATATGTGACAGTGCGATGTAAATGCACACCACAGTAAGTGCGCACTCATCCGCCGCCATCGGAAGTCACGTAACGTGATTATGAGGAGCAGATTGTTGCCATGGTAGCAGAGGGTCATATGATGATTCCTGTAGCTATCATGACTCACTTCCTCTTACTGCCAGGAGAGCGCTGAGACTATAAGAGGAAAGTAGCATTTCAGCAGATCAGACCTGTGCAGCCGTGATCTACAGAAATGAACAAGCAATCAGACTGCTGATCCTTATAGCCTTCTAGGGGGACCAGTAAAGTTTTTAAAAATAAAAAACCTAAAAGTTCAAATCACCCCCCATTTGCCCCATCGAAAATTAAAGGGTTAAAAAAATTAAAATATACACACATTTGGTATTGTTGCTTTCAGAAATGCCCAATCTATTAAAATATAAAATCAAATAATCTGATCAGTAAACAGTGTGGCAGCAAAATAATTCCAAACACCAAAATTACATTCTTTGGTCGCTGCAAATTTTGCGCAAAATGCAATAACAGGCGATCAAAACGTAGCATCTGCGCAAAAATGGTACCGCTAAAAACATCAGCTCAAGACGCAAAAAATAAGCTGTCGCTGAGCCATAGATCCCAAAAAATGAGAGTGCTACAGGTTTTTGAAAATGGCCCAAAAAGTGAGCCACTTTTTTTAGACAAATATGTGATTTTTTTACCCCTTAGATGAGAGTAAACGTATACATATTTGGGGTCTACAAACTTGTACCGACCTGAGGCATCACACCCACACATCAGTTTTACCATACAGTGAACACGGTGAATAAAATATCCCAAAAACAATTGTGCAGTCGCACTTTTTTTTTGCAATTTTTCCGTACTTGGAATTTTTTGGTCATTTTCCAGTATGCTATATGGTAAAACTCATGCGTTCATTTAAAAGTACAACTCGGCCTGCAAAAAACAAGCCCTTATATGGCAAGATTGACGGAAAAAAATAAAAAAAGTTACGGCTCTTGGAAGAAGGGGAGCAAAAAAATAAAATAAACAAAATGAAAAATCGCCTGGGGGTGAAGGGATTACATTTTCAAATATAGAATTTTTATTGTGTATTGTTATTATTCTACATTATTCTTTTGAAATTCTATATGCCAAAGTTTTTATACACTTTACAGGAAAATAAATTAAAAAAACCCCTTTCAGTCTAATAATAATAACAACCTCAGTTTAGTGCAGATTTATATATATTTTCTATGTTTTAAATATGTACATCTATACTCCCTGAATTGTCATTCGTTTATATGTACATGTTCTTAAAGCATTACATTCATTAATGTGAGAACCCCATATCTTATTATTCATCAACAGACCATCATTATATATTTCTTACAATTGCTTCTTTTACACTGTTGAAAGCAACTTCAAATTTCTGTATATTGTTATCAAACTGTAAAATGACAATTGACAATATGTATATAATTAAATCTAAGTAAAATTAAATTATCAACTGATTAATATAAAGAGGTATTCCCAAGATACAGCATTCCCACCTGATGGAAACCTTAAGCTTAGCCTATGCAGGGGCGGACATACCATTGATGCATGCAGTGCAGCCGCACAGAGGCCCAGGACATTTTAAGGCACAGAAACGGGTGAAATTGTGCATTATGATGGGTTACTGGGCTACAAAGGGCCCATATATTGCTTTTGCACAGGGGCCCTTTTCTGTCTCTTTCTGCTCCTGGGCAGGGCCGGCTCCAGGTTTTTGTGGGCCCCGGGCGGAAGAGTCCCAGTGGGGTCCATCCACACACAGACACACACACATACACAGATACGTACACGTACTAAACAGACAAATCTATACAGTCATATACACTGACATACATAGATACACATCATACATGCATACAGACACACACAGCTCTTCTGCATACATGCAGACAGACACACACAGCTCTGCTGCATACATACAGACACACACACACACACACACAAACTGCTCTGCTGCATACATACAGACACACACTGCTCTGCTGCATACAGACACACACACACACACACTGCTCTGCTGCATACATGCATACATACACACACTGCTACAGACAGACACACACACTGCTCTGCTGCATACATACAGACACACACTGCTCTGCTGCATACATACACAGACAGACACACACACTGCTCTGCCGCATACAGACAGACACACACACACACACACACACACTGCTGCATACATACATACATACAGACAGACACACACATACTGCTCTGCTGCATACATACATATAAACAGACACACACATACTGCCCTGCTGCATACATACATACAAATAGACACACACATACTGCTCTGCTGCATACACACATACAAACAGACACACACATACTGCTCTGCTGCATACAGACACACACTGCTGCATACATACATACAGTATAGACAGACACTCACATACTGCTCTGCTGCATACATACATACACACTGCTCTGCTGCATACATACATATAGACAGACACACACATACTGCTCTGCTGCATACATTCATACAGCCAGACACACACACTGCTCTGCTGCATACATACAGACAGACAAACACACTGCTCTGCTGCATACATAAATATAGACAGACACACACATACTGCTCTGCTGCATACATACAGACAGGCACACACTGCTCTGCTGCATACAGACAGACACACACACACACACATACACACACTGCTGCATACATACAGACAGACACAGACTGCTCTGCTGCATGCATACAGACACACACACTGCTCTGCTGTATACATACAAACAGACACACACATACTGCTCTGCTGCATACACACATATAGACAGACACACACATACTGCTCTGCTGCATACATACAGACACACACACACACACACTGCTCTGCTGCCTACATACATATAGACAGACACACACATACTGTTCTGCTGCATACATATAGACATACATACACACACTGCTCTGCTGCATACATACAGACACACACACTGCTCTGCTGCATACATATAGACAGACACTCACATACTGCTCTGCTGCATACATACAGACAGACACACACTGCTCTGCTGCATACATACAGACACACACACACTGCTCTGCTGCATACATACATATAGACAGACAGACACACACATACTGTTCTGCTGCATACATACAGACATACATACACACACTGCTCTGCTGCATACAGACAGACAGACACACACACACACACACACACACTGCTCTGCTGCATACATACATATAGACACTCATATACTGCTCTGCTGTATACAGACAGACACACACTGCTCTACATATAGACAGACACACATACTGCTCTTCTGTATACATACATACAGACAGACAGACACACACTGCTCTGCTGCATACATATAGACAGACACACACATACTGCTCTGCTGCATACATACAGACAGACACACACTGCTCTGCTGCATACAGACACACACACACACACACTGCTGCATACAGAGAGACACACACATACTGCTCTGCTGCATGCATACATACAGACAAACACACACATACTGCTCTGCTGCATACACACATATAGACAGACACACACATACTGCTCTGCTGCATACATACAGACACACACACTGCTCTGCTGCATACATACATATAGACAGACACACACACACTGCTCTGCTGCATACATACAGACACACACACTGCTCTGCTGCATACATACATATAGACAGACACTCACATACTGCTCTGCTGCATACATACAGACAGACACACACTGCTCTGCTGCATACATACAGACACACACACACTGCTCTGCTGCATACATACATATAGACAGACACTCACATACTGCTCTGCTGCATACATACAGACAGACACACACTGCTCTGCTGCATACATACATACATATAGACAGACACACAGATACTGCTCTGCTGCATACATACAGACACACACACACACACACACACACTGCTCTGCTGCATGCATACATACAGACACACACACACACTGCTCTGCTGCATACATACATATAGACAAACACTCACATAGTGCTCTGCTGCATACAGACAGACACACACTGCTCTGCTGCATACATACATAAAGACAGAAACACACATACTGCTCTGCTGCATACATACATACAGACAGACACACACTGCTCTGCTGCATACATACAGACACACACTGCTCTGCTGCTTACATACATATAGACAGACACTCACATACTGCTCTGCTGCATACATACAGACAGACACACACTGCTCTGCTGCATACATATAGACAGACACACATACTTCTCTGCTGCATACATACAGACAGAAACACACTGCTCTGCTGCATACATACAGAGACACACACACACTGCTCTGCTGCATACATACATATAGACAAACACTCACATACTCCTCTGCTGCATACAGACAGACACACACTGCTCTGCTGCATACATACATATAGACAGACACACACACTGCTCTGCTGCATACATACATACAGACACACACACACTGCTCTGCTGCATACATACATATAGACAGACACACATACTGCTCTACTGCATACATACAGACAGACACACATACTGCTCTGCTGCATACATACAGACACACATACTGCTCTGCTGCATACATACATACTGTAAATACATACAGACAGACACACACACGCGGCTCTGCGAGGCTCACACACGCGGCTCTGCGGGACCCTTATACCTTGCTCTGCAGGGCGCACACACCTTGCTCTGCAGGGCCCAAACACCTTGCTCTGCGGGGCCCACACACGCGGCTCTGGGTGGCCAGCACATACGGCTTCGAGGAGGGGGGCAGGGCATACATCTCATGGGGAGAAGCCCATACAGTTCACTAGGGCCCATAAATCGGGGGGCGGGGAGGGCACATACAGATCGAGTGGAGGGGGGGTGGGGTGTCCCACATACCGCTCAGGTCACAGTGGAGAGGGGGCCCACACAGCGCCGGAGGGCAGTGCTGTGCTAGGGGTCGCTGTCTGGCACTACGCCTCTCATCTGTGGGACTGAGCAGGACGCTGCGCTGTAGCTCCACCCACAGATGAAGTTGAAACCAGGAGGACGCAGCGAACGCTGTGGTCTGCGCGCCTTAAAGGGACGGCAGCCACAGATTTCTTCCGAGGACTGCAGTCCCCGGAACTCGGCCCGGGGGCAGCAGAACTGACTAAGGCGAGTGGGCGCCGGCCCAGGGGCAGCAGAACTGACGAGGGCGAGTGGGCCCTCCCAGCTCTCCAGGGCCCCGACATTTGCCCGTGTGTGCCGGGTGCTGACGCCGGCCCTGCTATTGAGGTTATGGATACCTTTCATCTTAACTCTTGAAGTTTCCCCAGCCTATAAGGCTAGTGGACAACAATACAGCAATAGTAAAAGTGCCTAATGTATCAGCTTGGTGTTGCAGCTGAAATCTTGGGGACTGCCCATATGATATCCATGTCTTTATTCCCATATGGATTATTCCATACTAGAGAGCAAGCTGCTTATACCTTATTCCTGCTCACAATGAAATATTGGATTTTGCACAATCAGCAAATGATTATTCTAATTTTCAGTAAATATTTATGTAGTGCCCCTGAAGCCATCAGGGTGCTACAAGGTTCTGTATCCCCACCAGGATGCAGGGCCCACCTCCTAGAGCCCCGTAAGACCAGTGCCAGTAATACGCAAAAACTCCAGGTAATCCCAGTTTTCCCCAACAATCCAACCATACATCGGTCGGACCAATATATGGCTGCCTAGAGGTGGAGCCAGTCCAGTCCACTAGTTGACCAGGTGGGAGGGGCAGACTGTTTACAGTCAGAGTAGAGTACAGAGAGAAGAGGAGTGAAGGTGGACGTGAGGAGACTTTCTGATGCGGGGTTAACAGTGACCTGGTACCCAGGAGAGTAGTTGCCAGTGGAGTACGGTGGAGTACTCACGGAACTATGCACCGACGGGGTACAGGACCCTAGGACAGGAAAGAGCTCCAAGCCGACCTGTTAACACCTGCACAGCGAGGGGACCATCAAGGACCTCGCTGACCCTAAGAATCCGAAGACTCAGTAGCAAAGGGAGAACTGGGGACAGGACCAGAGACTCCAACCCCACAGGGTTCCCGCTACTGTCAGGCAGACAGAAGTGGACAAACCACCGGACGGGGACCCCCAGTTACTCTATGCCATGGGGACCCATTTACCAGAGACAGGTGCAGGGGAAGAAGGTAGCAGATTACTACACTGGCACTGGGACGAAGGGGACCTGGAGGTAAACCATCCGGCCTCGGATAACCAGTTACCACCAACCAGCAGTGAGTACAAACCAGTTGCACTAAACCTCTGTGTGGACTACCTTCTTCCGATGCCCGTCACATCACCCATCCTCTGGGGCCCGGCCCTGCTTGCGGAGGGCCTACCATCCAGGCTGCAAATTAACACCAGCCCCAGTAGTGAAATTCTGCAGCGGCGGCTCCATTTATATAGCCGCAACACCGCAAGTGGCGTCACGTATGAACACTAATCTAATCCCCTGTAAATATACACCTATTACAAAAAGGGCCCAGGGCACAGAACCGGGCAACGGCCACCATATTGACCAGTCAAAGCCTAAATTACAGGCGAAACAGCCGTCGTCCCTTGCGAGGAACCTGCACCTAGTTCTCCTCCTGCCTTTTAACCTGCACATGTTCTAATAAAAAGGATTTGGGCACAGCGGACGAGTGCGGTCTTTTTCCTTTCTGGAGCTGCTTGAAGAGGGAGGGAGCGCTTTCTCCTCCTCCTCCCCAGCCTGTCTCTGCGTACATTGCACTGCAATCGGATTACATGCGAGTGCAGTGCGATGTTTCACATGCTCCCATAGAATTGTATGGGGGTGCATGAACTGTGACGCAGCATGCTGTGATTCATTCCACATGCCGCTATGGCATGAGAAATCAATCGCAGATGGACACTGCCCCATAGTTTTGCACTAGAGTGAGAACAATCTGATGTTTTATCGTATTGCACTCGTCTGTGCAAAACGCAAGGGGAATCGAGGCTTTATATGTAGACTAATCTCTGCAATTATTACAGCATTCACTACAAGGGAAATAAATGATTGACAACAAGAATGCATGTCGTTTTTCCTTCATACTTTCTCTTCTAACTTGTCTACAGAATATTAGATAGAATGTAAAATATAATAAGTGTGTATCAGAACAAAAGTATAGAATAGGAACAGGCTTCTAATGGCGCTGTTCACACAGGGATCTTGGCCTAACCATATCAGCAATGCTGAATCTGTTTTCCAATAAATGCCATTATAATTTGGGGGTTCTGGTATTTTTGACTCTGTAGATTGTAATGTTCTTGTCATTAAATAAAAGCTTTGTAAGGTCAGAATATTAGAACAGAGTACAAGTCATATTGTTGTTTTTACTTTATCAAAGACTGACACAATATCATATACTTACTTTGCCTTTATAGTCACAAATCAATGTCGAAAATTTCTGCATGAGATCTGAAGATATCTAATTGAGAAGAGACAATTAATTTGAGCAATCAATGTAGGAATGATAATGTTGATAAAATAAGACCATATGTAATGGACATGTTTATGAGAACTTGAAATAATAGGAGCACTCAACCACTGGGATAATATAATAATCACCACTAATATATTGTACACAGTATAGCTTCTATTTTATAGAAATTAATTATGCCTGAAAACAACTTAATATTAATGGTTGTAGATTTGGATTAGAATTTCAGTGTGAGATTAGTGACATTTTTCCCTTCAAGAATCTTACCTTTAGTCCATTAAATGAGCACTGCCACCTCGTATCAGGATTTGTATCAGAATCTCCTTCACAAATAGAGCAAAATCAACAAGTTATCTCACAATGCATAGTAATAATTTATGATTTAACGGAATTTCACAATCTACATACCGGGAGCAGCGAGGCTGAGACCAGCCAGGACCAGGAATACGATGATCTTCATTCTGCAGATAGTGGAACTCAAGGCATGGATAGCACCAGTCAATGTCCTTCTTTTATAGCCCTAAAATTGGTGGCATCCCTAAACACTCTACATGGCACTGCGCACATTGGAAACTGCCCTAGACACTGGCAACTTCAACGTTTGAACTATTTCAACCACGTTTATTGGTATAGTTATGGCAACATTTAACATTTGCCAACATTTCACATCCAGCCTGAAGTGTAAACATTAATATAACTTGATGCTAGCTGTAGGCCTTGTTCACACTGCCATATTTACGGTCAATATGTCATCCTTCAACAATGGGTTGCACACAGACAGCACAGTAACCGGTGAAAGTCAATGTGCTAGTGCACATGAGGGACGTTCTGCATGGATCAATGGTCTTGTGGGTAAATATTGCCCTAGTCTTATCTATTGAGATGAGATCCGATGAGACAGTGAGATTGTTTACTGGCAGATAGCTACAAATTTGCGTGATGCAGATTAGGCCGGTTTCACACATCCGGCATTTTGCCGCTTTGCCGGATCCGTCACACTCCAGTACAGTGCAATACAGTACAATGGCTTCGCGGCAAGCTCCGGTCACATGCTGTCATGTGACTGCAGCATGTGACTGGAGCTTGTGACTGGAGCTGGCCGCGAAGCCATTGTACTGTATTGCACTGTACTGGAGTGTGATGGATCCGGCAAAGTGGCGAAATGCCGGATGTGTGAAACCGGCCTTAGTGATAGATATGGAGCTATCATTTCTGCATTGCTTTTAATAAAAATCTGCAACTTCAAAAACTTGCCAAAAGCTCATCATGAGAATGTAGCCTCAAGGGAATCTGTCCCCAGATTTTGTTATCTAACCTGAGAGCAGCATGATGTAGGGGCAGAGACACTGATTCCAGCGATGTGTCACTTACTGGGCTGCTTGTTGTAGCTTTTATAAAATCCTGCTCCAATGTCTCTGACTAGCTCTATGATGTAATAGTCCATCATGGAAAATGAAGGAATTACATATTCTCAATCTTAAAATGGGTGTTGATAACATTTTTATCAAATATGAATTACTAATCATTTATTTAATAAATTTATAATTAATACATTTAAATAATTTAAACAATATATTCAATAAATCTTTATATTTTCATAGATATACAGTATAACTGGGAAGACTCCAATGTAACTCGTCCAGTTGGAATTGTGAAAAATATTTTTTTTTACCTTGGCATGTAACAAACCTTATTTTATGGTTGTACTTATTGCTATTCTTCTTTAACCCCTTCACCCCGGATGATTTTCTATTTTTTTGTCTTTGTTTATTTCTCCCCTTTTTCTAAGAGCCAGAACTTTTGCCATATGAGGGAATTGCTTTTTTGCGGGATGAGTTGCACTTTTTAAGGAAACCATTAGTTTCACCATCTAGTGTACTCGAAAACAGGACAACAAATTCCAAATTCGGTGAATTGCAAAAAAAGTGCAATTGCATAATTGTTTTTGGGAATTTTATTTACCGTGTTTACCATGTTTACTATATGGTAAAACTGATGTGTCAGTATGATGTGGGAGGTTGGTATGAGTTCGTAGATACCAAACATGTATACTTTTAGGCCCTGTGTGCACGCTGTTTTTTATGCATTTTTGCTGCTTTTTTGGTGCAGTTTTGGTGTTGTTTGTGGTCCTAAACTACATGTATGTGTGACGCCCCTATCAGGTCATCACAGGGTATTGTACAATCTGCCCTCCCGTGCAATATCCACATCCTTCTTGGTTATGGGTTTCCAACTACATGGTGTTGCCTACATCAGCTAATTAAAATCCTAGGTACACTCTGCACCACACCCACCAGACACACAAGTGGACGGCCTGAGTGGAATAGGGTCGCCTACTTGGGGGGTTGATTAGGGGAGGTCAGGATTGTCAGGAGTAAGAGAGGAGTAGTTTGGAAGTGATGGAGAGAGGAGGTCAGGAGCCGGGCCCTAGGAAGCCATCTAGGTAGCAGACGGTGGTCTGGGCTTAGGGGAGATGGAATCCCCAGTCACAGGGAATCATGGCAAGGAGCACGGAACTGTTGAGGAGGACAGCTGGCGGCCTTGCATCATCACTGAGCTAGGACCAGGGCACAACGAGGTACGTGGACCCTAGGTCAGGGAATAGCTTCAGGCAACATAACAATTTACCCGACGAGAACGGAGCCTTCAAGATCCGCTCTCCACCCGCTCCAAAATCGGGGTACTAGCACAACAAGGGGATAGGACTTTCCACTAAAACGGTCCAGGAAATCCCAAGCATGAACCCTGAGAGCAAGCTCTCACATTTAGCCATAGTGGGGAGCGGGACCCGGCAAGTTCCATACTACCGGCACCAACAGAGAAGTAAACTTAGTGCCAGGAGGAAGGTCACGGATCACCAGGCAGCACCATTGGGGACAGGGACTCGAACTAGCTCCCCTCAGCGGCAGTGGTATCCAGAACTTTGGTTTGTTCAGTTGTCGGTGTCAGCTTAATGGACTGAGTGAGTACGCAAGTGACCCCTTCACTCCCCACGGCACTCTTCAAGCACCATCACCGAGTCTTGGGGCATCCTTCCTACCCGTGGAGGGTTCTAACACCTGGCTGCCCCATTCCATCGCCCCCAGGTACTCCCAACTGCACCGGTGGTACTCCACATTACCACATACCATGGGTGGCGTCACGAACTCTAACACAATCCCCTGTAAATACTCCCTTCATTTCAGTCGCCGCACGACCCCCGGGTCCAGAGACCCCTCGAGCCACCACGGATCCGGATCTGAGAAGCCCGTCTGCTGACACGGGGGCAGCACACCTCAAATTCCTGGCGTCACGAACAGGATACGAGCAGGACCCACTTAACTGGGTGACATGCACCTTAGAAGTCAAAACCGCGAGTCAAAATTCCCGTTTCCCACCATTTCCGCCATCTTCCGCCATCTTTTGGCGCCAAAACGCCGTCTTCTCCACAGAAAGCACACAAAGCTGAAGCCCCGCCCTTCGTCCTGAGACTTAGCACAAAACCGGAAGTTCCTAGATGGCCACAGTATCGAAGAGAGTGCTGAGTGAAAACCGAGGGGGCGTGACGGCATGTAGCAGCGGAAGAGAAGCAGGGACGCCAGGACTCTGGCATAACGTTCCTGGACAGCGCAGAGGAAATATGGCGGAGCGAAGCTGGTCACCGGAACATGCTGTTCTCGGGACCACGACTTGGATTGAAGAATAGACGGAGCAGCTTTGCAAAAGGATGCGGACGCAGTTCTTATTCATATTGGACCACTGGAGGGAAGAGATGAGGAGCCTAGTGGTGGCGGTGCGAGCGCGTGAGATCGAAATCCCACGTGAAGAAAGGGTAAGCGGTTGCCCAGTCCCTGTTGATTACCCTAATCCGGCCGATGCGGCTGAGGGATCCGGACCGCCCCTGCTCCCAGCAAACACTCCGCCACCACCAACCCCGTCCTCGGCGGACGTCGAGCTGCCTGCTCTCACCATGGCAGCGGAACCTTCAGCCCCCGTTTGTGAAGATGCAGCTGCAGAACACCTGGTTCCGTCACTCGACCAAGTCACGACAGCGGTCACCCCGACACCAGCCCGACCAGACTCAGCCGCATCATCGGGCCCGTCCTTAGAGGTGGAGCACCCGGACTCTGCAACCCCGGCTGCGGAGCAGTCGGTTCCTTTATTCGCAGTGGCGGAGGTGGAGCCTGAAGAGCTGCCGCTTCCACCACCGCGCGGCATCCCAAGGGCTGTTGGGGCCGCAAGAGTGCAACTAAAGCCAGTGCCAGTTAGGGAGCCGAGACCGGACGCTGACTCCCCCTACTGGGAACGACACCAACAGAAGCTGCAGATGGAGATGAAAGCACGAGACCGGCGACGACGGGAACTTGGCGCCCGCAACCGAGAAGAGAGAGAGCAGATGAGGAGCGCTGCTTCCCGAGTCCGAGGGCCACAGTGCCGTGATCTGATGGATCGTTTTGACCCCGTGCAAGGATGGGGGTTCATCCGAGAGCCAGGCCTCACAGCCGGGGTGTTTGTGTCCCGACAGGACGTGGCACAGCACCTCCCTAGGGGGCACCCTGATCGAAATCTAGAGCTAGAAGATATGGTCACTTATTGTGGAGAGCGGGGCTGGTACGCCCTAGATGGGAAGCGGCTCGCTATGGTTGATGAGCGGGTTTTGCCAGCCACCGCCGTTAATTACCAGCCAACAAGTGAGCGGTACCAGTAATATGCAAATATTACTACAGAGTTGTTAGGTATCTGTGTTTCTTTTATTATTTTTCAAAGTTTATTGGTTTTCATATAGAGAAAATGTTAGAAGATAAGTGTTTAATGAACAAGGTTTGAATGAACAGAGAAAAGTTGTCTGATTAACGAGAAGATTTTATACTGTGTACACCTGGTGCATGGACTCCGTTACAATTATGCACCAATGTTTATAGTAAATTTGGACCATGGTTATGGTACTGGTTGTGACCAACACAGACTTGTGTATTGTAAATAGTTGCACCTCCTGTGCCCACCAGAGTCGTCTTTTGCAACACCCGGAATCTTAACCTGGTCACTGACCCACAATAGGTATGCAGCGGGTCAGGTTGTTTGGGTGGCGGGATAACAGGATCTGGGACATTGGAACTGGACTGTCGCAGGAAGAGGCTGTGTCGCGGGCGGGGAGGAGGGTGTCAGCACACCGCGCTCACCCCTTCTGCTCGGGTCCGGCGGCCGCTGCTCAGTGGTGGCTCGAGCCGTAGGCCGGATCCCGGGGGTTTCTCGAGCGGCACTCCTCGCCCGTGAGTGAAAGGGGTTTGTTGGGTGTGGGGATTGTTTATAGTCCGTGACGCCACCCACGGTTGTGGTGATTTCACCACCGCTGCTCAATACGGGGATCCCGGGGATGGTGATGCGGAGCAGCCAGGTGTTGTGTTGCCCCTCCGTGGGTAGGGGTTGGTGATCCCGGGGCCCGGTGATGGCGTGGGAGGTGCGGGGCCTGGTGGGCGCAGGGACGCGGGGGCAGCGCTGTGCCTTGCGGCACTGTGGTACTCACTCAGCCTGAGACACGGACACAGTTTGTACGGTAAACCAAACGGCTGGTAGGACGGTCCCACAGACGGCTGCACCTGCACTCCCGGTAGGTGACGGTGATGTCCCTCTTCCTTGCACCTATGGTTGACTTGTGGTAGCGGTGGATTCCCTCCGGTTACCCGCTCCCCGACTACAATCTGGGCCGGAGGAGCTCTACACTTTGCCCGCAGGCGCTGGCCCTGAGAAACTGGTGCCTTGGCGGTGGCGGTGTCTCTCTGCTTCAGGTTGAGCTGTTGCCTTCAATCGGGACTTGGTTGCTGGGGGATCTACGTCCCCTTCACTGACGGATTCGGCAAATTTGGCGACTCCTAGCCTTGCCGGGGTCCGAGAGGCCCCTGCCCTGGTGCTGACTGTCCTTCGGAACACTGCTCCAGACCACCGGGCACACAGCCAACGGGGTCCTTCCAGGAACTTCCAAACGGTCCCACTCCAGACGGTCACCGCCGTCGCTGACCTTGCTGTCCTGGCCCTACACAAAGCTGGACCCTTCAGGCTTTCCTTCCTTCTTGTCACCTCACTTGCTTTCCTCCTTTTCCACTTTTACTTTCCTTACTTTCACTTGCTGTTTACTCTTGCCCTGCCCGGGCTACTCTGCCTGGTACTTCCTGCCTCCAGAGCTGTGATCTCCTTGGTGGGCGGAGCCAACCGCATGGCCCACCCCCTGGTGTGAATCAACAGCCTCTGGAGGAAGGCAACAAGGATTTGTAGTTTAGCTGTGATGTGCCTACCTGGAGTGTGGGGTGTGGTGGTGTTGTGACCTGTGACCCCTGGCTTGCCCAGGGCGTCACATTCCCCCTTAGTAAAATGCAGACCGTCCGCGGGCTGCCGTCCTACACCGGTTTTATTTTTCTGAAAAAGATAACATTTGGTAATTCAACATATACATTTTTAATAACTCTTCCCAAGACGGGAGGCACATTTCTTAAACGTTGCAACGGTTTACGGTTACGGTTTCCGCTCTCTCCCACCCAAGTAACCTGGCCCTGATGCTGCCCCTAAAGCCCAGGCAGCACCCCTTGACCCACAGTCCAGCACACGGTACCCGAGCGGGATCTGTCCTTCCCTCCAGAGGGTAGCCACCGGTTCCTTTGGTGGCTGGGCCCCAGCCTGCTCTGCTGAGGGCCCTCCCTCCAACCTGCCTCTCCGGAGGCGGCATTGCGGAAAACGGTAACGGTAACCAACATATTTACAAGCCACTAACGTCTGTGGTTGCCCTGCAAGTTCACGGGCTTGTCCATGGATAGTTCCCATGCATTTTTAAACGGTCCCCACGGGGACAACGGTGCTGGCTCCTGCCGGTTGCAAATCACAGCAGATAATCAGGTAAACTTCGGTTAATTATCATTTTCATCTTTCAAAACTTTTTCAACAAACAAACAACTTCTGGTGGTCCCAACGGGGACGGTGCAACGGGCATCCGCTGCCCTACTCCGGTCCTTCTGCTGCTTCATCCGAGGGAGGGGGTGCAGAGCTCACCCTGCTCTCGTTGCTGCCCCTGAGCTTCACATCCAGGGCAAACCACCCCCTCTCTCCGCAGTGCCGGGTATACCGCACCATGTCCCCCGGTATGAGGTTACGGCCAGGATGCTCCTCGGGCAGATGGGCATTCACGTCCCGCCGGGCCACAAACACTTCGGCCTCCAGGCCCGGTTCATATATAAATCCATAGCCCCGGCGGACATCAAACCGCCTCACCTGCCCTTCATACAACGGGCCCCGGACACGGAAGGTCGCTTGCCGAAGATTTTCTTTTTCCCGAATGGCTCGGGCCACCAGCTCGGCTTTCCTTCTCTCCCTCTCCGCGATCTCCAGGCCCAGCTTTGTCGGCTCCCTATCCCAGTATGGCGCTGCTGCCAGTGCCGGCGCACGGGTCGGGCCCCGCGGGACATCCAGTACGTTACCCACTGTCAGGAAGGTGGGCGGCGTACCCCGCGGTGTCATGGCCTTGGGCGCTGCCTTGCAGCAACAACCCGGCGCCACCTCAGCCGAGGTGTGGGGGATGGGCACAGGGGCTTTCCGCAGCTGGGCCTTCGGCTCGGAGCGGGGCATCGGCTCCGGCTCAGGAAACTGCTCGGGGACTGTCTCTGGCACAATCTTCGGGGCCTTCCATGGCAACACCTCCGGTTTGCTACGGGCTCCGGCTACAGGTCGGTCCGCTGGGGCGGACGGGCTGGGTATCGCTACCGGTTGCGGTGGTAGCGGGCCTAGTGGCGGGGTCACGGCCCCCGAGACGGGTGGCGAGGGAGGCAACGGGGGGAGAGGGCTTGGACCGGGTCCCTCAGCCGCAGTGACCGGTCCCTCCGGGACATAGGGGCGTGGGTCACTCACCCTCCCTTCCTCCGCTTCCTCCTCGCGTCTCCGCACGGTGGCTATAACGTCCGCCATGTCGGTCTCCCACTCCTCCAAGAGGAGCTGCATCTTGACCTGCAGCCTTAGGTGGAGCTGCGCGGTCCGGATTTCCACCCACGCTGCGGTTCCCGGCGCGGGGGCCTTGGTGTTTCGGGACGGCATCCACATGGTGACTTTCTCTCTTTCTTCCAGGAACGGTATGCTTGCAGGGTCCTGGCGTCCCCGCTTTTATAGCCGCGACTACATGCCGCCAGCCGCCATCGCGTCCCCCTTAGCTCTTTCCAGCCCCTCCTCTCTCGGGGCGGGGTCTTGGCCTTCGCGCCTCTACTGCTCGAGAAGACGCTCGAGCGGGAACTTTTCGCGCCAAAGATGGCGGCTTCTGAAATTTTTCTGCCGGATACCTCCGGCGGTAACAAGGCGCACCTCTACCAGACGGCAGAGCGGTAAGATCCTGTTCGTGACGCCAAGTTGTCGCGGGCGGGGAGGAGGGTGTCAGCACACCGCGCTCACCCCTTCTGCTCGGGTCCGGCGGCCGCTGCTCAGTGGTGGCTCGAGCCGTAGGCCGGATCCCGGGGGTTTCTCGAGCGGCACTCCTCGCCCGTGAGTGAACGGGGTTTGTTGGTGTGGGGATTGTTTATAGTCCGTGACGCCACCCACGGTTGTGGTGATTTCACCACCGCTGCTCAATACGGGGATCCCGGGGATGGTGATGCGAAGCAGCCAGGTGTTGTGTTGCCCCTCCGTGGGTAGGGGTTGGTGATCCCGGGGCCCGGTGATGGCGTGGGAGGTGCAGGGCCTGGTGGGCGCAGGGACGCGGGGGCAGCGCTGTGCATTGCGGCACTGTGGTACTCACTCAGCCTGAGACACGGACACAGTTTGTACGGTAAACCAAACGGCTGGTAGGACGGTCCCACAGACGGCTGCACCTGCACTCCCGGTAGGTGACGGTGATGTCCCTCTTCCTTGCACCTATGGTTGACTTGTGGTAGCGGTGGATTCCCTCCGGTTACCCGCTCCCCGACTACAATCTGGGCCGGAGGAGCTCTACACTTTGCCCGCAGGCGCTGGCCCTGAGAAACTGGTGCCTTGGCGGTGGCGGTGTCTCTCTGCTTCAGGTTGAGCTGTTGCCTTCAATCGGGACTTGGTTGCTGGGGGATCTACGTCCCCTTCACTGACGGATTCGGCAAATTTGGCGACTCCTAGCCTTGCCGGGGTCCGAGAGGCCCCTGCCCTGGTGCTGACTGTCCTTCGGAACACTGCTCCAGACCACCGGGCACACAGCCAACGGGGTCCTTCCAGGAACTTCCAAACGGTCCCACTCCAGACGGTCACCGCCGTCGCTGACCTTGCTGTCCTGGCCCTACACAAAGCTGGACCCTTCAGGCTTTCCTTCCTTCTTGTCACCTCACTTGCTTTCCTCCTTTTCCACTTTTACTTTCCTTACTTTCACTTGCTGTTTACTCTTGCCCTGCCCGGGCTACTCTGCCTGGTACTTCCTGCCTCCAGAGCTGTGATCTCCTTGGTGGGCGGAGCCAACCGCCTGGCCCACCCCCTGGTGTGAATCAACAGCCTCTGGAGGAAGGCAACAAGGATTTGTAGTTTAGCTGTGATGTGCCTACCTGGAGTGTGGGGTGTGGTGGTGTTGTGACCTGTGACCCCTGGCTTGCCCAGGGCGTCACAGCTGCAACAGAGCAGGTTGAGCATCCGTTACTAACCTAACCGGTAGCGTTCCACTGTTGGTTTAATGAACTCGTGTTATAGTAACGTTTAAGTGGAAGCCTCCCTAATGTGGGATGAATCTTGTAAATAAAAATGTTCCTTTTTCTACTTTTACAGTTTAAAAAAAACCCCAAAACCTCTGATGTTCAATAGCTCGAGGATGAGCTACGTTTAACCAAGGGGGGAATGTGACGCCCCTGGACTATCAGGTCATCACAGGGTATTGTACAATCTGCCCTTCCATGCAATATCCACATCCTCCTTGGTTATGGGTCTTCAACTACATGGTGTTGCCTACATCAGCTAATTAAAATCCTAGGTACACTCTGCACCAAACCCACCAGACACACCAGTGGACGGCCTGAGTGGAATAGGGTTGCCCACTTGAGGGGTTGGTTAGGGGAGATCAGGAGTGTCAGGAGTAAAGGTGGCTTTACACGCTACGATATCGCTAAAGCGATCACGTTGGGGTTACGGAATTTGTGACGCACATCCGGCCGCTTTAGCGATGTCGTTGTGTGTGACACCTATGAGCGATTTTGAATCGTCTCAATAACATTCAAAATCGCTCATCGGTGACATCACCCCCTATTCCCAATTATCGTTGCTGCTGCTTGGACGATGTATTTCATCGTTCCTGCGGCAGCACACATCGCTACTAGAGATGAGCGAGCCTCTAAAGGCTCGAGTTCGGTTCGTCGAACGGAGGCCGCGTTCGAGTTCGGCTCGACGAACCGTTCGACGAAACTCTCGAACCCCATTGAAAACAATGGGAGGCAAACACAATCACCTAAAAACACATAGAAAACACCTTCAAAGGTGTCCAAAAGGTGACAAACAACTCCCAAGACACCACAAACAAATGGGAAAGTGACAAGGACATATACTCATGCGAAAACAAAACAACTGGACGAGGAAAAAGAGGAGACACAGATATGAGTATATGCAAGTGAACATTGATGCCATTACTGTGCAACTTGAGCCTTGCTCATTTTAGGCTTCCAATCAGGATAAATTGCCTGAGCTCGCCATGTACGCCTTGGGGATCTTGTCGTGTCCCGCAGCAAGCGTTCTCTCGGAACGTGTCCTCAGTGCTGCTGGGGGTGTGGTGACAGATAAGCGCACGTATCTGTCCACTGACAATGTGGACAGACTAACGTTCATCAAGATGAGGAAGTCATGGATCACAGAGGACGTTTCTACACCTGTGTCATCCAGGGGAGGCGAAAGGCTGGTATATTTTTGAGAGTGCTTCATGCAAAGCATCTTTTTAAGATTGAAACTGGGGGACAACTGATGCCAGTGAAGTGGTGTGTGTGTGTGGCTCAATTATTGGAAACGAGGGAGAATGTGGTTGGAGTCCCCTTGCTTTTTTCAAAAAGAACCAAGATGAACAAGTCATGGATCACAGAGGACTTTTCTACCCCTGTGTCATCCAGGGGAGGCGAAAGGCTGGTGTATTTTTGAGAATGCTTCATGCAAAGCATCTTTTTAAGATTGAAACTGGGGGACAACTGATGCCAGTGAAGTGGTGTGTGTGTGGCCCAATTTTTGGAAACGAGGGAGAATGTGGTTGGAGTCCCGTTGCTTTTTTCAAAAAGAACCAAGATGAACAAGTCATGGATCACAGAGGACTTTTCTACCCCTGTGTCATCCAGGGGAGGCGAAAGGCTGGTGTATTTTTGAGAGTGCTTCATGCAAAGCATCTTTTTAAGATTGAAACTGGGGGACAACTGATGCCAGTGAAGTGGTGTGTGTGTGGCCCAATTATTGGAAACGAGGGTGACTGTGGTTGGAGTTCCTTGCTGTGTTTTACATGCTTTTAGAAGGTATATATAACCCTTAAAATTACGTACTTTATTGATATACATTAAAATCCACAACCCTTGTGCAAAATATTTCAAAAGGGAAAAACAAAGGGAGGAGGGTAAGATGCTCACCCTTTACATTAGCCCTCCCTCCTGTCCACTACCTACCGCGGGGGTCGGCACCCTAATGCCTGCGAATAATGGCGCCCCCACTCAGCGGTGGCTGTCCCTGGAATGACCCTCAATAGACCCTCCACAAAGTGATGAAAAATAGATAGGGTTAAGAGTCATAAACTGGGTACACACATTCACAGTGGACAGGTAGAATGGAACAGCTGCACATGAACCTCAGATTTAGACCAACATCAAATATCACTGGTGATTCTGGGGGTAATACTTCAGACCGATGGACAGATCCGATGTACTGAATATCAAGTACCACTTGTGCTTCCAAGGGCAGAAGTACAAAACAATGGATATGTGGCCCTGTATAGCCCCAAACAACCTTGAATACCAGGAAACAATTGCATACGCCTGATATTCAAAACCACTCCTTTGGTACGCCTAATTAGTGAAAGACAGAATAAAGTGCATAGTGCAAAAACAATGTACAAACTTATGAGCAGAATCTGGCCTCAGATACCAATCATACTAAACAGCCAGTCTGTCCATATATAGAATAAACCATACCAAGTGTGATACCATGAATCAACCAGTATTGGTCATGCAAGTTAGTCAATGACTTATCTGTGGGGAGAGTTCATGTGCGCTTCCCAGAATAGCCCCAATCACGCCTCAACGCGTTTCTCCAGACATGGATCTTCAGGAGGCTTGATGTCAGGCTTGCCAATTGGTTTCAGGATAGCATGATGTCAAGATAAGGGGGGGAGATCCGATGCACCTAGATCTCCTCTTAAACCATGCCAGTAATGAGCCACCCCCACCTCCAGCCAATCAGTCCACTCCCCCCGCCCACACATAGACACACCCCTATCCACGATAATAATGCTCAGATCTTGTGATCCCATTCCATAATGTGTATAGGTACAATGCACACATTACTAGAATACCTCATGTACCCCATTCGTATGGTTCGTCCCATTAAATCATATGTATAAATCATGAATCTCCAGGGACGCCCCTCTATTACACTCCACGGTGAAACGCAGCTTGCGTTCCACACTTAGTTCACAGGGCGGAACCGGAAGTGACGTCACGGAACGTCACCCGGAAGTGACGTCGCGGACCGATAACCGGAAGTGACGTCACACCGGTGCCCGAAGCCGATTGGATGAACGGAGAACAGCGTAAGGGATGCCCTGTAGTAGAGGACATCCCACAGTCACTCCCCTCCAGTGACATCACCGGTTAATTTTCCGGGAGAAAGAGGGTGGGGGGCCGGAGTATGGATATATTAACCCCCGAAGTTAACGAGCATCCAAATCCCGTCAAATATGACTTTATGTTAATTACGAGGTCGCCCTGCATGATCCATAACATTTCCCTCATAGATGCACACTTGAGACATAATGATAGCAGACCAAGTCTATTATTGGTAGCCATACAGTGTATATATATAGTTCTCTCATAGGTACAGACTTGGGTTATAATGATGACAGCCCAAGTCTCTCATTAGTGGCCATACATTGTATAACTAGTTAGCCACCACCCTGTTGGCTATCTAAACCGGTACTATAACGGTGAGGGGGAAAAAGGGGGGGAGCAAGTCACAAATGGGGGGAGGGAGGAGGGGGTGCGTACATGAGAAGGGAAGGAGGGAGGGAGGGCCGAGAGGCAAAAGGGTGAGGAGCCCACTCCAGCATCAATCTATGTCTTACCAAGCAATGCATGGTATATCGAAGTTACCTCCCTATAGCGGGATTCTAGCCAGCAAACCTCAGGGAACCATCGGACCAACTCTAGGGATCAGAGAAAACAGGCATAAGATATTTGCTCGTTTAGACCCCCAGGTTGCACCGACTGCATTCTGAAGATCCACTCGCATTCTTTTCTTAATAGGATCTTATCATAATCACCACCTCTGGGATTCTTCTTCACCACCTCCAATACCTGAAATCTCACTTCATGAATGTTACCCCTATGATGAGAATTCATGTGCCTCCCTAGGGAGGTGTCCCGCTGATTACGTACATCACCGAGGTGTTCTCCAACCCTCCTTCGCAGCTCTCTCCTCGTCTTACCCACATAGTCCATGGGGCATGTACAGGTGGCCACATACACCACTCCCGTCGTTTTGCAGTTAGCGAAGGACCTTAAAAAGAATTCCTTCCCGTTCTTTGAACTCCTGGTGGACTTGGCAGGGCTCATTACGTTACAATAGGAACAGTCACCACACCTATAGAAACCACAGATGCCTCTATCTAGCCATGTACCGGGGGGTTTTGGTCTGGTGTAGCAGCTATGGACCAATCTGTCCCGGAGGGACCTCCCCTTTCTGTACGTAATGCTCGGCCTCTGTGAGATCATATGTTTTAGATCAGGATCCAGAGTAAGGATATCCCAATGTTTGTAAAGCACTCTACGGACCCGCTCGCTCTGGCAGTCAAACGTCCCAATTAGTCTAATGATGTCCTCCTCTTCTCTCATTTTCCTACCACAGCCATGTAGGAGTGCTGTCCTATTCTGTTTTTCTGCATGGTCCCTGGCCTGATGTAATACTCCAGGAGGGTAACCTCTATCTACAAAACGTCTGGTCATATCTTTCGCCTGAGACTGATATGCCTCCATCGTTGAGCAATTGCGTCTCAGACGAAGATATTGACCTTTGGGAATACCATTCCTAAGAGGGAGTGGGTGATGACTATCCCACCTCAAGATATTGTTGGTTGACGTAGGTTTGCGGTATGTACTGGTGGAGAGGGCGCCGTCTGGTTCTTTTTTAATGATCACATCAAGAAAGGGGAGTGCTTTAGTGTCCACCTCACTCGTGAAATGAAGATTCAGCTCATTCACATTAAGCCTCTCCACAAACCTCACAAATAATTCATTGGACCCTGACCACAAGACAAACACGTCGTCTATATATCTTGACCACAATAATATATGTGGTTGCCACCAGTGGTCCCCATCCATAAAGACGACGGTTTCTTCCCACCAGCCCAGGAAGAGGTTAGCATACGAGGGAGCACAGGGGCTCCCCATAGCTGTCCCCCTGAGCTGGTGGAAGTACTTACCGTCGAATTTAAAGAGGTTATGATGTAATAAGAAATCCAGCAATTCCAAAAGGAATCGATTATGATCACGATATTCCCTAGTTCTTGTGTTCAGGTAGTATTCGGTTGCTTTCAGTCCCAATGTGTGAGGTATGTTGCTATAAAGGGCCTCAACATCGATCGAGGCCAGAAGGACGTCCTCTCCAACCGTAATGCCGTCCAGCTTCCCCAATAAATCAGCTGTATCCCGTGTATACGATGGAAGTGAGGTGACAAAGGGACGCAAAACCTCGTCGATATATATGCCACTATTTTGGGTAAATGAGTTCACACCCGATACAATAGGACGACCCTTCAACACCTCCAGCCCTTTGTGAACCTTCGGCAAGGTATAAAATGTCGGCATGACTGGGCAGGCGGGTTTCAGAAAATCATATTCATTGCTACTCAGCAGACCATTGCTCCTTGCCTCCTCTAATATATTAAGATCCCATAAATACGAGATCTTATGGACAGGAATCTGGATGTTCACATACATCTACCTCTGCAGCATCAGGTGGCACAAAGGCACCATCTTTTTTAGAACAGGGGATCTCCCGGGTCTACCAACTAAGGAACCGGGTGAACTAACGATGAGGCAAACACAAAGTGGAGGGTTAAACAGGAGTCAAATTATTAATCTATCCAACTTTACTCCGAATGAGGAGCAGTATAACATCCTGAGGAAGGGTCTCTCATTCGTGCCTACGAATGATTATAACTGCTTCCACTGGGTTAAGGATATACAGCTCTTTGGAAGAAAACTAAAATGGAGAAAATTCTTTCTCAACAACGACAGAGAGAGCTGCAGAAAGTTGGGGCTATCTGATGATGATGTAGAGGGATTTCGGTCCCTCATAGGACTCCTCCGAGAACAGGATGGTATCAATAGTAACGGACGTGGTCCCTTCACTAAATTAAAAGCTAAGAGTACGAGGATGCCCCCACAGGGAGATACCACTAATATTGATCTCTTTCTGAACCTTGTGGAAAGAGACCTTAAAAAGATCCCCCGTAGAAATGATGGCCTTGATCGCAATCTTACTGATGACGAGTTTATGGCATTGCAAGATCTAGAAAAGAATGAAAACCTGATAATAAAACCCTCGGACAAGGGCGGTAATTTGGTGATACTAAGTCATGAAAAGTACCTTGAGATGTGCCATCGTGTTTTGAATGACAGACACACATATGAAGTGCTCACCTCCAATCCTCTTGATAGGTATAGTACATCTTTACTTAATATATTAGAGGAGGCAAGGAGCAATGGTCTGCTGAGTAGCAATGAATATGATTTTCTGAAACCCGCCTGCCCAGTCATGCCGACATTTTATACCTTGCCGAAGGTTCACAAAGGGCTGGAGGTGTTGAAGGGTCGTCCTATTGTATCGGGTGTGAACTCATTTACCCAAAATAGTGGCATATATATCGACGAGGTTTTGCGTCCCTTTGTCACCTCACTTCCATCGTATACACGGGATACAGCTGATTTATTGGGGAAGCTGGACGGCATTACGGTTGGAGAGGACGTCCTTCTGGCCTCGATCGATGTTGAGGCCCTTTATAGCAACATACCTCACACATTGGGACTAAAAGCAACCGAATACTACCTGAACACAAGAACTAGGGAATATCGTGATCATAATCGATTCCTTTTGGAATTGCTGGATTTCTTATTACATCATAACCTCTTTAAATTCGACGGTAAGTACTTCCACCAGCTCAGGGGGACAGCTATGGGGAGCCCCTGTGCTCCCTCGTATGCTAACCTCTTCCTGGGCTGGTGGGAAGAAACCGTCGTCTTTATGGATGGGGACCACTGGTGGCAACCACATATATTATTGTGGTCAAGATATATAGACGACGTGTTTGTCTTGTGGTCAGGGTCCAATGAATTATTTGTGAGGTTTGTGGAGAGGCTTAATGTGAATGAGCTGAATCTTCATTTCACGAGTGAGGTGGACACTAAAGCACTCCCCTTTCTTGATGTGATCATTAAAAAAGAACCAGACGGCGCCCTCTCCACCAGTACATACCGCAAACCTACGTCAACCAACAATATCTTGAGGTGGGATAGTCATCACCCACTCCCTCTTAGGAATGGTATTCCCAAAGGTCAATATCTTCGTCTGAGACGCAATTGCTCAACGATGGAGGCATATCAGTCTCAGGCGAAAGATATGACCAGACGTTTTGTAGATAGAGGTTACCCTCCTGGAGTATTACATCAGGCCAGGGACCATGCAGAAAAACAGAATAGGACAGCACTCCTACATGGCTGTGGTAGGAAAATGAGAGAAGAGGAGGACATCATTAGACTAATTGGGACGTTTGACTGCCAGAGCGAGCGGGTCCGTAGAGTGCTTTACAAACATTGGGATATCATTACTCTGGATCCTGATCTAAAACATATGATCTCACAGAGGCCGAGCATTACGTACAGAAAGGGGAGGTCCCTCCGGGACAGATTGGTCCATAGCTGCTACACCAGACCAAAACCCCCCGGTACATGGCTAGATAGAGGCATCTGTGGTTTCTATAGGTGTGGTGACTGTTCCTATTGTAACGTAATGAGCCCTGCCAAGTCCACCAGGAGTTCAAAGAACGGGAAGGAATTCTTTTTAAGGTCCTTCGCTAACTGCAAAACGACGGGAGTGGTGTATGTGGCCACCTGTACATGCCCCATGGACTATGTGGGTAAGACGAGGAGAGAGCTGCGAAGGAGGGTTGGAGAACACCTCGGTGATGTACGTAATCAGCGGGACACCTCCCTAGGGAGGCACATGAATTCTCATCATAGGGGTAACATTCATGAAGTGAGATTTCAGGTATTGGAGGTGGTGAAGAAGAATCCCAGAGGTGGTGATTATGATAAGATCCTATTAAGAAAAGAATGCGATGGATCTTCAGAATGGAGTCGGTGCAACCTGGGGGTCTAAACGAGCAAATATCTTATGCCTGTTTTCTCTGATCCCTAGAGTTGGTCCGATGGTTCCCTGAGGTTTGCTGGCTAGAATCCCGCTATAGGGAGGTAACTTCGATATACCATGCATTGCTTGGTAAGACATAGATTGATGCTGGAGTGGGCTCCTCACCCTTTTGCCTCTCGGCCCTCCCTCCCTCCTTCCCTTCTCATGTACGCACCCCCTCCTCCCTCCCCCCATTTGTGACTTGCTCCCCCCCTTTTTCCCCCTCACCGTTATAGTACCGGTTTAGATAGCCAACAGGGTGGTGGCTAACTAGTTATACAATGTATGGCCACTAATGAGAGACTTGGGCTGTCATCATTATAACCCAAGTCTGTACCTATGAGAGAACTATATATATACACTGTATGGCTACCAATAATAGACTTGGTCTGCTATCATTATGTCTCAAGTGTGCATCTATGAGGGAAATGTTATGGATCATGCAGGGCGACCTCGTAATTAACATAAAGTCATATTTGACGGGATTTGGATGCTCGTTAACTTCGGGGGTTAATATATCCATACTCCGGCCCCCCACCCTCTTTCTCCCGGAAAATTAACCGGTGATGTCACTGGAGGGGAGTGACTGTGGGATGTCCTCTACTACAGGGCATCCCTTACGCTGTTCTCCGTTCATCCAATCGGCTTCGGGCACCGGTGTGACGTCACTTCCGGTTATCGGTCCGCGACGTCACTTCCGGGTGACGTTCCGTGACGTCACTTCCGGTTCCGCCCTGTGAACTAAGTGTGGAACGCAAGCTGCGTTTCACCGTGGAGTGTAATAGAGGGGCGTCCCTGGAGATTCATGATTTATACATATGATTTAATGGGACGAACCATACGAATGGGGTACATGAGGTATTCTAGTAATGTGTGCATTGTACCTATACACATTATGGAATGGGATCACAAGATCT
Source organism: Anomaloglossus baeobatrachus (assembly GCF_048569485.1). NCBI lineage: Eukaryota > Metazoa > Chordata > Amphibia > Anura > Aromobatidae > Anomaloglossus > Anomaloglossus baeobatrachus. Next base: position 204,612,983 of record NC_134360.1, on the reverse strand, counting down.
GAGCATTATTATCGTGGATAGGGGTGTGTCTATGTGTGGGCGGGGGGAGTGGACTGATTGGCTGGAGGTGGGGGTGGCTCATTACTGGCATGGTTTAAGAGGAGATCTAGGTGCATCGGATCTCCCCCCCTTATCTTGACATCATGCTATCCTGAAACCAATTGGCAAGCCTGACATCAAGCCTCCTGAAGATCCATGTCTGGAGAAACGCGTTGAGGCGTGATTGGGGCTATTCTGGGAAGCGCACATGAACTCTCCCCACAGATAAGTCATTGACTAACTTGCATGACCAATACTGGTTGATTCATGGTATCACACTTGGTATGGTTTATTCTATATATGGACAGACTGGCTGTTTAGTATGATTGGTATCTGAGGCCAGATTCTGCTCATAAGTTTGTACATTGTTTTTGCACTATGCACTTTATTCTGTCTTTCACTAATTAGGCGTACCAAAGGAGTGGTTTTGAATATCAGGCGTATGCAATTGTTTCCTGGTATTCAAGGTTGTTTGGGGCTATACAGGGCCACATATCCATTGTTTTGTACTTCTGCCCTTGGAAGCACAAGTGGTACTTGATATTCAGTACATCGGATCTGTCCATCGGTCTGAAGTATTACCCCCAGAATCACCAGTGATATTTGATGTTGGTCTAAATCTGAGGTTCATGTGCAGCTGTTCCATTCTACCTGTCCACTGTGAATGTGTGTACCCAGTTTATGACTCTTAACCCTATCTATTTTTCATCACTTTGTGGAGGGTCTATTGAGGGTCATTCCAGGGACAGCCACCGCTGAGTGGGGGCGCCATTATTCGCAGGCATTAGGGTGCCGACCCCCGCGGTAGGTAGTGGACAGGAGGGAGGGCTAATGTAAAGGGTGAGCATCTTACCCTCCTCCCTTTGTTTTTCCCTTTTGAAATATTTTGCACAAGGGTTGTGGATTTTAATGTATATCAATAAAGTACGTAATTTTAAGGGTTATATATACCTTCTAAAAGCATGTAAAACACAGCAAGGAACTCCAACCACAGTCACCCTCGTTTCCAATAATTGGGCCACACACACACCACTTCACTGGCATCAGTTGTCCCCCAGTTTCAATCTTAAAAAGATGCTTTGCATGAAGCACTCTCAAAAATACACCAGCCTTTCGCCTCCCCTGGATGACACAGGGGTAGAAAAGTCCTCTGTGATCCATGACTGGTTCATCTTGGTTCTTTTTGAAAAAAGCAACGGGACTCCAACCACATTCTCCCTCGTTTCCAAAAATTGGGCCACACACACACCACTTCACTGGCATCAGTTGTCCCCCAGTTTCAATCTTAAAAAGATGCTTTGCATGAAGCATTCTCAAAAATACACCAGCCTTTCGCCTCCCCTGGATGACACAGGGGTAGAAAAGTCCTCTGTGATCCATGACTTGTTCATCTTGGTTCTTTTTGAAAAAAGCAAGGGGACTCCAACCACATTCTCCCTCGTTTCCAATAATTGAGCCACACACACACCACTTCACTGGCATCAGTTGTCCCCCAGTTTCAATCTTAAAAAGATGCTTTGCATGAAGCACTCTCAAAAATATACCAGCCTTTCGCCTCCCCTGGATGACACAGGTGTAGAAACGTCCTCTGTGATCCATGACTTCCTCATCTTGATGAACGTTAGTCTGTCCACATTGTCAGTGGACAGATACGTGCGCTTATCTGTCACCACACCCCCAGCAGCACTGAGGACACGTTCCGAGAGAACGCTTGCTGCGGGACACGACAAGATCCCCAAGGCGTACATGGCGAGCTCAGGCAATTTATCCTGATTGGAAGCCTAAAATGAGCAAGGCTCAAGTTGCACAGTAATGGCATCAATGTTCACTTGCATATACTCATATCTGTGTCTCCTCTTTTTCCTCGTCCAGTTGTTTTGTTTTCGCATGAGTATATGTCCTTGTCACTTTCCCATTTGTTTGTGGTGTCTTGGGAGTTGTTTGTCACCTTTTGGACACCTTTGAAGGTGTTTTCTATGTGTTTTTAGGTGATTGTGTTTGCCTCCCATTGTTTTCAATGGGGTTCGAGAGTTTCGTCGAACGGTTCGTCGAGCCGAACTCGAACGCGGCCTCCGTTCGACGAACCGAACTCGAGCCTTTAGAGGCTCGCTCATCTCTAGTAGCGATGTGTGCTGCCGCAGGAACGATGAACTACATCGTCCAAGCAGCAGCAACGATAATTGGGAATAGGGGGTGATGTCACCGATGAGCGATTTTGAATGTTATTGAGACGATTCAAAATCGCACATAGGTGTCACACACAACGACATCGCTAAAGCGGCCGGATGTGCGTCACAAATTCCGTAACCCCAACGTGATCGCTTTAGCGATATCGTAGCGTGTAAAGCCACCTTTACTCCTGACACTCCTGATCTCCCCTAACCAACCCCTCAAGTGGGCGACCCTATTCCACTCAGGCCGTCCACTGGTGTGTCTGGTGGGTTTGGTGCAGAGTGTACCTAGGATTTTAATTAGCTGATGTAGGCAACACCATGTAGTTGAAGACCCATAACCAAGAAGGATGTGGATATTGCATGGAAGGGCAGATTGTACAATACCCTGTGATGACCTGATAGTCCAGGGGCGTGTGTCAATCCTTCCTCTGTATGTAGAAGTTCCTACACTGCTTCTGCCTCCTCAACCTTGTCTAGGTCCTCAAACTTCGCTCAAAACCTGTATTGTAAGGCCACCGGCGTTGTAACTGTACGCAAGGAATCCCGCACACCTCCTTACTATGCTGGCAGCAGAGCTCAACGGCATCAGGTGGTCGATTCTTTACTTTGAAATGTCTGGGAAATGTGACTCACACTGCTGAGGAGTTGTGGATGGTAAGCTCTGGAGAGTGAGACCGAGTTTCATCAATGGTTGTCTCCACTCAACCAGCAGCCAGGGAAGGCCAGGTGCAACAATGATGCAAACCTGGGTGCGGCCCTTCGCCGTGACAATGTGACACACGTGCCTTGTATGGCTCACGTGTTGAACCTGGTTATCAAGCAATTTTTAAACCACTATCCCGGCCTACATGGCCTTCTGCAGAGGGCACGGTGTAACGCCTGCCTGTATCCACACACTCAGATAGGCTGTAATGGATAGGCGAGAGGGAAACCACTCACCAAGCAGGACCCTCAGAACCCTGAAACCCTATAACCCCTATACAGGGATTTGGAATTACACAGGGCCCAAGGTGATCAATACCTGTGGAAGGCTGCAGTCCGAGAGAGTAGTAGTCAGGCAGGGTCAAACCATGAGTTGAGGAACATGAACAGAATCGGACGGCCAGGACTTAATCAGAAAACAAGCAGAGGTCAAATGCGGATCGGGCAACGAGTTACATAAACAGCAGGCAGGAGACGTAGTCATGAAACAAGCCGTAGTCAGCACAGAAAATCAAAAAACAGAACTGGGCGGAACAGGAACCAGAGGTTCAGAGCTATGTCTGGCAGTGGTCAGCAGACAGGATGGGCCTAAAAAAGGGTGTGGTGTCTTCCCATTCGTTGTAGCTGAATGATGGTACTTCAGCTGTGAGACACCCACCACCTACAGTCAGCCAGTGGTTCTGCATATCTCAAGGTAACGCAGCCCAGTGAAAGAGCGGAACCTGTGGCCACCGGCGCCGCTGGCATCGACTCCTCTCCCATCATCAGCACTATCTACGAAAGGAACACGGTGTCACCTGGCGATCGGAGTACAAATTGATGGAGCGGACTCCGGTGGTGACTTAGCCGTATGCGACAATGATGCAAACCTGATGCAGCTGAAAAGCCCCGTTCTGAAGCGCATGGTGCCGGCAGAGAACGTGCGCTCTGCATGCTGCCTCTCCCTATAGACAGCATGCAAACCGCATGGAAGAAGTGACATGTCACTTCTTAGAACGCAGCGATTCGGGCAGCAGCCGAATCACTGCGTTCTAATATGCCACGTGCGCAAGGCTCCTGCAAAATCTCCATAGACTGTGCAGGGGACGCAGGACGCATGCAGTTACGCTGCGCTGCAGATCGCAGCGTAACTGCATGTAATACGCACACGTGCGCACATAGCCTAACATCTGCTGAAGTAACACCATCTGTTATGGGGGGACAGGCAGATTAGGATAAGGTGGTATGTACCGCCCTGAGAGGGGCTCGGCCGCTCTCCGCTGCTCGGGCCGAGCCGCTCGAGGTCCGGGCTCGGGTTTTCGGTGGCACGAGTGCCTCCAGACCGGGGGCCACGTCGCTCTGTTAAGGAGAGGCAGTGGGGTGGTGGTGGTGTGGGACGAGGTGCGCAGCCGGGGGCCGCATTGTCGTCGGATGGGTCATGACGCCACCCAAGGGTCATGGTGACGGGATGCACCACCGCTGCGACTGGAGTGAAGGGGGCTCCTGGGAGCGGTGTTGCGGCCGCAGCCTAGATGTTAGCCCCTCCGTGGGTAGGGGCGGTGTGTCCCGGGGCCCGGCGGGGACTGGCAACGGTTGTCGGGGTGCAGGGTGCCGTGCTGCGGTGCAGTGTCATGCCCGGATGGCACTGGTGTACTCACGATTAATTCACACTCAGAGTCACTGGTAAACCAAAGTTCGGGTATGGTCGGGTCCCGCAGCCGGCTGCTTGTGTCCCTTGTGAGGTTGATGGTGGCCCCTTTCCCTTGCACCTCTTGTTGTAGTTTTCGGCTCCCCTGCCTGGACAGTGGTAGCCCGCTCCCCGGCGTTTAGCTGCCGAATGAGCCCTTGGTTGCCCGCAGGCACTGGCCCGGCGGATGTTTGGCCCTTGGCGGTGGCTCTCACCCGGTATCGGTGGGCTTTTGCCTTCTTTCGGGACTTTGGGTGAGGATGAACCCGTGAGGTCCAGACTGCAATCAGTTAATTTGCCTACACTCAGTGGCTTCTAAGCTAGGATGGGGTCTGAGTACCCAGTTTCTGGTGCTCCGGTACACGGTTGACTCCCTGGTTCAGGGCTGGCGGACTCCAACCCTGGCCCGGTCCCTACGGTTCCGCCGGTTGCTTTACCGGTACTCCTGCAGGTGGCCACCACCGTCTGCCTGCCTGATGTTTCAAGAGTCCTAGGCTCCTACCCGGGTCCCTGACAGCTCTGCTCCTCCACACCTCCTGTCACTGTCACACTCTACACTCTTCTCTCAACTGACTCTTTGTATTTCCTGCCTCAGGACAGTAGTCTCCTCGGTGGGCGTGCCTTTCCGCCTGACTCCGCTCACCTGCTGTGCCCTACTGGCCCTGAGGGAGGCATCAGGTCTCCCTTTTGGATGACTGTTGTGTCCTCACAAGGGATGGGTGTGTGTGTGTAATGTGGTTGGTGTTGTTACCTGTGACCCCTGGGGTCCAGGGCGTCACACTCCCCCTTGGTTTAATGCAGACCGTCCGCGGGCTGCCCGACCAACTCCGGTTTATTTTTGTTTTCTTTTTCTGTTAACTGTAAAACGGTAAAAAGGGAAACATTTACAATTATAATAACATTTTTACAATATATGCTTACTGAAGGTCTTCCCATAACGGGAAGAATTTACTTTAACGTTGCATAACTTTATTAAACGGAACGGGTTCATGTCCTGTTGCCTTTCCCACCCAAACAACCTATCCTTGATGCTGCCCCTAAGAAATGGGCAGCACTCCTTTTCCCCAGTCCGGAAACAGGAACATGGCCAGATCACCCAGGTGGGAACTGGTACAGTGCGGCGCACCCGGCAGTTACTCAAGGGCTCCCCGGAGGATGCTCACCGGTCCCAGTGGTGACCGGACCCCAGCCTTCTCTGAGGCGGGTCCTACCTCCAATCTGCCTCTCCAGAGGCTAACGGAACGGGAAGGTATGTAAAAGGGGGCAGATAGGGCAATATTTACAAGCCCAAAAGTTTTTGGGTGGCCGGCAAGTCCACGGCCTTGTCCATGAGCAGTCACTCACGCAACAGGGGTTATCAACGGGGTTTCAAACACAAGTCCCAACGGGAACGGGTCCTTTTTGCTTAATCAGTGGGATACTCTTCTTCCACCTCCACTTCAGGGCTGTACGGTGGAGGAGGGGGCTGTCTGCCACTCGGAACATCCAGGGCAAACCAGCCCCTCTCCCCTCGGTGCCGGGTGTAGTGCGCCAGATCGCCGGGCAGAAGGTCACGGTCTGGGTGCCCAAACGGGAGATGGGCATTCACATCCCGCCGGGAAAAGAAAACCTCTCCATCTAATTCGGGGTCGTACAGGAACCCCCAGCCTTTGTCCTTGTTGAACCTCCTGACCTGGCCCTGGTAGGTAGGGCCCCGTACCCAATATCCAGCGCTCCTTAGGTGCTCCCTCCACTCGATGGTACGGGCAAGTACATCCTCTCTCCTCTTCTCCCTGACCACTATTTCCTGGCTCAGTTGGCTGGGCTGCCGCTCCTAGTACGGGGCACCCACACACCTGGGGTCTATTGCGGTGGGGGTCTGGCCCAGCTGGCGCTCCCCGATGCCAACCATGATCGGCACTCTCCAAGGGGAGCACCGCTGTGTCGCGGCCGGCTCTGCTGCCTTGCAGCTGCCTCCCCGCGGAACCTCAGCCGAGGCCCGCGACCCTGGAGCGGCTTGCCTTCTGGGCCTTCTTGGCCGGGTGGACTGCTGGGGCCTGGGAACTCTTGGGCGCTGTCACTTCCGGGACATCCGGCATCGCCTCATGGTCGGGTACTGGCCGGTAACGGGTCCCCTCGGGCAACGGGCACAGCGCTGCCGGGTTCCATAGCAAGTCCGGGCTAGCCTCCCCAAGCAGCTTCCCATGAGCACCCGGGACGGACTCCGCCACCGGTGTCGGGGGTGGGGATACGGGTGGAGGAGCAGCGACAACCACTGCGGGCAATGGAGGAGGCGGTATGGCGGGCAGCAGCAGACCAAGCCCCTCAGCCGCGATGGCCGACCCCTCAAGGGTATAGGGACGTGGGTCGCCTTCCCACCCTGCCAACACCATCATCCTTTCACGGGCCCGCACGGAAGCCACTATCTCCCCCATCTCTACCGCCCAGTGCTCCATGGGTGTGTGTGTGTAATGTGGTTGATGTTGTTACCTGTGACCCCTGGGGTCCAGGGCGTCACAGGTATATATCCCAATCGCCAGTTGGAGTCCACCGTGCTCACAGATGGAAAAGGAGATGCTGGCAACATGAAGGTTAGGCAGAGGATACAGAGCTGGGTGGCTCTGAAACTAATAGTAGCCTTAACCGAGTTAGACGACACTCGGATCTGGAGACTGCGAACCCTGTTAGCATCACAGGGTCCACACACCCACCCAGCCCAGGAACTCCCTGTTAACAACACAGGGTCCATTGGGAAAACTGTCCGTGTGCGTAGGGGCCACACTTGTGGACAGCAGGCACATCAGCAGCAGTAGCCCAGTTAATGCCACTGGGCTGCACTAGCAGGACTGGTAGGACAGGAGCTGGTCTTAACCATTCTGCGTTACCAACTGTGGTGGTGGCCTGCACCGACGCCCTATCCCTGCCTACCTCTGGCCTAAAGCCGCAATGGGTTCAACACATGGAGGTGTGCTCTTTCTGAGCATAATAGAAGACTGCGCACCTCCTTGTTGGCTCCAGCCCCTTTTATAACCTGGGTCCGCCCCAACCGAGGGTGGACCACAATTCACCTCCTGGAGACAAAAGCAGAGTGACACATCATCAGTGGCATAACCAGCGGCCTATTCGGAACCGCCACTTCAATGATGACCTCATGGCAGCCACGACCCAAACACCTCACCAGTCATCGTCTGACCAACAATAATGAGGTGACAAGTCATAGGGGCGGACCTCTGCAAGCCAGTCCGGAGTGGCCTGGCCACATCATTAGGACACCTGATGCCCTGTGGCCTATCTGTGCCTGCCACGTCACGGACAGGGTCAAAGAGTTCATTACCGGACCTATCCTCTGATGCAGTAAGTGCCTGAGTATGCTCAGTAGCCTAAACAACAGTCTCAGAAAAAAGACTATTAGCTTCAGCATGCTCTCTAGGCACAACACAGGACTTAGACAAGGCACGGAGTCCAAGTACCTGTGCAAAGAGGCTTTTCGCACTAAGTCTGGGAGCATGCGCTGTAGCCCGAACTAAGGACTTAGCCTCAGGAATGGCACAGTCAGGCTGAGCATACTCACTAGGTTAAACACTGGACTTAGGGGTACTTTACACGTTGCGACATCGCTACCGAAATATCGTCGGGGTCACGGTTGTTGTGACGCACATCCAGCGCCGGTAGCAACATCGCAATGTGTAAATCCTAGGAGCGATGATGAACGAGCGTGAAACAGTCAAAAATCGCTGATCTGTGTCACGTCGTTCATTTTCATAATGTCGCTCCAGCTGCAGGTACAATATTGTTTGTCGCTCCAGCGGCGTCACACATCGCTGTGTGAAGCCGCTGGAACGACAAACATCTCCTTACCTGCGTCCCGACGGAAATGCGGAAACAAGAAGGTGGGCGGGATGTTATGTCCCGCTCATCTCCGCCCCTCCGCTTCTATTGGCCAGCCGCTCAGTGACGTCGTGCTGACGTCGCGGTGACGCCAAACGCACCTCCCTCTTTAAGGAGAGATTGTTCGGCGGTCACCGCGACGTCGCCGACCAGGTATGTGCGTGTGATGCTGCCGTAGCGATAATGTTCGCTACGGTAGCAATCACAAGATATCGCATGTGCGACGGGGGCGGGTACTATCGCGCTGGACATCGCTAGCTGATGCTAGCGATGTCGCAACGTGTAAAGTACCCCTTAGGCTGTGGCTGGGGTAAATCAGCACACGCATGCGCACTAGCCACCTCTCCACACTTTGACGTGGAGGAGAAAGCAGCCAGCTGGACGACCCGAGGCACAGCCAAAAATGGCAGCTGACGCCTGGGCGCAACTGGAACCGCAGCAGGCTGCTTGCGTCTATGGCGGCACCGATTCGTAACACCAACTACCAGCCAAAATAACAGATTTACTTCTTCCCGTGGATAATCTGATATGATCCCTTTTTTCACGGACACGACCATCGCTTCCAAATGTAGATGAGGCACCAAAACACCAGCTGCTTCAATGGATCTCAAGTGCTCCATAAAGTGGCCTCTCCTCCACCTCAAGTTCAATATCCCAAATACTCCATTCCTCTGTAGTGTCAACCCAATCGCACTTGCTTCCTAACAGCTCTCAAGTTTCTACCAGCCCTGCTGAGTATGGGGTAACAGAGATATTTGAGTCTGCAGAGCTGTTCAGTCACACTATAGCCTGGGAATCAGAGGTCTGCTCCAAAGCTGAAGTGAGTACAGACAAGGAAGTTATGATTATTATTTATTTATAGAGCACCATTTATTCCTTGGTGCTGTACATGAGAAGGGGGTTACATACAGAATGCATATACAAGTTACAATAGACAGACTGGTACACAGGGAAGAGGGCCCTGCTCTTGTGGGATTACATTCTAAAGGATTTTGGGGAGGAGACAGTAGGTGGGGTGTAGGTTGGGCGGCAGCTCCGCACGGTGGTAGGGCGGCAGCTCCGCACGGTGGTGGGGCGGCAGCTCCGCACAGTGGTGGGGTCATTGAAGGTTATAGGCATTTATGAACAGATGAGTTTTCAGGTTCCATTTGAAGCTTTCGGGTGTAGCAGATAATCTGATGTGTTGAGGCAGCGAGTTCCAGGAGACTGGGGAAATGATCTGCACTGATGCCCAGAAGCTTTGTGAGTCGGATCCAGGCCCCGATGAAGAAGGTGCTGAGCATAATGTACACCCTCATTCCCAAACTGTAAATCCTCCTGGTGGAGACAATGGGGAACATGCCGAGGAGACTCAGATACCTGATTGGAACGACAACTTTACTATTCGGTCAGGGCAGGAAGAGGTTGTCTTGGAGGACTCAGGATGGGAGGAATGAAAACACACAGGGTGATGATGAGGTTTGAGACCCCACTTACTGTCAAACCAATGTCACCCAGTCGATGAGGTCAGCAGAGGAGGTGGAGGATGCAACTGACGACGAGGTTAGGTTGCGTCTTCCTGGACAGAGACAAAGTACTGGAAGCACGTCAACAACTGAATCCTTACCCACAACGCTGCCTCTGAGCAGAGGTTGTGGTGGCTCTGCAGGTCGCATGGGCTCTAAGCCTTGCCAAGCCTGGGGCTTTTTTTACATCGCAAAGGATCACCCAAGTCATGTAATCTGTAAGATTTGTCACCAATCTTTAAGTAGAGGCCAAAAACTTACTACTTTGAGTACTTCATCCATGAAGTGTTACATGGATATCAATTGATAGCGTGAGGGTGTATTGATCAGCTTTATCCAATGTCAACGCAACATGCTTATTTGCCGTTCATTGCATGCATTGTTGCAGACTACACACAAGGTGCTGCTGTTTTTTTTGCATCTGCCTTTGTCTGTTTGGTCACTATAGCAATAGCAAAACGGTTTTCGGCTGTGGACTTGGAGAGCGGAGGAGATTCTGTCTATGAACATAAGGAAAAGCTAAAGGTGTGTGTTACAGCAAGGAGCCACCGTGGAAGCACTTTGGTCAATTGTGAGGGGAGTCGTGTTGGAGTTCGGTGAGGAGGACCGTAACGCCTGTGTGCAGCATCCTGTGCCAGAGACCAACATTCTTCCGGTGCTGTCTATACTGTTTACCATGGGAGGAGCGTAAAGTCTGTATTTATGGCAACTGGACACCACAGTACCCGGGTTTTGGTAGGGTGGGCCCATACAGTAATGCGTGCACGCAACACTTTGTTTTATTAGCAAAACACATATCTTATCTGGTTAGGATGACTATATAGACAATAAGACTTGCTGCCTCTGCACTGTCAAATTGTCACTTAAAGTTAAAATCATAGAGGGACAGCGACACATGTTTGCATTGACTGTTGCTTTACAAGATTTCCAGGACTGTGTTGCTGAGCTGTGTGGTTTGCATTCACACTGTTATCATCTGCCTTATCTGTGAGGTTTCAGCTAACAAGGGTATTCAGGGGGGGTAATGGGTTTTGTCTATGTTTAGGTAGATAACTTGTAAGCTGTTGTGATGCGCCACTGGGAAGTCGTGTTCACACACACACACACACACACACACACACAATTACTCCTGCAACGCAGAGGGATTACCAGGTTTACACAGTCCCTTGGTTAGTCCAAATTTAGTGAGCAGGGTGTATAAATCGCCATTACGAATGTCGCAGCATAGGGGTAAGGCTTTTGGAATTGTGAATAGATTGTTCTATTCTTTCAGTTTTATGCATGCTTCTAAAGGCTACTTTACACACTGCGATATCGGTCCCGATATCGCTAGTGTGGGTACCCGCCCCCATCTGTTGCGCGACACGGGCATATCGCTGCCCGTGCCGCACAACATCGCCCAGAGCCGTCACACATACTTACCTGTCCGGCGACGTCGCTGTGACCGGCGAACCGCCTCCTTTCTAAGGGGGCGGTCCGTGCGGCGTCACAGCGACGTCACTGAAACGTCACTGAACCGCCGCCCAATAGCAGCGGAGGGGCGGAGATGAGCGGGACGTAACATCCTGCCCACCTCCTTCCTTCCGCATAGCGGCCGGGAGGCTGGTAAGGAGAGCTTCCTCGCTCCTGCGGTGTCACACGCAGCGATGTGTGCTGCCGCAGGAGCGACGAACTACCTCGTTACTGCTGCAGTAACGATAATTGGGAATGGACCCCCGTGTCGCCGATTAGCGATTTTGCACGGCTTTGCAACGATGCAAAATCGCTAATCGATGTCACACGCAACGGCATCGCTAATGCGGCCGGATGTGCGTCACAATATCCGTGACCCCAACGACTCAGCATTAGCGATGTCGTAGCGTGTAAAGCCCGCTTTATTGTTTGTTTTGGGAAAGTTAAGCAATCATTTATCAACCCAACTGCCTAGAGTCCTTATCCTAGTGTGTGGTTTTGATGTATACTGGGGAGCCCACCCTGTACACGACTTTAAATGAAGCGTAAGTCGCAATGGAAAGTTCACTGTGCTACAATGTGGCATAGCGGGGCTGTGCAACCACCGTCTGCCCCATCTAGTGCATCTGCATGCTCTTCATCCATTGTGACTGTGGGGAAAGCAGTCACACATGCTTTTTTAATACTTAGAGATTACAGGCTCTACCACACACACTATAGGTGCTTAGGGGAAGAATCATATAGTATAGTAAACCCCAGCACTCAAATGAAGACAAAAAGGGGAAGTATGCGTAAGTGAATTTATTGACTGACACGACACATTGCAAAGGGAACCTAACCAGAGCAACAGCACCAACATTTCGGCATAGAGCCTTTCTCGAGGTTGTTGCCTGAAAGGTGTGAAAACAATAACAAAAGTGAGTGCATTATGTACAGGTGATACATAGAATATATACACAAATAATACAAATATACATGAAGGAATACTGCGGATGGAACATACATCACTGGTCAGAGTAAGGAAACACGGGTCTCGAAGGACAACCGGAGGTTTTGCAAATAGAGGTAAGGTTCCACACATTTTGCAGAGTGTGCTCTTAATCACATGGAGAAAGAATAATTAGTACAGGTATGATAACATATTTCGTACCATGGGACATAATATTGGTCAAGTAACATAGGTAAGTTGCTTGTACAAACCAAGCTAAACAGCCGGAGCTGGTATATAAACTAAGGGGAGTGGAGAAAAGAACAAAAAAAAAGTAAGAGAGAGAGAAAGAGAGAGAG